>NC_090937.1:701797113-702423899 GCF_040938575.1 Ambystoma mexicanum | reverse complement strand
TTAACCAGTTGAAGTATTGCCATCCCAGGCACACTCTGCAACAACTGCAGGAATCCTCTGGAATCCTAGAGGGTACTGTCTCAGATTAATTCAGTTCTAACTTAAAATATCCTACATATCGCCTATCAAATTCTGAGTTTCTCAATGTGGGTGTTTTCGTTTTTGAATGCAAAAAGAAATGTGCATGTCCATATGTTTTGACTATAAATTTATATGCCACCCCACTATATCAATGGTGGGGGAAAAAATGTCCATGAATAGGTATTGCCGCTCTTCCTTTGTCGTCCTAGGAGAAAGAAAACCTGGAGACGGGCCAAGGAGGACGATCCGGAGACCGGGAGCAGAGACGCAAGGGGCCCAGCGTACCGCCCAATACTCCCATCAGGACCGGCGAGGAGAACCGATCGATCTGACCGGATGGAGGAAAAGATGCTGAACTGTGCCATCTATTGGAAGAAGATGAGGAAACATCCCAGGTCTTGCGAGTCCCATCAGTGAAACAGAATGGCCATCGCAAGAGGGGGGCTTGTGGGATGTTTTTATCCACGCATCCAAGCCCTACCTCAAAACTGTGCAGTACTGACATGGAAAACATCATGATGGCCAGAGCTTCCCAGAAAATGCCCAGGGAAGTGCATGAAGAATAGGCTGCCACCCATTTTGCCGATGTTATGGGCACAGAAGGGCACTGCCTAAAACCACCATTGGACTACCCACACAGTAGCCTGAAACCATTGGGAATGGCAATGCTGATTGCCAAAAGCAACCTAGAATTGTGGGGAATTCATTTTCTTAAATCCCAAAAATGGGTGCATTACCAGTACTCACCACTATCAGAAAGCCGGCGTTTTAAAACAACACCAGACTTTGTGTAAAACTGAATAAATGAACCCAAAGCAGGCCAAAGAAAGACTTACTGAGAGGTGGATCCAATCTAAAGTTATATTCTGAAGTGACTTGAAGGTTTATAACAAGACTGGCTGAGCTGTGGATTTCAGCAGTTTAAGTAAATTTGGACTGAAAGACACTAAAAATCTAAATTTTTAAAAGAAATGAGTGACCTACTTCTGAGAGTCACATAGGTTGCAATTGTTTAAATGTCATAGTTTTAAACTTAGAATCAGCATTTTAGCTGCATATGTAAAAATTGTCTTGACTTAAACTGGGGAACAAAAAGTGACATTTTATCTGAAACCTGGCTTAATGAAACTGAATTCTGCCCACCAGCTACCCCCGACAGGAGATGAGACTTGCACAACAGCTGTGTTCCCAGGCCTAGCTGCCCTTTTGCTGCTCCCACCAAAAGGGATATGACACTTCCCTGATTGAATTACCTGGGCTCTGCAGGAAATTGAACAAAGCCCTGTCCTGACTCAGGCAAATGTTTTATTATGGGGCCGTAAAAAGTGGCTTCCTCCTGGAAGGAAAAGGGAGGAGCACTGCCTGTGAGAGCAAGCTGGCTTGGCAGAACTGGAAAAACCAGAAATTCAACCTTGTGCTGGGGGGAAACCACACCCCTGTAGCCAGAATATGGTTTTAGAAAAAGATGAATAACTCATAGTACGGACTTGTCATGATTATTTAAATGATACCATAATTCTTGTGATTTTTCTGCCCACATTTTAAGAGGTTTTTAGAACCGGTGGCATGATCTGGGGGCAAGCTAGCAGTTAAGAGGGTATTACTTAAAATGTATGCATGTTAAAAGTCTGATACTTCATCAATTAATGCCTGCATGCCTTGCACACATGTGTATAAATTTGAGTAAGAATCTGATATTGGTAACCTGACCAAAAAGTGAAATATGTTGCCATTTCTGAATGCAAGCTCCCAGGAAGAACAGATTTGGACAGGGTATACCTCCTGTGATATGTGATGGGTGCATGTAATTTTAAACAAATGTGTACCTGTGCAATTATGTCTTTTGGGTCAAAATATAGATTGTGTGTAATTTGACAGGGGTGGGTTCTCTGTATCATAAACAGACCTCATCATGATGACACTTCATTTCATTCCCCCAATCAAGGGGAAGAGGATGAAGTGGCCAATGACAAGTGGAGAGGGGTAGAGCCTAGTGATGCTGCACACACACCCATTTTCAAAACACATAAAAGCAGACAGTCAGGACAGATAGAGACATTCAATTCCATTTGCTGCAACGCGCTCTGCCGGACCATACCACATCCAGAGATCCAGACTTCAAATCCATCAATCTCCAGGGAAAGCTGTGCAGAAAGATCCACAGAGAGCAGAGCTGACCCAGACCACTGTTAGCAGAACCAGAGAGCTGACCCAGATCACTGTGAAGAGACCCAGACCAGACCAGAGTCCAGTCTAAAACCTGACCAGATCCGTGGCGAGGCCCATTCTATTTCTAAATATATTGTGAGTGACCAGCAGAACTGTGCAGAACCAATCTCTTAGTTAAAATAATATAATTCAATCTATTTTAATCTAAGTAGAACTGCCTAAAAGCTGTCACCTGTCATTTTCTAGCTGCTAGCTGTCACTTGTCACTTTGAACTTTTAAAATTTCAAATCTGAAAAACGACCTTTACCATATCGCTCATATCTCCGTGACCGTTTGTCTTAGAGACTTGCAGTAACTTTCCTCTGAAAGCTTAGAATCTTGGCTTTTCAACGAACCTAGAACGAACCATTCGGATTCTCTATACTTTTGCCGCAATCGCGAAAAACGCACTCGCGAATTTTACCGCGATTTGCAAATTTCTCCACGTGTGAAAACCGCAGCTTCATTGCTTTCCTTGCTAAAAAATTCGTTTGCCTCTTAAGAACCATCCCTGAATCATTGCTAGAGTGAGCCTGGACTAATATTAACTAGATACCACTCACCCTGAACCTCTAGAGGGAATTAGAAGCATTTTAGCATATTTTTCACTTCATTGCCAGCACATATAAAAGCATTTTGGGCCTGTGTTTCCAACTTCTGTAGTCTAAGCTTGCTGGGGTGAACTGAATTACATTTGATTGCATTTCTGAGAACTGTGTGTTTTCCTTCCATTTCCTTGCATTGCATAAAGGGGGGAGGGGATTGCCAGAGAAAAGTGATTACATTGTTTTGTTGAAATCATATTGAGTATTTTCTGTATTGCATTTTTCATTCAACATTACATCCATCTGAACTTATATAAAGTATTCTCTACCACCTTATTCTTCTGTTCCTATTCACAAGTGTGCTAGTGCCAGACTATCCATTATTGATTACTGCTCAGATTAAGTGTGATATTCCATTATTAATTATTATAAAGTGTGATATATATATCGATTGTTTAAATTATCAAATAAACCTTTTAAACTTGCAAAACAGAACTACTTCTTGGCTCAGTGGGGTCAGGGGGATTCCAAGAGAGGGGCGTTATATAGGGGTAGTCATCCAGAACGCATGAACTGGACATAAAGATATATTAATAAGGGTTTCCATTCAGTATCCCAGACTAGGCATTGACTTAGCTGTAGTGTTGAATTGAATCCTCTTACAACCTACAATGCAGCTAGTTTCAGGATATATGCAGTGCCTACACTGCAGCTAGTTTCAAGATATGTGCAATACCTACAATGCAGCTAGTTTCAAGATATATGCAGTACCTACACTGCAGCTAGTTTCAAGATATGTGCAGTACCTACAATGCAGCTAGTGTCACGATTTTTGCAGCACCTGTAATGCAGGTGGTTTAAATGTATATGTAGTGCCTACAATGCAGCTAGTTTCAAGATATATGCAGTACCTACACTGCAGCTAGTTTCAAGATATGTGCAGCATCTACAATCCAGCTAGTTTCAAGATATATACAGTACCTACACTGCAGCTAGTTTCAAGATATGTGCAGTACCTACAATGCAGCTAGTTTCAAGATATATGCAGAACCTATAATGGAGCTACTTTCAATATATATGCAGTACCTACAATGCAGCTAGTTTCAAGATATATACAGTACCTACAATGCAGCTAGTGTCACGATTTTTGCAGCACCTGTAATGCAGGTGGTTTAAATGTATATGTAGTGCCTGCAATGCAGCTAGTTTCAAGATATATGCAGTACCTACACTGCAGCTAGTTTCAAGATATGTGCAGTACCTACAATGCAGCTAGTTTCAAGATATATGCAGTACCTACACTGCAGCTAGTTTCAAAATATGTGCAGTACCTACAATGCAGCTAGTTTCAAGATATGTGCAGTACCTACAATGCAGCTACGGGAACTTCTTTCTTCAAAAGTGCGTGAAGAGCTAGAATGGTGGCTCAGACATATGATAGCATGGAACGGCCGAGCAATTTTCAGGTCTCTCATGGGCTTGCTATAGACCAATTCCATCCTCAGTGGTTGGGGGATGGCGGGTTCACTTCAAAAGGATGGCCTCTGGTAGGAGATGATCAGAGCAAGAGTCATGGACACGTCAACGGTTTATATATTCTCACAGGGTCCTTTGCGTTTTGTTGCTCCGCCAAAGGCAGGTTCTAGTTTACAATAAGATTGTGGATGGACAATCAATCCACAGTTTCTTATATCAATAAAGTAGGAGCACCAGATCCAGGGATTTGTCCAACCTGGCAATGGCCTTTTGGGGGGTTGTCTTCCCGACAGATAAAAGTGCAGGCAGAATTAATTTTGGGATATTGAAACAAGTTTGCAGACTGGTGCGCTTTGGTTTGGAGGGATCCAGTGGAGTGGCGACTGTAGGGGAAAACTTTTCACAGAATGCTGTAGTGATGGGGCCCATTCAATTTGGGTCTGTTCGCTTCATGCCTCAAAACCCAGCAGGCAGGTTCTATAGTTGGAGGCCGAATCGGACGGCTCTACTGACAGACCTCTTTGAGTAGGATTGGTCTTAAGGGGTTCACTATGTTTTCCCTTCATTTACGTTAATTGCACCAGACCTGTTGGAGGTACAATTTAAGGGGGCAGCAATGGTCTTCATCACAATCATTAGCTCTCCTTTGGTACCTGGTTTTATTGGGATTGGCCCTAGATTTTCTGATTCTATTGTCAGCGTACACCTACCTACTCAAGGGTCCAGAAGGTGAACACTATTCATTGCTTTTAAACAGCAAAATGGTACTCTTGGTATGGTTTGTGCCGGGGATAGCTGGGATACTTGGTTTCAGCACAAAGGGAACAATGGGTCGTAAAATGTCACTAGGTGCCTTCGTGGGAAGGATCAGGGGGACAGAACCACAATGTACCTTGTGCTTATAAAAGGTCTTGGTGCTCGACAGGGTTGAGTCGGTTTTATGGTGCTTTGCAGCTTCTGCAACAGAGTTCAAGATTGAAGACAGCTGTGGTTATCAGGCGGCAGGCAGTTTGGCGAGCAAGGCTGGACTGATGGCTGCAGGCTGGTCTACACAGCGGCTCAGGTTCAGGAATCATTGTTTCAGTGCTGGTTGGCCGGTCTGAAGCTTTGGTCGTGGCGTCTCAGATGATGTTAGCCACTGCAGCGTAACAACAGTCAGTGGTGCAGCCGGTTGCAGCTCGAGGGGCTCAACTGGCTTGAAAATGTCCTTTAAGGTGGATGCTGGTTGATTCTTGTTGTTGCACTCCTCCTACCTTCTTCACTGGGCTTGTATCATCCTTTAAGAAAGACGACCCAAAGCTGAGGACAGTGTTGCAGGTAACAGCCTTGTCCTTAGTTTAGTTCAGAGACTCTTGGGTACGTCCCATCTAGGACGTTTGCTGCAGAGCCTAGCAGGGCACGCTGTGTGCTGGATGCGTACCGGTTCTGGAGCTGCTTGGAGGGTCCTCTGAATTCAGAATCTCCCTTTGTTCCTTGGGAGATGTTTAGGGCAGGGTTCCTGCCTCCCTCTTGGAAATCCTGGCCTTCCTTCACTGGCAGAAGTTGTAAGGCAGACTGTACCCTCAGCCAGGGTCCAAATGAGTTCTTCTTGTTACTCCTTGCAAAGCCTTCCGATGATCTGCCAAAAGAGGGGCTCTTTTAAAGCCAAATGGGCCCCAGTGATTGGTGTAGGCTAACCCTACCTTAATGTACTAATCCTGGGATCCCACCAACAATCTTCTGTTATGCTTGTGCCCATAACCAGAGTGCTTTGCAACCGGAAAGGTAAAGGGGTGAAAACATGTACTACTAAGTCCCACCCATCTTCCTATCTGTTGTGGATCAAAACGTCTCTGGTTAATTAGACTCTCTGTGGTTCCTGATTAAAGGCAGGTCTCCCTTGAAGTTGTGGCAAGAACAGACTTTCTGTCTCCATCAAATAACATACTCCTACTCTCTGAATGGGGCCCCCTGCAGGGGCTGCCTACTGTAAACACATGTACCAGACATGACAGCTCACTGTCATTGACACTAAGAGGCGGGAGCAGGCTTCAGGTTGACACAGATGCATATGAAAGGTGTTTGGGTTTCCTGTCTTTTGTTAGCCCTTTGACCGGGCCTCTCGTGGGCCTGCTTAAAAGAACTGTCATCATGGGTGTCTTGCCGCAGGAGTTTTGCTGAAAATATCCATCAACATTTTTTGTGGGGGGGGGCAAATAAAGGGTTGGGAGTAAGGGGAAAAAATAAAAAAATAAGGGGGGTTTGGGTGGAGAACTCCCCAAAAATAATGTTAAAAAAATGTCAATAAATTTTTTTGGCAAAACACCCGTCGGAAAAAAGTGGGTTGGCGAATTGACATGGAACCGACTGCACCAATAGCCTGTGTCCACCCAGAGTACACAGGTCTATGTATATGTCATGCGATGAGCATAGGAAAATGTGTGCAGGTTAGCCTCACACATTTTCCAGAGGTTGATCTACCATCATTCAATTTCATGTAAAATTTCAAAAAACCCAGGTGAGCTTTCACCCACCGTGAGGGTGGTCGAATTCCTCACAAGTTCATATCTCTCGTCATACGTAAACATCATCTACGATCACTGACTTCCCCACTTTTCCTAACAATGTTAAATTATGTGTTTTTCATTATCTGAAACAGTATTAGCTGTTGAGGGCCAGTCCAAGGACATTTGTTGGGGTTTTTTGTTTAGCTCCTTACGAAAGCCATTTCCCCGTTTCATCTCCTTCTCTGTACGCCCCTGAAGAGAGCCCATTTTTTGCTCCCAGCGGACCTCCTGGACAGCACAGCAACCCTACCCAGGATCCCCATGCAGCCTGCCACCGCTGCCCTACTAAGAGGACAGATACTATTCAGTAGCACATGAAGATCGATCTTGTCCTGAAGAAGATGGTCGGTAATCACTAACAAACCATCGAAACCGGTCGACCTCACCTGTTGTGGCTCCACCACAACATTTTATGATACCCCCAAGACCAACAGGGGCTACTGCACAAAATTGCAAAAAAAAACAGAAAGCATGGGTTTTTCCAGCAC
The DNA here is from genome assembly GCF_040938575.1 of Ambystoma mexicanum. Taxonomy (NCBI): domain Eukaryota; kingdom Metazoa; phylum Chordata; class Amphibia; order Caudata; family Ambystomatidae; genus Ambystoma; species Ambystoma mexicanum. The sequence goes on along the minus strand of NC_090937.1, from coordinate 702,416,554 downwards.
ATCCCCTAGCTAGTGGGACAGTGCATTTTTAGTAAAAATTTGGTATCACCCAATCCACTCTCCGGGCAACCATCCATTTGCAAGGAACTTTCGAGTCATCAGGGTGTATAAAATCATAAAATAATCCCGATGCCTCAATTTTTGCACTTGTCATTTCTAGTCGTCTAGATCTAAGATCACGAGATTTAATCCCCCTCTCGCACTCTTTTACATAATAGTGCTGGTTGCCCCACTCCCATCCTGTTCCCCGCCCCCCACCCCCTTCCATCTGTCAGGCTGTTGGTGACCAACAAAACAACTCACACCAAGCCAGACTGCCCTCCAGTCAGGTAGCACGTCCATCATCGCCTGTGGCTAGATATCCCACACGACACCTCCCTCTACCCCCCGGCTCCCCACCGGTGGGTTTTGGGTGTCTCAACAGAGCACCAGATCAGCTTTCCACCCTGTGTCCAAGAGAACAGGACCACTGTTCAAGCATTTCCATTAGTTGTTCTGTCTTGCCCTTATTGGCAATTTGACTAACCTTTTTCCCCAGAAAACCGTCCCCTGTGTACCAGTATCTCCCTACGGTTTGGGAAGGCAGTTGCCACTCCGGCTCTTCGAGCTTTAATTTACCCTGTTGTTATTTCCTCATCTCCTTCTCTGGCATGATGGGTTAAAAGGGTGATGAAGTATGCAGGTGATGGTAGTGATACCTTTGGTGCTCATTCCTCTAGTGGGTCTATGGCTTCTAAATCTTTGGGGGCAGAGGCCAGTCTTGAAGATATTCTCAAATATTCTGACTGTCCAAGGTTTCAAACCTTTATACATTGTATTGTAAGCCTAGTGTACATGCTATGGCTGCACTTTTTCAACGACTTTGAAGTGTGCTTAATAGGACTCTCAGTGTCATGCCACAGTTACCAATTCGTCCTAGAAAGATTAGGACAGACAGTTAGGGGGTGGGCTGGCCTTGAGGCCAAGGAAAAGTCTTACAGTCCAATTCTGGATTAGTTGAAGAGGGTGAAGGGAGGAGAGAGGCAGATTAAGGAAGAGGCTGTTAGAGTAGTCCAGCCTAGAGAGAACCAGAGCTTCAGAAACATTGGATTTCTGAGGGACGGTGAGGAAAGGGAGAATGCTTCTGAGGAGGGTAAGCTGAAAGTGAGACTTCCTGGCAAGGCCAGCAATATGAGGAGAAAAGGAGAGAGGGGAGTCAAAGATGACCCCAATAAACATTGAGGGGGACGGGAGGGTGCCAATGAGAATAATCTCAGTCTTTCTGGCATTAAGACAGAAATCATTAGCAGCGCACTATGCCTGAATAGCCGTCAGACAATCGGGAATGTGAGAAGAAGCAGAGGAGTTAGAGGAGGGAAGCTTAAAGGAGAGCCAAGTGCCATCCGCATAACACTGGAAGTGAGGAGAGAAGGTGGACATCAAGTGGGCAAGAGGAGCAAGGCAGATGTTAAAAAGCCACAGCGATAGGATAGAGCCCTGAGGGATGCTGCAGCTAGAGAGTGCGGTAGCCCCTTTGAACCAGGGAGGGGCAATTTGAGAGGAAAGTGGTCAGCAAAGCCAGCGCAAAGTCTGTGATGCCCAGTGTATCACAGAGTGCGTTAAGGAGCGTGGCAAGATTGACCGTGTCAAAGGCAGAGGATAGATCAAGGAGGATGAGAACAGAAGGAGAGTTGAAATCCATATTTGAGCGCACATATTCAGAGAGAGCAGTTTCCATGCCTGTGGTCGCTCTGAAGCCAGACTGGTAGTCCTGAAGACAGCCAACCAATTCAGTGTGACGGATTAGTTGGGAGCTGGCCAACTTCGCCAAAGGTTTGCCCAAAAAGTGGTAGTGGAGATAGGGTGGTAGTTCACAGGGTAGGAAGAGTCTGCAGATGGCTTTTTTAGAGTATTGTGCACAAGCGAGTACTTAAGAGGTGATGGGAATGAGCTAGTGGCAAAAGAGTGATTGCAGAACTCAGCCAGAGAGGGAATGTTGTCCTTGATTGTTCTAGAGGAGCAGGGAAGCACCTGTTTGAGGAGACTTTCATAGAGCAAACAGTCTTGGTGACCTCATTCGGTGCTATGGGAGAGAAGGAGGAGGGTAGGAGGGATGGAGAGAGAGGGGCCAAGGGAGGCATATATACAGGTGGAGGAGGGAGGGGAGTAGAAGAAAGTGAGGACAGGATGTCCTGAGTTTTTGTTGAGAAGTAGGAGGCCAAAGCTTTGCAGAGGGCCTGCGAAGGAAAAGGGGAAGTAGAGATTGCAGTAGGATTGGCAAGTTCCAAGCCGATTTTGAAAAGTTCAGCTGTGTTATTGGTGGCCCCAGAGATGTGGGATTGGATATGGGCCCGCTTCTTGGACCGTTTGGAAAATCTTTAATGCCGGATGGAAAATCTGTAATGCAGGCGGCAAGCAAGTTTGTCAGAGAATGTGCGTCAAAACAGCCCCAACTCCGATCCGCAAGTCTGCACTTGCTTTTCAGCGAGGCTAGGTCATAATCATACCAACTGTTGCACTTGGAGGGAGGCTTCAAGCGGATCCTCATGGCAGGGCCAAGGAGGTCGACGATGCCGGAAATCGAGAGATGGATGTTAACAGGGACTGAGTCAGAGTGAGAATCAGTAGCAGCGATTGAAGGGGGAATAAAACAAGTGGCAAAGGTGGCTACTGACAATCGGTCAGATGACAGAGAAGGAGGCTGGCAGTGCAGGAAGAGGCGTAGCTGGGGAGCCTGGGAGCTCCAGATGAGAGACTGTTGTTCAAATTTGTATCTGGGTGGGCAGAACTTCGATTCTGGTATTTAACTGCTGCATTTAGCCTTTGCCTTGAATGTGACTTGCAACCTGTTTTTATCTTCACCCACCTTTTCATCCTAATGTTGCATACTGAATGTACAACCTTTTAAGCCTCATTCTGTTGCACTCCAATATGCTGCCCCCCTTGTGCGATCCTGACTTGCCCCTTGTAACTGCCCTGTGTATACTGCTGGTAGTTCTCATGTATGCCTATACCTCCGCTTTGAGTATTTAAAACTCTGCTACTCTTGTGCAAATGGTGTTAAAGGACCTTCTTCATCTGCAACTGCTTGGCTGCTAGGCCGCCCAGTGAGTTCTTTGTGCACTGTGCAGCTCTCCACTCACTCCCTGGGGCATCTTCCAAACCCCCCCATATCTATGGTTCCCTCCATCTCCCCTATCTATTCTAACTGCTACTCTATTCTCTATACTCCCTCTTTCAAAGCCTGGAAGGCAGAAGTTCAAAAGGGTCTCCTGATATAATTTGATATGGCATTTATAACGCGTCTTTACACAAGTGTTTCAAGGCGCGACAAGGCAAGGGAGGGGGGACAGAGGGAAGACAGAGACAACGATCTTACTATGCCAAGTGACATTGAGATTGCGCAAGTGCAGGGAGGGGGAAGGAAAAAGTGCAGGGGCGAAGTAGGAGGGGACAGTGCACTACATAGGATGACAGTGAAATAAATAAAGACAATAAATAAAAGTACGGCCAGCTGGTGGCATGTGTGAGCGTAAGTGCAGACATCAGGTGTCAAGTGCTGGTATGGGGCTGTAGGGATACAGAAACAGTCACCAAATGCAAGGGTTGCCAGGGGGCGAAGTGCAGGTGTGCAACTGGCGGGGAGGGGACCTGGCCCCGACATCAGAGGGTAGCCAGGTAACCAGTGCAGCTTCAGTTTCAGCCAGGAGAGGAGCAGGGGAGAGGAGGAGAGAAAATAGAAACAAAGAGTTGCTTCCGGAACCGTAGATGGTTCTCCTCAAGTTTCAGAGAGGCAGGGAGGCTGTTCCAGAGGGAGGCCCCAGCAGAAGAAAGAGAACTACCACCAAATCCTTGCTTGGAGAAGCGACTGACCCTGAGGGAGTTGGAGGCGGATGAGCAAATAGCCGAGAAGGAAGATATTTAGGAAGAGAGAATTGAAGGTATTAAGGCCCCAGGCCTTGTGGACAATGCAGAGGGTTTTTAACTTAATCCTCGCCGCCACTGTGAGCCAGTGGAGAGATTTCAGTCCTGGAAAGATACGATCCGTGGGCTTGAGGCCATGGACGAGTCTTGCAGTCCTGTTTTGGATGAGTTGCAGAGCGCAGAGAGTAGAGGCAAGCAGATTAAGAAAGAGGCTGTTGCAGTAGACCTGCCCATAGAGAACCAGAGCTCTGGAGACAGTGAGCTTCTGGGGGAAGGAGAGAAAGGAAGAATACCTCTGGGGAGGTGCAGATGGTAGTTTGACTTCTTAGAGACGTTGGAGTTGTGAGGAGAGAAGGAAAGTGTGGAGTTGAAGAAGACCCCAAGGTTTTTAGCCTCAAAGGGGTTCCATGTAATAATGTCGCCACAAAAATCTCGCCATGCAAAAATATCGCCGAAAAATGGCCGTTTTTTGTGGCGACATTATTGCATGGAACATGCGGGGGACACCCCCGCAACCCCAAACTTTTTTTTTTTCATTTTTTTTTTTTGCCCCTGTCCCCATATATATGGTCACCCAAATAATATCGCCACAACATTTTCCCGGCGATATTATTTACGGCGACCATATATATGGGGATATTATTACCTGATACCCTCAAAGGTGGGAGCAGGAAGAGGGCTAAGAGCGGCTGGCCAGAGAGTGACAGGAAAGGAGGGAACAGGTGTGCCGATGAGGGGCATCTTGGTCTTAGACGGTCCTGTTCTCAAATGCAGGCCTGCCCAGCACTGACACCTATGTCAATGCTTTTTCCAGGTAGACTATTACTGACATTCTCTTTGTTGTTCCCTCTCCAGACCTATGGACTCCCCATATGGTCTTGTCCTCTCCATTTTCTCTTCCTCTCCCATTAATGGTGAAACCAGATGGGAAGTGCTTTTGGCACACTTAAGATCCTCCAGGTGCATATCAATGCCTACTTGCATGGCACTATCATGGCTCAGGGCTCTTAGCCCAACCTCCTCCTCCTCCTTGACAGGTGTCTTCTGTCTCATTAACTTCCTTCCTTCTCCTGCCACTCCTCCTTCTCCCTCCCCCTCTGCCTCCCTCCCTCCTCCAGTGGTGGTAGCTCATCCCTGCACCCCACCTCGGAAAACATTTAAAGGAGGCAACCAGCTTCACTTAGCTTCCCTCAATTCTCGCTTCACTGTAAAAAACACTCCTCTGACATCTGTCCCCTCCTTGAATACTTTGACCTAGACATCCTCGCGCATTACTGAGACTTGATTCAATGCCAGCTCTCTCACTGCTTTTGACACTCTTCTTCCTGAGGGCTACAAGATCCTCTCCAAGTCCAGGCCTAACCGGCCAGGAGGTACAGTGGCCCTTGTTTGCCCTAAATGGATCCCTGCCTCTATCATACCTAACCAATCCTACTCCTCCTTTTAATGTCTTGTCTGCAAGCATTGCATCTCTCCTACCCATTCTATCACTATTGCCACTATCTACAGGACCCATGGGCCGTCCTCCCTCTTCCTATCTGAATGCGCTGACCTCACATCTTCTCCCCTGACTTCTACCTCTAAACCTCTCCCCCTTGCAGACTTCAACATCCATCTTGACTTTCCGGATGAGGCCTAACCCTTCCGCAACCTCTGTGACTCTTTCGCCCTCAACATTCCTCCCTCGGGCCCTACTCACTCAGGCGGGCACACCCTGGATGAACTCATCTCTGCTGACCTCCCTCTCTCTAACCCTCTCAGTACACCTCTCTCTTGGTCTGATCATTCTCTCCTCTCCTCTCATCTGGAGGTCCTGGGCTCCCCGGCTAAGTCTCATCTGGAGTAAAGAGGGATTATGGGAGTGGTTGGTGTTATTTTCACGCTGTACATTGTCTTGCCCCTGTATAAAATTAAAGAAAAGAGAAGTGCCTTGATAGAGCCATAACGTTCTGTCTTAATCTTATTACAAACATTTGTTATTAAAGTGTTGATGGTTAATTGCACTTGGACAAGCTCGTGGTGTTGCGAGGTATCAGAGGGGCACTTCTCTTCACAACCTCTCTGCTTGTGGCCCCCACATTCTAAATCCTGTTTTTTCACTTTACTGGCCATAGCTAGATGTCCTTTTTATTTGGTGGAACAGTGTGTACAGATGCAAGAAACTACAAGGGATACCATGCTACCTGTTAATGACATATTAAATCAAACTGAATTATGTTTTTTCTTTTTTGCAGGTATACAGGATACTTGGAGTCCATGGAGAGCTGCGGTCTGGCAGTTCCTCCGCTGACCTGTTCTGAACATTTTGAAACCGACCATGCAGAAGTCCCGGTGTATTCTTAAACATGAGAAACAACCATTTTATCACATTGGGTGAAGCAGAAACTGGAGGGATCCGTGTCAGATCATGTAGAAATCACGACATGCTTTCTTCGACCACTTCAGATCAGAAAGATGGCAGAAAACAAGGGCTCTGTATATTGCATAGTGTAAACGCATTCACCTTAAACATGAAACATTTGTTGAAAATACATTGACCTGCGAGCGTGAATCAGTTATCTCACCAAATGTTGCAATCTATAAATAGAGAAAACAAGCTTTAAATATTGTAGCAAGAATGTCAATGTCATTTTGACACATAAAAACATGTATGTGACCTTGTGACCTTGTCTGGCCGTTTACTGTGTGCGGAAATCCCATTGTAAATTTTTTTTTATGGGTGAATGTATTCCGTATCTTCCTTTGCCCGGCTTCTCTTGCCCTCTATAACACTGTCCCTCACCCCACCCTTGCATGTGGGGGTAATGCGAAGGCCACAAGCCCCGGAAAGAAAAACAACAACGTCCATAACCACAAAGCTTACGAACTCTGGCACCCCCACTGCTTTGTAGAAAATATTGGGACGATAAATACACATCGGGGACAATCTAAATATGGTCCATAATGATGTCTGTTGGCTTTGGTTGGTAATTTTATTTTACCGGTCACATTCGTTATTACCCACTTTTGCAGAATGGCAATTTGGCAAAATATTTTTATTGCAAATTATTTTGATGCTTTCTTTTACCGCAAAACCATAGGTGGTAAGTTAGGATAAGGTACATAGTCGGGGAGTGCAAAGGGGTTGCAGGGCGTGTCCCCCTGATTTTTGTGGTAAAAAAAGGATTTGGGCAAAACTAAAGTGGCGAAATCGGAATTTGGCAAAAATAAAACTAAGAACATTTATAGATCCTCAAAATCCACTTGAATGTGACTTGTCATAAGCAGTCTAATATTCACAACTCCACGTGCAACTGGATCTCACAGAGAGTATTCGTAGAGTCAAAATGGAATGTCCACCTAGAAGTGAGCGGTTCCAATATGTGGAGTGGGATAGATCTTCGCTTACCACCCCGCTTGATCGTACACGATCTTTAAACTGGTCGCATAGATTAAACAAGTGCTGCTTGCACTGTATGACTCTAACATCAAAGGACTGATCATAGGGATTACGTCTGTGACAGAATATCCCCCTTTGTTTGGGGTCGATACTTGCTGTAATTCTCGATGTGAAGTCATATCTCCAGTCCGACGGAATCAAAGACATATCAGAAAGGATGGGATTAGTGTCCAAATGTGTTATCCCTGTTGAAATGATGTGTATGTAAACAGGTTGCACGGACCGAGAAACACTCCTTTGCAATCTTTCCATTGTTCCTGACCTATATGTTTGTCACCACGAGTGCATCTGCACTGCAAGCATGATCAGTGTTCCAGATTCAACATCTATGCACCTTCATAAGTTCCCATAGTCTTTGCGAAAATAGTGATATTTCACAGCTCAGTGGGGAAGTGTTGAGCGCTGAACTCTGAAGTTAATTCTTCCCTGGGCGGGAAACAGTTTTACTTTGCAGAGTGCGGAGTATGGATATACCTGGCCGCTAAAACAGACCGAAAATATAGATATTATTAGTGCTCAAAGGGGGATTTGGATCTGAGCCTTTAAAAGGGAAAAATATAATATGCTAAGGTGTGCCAGAGGGTGAATGCATGGCCTATCCGAGGCCTCCATGAAAGATCTAATGTGTTGTGCATGGGGACAGCCAGGACAATGCAAAGTTTGGCGAAAAGTGTCCAAAAAGGTGAATTCGAAGCAAAATAATATCCAAAGTTCAAAACCAGTGAAATATGCCAGAGAATGTTAACTTGTAGACTAAGAGACGTGCAAAGGTACCTTAATCACCAAAGGTACAGAATGCCAGATCAAGCCAGCGTCCAATGACTAACCTGTCTCCAGACTGCCCACGATAAAGGTGAGCATTGAGTTAGGTGGGTAGTATTGCACTGGTGCAAAGAATTTGCATTTGTGTCACTCCAAGTTTGTGACTACTAAAATGGATGAGATGTACTTTGGTGTCCCAAAGTCTGGTCCTTGAAAGCCAAACCCATTCTGATTTTTCAGGATAGCCGCATGAAATACATTTCAACACAGGATATGCTATTTATATAGTCAGTGGTTATCCGGAAAGCTTGGTGCAGTTGGGGGTCCTCGAGGACTGAGGTTCGAGACCCATGACCACCTATCCTGGATGTCGTGCATTTTATCGGGTACAGTGTGTAAGGAATCTGCTGCAGACCTCTTAAACACTGGTGGTTGGCTTAGCCTTATCCCTGGCAGTGCTGTGGTTCCCTCAAGAAACCAGCTCTTTTCTTTGGGATTGATGCAAGCCTTGGTGATAGCAATTTCAGCCTGTGCCCCAAATAGGCCTCAATTAAAAGGGGGGATCCCCAGCACAAAGCATGCCACATATGGGTACAGTGAGGAAGCGTCTTCACACCATAGAGTTGAGTGCCACCCCAGAACCCTACTTCTGAAAGGAAACTAACCAAAAAAGGGCCGCTCAGAGCACAACCGCTGCAGTGACACCGGAGCCAAGCAAACAGATGGGCCCATGTGTCACAGCCACTCAAGTCCCCTGCACCTGGGCACACACAGCACAGAAAGTAATGCCCCAGGAGGTTGTGTAGGGTTTATTTTATATCTTATTTTGGGAACATGTGGAGTAGGTAGGCTATAGCACAGTCCTGGTATACTTCATGTAATCAAAAGAGTGAACATTATAATTATAACATCATTGTATGTAAATCCTTTTCTGAATATTAGCGTTGTTCCTGGATGTCATTATGTACACAATTAACTAAATACATGTTTGAAAAATAGATTGTCTTAAAGGCTTTTGCTAATTTAAGTACTTTTGATTTGAATAAATATAATTAAAGTATAACCTTGTATTCTTTGCTCTATGCTCTCTATCTGATGTTTCGAAGTGAAGCTCTGTTTTGCATAGTGGAACATAGAACTGAACTACCCCGACGTAAGCATGCCTGTTCCATTTTCTAGCCGGGCTTTGAGTCCATCTTTATGTTGACTGCTTGTAGCAGCTACAATTCATTACAGTAAGGTGAACTGGTCGTTTTGCATAGCTAGATGTGGGTTGCTAAATTTGTTCATCAACTGGCTATTTTTAGTGTCTATGATTTAGCTGTGTGAACTAAACGTTAGTTACCTGTGACCTTCCACTCTCTGGGAGGCATGTTTCTGTACAATGCAGTCTACTCATCCACCGCTTTGCATACCCAATACTTACCTGGCAGAATGCTCCTTTTGTCTTCTGATCAAAAATGCCACCCTGGAAAGACTGCCTGGACAGAGGCTCCTACCCTTCCTCCATTTTCAAATGTTTTAAAATACTAGCCCCTGACTGCAGATAATCACCTAATACTCCAATCAATGTGAATATTAGGAACAGTTCTTTCATAATTTTATGATCTGCAGTCTTGGACTGACCTACAGGGCAATAGGGCAATGGCTGAACCAAAAATGCAAAATACTAGTGTAGTCCAGTAGTTTTGGTCAAAGTGGGCAACTTTTTATGGACAGTGTGGCCCAGTTTGATGAGTTACTTCACTTACTTCACTATGCGGCTAGTAGTTTTGACCAGTGTTTCTGAATATACACTCTTTAAATTGAACACTTTGCATTACATTTCATCAAAAAACTCCCCCATGGGCACTATTCAAACAGTCTGCCACAAAAGGAATGAATTGCCATCTGCAACGGTGGGTCACTTTTTTTATTGATGCCCAAGACAATTTTATGCCTAGTCCGACCCTGATGGTCTGCAGCTATCTATGTCTTTTTTAATCCTATTGCTCGCTTCTACCTGCTAGGAAGGTGGTCAACTTGGTCACCAAGTTGCTAAAAAGGAGGCTAAAAAGAGGCCGCAATTAAGTCCCATCAAGCCCCTGCCCATCCCCACTGAGCTGCTGCCTCTGCCAACACTGTTCCATGAACGGCTTCTTTCCTCCCTCCTGTTGGGCTTCTCCCCTTTACCCCTCTCCTCCTTTCGTCATCCTTTTCACCCACCTCCCTTCATACCACTTTTTCCTTCAACAAACCTCTTTCTTCCCCTCTGTTATGCGTCCTGTCTTAACTCTTTCTCTCCCTCTGCACTTCCCTTGCCCCCCCACTTTCCCGCCCTCCACCTTCCCCTTTCTCTCCTACTCTCTCTTTCACTCCTCCTTATGCCCATTCCCCTCTTCAATCCCCTGCCCCACCTTTCCCGTCCAGCACCTACCCTCTCTCACCATCCTAATCTTCTCTACCCCCTACTGCCCAACCCTCCTACCCCATGAACATTGCTCTCTGGAACGCCAGATCCATCTGCAATAAGACTGCTGCAGTCCTAGACATGTTCCTTCGTCTCAACCTTAATTTCCTTTGTCTTACTGAAACCTGGATCCCCCCTCACAACACTACTGTCCCCGCTTCCCTATGCCAGCGGGATAGCTTAACGGCAACGTGCGCACCTTGGAAGCAAGACGACACAAAGCAACACAGGTTTGATCCCCGGGTCCGCGATTAGAAACCTCAGGGTGTTTAAGCGCGTTATAAATACGCAACTAAGACAGGTATTAAAAGCCACTACAATCAAGTCAAGGCCCTCGGTCAACAACTTGCAAAGTGTTGTGTTAACAGGTTTGATGATAAAGCACAAAAGCCTTTCCACAACTGGAAGAGCTCAATGCTGTGCTATGTTTCCTGACCAACAATCTCATGGACCACTAACACCAACTGATCCTTCACCTGGGTATTGAGAGTAGGGGTTCATTAACTCCATCCAGATGCAAGACCCACTGATGTTAGTGTCTGCGCATTACCAGTTAAGTAGGTTAAGTTTGCTCTGCACGCTGCATGTTCATGCCTGTGGTGTCACAGCAACAAAATGAAAGAATTGTTTATCAATCCGTGGTTCACCTTCTAGTGGTACATTATGGGATGCTAGGAGGATACAAGTTCCATCATATTTATTTATAATTATTTATCTGAATTTTCTGTTCAGCGCTGGCCCTGGGTCTCGGAGCACCTTTCAAGGTTCAAAGGTTCAAAAGGTGAAACAGAAGTTATGAAAGGTTTTCAGGGCAGGATAGGAAGATTAGGATAAAAACCTGGTAGCAGTGGAGGCGGAGGGGCAGGGTTATGGGTGGGGAAACAGGTATTGTTTGAGTTGTGAAGTGGATGAGATTTGCTATTATATTTGCATGTCATCTGGGTATTGTTGGAAATGGATGTTGTGTTTGCTAAGGGTCTGTCCAGTAGATTCTACGTATAGGTTGCTGAGGAGTGGAGACAGGGAGGATCCTTGTGGGACACCGTATTTAATTAGGGTGGGGTGTGATCGATAAGGGGGCAGAGAGACAAAGTGTGTTCTGTCAGTGATGTATGAGGGGAAGCTTTTGAGGACGGTGCCTCAGAGTCTCATCATGCGGGATAAGATGTTGAGTAAGAATGGTGTGGTCGATGGTGTCAAAGGCTGCAGAGAGGTTGAGGAGACCGAATAGTGCTGTGTGTCCTTTGTCTGTGGTTTTATGGAGTTCATCGAGGAGGTGAAGTGTAGCAGTCTCAGTTATGTGTCCACGTTGAAAGTCAGACTGGAAGGGGTTGAGGAGATTGTTTGTGGTGGTGTGTTGTTGAGCTGGGTAGGGAGGAAGCATTCTATGATTCTGGTGAGGTATGTTAGGATAGTAATGGAGTGGTTGTTTTCAGGGTGCAAGGGCTTGTGAAATGTTTTTTTGAGGATGGGTGAGATTTTTCCAGTTTTCAGTGGAGTGGAGAGAGACAGGAGTTGATGATTTTGAGCCAATGCGGAGCGAGGACGGTGCTATAGTTGGATGTGACTTGAGGTGGCCATCTGGCAGCAGGAAGTGTGATGGCTTGTTTTGGCAGTAAGTGGCAATTAGGGTGTCTCTGTCATATGGTGTGGAAGGTGTCACATGTTTGAGGGTAGTAGGAGAGCAGAGTAGAGTGCTTGCATGATGTGTATTTTAGAGTGAAGTAGTCCAGTATGTGCAGTAGTACCTGAAGCGTTCTATGTGCTAAATGGGATTACCACAATAACGAGATCAGGCCCATATAACCAGACAGACTCAAAGAATATGGCAAAATAATACTTTATCATCAGTACAATAAAGTAGGGAAGCCTGGCGAGCAACAGATTGTAGCTCACACACTCTCAACACATTTCAATTACACAAAAGGCTTTATACCTCGATGTACGTCAGCTATGATGTCATCCTACATGGCAAACAGTAAAAACCTATCGGGCGGAGGGATTGGTTAAGGGAACATATATACATATAGTCTGCTTAGGTGTTAGTATCATCATTGGCTGCCCCTTGTCTGGTAGGCACGCCTTGAACCACCCCTAACTTCATAAGATACAGATAATAGCAGAATAACAGCAGCAGATTGGCTTCTGCAACAATGTATAGTCCACAATTACATAGGCCCTCGTGATTGGTTGGCACTCTCTTACCAACCTTGGACCTCTGGCTTGTAAGCAGCACATAAGCAAAACGAAACCCAGACAACTGACCACTTGGCTAATTAGCCTACCATCTCTCATCAGTTAGGCCCTAAGCCAAGGCTTCTTCTTCGTAGTTGACCTTCTGACTATTCTCTTCTCCGGAACTTTAAAAGGAGTGAAAGTACATTGCTGTCTTCTTCTGGAGCTTTATGAATAGGCCTTGTCTTCTCATCTTACACCTCTTGTGAGGAGACCATGATATTGTCTGGAGATTTGGTTGCTCCACTCTGCATGTGCTTTCCATGTCTTTGATTGTACAATACTTGGCACTGGCAAATGTTCACTCCTTCGCTTAATCTAAGAGAACTATGTCTTGCGCACATGGCTTATCCTCCTTGACTCCTTTCAAGCCTTGCAGTTGCCTCTTGCTGTGACATCCTTGATCCCGAACCCAACAAAAATTCTTTGTTCGTGCATGAATTTTATTCCAGGGCCTGTCAGCTCTGCAGCCTTTACTTTTCTCCTTGAGGCTTCTTTTCTTGCTTACTATTACACAATGCCAACGTCCATTTTCTCAATATGGCTGCTTTACTTGTGTTCTATTTTCTACATTTAGCAAGCTTCTATGTGTTGCATCTACCTTGTGTTTCTGCGTGTATACATCTACTACATTTCTTGTTACGTATCTTCTCACAGTATATGATTTCTTCATATTCATATTCACATATATGTTCACTTTGTTACTTCAGTCACATCATTATTTAAGTATTCATGAATCGTTTCAGTGTGTCCTTGTGTCTTCTCTTCATGACGTCACTTTGCATCTGTCAGACTTCACTTATAGTTCTTCTAACTCCATTGATGTCTGCAGACTTCCTTCTACCGCATCAGTTCGAGGATACATTTGATGCGGGTATCTGAGCGCATAATGTCTCTCACACCTTCTATGTGGTATTGGGATAATACCCGGTGTCAAGCATAGTGTCTTCTTGTTGTTCTTCCAGTATGACGAAAGTGAGGGAGTGGGGTCTAATGACGTATACATCTGCTTCTCTACAAGTTGTATACTGTAGTGGAATGAGAAGTGGAAAGTGTGGATGATGGTTTGAAGAGAGATTCAACAATGTTAAAATTGACCAAACTGTTAAGGCAGGTTTTGCCCATCCTCTGTTGAAGATGCTACAACAACTAATCCTAATGGAGGCTAAAACACTTGGCAAAGAAAGTGTAGCCAAACCTCAGAGTGACAAGACTGGCAGAGCGACACGTCTTCATTCTCAGGTAGGGGTAGTAGGCCAACACAGAGGTACAATTAGTCCACACACATATATTCATAAAATAAACCACACTGATATGCTGAAAAATATATACTTTAATAAAGTCACACTTATAAAACAATCAGTTCAAATAGGTATGTCAGCCATAATACACAGTCTTCAAAAAATCCCAAGTATATTTAAAAAAAGTAATGCATATACAAGGACTCGTCTAACTGCAATGTCTATATGTGGGTCTTCTGCCAAGGGCAAGTGCCCAACTTAAAATAACAGGAGGTGGGAAAACCCAGGAACCATACAACCTAATAAGCCGGTAAGTACACAGGGGCCTGCACAAATAAGTGCAATGTCCTAAAGACACACACCAGCCCAAGTACAAGTGCAAGGCCCTAGAACTGATGGTCAGCACCTAACACATATGGTAGGGTTATGTTATTAACAATAAATAGAGACAATTCTACACAAGATAAAATAGGTTAAAAATCCTAAGGCCTTGTATGATAGTTACGTCATGATAGCTTCCTGCATAAGGGCTTCCGTGCATCAAACAACACAGCCTACGTTCATGTAAGATTGTTGATTATCTCTGTGACAGGGACATGCTCCCTATGTCTAGTGAATTGCACACTGACATGACTGTGTGTGGGGACTTTGTAGCTTCTCAGACTAGTGACTAGATGTTGTTTTGACTTTTCCTGTCATGATATAGTGAATGCTGAGGTTCACATGTTGTGTATGGACAGTGTTGTACATAGGACCCTGCTTAGGTGAATTTCTACTGAACTTTGACACAGAAATTATGTTGTGATGGTTGATTAAGTATTTACTGGTATAAATTCAATCTGTGTCCCAACTACATATGTGCCATTCAACCAAGTGTGACCAATGTGAAATGTATAATCTAGTGATAATATACTATACTATATGGGCTATTGGGCCCCTCAAAAGCCACAGCCCGAGGCTAGATTCAGTATATTTACATTGTGCTGCTCTTGTGCCATCATAGTGGTAAGGAACAGCAGCATTTCTCTTAGGTCTAAGTTTTCAGTCATGTGATCTCTTTATGTATGTAATGCTCCCTCATCACCTCCTTGACAGAGAAGTTCTGTGTTTTCTGCCAAGCAGGTTCCACGGATAGCATTTCATCCACCAGCCTCTGTGCCTATGTTGTAGTGAGATACGTTTGTCTTGTCCTATTTTCTACATGAGATATTTACATTATGTTGTTTTTTGTTTTGTTTGGGTTAACTGGAGCCATTGCGAAAAAACTATGCAAAGAATAAGAGAACAGGGGGAGCGGCTCTCAAGATAGTCACTTAGGTCCTGAGTTTCCTGTCCCGTCTCATCATTATATTTCAACTATGTGGCTATCGCGTGGTTCATCTGACAAAGATATGAGGACCTGAACTTTGTACTCTGCAGGAGCTGGACACAGCGCTTCCTTTTTCTTCGGACGCTGCACTAGTTGGCCACTCCACACTGTGCCCTTGGTTTTGATGGAAGGGAGGCGCTTGAATAACAGATGTTGACAATATTTTCTTGTGTATATTCTGTTGATGCACACCCTTTGATCCTATCTAACTCTCTTAATTACTGGCCCTGTTTGTACCCTTCAGCGCAAGTAGGCAAGAGAGGATTACAGGAGCAATCTGTTTGTCCTCCCCTCCCCACTCCGGTTTTCCAATCAAGACTACACTACAGCAGACTCACTGGGAGGGAGAGACAATGTATTTCAGTAACCCTGGCATCTACTAACTGAGGATTTTCAACATGTCAAGCTAGTGGTGGTGACTCCCTCTGTAGCACAGTTTCAAACTGGTGAAGATTACAGACTGAGCTTGGAAACAGCCCTCTTTCTAGTGCACTTTATCTTCCACTGAAGTTCATCAGATGAGCAGCCATCTTTGAATGTCCGAGATCATTTTAAAAGATTTCACTGCAATTAACAATCTGGGAGACACAAATACCGGCCATCCTGGTGGTCATTATGGAAGTGAAGTGCTTTTTATTGTAGTCTTCTATAGTTTTACCCCTGTCTGAAGCACTTACTTAATTTGAGGGATGTGAAGGCAGATTTGTTCCCTAAATTCACATTGACATTATTCCCTAATGGTGTCCAAGAAAGCACTAGTTCCCTGATAGTAAGCCCAGCATACAGTCCTCATCCCAATGGCAGCCCTCCAATTTGTCACCAGATCCAGCTTTTAACAAGGTACTTAAGTGTTGTCTAAGCTTCCTCTTATTCAGCACACCATAGCCTCAGTGGGCCGATGGACTCAAGATGTCTAGGGAGAGATGAAAGGCTTATATGAAGAAATGAAAACTTTTTTTCAGGCTTTTTAATCCATGATAAAGAATACATATCTAGCATTGAAGACAGAATGGAAGGCCTGGAACATTTGCAGGGAAGACTTTCTGAGTTAGAGGCGAATATCACATATTTAGGAGATAGGAGCAGGTGCAACAGCCTTAGATTCTTTGGCCTACCAGAGAACCTGGAGGGATTGGATCAATTTCCTGGTTAGAGAAATGGCTACCTTCCTTTCTCAACATCTCTTTCAAATTCCCACTTGAAACTTCAAAAGCACATTGAATCCATCTGAGCGCAAGAACAGGCAATAAGAGGTCAAGGCTGTTCATTGCTTCTTTCTTATTCTTCGAACACGTTCAACTCGCTGTTAGGAAAACTGTCCAGTTAAAACTTTACAGACATCACATTTCCATAGCACACGAATTCTCTAAGTATACAATGACAAAGAGGAAGACATTATTGGATCTTCATCCGGAGTTACGACCTACAGGCATGCATTATAACTGTCCCGGTAAAATAGATTGTTTCAACTCAAGCTGGTCACACCAAATTCTTTGATGATCTTGAAGATGCTGTTCACTTCCTTGAATCAGTGCAGGATGAAAAGAATGGAGGTTAGTAGGTGAACTATTTCTAACACTGCAGCTTCTTTGAGGCATTGCACCACAGCCCCTAAGTCATCAACCGCTGACCTTTCTTTGGAAGAAAGATGAAATAGGTTTAGGTTTTAGAAGGACACTCAACCTACGCAGAGATCAGGATCACTAGATGCACCACTAGCTCGTTGCAAATCCCCCACAGAAAGAGATAACTCCAGGACTCTGACAAAGCATTTTTCTCCCTCTTTTGCATCATGCGAAGAGAGAGGGTGATTCATTTTGAATATGTTAGCCTTTTATATTCCTTTGTCATCAATTAGCTACTTCACATTCACATATTCACATTTACATGTCTACAGCATGGCAAATGATCACAGGACTGAATGTATGTCTGCAATGGCCCCCCGTCCCAAGACCTGCAGGTTAAAGAAGGTAATTTTGTTTGTTGGTGTCGGATGGTATCTCCAGTGGGTAAACATTTGAAGTTGGCCACTTTGGGAAACCCCTGGAAGTTAAACTATGATTGCTAGTTTGTGCTAAACCAGTCTTGCAACTTTCCTCTTCTCCTCTTATCCTATTCACAAGTCAAAGATGTTTCTTGTTTGTTTGATGATTACGTTAATATTGTATTAGACACATTTCTCATATTTAAAATTGAATATAGTGACGTCCTCCCTACAAAGCTATTCCCTAGTCTTTATGTATTTGATGAAGAAGGATTCTCAATGTAGTTCCTTCGAAGGTTGAAGGTCTAAAATCACCAATTAAAAGGCAAAAAGTATTGGCACATTGGAAGAAATGAAATACTCATATTACCCTTATTCAAGAAACTCACTTTTCAGAGAAGAAATCTCCTAATTTTAAGGAGCAATGGGTAAGAAATGTTATGTCCCCCAAAGCAGGCGGCAATAAAAGGAGTAGCAATACTAATTCATGAGAAGTTACAGGTGCATTTTACCAAGATATTAGCTAAGGAAATGGGTTTTTGCAGATCTCGTGGTCAAAAAACTTATTTTATCCTTCCTTCCTTGTTTGTTTGTTTATTAATTTCTAATGTGCACCAAACCCATGGGTAACAGGGCACAGCAATAAGATAATGCAAAGCTTACAACATTACAAATTATACAGGTTACAGTAAATGTACATGGAACACAAAGTATCAGAATAAATTACACAAGATACACATACAGAGGAAAATGCTCCAGTTCATTTGGAGGGGGAAAAAAGCTAGAATCCCTAAAGCTACAATGCTAGGTAATGCAAAGCTTGGCAGCCTCGGGGTCCCGGACCTATAGGAATACCAGAAAAATGTATATGATTTATAAAGAGCTACTCAATGTAATCCCAAATTCTGGAGGAATTTATGTTGAGTTGTTCAGGAAACAGACAGGTCTGCACTATAAATGGGGGTAGGTTGTAATTCACCACTGGATCCGATATTAGATAGGACATGATTTTGCATACTCTTTCTTTCAAAGATGCATAAAGCTTTTGATACTTTTATTCCAAATGCTGGTTAAGATAATATGTGGAACGTTTGTTTTCCTGACACACTTGAGAGTATACCTTTTTCTGGCAACTGCACTTCTAATTTTCCAGAATCTATTACGTTTTCTTATGAAAATATATGATGACTTGTACTTCTAGGTCAGAAATGTGAACACTACCTATTTCAGATCATGTTCCTGTTATAGTTACATTAGACTGGGAAGGATTATTCTACAGTAGAGAAGGGCAGTGCTTCTACCCTTCTCTACTGTACTTCAATCCCAAAGCTAAAGAGACTGAATAGAGAATTTCACCAAATACATTTTCCAGATTAAAAAAGCAGGAGATATATCACTAATCACAGTATAGGATGCTTACAAAGCAGCTCTTCACGGTCACTTCATTGGCCAGGTGGCCCAGAATGTCAAAGTAGCAAAAGAAGTTTCTCCTAAGTCTCAAAAAGATATTAAGAATGTGGAGTTATAGTGCTTTTACAATACTTCTCAGGAAAGCGTAAATAACCTAATCTGAGCCAAAATAGAATGTAGTAAGCAGAGCACTCTTAGTGCATCCGGTGCTTTTTTGAAATAATGCTAGCATCTTACTTGAGAGCTAGAAGAGAGAAAAATAGATCAGCAGCAATAAGGGATCAGGGTAATACCTACATTAGAGAGGAAAATATAGCAGGAGGTTTTAGCAGAATACCACACCATCATATATTGTCCTGAATTGAGCCCCTCCAAATCTTTGGTTGAGGAATATCTGAGTAACATTCCCCACCCAAAACTGCACACTAGCGCCCCAACAAAATATAGTGATCTGAGAAGGGATATCTCAGTACACCAAATCAGGTAAACATTATTTTATTTCAAAGTAAATAAAAACAGAAAGGTCTGGGCCCTAATGCCCCCCCCCCTTGAATTTTCCTGCAGCCTTCGCTCTCAGAGATTTAAGACTGTTCAAGAATTATCAGTAAAATGGTGTAGTAGCTGGTGCTTTACACAACCCCATGATTATGGGTATACCCAAGCTGGGGGAGAACCTTTTGTCCTAATAAACTACAGGCCCATGGCATTGATTCATTCTGATGCAAACATTCTTGCTAAAGTTTTGGTTCTGCAGATTGAAGTCCTCCTCCCTAGATTAGTTAATAAGTACCAGACCTGTTTTGTCAAGTGCAGAATTTCTTCAGCAAATACGAGACTTCTATACAATATGATTGATTTATCAAAGAAGGTGAATGTATGATGGCCAGCTATTACCCTACACCACAGGAGCCCTCCCCTCCACCAGCTACACACTTCCTTTGAAGTGCACCAAGAGCGCCGCCGAACGCGGATCATCGTGCTCCTCACATTGCAGTCGCTGAGAATCCCCTACAACCACCCTCCGGTGCCTGCAGTGTCTCACAGGCATTTTTCAAGTGCACCTGATGCCCTGACTCACCCGGTAAACCTGCTGTCATTGCCATACAGGAGATTGGGCCCCGAAAATGGCCACTCGTATTTTTGTTTATTTGATTGCCTAGCACCCTTACACGAAGCTGCTGCTTGTGATTGGCTCTATGCGCCCATTTCAACGAAGCATCATCATCGGATGGCGAGAGCCGGCTCTTCCTACTCAAGGCCTTCCTAACAAGGTCAACGCTCTCAGTTGCTCACTTTGCCCACCACCGTCGTCTTGGGAGGGCAGGAGCCCTCCCATCCACCAGCTATACAGTTCCTTTGAAGTGCACCAAGAGCGCCGCCGAACGTGGATCATCATGCTCCTCACATTGCAGTCGCTGAGAATCCCCTACAACCAAAGCCACCCTTCAGTGCCTGCAGTGCCTCACAGGCATCTTTCAAGTGCACCCGATGCCCCGACTTTCCTGGTAAGCCTGCCGCCATGGCCATACACGAGATTGGGCCCGGAAAAAATGTGTGCTCGTATTTTTGTTTATTTGATTGCCTAGCAACCTTACACGAAGCTGCTGCCCTTGATTGGCTCTATGCGCCCATTTTAATGAGGCGTCATCACCGGATGGCGAGAGCCGGCACCTTCTGCTCAAGGCCCTCCTGATAAGGCCACCGCCTCTCAGTTGCTCACTTTGCCCACCACCGTCATCTTGGGAGGGCACGAGCCCTCCCATCCACCAGCTACATACTTCCTTTGAAGTGCACCAAGAGCGCCGCCGAACGTGGATCATCGTGCTCCTCACATTGCAGTCGCTGAGAATCCCCTACAACCAAAGCCACCCTTCAGTGCCTGCAGTGCCTCACAGGCATTTTTCAAGTGCACCCGATGCCCCGACTCACCTGGTAAGCCTGCTGCCATTGCCATACATGAGATTGGGCCCTGAGAATGGCCGCTCGTATTTTTGTTTATTTGGTTGCCTAGCAACCTTACACGAAGCTGTTGCCCGTGATTGGCTCTACATGACCATTTCAACGATGTGTCATCAATGGATGGCATGGGCCGGCCCTTCCTGCTCAAGGCCCTCCTAATAAGGCCTGCGCCTGTCTCCTGCCTGTCTATGCCGCATCGGAGCCGCAAGGAGACTCCCACCTGCTAAATCCTGCAACACCTGGTAAGCGATATGCATATAGCATAGTCCTCTTAACCCTGGAGTTCTAACACTACGTCAGATATTACCCATAACGTTTTTCACTCGTACTCTATCAGTGAATCCTTACAGCCCCCAGTCCTTCTAATCAGACTTGTTTGCGCATGCTCAACCTCACTGAACTGCCAAGTTATTAGCAAAACCGTATGAACTTAAATTGCCAACCTACGTCGAATAAGCGGTACCAGCCAACCACCATAACAATGCTTCGTACATATGAGCAAAGTGATCTAACCTACTACTGCTGCTAATGATTTGCTATTGCTATTGCTGTTGTTGCACTGTATTTTTACCAAAGTGAACGACTCTATTGCTGTTGATTTACTGCATTATTAGTAAAATCGAACTAGCTTATGTTGCTGTTTCACAATCTCACTAGAAAAAGCGATCCAGCCTATAGCGGTTGCTTGCGCAATATTATTTCAAGAGTGATCTAGCTTTTTTTCACTGTCCCACTGTAATATTAGCAAAGTATACCAGCCTCCTCTATCTAACTGTGTCGATGACCTACAGAGTCACCTACCAAATATAGATTGGTCATGAACAATCATCTCCTACACACTATGCTGTTGTATCAGCCAAATTAAACCAAGCGACCTTAAAGTATCGTTGCTCCTCCGGTAGCCATTCTGCTTCTACCACCGCTTTACAACTGTATACTCTCCATGCATGCCACATTTGATTCTGTCACCCATGTGGCCATTACAAGGCTTTGTCTAGCTACTGTCGGCAATACCAGTACTAATAGCCGGGTCAGCCTGCTATATTATTACTGTAACCTGCTGCCTTTAATTATTTGCTACAACGTTCTGCTTAGGCCTACTGTTGAACTAAATTGTATTTATGCCTCACTGTTAAGAATTGCTTTTGGCCTACTGCCGATACCTGAGATTTTCCCCACTGTTGAAAACTGCACTTACCTTCAGGATTTCACTCAAACCCACTGTTGAAAATAGTTTTTAATCCCATTGGTGATAAGTGCACCTGGCACACTAGCCACAACGTGAGTAGCCAACCCACTACCAGTGTCCAATACTGCACTGCAACAACCGGCTACTCATCAAAGCGCCTCTAGCCAAACACCAGCCATACATAGCCGTGCTAGGCTGGTTAATCATCACCATGTTCCCATTCTGCATTATTCAGATTAGCATACCCTGTACAGGAAGTCATTATGTCAGTTATAAAAATGGACTAGCTAAACAAGCCTGCCCCCGGCACCACCCCATACCCTGCCCCACCCCTTTCTTGCCTTCTACGCCCTCTTTCCCAACCACCAGGGAGCAGTCCTATCCCAATAGCCTCAGCAACATCACCCATAGGTCTGAACCCCCACCCTCATAATGGAGTACCCACTGACTCATGACCTCTCAGAGAAACCTTACTTCCATCCTATACTGGGTACGACTAGATGCCACAGTCTAATATCACGTACCATGCATCACTCTCACTGCCTCACACCAGCCACAAAAACTCCTAGACAGCCACCACCTAAAAGCCACCCACGCCCCCACAAGTCCAAAACAGATACCAGTCAAGCATCCATCATACTGCCCCTAAAAAAAACTAGCTGCCAATGCTCGCTAATCAACGCACGATCGCTAGGAGCTCACGCCATTGAAATACATGATCTCATCTCCGAACAAGAATTAGACCTCCTAGTAGTCACAGAATCCTGGTTTCATCAGGCCTCAGGCCCGTTGCTGTCCCTCACCATTCCACCTGACTATACCATCTTCAGGACAGATAGAACCCACACTCATGGTGGCGGTGTTGCTATTATAGTTAAGACATTGCTGCAATTAAGAGCCTGCCCCATTGAAACTATAGCAGGATATGAATTACTACTAGCCAAATTTGTCACCAATGAAAAAACTACCATTAACCTCATGGTGATCTATAGATCTCCTAACTCTAATAGCCACCCGGAAATAGACTTTCCTTTGGTACTAGCTCCACTTATTAAGCCCAAAACCAAATGCATTATCCTTGGAGACATGAACCTAGGGTTTAATGATATCCATGACCCCAAAGCAGTAGCTCTACACTCCTCACTTAAGGACTTAAGGACATGAACTTTACACAACTAGTGAATGCCCCAACCCACATCAAAGGGAGAACACTAGATTGGATTCTCTCCTTCAATACGACCATAACCATCGACTCAATCTCTAGACTGGACCGACCACCACAACATCAAGTTCACTCTTCTGGCCAAAGAACCAGGCCCTATCAAAACAAATGTAACTAACTCTTATGAAACTAGAAACATGCGTAAGCTTACGCCTGAGAACTTTCCCCACTTACTCAGTAAATCGCTTGACACCATATCAATTTCCAGCGACAACCCTTGTACCCTTGCAGATTCTTATCATGAATGTCTCACCTCCACTATCAATGCATTAACACCACTAACCACCAAAACACGGCACACCGACAAACAAACCTGTTTCTGGTTTAACGAAGACCTAGTACTACTAAGGAGAACCAAACGGGCACTTTAACATGCCCATAGAAGATACCCCACCACTGAATCTGAAATCACCTTTCAGGTAGCAAACAAAACCAATAAAACTGCCATTATCACCCATAAAGCATACAATACACGTATCAGTAACGCTGCATCGGCCAATTACGTAAAGAATGGTGTACCACCATTCAAGATACCCTAGCCGCTAAGATTGCTCTTCTGCAAAACAAAATAATATCTGAAAGGCAACTATTAGTCAATAAAGCTTCCACTAGCAGCCCCCCACCAAATCTAATGAGAAACACCAACCCACTATTTCACTTCACCCCAGTCACCCAACAACTAGTGCTTGACACGATTACCGAACTTAAAGCTTCTAAATGTAAAGGAGACACTGTCCCAGCACAAGTAGTCAAATCATGCGCCCATACTTTCACACCTATCATAACCAACTTTGTTAATGCATCCTTCAACTTTAACCTGGTCCCAGCCAGCATTAAAAGAAGCCTGGGTCACTGCTCTTCTAAAAAAAACATGTTAGATTTCACCGTTCCCACAAACTACTAGCCAATAACGACAGTACCATTCCTGCTTAAAATCTTAGACAAGGTAGCTTATTCCCAAGTCCAAGCCCACTTGGAAAGTAATCAGCTGCTTGGAACTAGACAATCTGGCTTCAGGCCTAACCAAAGCATGGAAACAGCCCTCCTTGATTTGAAAATCCAGATGGATTCCATCAAGGACACTGGCAAACTTTGCATTCTTCTTCTGTTGGACGTATCTGCAGCGTTCAACCATGTTGATCACAACAAACTGTGCTCCACCCTAGCCAAAGATTTCAATTTCTCCAATGGTGCCACCAAGTGGGTGAAATCCTTTCTAGCCAAATGAACATCCAGAGTTTCGATAGGTAAAGAAGCTGCAGATCCCATCCCAGTCCCCATTGGAGTACCCCAAGTATCATACCTCTCACCTACCTTTTACAATGCATACACAAAGCTTCTCTTCTCAGCCCTAGACAACCTGGGTGTCATCTACACCAACTTCGCAGATGATACCCAGATCCTTATACATCTCTCAGGCAACTACAGCCAAGACACACTGACCATCAACAAAATCTATGCCAGAATCCAAAATTGGATGGCCCTAAACAGCTTATGACTTAACGATGAGAAGACAGAGATTTTCATCGTGGGCCCCCAAGCCAAAATAAGCGCTCTTCACCCAGACTACTCAGCCATTAACATTGACGGCATTACGATTCCCGTACTTGAGCAAGTTAAAACCCTAGGAGTTTACCTTGACGCTAATCTCACAATGTCAAAACATGTAAGCACATTCTCATCATCCACTTCCTACACCGCCAAACTAATTGCCCTAAGCCGCCAATTCCTGACTCCTTCCAACTGCATCACTCTTGCCAGAGCCTTGATCTTATCAAAGCTCGATTATTGAAATGTGCTGCTCCTCAGAACGTCTAACAACAACCTCAACAAATTACAACTTATACAAAACAAAGCTTTACGGGCCGCATTAGGAATAAATAAATTCAATCACATCTCAAGATAAGGTGAGATTCCCACTGGCTGCCCATCAAAGCCAGAATCATCTTTAAAACAATATGCATCGCCTTCAA
Organism: Ambystoma mexicanum; assembly: GCF_040938575.1. Taxonomy (NCBI): domain Eukaryota; kingdom Metazoa; phylum Chordata; class Amphibia; order Caudata; family Ambystomatidae; genus Ambystoma; species Ambystoma mexicanum. The sequence continues at coordinate 702,391,419 of NC_090937.1, read as the reverse complement.
ATGACACTATAAAAAAGCACCCATTTACCTTAACAGTGCCATAGTAAAAAATTAACCCACTAGATCCTTAAGATCTAACAACCACCTACTTATGACAATGCCCCGCTACAGAATTACCAGAGCTGGGGGTAGCAGCTTCCATTGTCTAGCTCCTAAACATTGGATTATTTAACCAAGACCAATGAGGTCGCATTCCATAATTTGTAAACAATGCTACATATATCTTGCATACATTGTAATTGTAATCCAGTGATATCAATGCATACAAGATGTACATAATTGTATATATTTGCTCACGTTAGCTGTTTGAAATGTTTTTTTCTGTACAATTGTTATCAAACTGTCGTAACCTCGCCGTGATACCCCAGGGTTTGGGCGTGTAACAAATGTAATAAATAAATAAAATAAATACATGCAGAGAAGACCTTCAACAGGGTCAGCTGATCCTGTTTTGAAGCAATTTTAAAAAGTCATGTTTTCGACCAGGTGTTAATTTCTTTTATCCTTACTCTTTATAAACACCTAAGGGAACCAGTTTTTATTAACAGGGTTTATTTCCCATATTTTTAACTATAGGCATCAGGAAAAACTGCCCTCATCCTCCAATATTATTTGAACTGTCCTTTAAACCTGTGCTGCAGTGAATTCAGATTAACCCTTGAATATGGAAGTCTGGGCACCCAATCATTTCAATTGAAAACCTCCTGTATGCTGACGATATCTTATCCTCTGTAAAAAATGTGATTAAATCTGTTGCTATATTTATTGGACAGATTAGTTGACAAAACTGAAGTTATGCCCCTAAATTCATTATGTTTTAAATCAGAATTTGATGGCATCGGCCGGGTATGGCAAGCGATTCCTATTAAATACTTAGGAATGCGGGTTACAAATGACTTGCGAGACATACTATGTTTGAATACTTACTCTATGCAAGAGAAAGTACATGAGCTGTTGGATAGGTGGTCTATACCCCACCTCTACTGGTGAGATCACTTAGAGACTGTTAAGATATCTATTACCCCGATTGTCCTACATGGGCTTTCTATATGTCCACTACAATGCCCACATTCTTTCTTCAGTTTACTAGACAAGATTGGAAAGGTAAAAAGCTGAGATTGCCTCGAGGTAGGTTACACATACAGAAAACACAAAAAGGAATGAGTTTTCCACATTTAAGAGATATCTTGCTATCTTTAAGATCAAGCATGGCCGGATGTGGGGTGCTGAGATTATGATGTGCACAAGTGTGGCTTGACTAAGAAACAAGTCTAGCCTCTCCTTTTCAAGTTCAGACAAATCCTTTTCCTAAAGGAAATAATGCTCTTCACAGACTACATGCAGTTAATGAAACAGCAGGATCTCTCCGCAGACTGATATAAATCACAGTTCCAGACTATTGGTATCCTTCTCTACATCCTCTATGGTTCAATGACAATCTTAAAGTGGAGGGTAACCCCATATACTGGAATATGGTTGTTATATGCAAACCAGATATGGTCCATGACCAATATGATTCAATTGGTGGCACTACAAGCCTCAACTGGGCTGTCGTGTAGTTGAAATGTACCTACAAATAGAATGTAGCAGATATCGCTTAGATGAAGGTGCACTTGAAACTACTTCCAATGAATCATTAGGTTGTTATGCGGCCCCTGCTCACAATAAAACGTTAATCGTGCCGGATTTAACATGTTCTAAATGGAGAGTAGAATCATTATGGGCCCAGGACAGACATCTGGTGAAACCAGATCACATTTGGCTCTTTCTGGAGGTCTATATGCTCTGCCTAGTCTTGGGTGTATTTTAGAGGACTTGCTATGCAGTACCTGAGAAAGTACTGATGCTCATTTGAAAGACCTCAAGAAATCCCCATTATATCTTGTACATTATACCCACTCATGATTGCCTATTGAATGTTAGTTGTTATGCTACACGTACGATATTTTTTGTGTAGTGGTTGATATTTGAATGTAATATTTATGTACCTTTATTTTTTTCTCTTCCTTTCTTTATTGCCCCTCCCCTCTTCCTTTTTCTTTCTTTGGTTCTATCTTTCTTTCTTTCTTATTCCTTTTTAGGTGCGTCGATTTTAATGAGTATGTACTTCAAACGATTTGTTTTTCTGGTAGCTTTATATAATGTGAGTTGTGTTGCATTTTCCTGGTTACATTTCTGGTTCATGTAGTACTTATTTGTTTAATTCCTGTCTTTCATTTGCCAATAAAATGTGTCAAAAAAGAGGAAATATTTGCCACATTTAAACAATGAAGGTGAGAGTAACATTGGTTAGAAATATACAGTTTATTAACAAAACAAAATCTCAATAATGTACCACAAAATTGGTGATCATTGTTCTGTTCTGATGAAGGCTGTAAAGAAGATTAAGGGATTTACCACTTATTCCCAAAGGGGCCGAAACACAGTGTCGACAATATAGGTTTGTATTTTAGAGCCAAGGTCATGCCCAAATGTCTTAAAGGGCATGTAGGCTGAGACATATACAAGGGGAAACAGGATATAAATTGGTTGAAGGTAGCATGCACATGTGCATTCATTTTTAGATCATGTCCCTTAGAGCAAATATAAAAATAAAATAATGAAACCTAGCCAACAAAGAAAGAACTCACAATCAGTCCTTCTTGCCACGCCCCAACCATCTGGATCTCAATCTCCGTAGAGGCTCAAAGTGCCCTTACCATCCTCCAGTTCTGCAAAACACTAAAAACATGGCTCTTCCAACAATACCTACTGGACGAATGAAAGTCCTTCTCTGCCGCAACCAAAAGTACTGCATTACTGTATAAAATGCAAAACCTACTTCTTGCACAATCCTGTTGTAAAGTGCTCCGCAGCTCTTGAGCAAGGTTTGTGCTATGACCAGTAAAATAAAAAATAAAATGGAGCTGTTATTTTTATAGGCAAAAATGATCTCACAAATTAGGAAATACTAATCCCACTAGAATGCATTATTGTGAATGCAAATAAAGTGTCGTTTTTTCAATGTTAAATACTTAGGAAAATGTAAGATAAAATCGTTTGAAAATCAAGCATTTTTTCTACAAATAAAGGAGGTATGTGTGGGTACATTAACATGACTAAATCTGCCTTGGAAAACATATTAGCAATGATTTGTTTATTTATTTATTGTTCACTTGTTAGGCACTTATACAGGAAGCAAATACTGTTTCAAAGCGCCCAAAGGGCAACAGGGAGGGAACACGGGATGAAAGACAATGTAATTACACAATGTTTAATAATTAAATACAGAAATATAAGAAGAGACAATGGGAAGGTGAAGATGAACCTACTATGCCTTGTGAGTGTTCAGAACGTGCAAGGGGAGAGGGGCATGGGATAGGTGCTGTGGTACTCATGGAGAGCAGCAGGTGAAGTGTGATCGCCATTGGAGGAGGGTGAGTGGAGGCAAGTGCAGTGGATAGACAGCATCTGGGATGATAAGATGTGGGAGGTCAGGGCCGTGAGGATGCATAAGGGCCCTGCACATCAATAAAACTACTGTGTGATTAGCAGGGGAGAGAGGGAGGGAAGCAAGAGGTAAAGATGAAGGTTTTGAGGTCCTGCTCAAGACGAAGAGGGAGAGGGAGGCTGTTCCAAAGAAGCGAGCCTGCAGCGGAAATCGACCGACCACCTGCCCTCTGTTTATCAAACTGCTTTACACACAAGGCGTTGGTGCCAGAGGAACGCAGGTGTCTGGAGGGGTAATATTTAGTCAGAAAGAGTTGCAGGTAGAGTGGTGCCCGGCCCCAGACAGCCTTGTAGATGATGCATACGGATTTGAATTTGATCCGTGCTGCGATCGGGAGTCAATGAAGACTTTATAGGGCAGGAGAGATGCTGTCTGTGGGTTTAAGGCCAAGGATAAGTCTCGCTGCCCTATTCTGGATTAGTTGGAGGGGTCGTAGAGTGGACAAAGGTAGATAGATTAAAGAGGAAGCTATTACAATAGTCAAGCCTAGAGAGAACTAGAGCACGGGTAACTTTGAGTCTCTGGGGGAAGTTGAGGAAAGGTAGAATTCCTTTCAGAAGGAAAAGCCGAAAGTGTGACTTCTTGGCAATGCCCTGAGTAGGAGGGAAGAAGAAGAGAATGTTTAATTTGAAAAGTACATATGTATCACGGATTCTGGTGAAAATGAAAAGATATTTTCCTGACTATAGTATAGCATACACATTGAGGCCGGGAGGGTAGCTCAGGGGCAACGCATTTGTCTTGGTGGGAAGACAATCCCGGGCTCGCACATAGAAACCGGCTGTGGTATTAAGCGCATTATAAAATACCAATTATAATTATTATTACTCAGGAAAGGGTTGGGTGCCTGCAAAAATACCAGGAAAAATTGAGCCAGCTTCAAAGTTAAAGGCAGCAGATTCCAAATGTAGGAAGCTGTAATAGGATAGGCTAGTTTCTGAATTCGAGTTTCTCTTGCCCTGCAAAGAAGCAATGTCGGCTGGTCCCAGATTTGGGAAGGCGCAGGCCTCACCAAGCGGCTCAAGTCTAAAGGTCAGATAATCAGCTAAATGGGTTTTAGAAAATCAACACTTTATAAACCAAAAAATACAGTTGAACAGAAATTCTGGACTTTAAAGATAACTAGTGAACGGAGTCCAGAGATGATGTTATGTTATTGGAATTGTACTGCACACCACTGCTATTTTCATGGTTTCGGGGGCTCCCGTGTATCTGAAAGAGACCCTTTCTAGCTCTTGTTAGTTACCATGCAAGGCGGTAACTGAAAAGCAGGTTTGCAGTGCACTTTGTTATTTATTTATTTATTTATGTATCAGTATCGCGCACCGAACCCGAAAGTATCTGGGTGCACTTCTTAAAGTTACACAATATTACGCATTACAGAAAGTGAGACAATACAAAGGAATAGTTAAAGTGGAAACCTTAATCAGAATAGCATTGTCCTCAGATCTTAGATAAGACAAATGCCTGAACTATAGACTAAATAGACTCTGAAGGTTTCCTTTTGCATGGTAGTCAATGTTGGAATTAACCCATCTAGGCTTTCTTGGACACAAATGGAAAGTTTTGTCTTCAAGGCAAAGCAATGGAAATATGCAAATCCAACAAGCGTGGGAACAGTCCCCTTCTAGGCCAGGACAGTTAGATATAACTGGACTAACGAGGTAACTTTATCCTATTCAACTTCAAATTGGCGTTGGCCAGACAGACCGCGAGGACCAAGAGGAAGCTCTGTAGATGGTAGACATCCTCCTCCAGCAACACACGCAAAAAGAGTTCTGGGATGTCATCATACAGATGGACGGAGACACTGCAGCCGCAGATCAGTCTTCCGAGCACCTACATTTAGAGAGTGAAAAATTCCTGAGAAACCCTTACGCACTCTACAGGCAAGGAGGGTGGCCTGGATCCCATCTAAACCCACTGAAGCCTGTTAGACAGCAAAGGTTGCAGCCACTCTGGGACCGCACCTACCATACCCATTCCTGTTCAACAATGGGAAGGAGTATCACGTGATTCACCGACCGAAAATCGCTGAGCGATCCAACAAGACTGGAGGCCCCATAGTAATCAGAGATACTGGAAAGAAGACGTCTACCCCCTGGAGAGAAGCTGTCCATGTACTTCATCAAGAGATCACTGTTAAAGGTGTTGGCTAATTCTGCAGTGCTAGAGGCCATCTTGGATTGATGGATTTGCAATAGAGATCTACAGTGTTCACCTATTTCTCTTATGCTCCTTTTAAGTAGGCAACTCAGAATGGTAATGCCCTTTCGAGTAGGAATGGAAAGTATAGGCATTTTCTGTAGTTGCATGGCGTTTATCTCTATGCTCCTGGTTTCCATAGTTTCCAGTGTTGAAATCTTCTCTTTTGTGCTGGTTCCAGTTTTCAGGACTTAAACAAAGGGATTTCTTCTGCCCAGCAACAGAAACATGACTTCATAGGCCGACCTGAAAGCTGGTTTTGATATGGCAAATTAGATTTTCAGTGATAATGGGAAGATAAATGAGTGTGTTGACAGTATATTGTGTACAAAATCTGTCGCTCGAAGTGCACGACACAAAAATCTTTCCATTCACAAGACAGGACATATCCCCGGCTGCCTGCATGTTTTCCTGCACTTACTTGATGACGCACATCTCTGCCTATCTGTGCCCAGTACCCTGACATACCTGAATTCACATTGCTGCTTATAAATCTGTAAATGGATGGGCTGCGGGGGTGCTCGGGGGTGCTGGAGGCGCTGAACGGCGCGGGTTGGGGCTGAACATGGAAAAACACACAGTGAAAGTTGACCTCACTTGCTTGGAATTTCTGCTTTACTGCGCCATTTCCAAGGTTGTCAAATTTTCCGTTCAAATGCACAAATAATGCCATGTGCTATTTGGTGTTTATATGTTATGTGTTCACCTCCTCGTCGCCACATTTTTGTCATTTAACCAGCGGAGTGCAAAAGGGGAGGGCAACAGGCGGCGTACAAGCGTGCTTGCCACCTTTTGCCCTCCTCTTTTGCACTACGCTGTGCAAATTGAGTAAGCGCTGCCTGCCATATCCGCATAGCCGGCAGCGTTTTCTATGGATCCCTATGGAGTATGCCATCTTTTTGCTGGTGCAAGTAGACAGCGGACTCCATAGGGATCCCCAGCATTTACACCCTCATGAAAATCCATGCAGACAAAATGGTGGAGTATTTGTTTGGCATAGAGGAAAGGAGCGGCAGAATTGTGGGTTACGATCCGCCCTCCTTTCCATGAAACAAATGAATTAAAATTGGGTATACTGTAAACACAATGCGTAAAAGGCTTTCGCAAGGCTTTTTCCTATTGATTTCCCACCAGGCCCGGTCAAAATGAGCCCCTCTGTTGTTCAGTTGTGGTGTAAGAGTTTCTTTTCTTGAATGTAGGTTTTGTGCTTAATGAAAACGGGTGCCCTCAGCCACATATTGACATGCTGGAAGCTTTACATATGGGGCCAAAAATAAAAATGAGACTAGACTCGTATGGGGCATCTTCTGTATAGGATAGATACCAATAGAGGCCTTCACCAGGGATGCGTCCTTGCCCCTTTCCTCTTTAATTACTACATCAGAGAGATGGTGCAATGCTGGGAAAAGGCAAGGACGAATCCGCCACTAGTGGGTTGAGTTAAACTCCAGTATTTGAACTATGCAGAAGACATGGCTATCTTGGATATGACCCAGATAGGCCTGCGGCGGGCACTGGAGAGTATTCTGGCTTTTCCGAGAAACCTTGACCTATCAATTAATGCAGGAAAATCCAAAGGTTTGGTACTTAAAAAGAAATATCGTAGAAAAAACTACTTTTCTTGCCCTTGATGAAGAGTTCTTTCTCGAAACGAGTTGGGCTTTGCTTGCTACCAAGAATAAAAAGAAGAACTTGTATAATCATGCTGAAATGTTCTTGTTTTGAATGATGTCTATTTAATATTGGCAAAACATATTTTTTGACCAGGACCTAGATAAATCATGGTAATACATTGGGTAAATTATTTGTCTGAATTCCTCAGATGCTAGATTGTGTGCAGGGGGCGGGAGTTCCCTATTTGGGAACCTGTACTTCTTTACATGGTACTTAATGTAGGCAGCTCTAAATGGAAACATTATAAATGGGTCCTGAACAGACAGAATGTTGACGTGGTAAATCACTTTAAATATCTGGGCTCTATGATCTGTGCCTCCAAAGGCAAGATGGGTCCTGCAACGATATGAAAGCAAAATTTGTCGCAGCAGTGGCTCAGCTGAGGCAGTTTGATCATAAGTTTTGGAGGTTTTCCGTGCTAACATTGATGAAACTCTATAAACAAAAAAGTATACCTTGCTTGATTTTTAGCGCAGAAGTACAGGAAACCGGTACTCCTTGGTCTAAATTGGAGGCCCTACTGTTGAAGGTTTTTGGCTTACCTAATTCTGTGCCATTGGTTGGAATATTGCATGAATTGGGACAACTCCTGATTCAAACATTTAGTGAGTGGGGGAAGTTACAATTGTTTGCAAACATTTTGATGCCCCCTGCTGCTTCCTTCTTTGTACAACCGAATGGTATGTGGTTTAACTGCTCTTGTATACTTCTGGATCAATGGGTGGCACAGTGTACTGAAATTGTATTCTAAATTGATTTGATGGGCAATCCGAACAGAACCAAAATGAAATTGTACAGACATGTCTGGATTAAACTAAGGGCGGAGGTAATGGTGCACCATTGTTTTAATGACCACTTTAGGTGGTCAATTAAACATTTTAATATAGTGTCTGCATTCTTGAAGAAGCATCCATCAAGGAAGTTTAGGGGCAAAATCCTGATATTAAAACTACACCTCATCCCGACAATGGAGGTTCTGGGTAGGAGGGGGAATGTCCCAAGGGGATTTTGTTTTAGTTGCTTTTGCCTAAACGAGGCTGAATCTCTAAAACATCTTTGCTTATTGTGCCCAACCCTTGCTCAATTGTGAATTAACAAGAAGATATTTATTGATGAGTCAGGTTGTGAAGAAGAGCTCTGGTGCAGGGTTTTAAATACAAATGACATTTCCCAAACTGTTAAAGGTTTTAGACTTTTTGGAAACGGTTGGATTTTAAATGTGTGAGAACAAGTTTGTGTTTACAGAGAATGGCCCTCATTAGGACTCCGGCGCTAAACCATGATGCTATTAGCACCATGGTCCATGCCAGAGTCCGCCATGGAGAAAGGGGGAATTACCACCCCATTCCAAGGTTGGTGGGGCGGTAATTCCCCCTTTCTCCATGGCCCTTCCCCATTCCCATTTTTGCCCCATAGGGCTCAATGGGAATGGGGAAGGCGGCAATTACGGTACCGCAAATTGCGGTACCGTAATTGCCATCAAGGTCCCTTTGCGGGTCCCTACTTTAACGGCTGGTCCAGACCAGCCGTTCAGGTCGGGAGCCGCAAAGGGACCTCGTAGTAAGGCGTTAAGGGGTTAACGGCGCCGCAGCCTTTTACGGCACCGTTAACCCCTTAAAGCCTGGGTCCTAATGAGGCCCAATGTGTTGCTTTAAGTGTATTGCATTTATGAAATAATGGTTTTAATTGTTGTGCGTTACTATGTTGTAATGTGTTGTAATGTGTTTTGAGGTAAATCAAACAATAAAACGAAATAAAAAGAAAATGTTTTGAGTGTAGAATGCCTATTGACAGAAACACAATAACATTCCATTTGTCCTGCACTCGTTGAGTAAGCCTGCGCCTACCGCACATCCATAGCCAATGGGTATTTGTGAACATACTCTTTTATTTTGAATTTAGCTGCAAAGTATCATTTGAATGGTGTCTCTATTCTGATAAATTTCATCATTAACTCGCCCCACAATGTTTTGTGCTGGTGACGCCCCCATACCAGAAGGTGAAAAAATGGAGATGAGGCACGCACTCTGGTCCCCAGTCAGGTTTACCTGCTACAACAACAGTTAGTCTTCGCCTCCAAACGTTTTCTTGACTCTATCAACCATCAGGCAGGCTGTTTTCCTTTTCCTTTTCTGGTGTGTCTGGTTAATTTTCATTAAAGTCTCTAAGGATACTGGTACATGTAGTGGCACAATCTTTTCAATTTTCAATGCAGGTGACCAGGAACCAACTCTCCTCCAAAGCACAAATCTTACCCTTGATAGGGGGAGGGGGACAACCATGTTTATGGCTCTCCATGGTAAGGCATGATGACCCTGGTGCTGTTGCCTCTTGAGCCCGGGACTCTTGAAACACTGAAGAAATGGAGATGAGGCGCGCACTCTGATTCCCAGTCAGGTTTACCTGCTACAACAACACTTAGTACAGAAGGACCTGAATGATGCTGGTTTCCAAAAACATATCAGCGTTTTGGTGTTCTGACCTCACGGCTCTGTGGTCCAAACAGTTTGGCTAGACCAATCTCTATGACAGAGAGGCAAATACCCAGATCGTGGTCAACCTCCTGGCTCCTGCAACAACACACTTAGACACATTTGGGTGTCAGTGGCATACTGATGGACCAAGGGGCTGAAGCTGCAGATGAAAACCCTCACCACGTAGACGTGGAGAGCGATCAGTCTGTCTCAGTGGCGTTTTCATGATCTAGCCATACTGCTCCTGACTGATGTGAATTACATAACAAAAGCATTTTGGCAATCCGACCATGTGCCCCTGCAAGCTAAACAAGACATTGGGTGTCATTACAATTTAGCAGTGAGGTAAAAATGGGGTGAAGTGGAGGTAACCGATTTGCTGTCACTTTACCAGCACTTCCTGGTCCCACACAATTTTGTCTTTGATGGTGACGTGGAGAAGGTACAGCCAGTATATATATATATAGTGGAGTAACACATTGACATTTTCTGAATGTTAAGAAGGTTAAAAGGAGGAGCGGAGGTGGTGGTAGTGATGAATTGATACAGTTGGAAGTCACTCTAAAAGCAGACCCCAAGGTTGCAAGCCTTTGGGCGAGGGAGCAAGGAAGTCAGCCGGGAAGGAGATAGGAGAGGAGAGGGGACTCATGGCATTGAAGCTGGGAGAAAGATGACTCCTGCTTTGTTCAGCACGTTGGTTGGCCGTTCCAAGATGGCAGGAGTGAAAAGGAGCGAAAAGAGAAAACAACTTGAGTGTCGTCAGCAAAGAGGTGATGGTGAAAGACAAAGGACAAGATAAGTCTTCCTAGGACAGAGGAATAGAGAGTGAAGTGCAGAGGTTCAGGACTGATCTTTGAGGGACTCTGACAGGGAGAGCGGTGGGGTCAGAGCCCAGGTCGAGCAGTGCCGATCTCCTCAAGGAGCTGAATCAAGAGCAGCAGGGGGGCACCTTCAGGAGGGACTAAGTCCTGTCCATTTTTAGAAAAGCAAAGCATATTTTGGGAGCATAAAAATGACTACAGAATTTCATATTTGAAATATCTCTGTGATAGTGATTCAAGCTTGAAACTCCACTGAGCAAGTAATGCATGCTGGGCTTGCTGTTTATTTAATTTATCACAACACTCACCCTTGCAGTAAAATGCCTGTAAATACCAAGCCAGGAATATCCTCACTTGTACTATGTACTATGTTTGCTTATGGATGTGAGGCTTGGGCTGTTCCACTGGAGCGAGGATGTCTCATTTCCCAAAACGCTCACAGTTCTTGTTTACCACAAATCTGCTCAAGTGCACCTCCATACTAAGGACACACATACAGGAGAACGTCTTTTGGGCTGTTTATTGTTGGTAGGCTCATGCTGTCCTGCCTGAATGATCGACTGCACTTACCCTTATATATATTGTGTATTTTGCATACTACATGCACCCAGATACCCTCGGGTTTGGTGCACAATATAAATCAATATACAAACAATAAAAATCAAAGGCGTGTTGTTATATCATGTGGTGGCGTTGGAAGTGGTTGTTGTCAAACTCCTTTTGTAAATTCTAGTTTTGCACTTTCGGTATTGGACCTCTGTACACACAAAAGCCCTGTGCAGACAATGCTCATAAAAAAACGAAACCTTATTTCTGGTGTTTAAGAAACATTTCTTGTGAAAGGTTTTGAAAAATTCCTCCGTAAGGTCAGTAGGAGCATTAATAGTTTGCCTGTTACATGCACTCATATCACTGCCATGATACAAACGAACATTGCCACTGAATCAAAAAGGAAAGGGGTTCAAGCACTGTCTGCTGATTGGCTATCAGGCTGAATTCCAATTGACACATGCCTATATATATAACAGGAACTACAACCAAAACCAAAAGGGCACATCAAATGATGCTACTGCCAGGTTTGGTGGTTGCACAAACTCATATGCAATCAGGGTCCTACTGGGACAAGAAATAGGCCTGGGCACCTAAAACAAAAGTGTCCCGCCCCTCACCTAAAAAAAAGTGGCCCTCAAACCCTGATCTGTGAATCGTGCCAATTCACGACTTTACAGAAGTTGCTACTCATGGAATTCATATTAGTGAAGGCTTGGCAAAGCCGACAGTGGTAACGTGTGTGACATTGATATGGTTTTGGAGTGAGGGGATGGGAAGTAAATAGAGAGTAGTGTTAGATCCTTCATGAGACTGTTGTTGTATAAACGAAAATGACTTCAAGAACAGTAAGACACCCAGTCAGTTTGCTATCTGCCTGCATAATGCATATAAGTCGTCTAATAACGAGTGCATGTTTAAAAACTGGCAGTCACAATATAAACAAAATGTTTGCAAATAGCTTGAAATTGAAGGCCAGGAGGTTTGAAACCACTTTGGCCCCTGATCACCACAGCATCCTCACCCTAATGTCCTGACCACTGTGAGAAACCTGAGGGTATTCTCACTGGTAGACACCGGGGATCCTTTGTTCAGGTGGCCAGGAGAGGGCAACTGCACTTGGATGCCGACCCTGGGGGGGGACAAGCAATGGAGGGGCCAATTCATAGAATTCGGCGCACAAGTGGCGCACGCGGCTGGCACACAGTGTGCGCGTGCGGTAGTCTGCGCCAGCCGCGTGCGCCGAAACACATTTCCGCGCACAGCGTATTCATGGATTCCAGCCACCAAAACCAGCCGTGGCGCACAGTGGCGCAGCGACCTTGCAGCAGCGCCAGTTACGCCCCCAAGAACGCCTTCCGCGCAGGGAAAAGCCATCAAAATCCCCAATCCAGCGCAAAGGGCTGCGCTAACCCTGTACCAGCACGGCAAGCGGGCTACGTGTATTACAGGGGTTCGCGGGAAGTTTCACATGCGATTTCAGCAGGGTACGTGTATTTCAGGGGTGCGCGGGAAGTTCCACTCGCGAATAGCCTGGGCGCGTGTATTTCAGGGGTGCGCCGGAAGTTCCACACGCGAATAGCCTGGGCGCGTGTATTTCAGGGGTGCGCGGGAAGTTCCACACGCGAATAGCCTGGGCGCGTGTATTTCAGGGGTGCGCGGGAAGTTCCACACGCGAATAGCCTGGGCGCGTGTATTTCAGGGGTTCGCGGGAATTTCCACACGCGAATAGCCTGGGCGCGTGTATTCCAGGGGTTCGCGGGAAGTTTCACACGCGATTTCAGCAGGGTACGTGTATTTCAGGGGTGCGCGGGAAGTTCCACACGCGAATAGCCTGGGCGCGTGTATTTCAGGGGTGCGCGGGAATTTCCACACGCGAATAGCCTGGGCGCGTGTATTCCAGGGGTTCGCGGGAAGTTTCACACGCGATTTCAGCAGGGTACGTGTATTTCAGGGGTGCGCGGGAAGTTCCACACGCGAATAGCCTGGGCGCGTGTATTTCAGGGGTGCGCGGGAAGTTCCACACGCGAATAGCCTGGGCGCGTGTATTTCAGGGGTGCGCGGGAAGTTCCACACGCGAATAGCCTGGGCGCGTGTATTTCAGGGGTGCGCGAGAAGTTCCACACGCGAATAGCCTGGGCGCGTGTATTTCAGGGGTGCGCGGGAAGTTCCACACGCGAATAGCCTGGGCGCGTGTATTTCAGGGGTTCGCGGGAATTTCCACACGCGAATAGCCTGGGCGCGTGTATTCCAGGGGTTCGCGGGAAGTTTCACACGCGATTTCAGCAGGGTACGTGTATTTCAGGGGTGCGTGGGAAGTTCCACACGCGAATAGCCTGGGCGCGTGTATTTCAGGGGTGCGCGGGAATTTCCACACGCGATTTCAGCAGGGTACGTGTATTTCAGGGGTGCCGGGGAGTCCTACATGTGATTTGACAGTGTGGGTCCTCCCAGGTGTTCCCTGTACACCCTCCACGGCCCCTGCAGGCAGCCCACACCACAGGGGACTACCCTGCATCCCTGGTCATGTCCCGCAGGCAGCCCACCCAACATGGGCATGCCCCCCAGCAAAGGCACATGTCTCCTTGAACTAATGAACACCAACTCATGTCCCCCACCACCCCCACCCCCCAGCACTGTGGGGCACCTGCCAGCAGGCCCCCACCCATGTCCAACTCATGTCCCCCACCCCCCCCCACCCCCCAGCACTGTGGGGCACCTGCCAGCAGGCCCCCACCCATGTCCAACTCATGTCCCCCACCCCCCCACCCCCCAGCACTGTGGGGCACCTGCCACCAGGCCCCCACCCATGTCCAACTCATGTCCCTCACCACCCCCACCCCCCAGCACTGTGGGGCACCTGCCAGCAGGCCCCCACCCATGTCCAACTCATGTCCCCAGCCCCCCCCCACCCCCCAGCACTGTGGGGCACCTGCCACCAGGCCCCCACCCATGTCCAACTCATGTCCCCCACCACCCCCACCCCCCAGCACTGTGGGGCACCTGCCAGCAGGCCCCCACCCATGTCCAACTCATGTCCCCCACCCCCCCACCCCCCAGCACTGTGGGGCACCTGCCACCAGGCCACCACCCATGTCCAACTCATGTCCCCCACCACCCCCAGCAGTGCAGGGGCACCCACCACCAGGCCCCCACCCATGTCTCCCACCACCCCCACCCCCCCAGTCACCAGGGGCAGCCTCCACCAGGCCCCCACCCATGTCTCCCACCACCCCCACCCCCCCCCCAGTCACCATGGCCAGCCTCCACCAGGTCCTCACAATCCCCAACACACATGCACGTCAGCGTGTAATACGAGGAAAGGGCCATGCGCGTAGTGGAAACTGCACGTCCGCGTGTAATACGAGGAAAGGGCCTATGCGCGTAAGTGACGTGACGCACGCAGGTGTTACCCTCATTGCACGTGATGACAGAACACACGTGGATTTCCACCAATCGCGTGTGAAAGTTCCCGGCACCCCGGAACACACGTACCCAGGCCACTTGCGTGTACGCACACTCCCCTCCAATCACACGCGATGACACTCGGACCGTATCCGAACACGGGAAACACACGCACGGCAAAAGACGTGCACAGGCGTCAACGCGTCTGCCACACGAAGGCAGGCGGAAGCGTCCCCGCGCACAGCATAAAAGTGCGCGCAAACAACAAACGCGTATATACAGCTACGATGAATGCCCCATTTGTCGCTGCACTGATCGTGGGACACCGCAGGAGGAGGAGAATAGCCAGGGCACGCATTTTCGCAACACGGACAAGCCTTTTTGGGATGCCTGACGACCAGGTCTATGGCAGGTATAGGTTTCCACCCCATATCATCCTAGACCTGGTCAGGGAGTGGGAAGATGACCTCACATCCCCCACCCTTTGCTCCCAAGCATTGAGCCCCTTGGAGAAGGTGCTCAATGTCCTGCATTTTCTGGCCACTGGGTCATTTCAGCGGACCACTGCCATAGTGGGGGGGGTCTCACAGGCCACGCAGTCACGCTGCCTACACCAGGTACTGGCAATCATGACAGCGCGCCCCTCAGTCCGCAGGCACATATACATGCCCAGAACACCCACAGAAAGGCAGGCCGTTGTCCTGGATTTTTTCAGGGTGGCACACTTCCCCAAAGTGCTCGGTGCCATAGATTGCACCCATGTGGCCCTACGTCCACCTAGGGCCATTGAGCACATCTACCGAAACCGCAAGCACTGGCATTCCATCAATGTACAGGTGGTATGTGATGCAAAGGGAATCATCACCTCTGTCTATGCAAACTACCCTGGCTCCACCCATGACAGTTTCATATACAGAATGTCCGCCCTGAGCCGGGCCCTGGAAGCTGGGCAGCATGGCGACACATGGCTCCTAGGTCAGTACAAATGCCCTTGCACATGCATGCAAGTCACACACAGACAAATATCCATACCCTAATTATCTCAACTATTATCATCTCCCCAGGGGACAGTGCCTACCCTCTGAGCAACCACATGATGACGCCAATCCGGAACCCCACCACACCACCCCAGGTAAGATACAACGCCGCCCATATTGCAACCAGGGGCATAGTGGAGCGCACATTCGGAGTGCTCAAGTCACGTTTCCGCTCCCTTGACCGCTCTGGCGGGCAACTACTCTATGCACCACCAGTAGTGTGCAGGATCATTGTGGCAGCATGTGTCCTGCACAATGTTGCAACACGGCAGGGCGTCCCGGTGGACATGGTGGTGCCCCCACATCCCCAACCACAGGCGCTGCCCATGGGAGGGGACAGGGCACGTGGCGAGGAAGCCCGGACCCAGCTTGTGGCCACATTTTTCACCTAAACTCCCACCCCTGTGGAGTGCACACAGGCCTGGCACATACCAGGTGACAATCGATGATGACAAAGAGACAGTCAACTGTCACAACCTTACCACCCTGAGATAGTTGCCATGGAAGTGCCACATCGTCTGCATCCCTAGCTACTTAAACACAAGCTATCCTGTGTGACCAAAAGGCACACATATGACATATGACATGATATGGGCCATACACAAGTATTCCAAGGCGCAATGAGGCAGGGGGGGGGAACAAGGGAACACAGAGAACGGTACTACTAGGCCAGGTGTCATTGGGATCGTGCAAGTGCAGGGGTAGGGGGAATGGGAAAAGTGCAAGGGGAAGGGTGGGGGGGAGTCCAGTACAGGGGAAGTAGCCCGAAAAAATAATACATAGGTCACCTGGTGGCAACTACAAAGGTGAGTGCAGTCAAGTGCTGGGAAGGGAGGGCTGTAGGGATAGAGAGACAGTACTGCAGTGCAGGGGTTGCCAGGGAGGCAGTGCAAGTGGAGAGTGGCTGGGCCAGGGACCAAGGTCGGTGAGAGTGGCCCAGTTGCAGCTCCTGTGCAGTTCCAGTGGAGAATTCTACAAGGGAGAGGCAGAGAGTAAGCAGAAGCAAAGAGGAAGGACATGAGGTGCATCCAGAACTGGAGATGATTCCCCTCAAGTTCAAGCCAGGCCGGAAGTCTGTTCCAGGGGGAGGGCCCTGCTGCGGAGAGAAATCTACCCCCAGCTAGTTGCTCTGAGAAGCGGATGACACGGACATGCAAGGTGTGCATCACACACACCTGCACACCAGGCCATGGCCATCACTGTCATGTCACACAAACCCTCCCAAACATCAACATGTCATGGCACGCAATACCCATACACCAATGCAGTAACGATAAGGTACACATTGCCATGTCCTAAATGCACAGTGGCATTGGACACTGCTGCCTGACCCGGAATCAGATGAAATGACAGACCAACAACCTCCCACCCAAAATAAGTCATTTCAAAATGCATTACAACAGTCGTAGACGTAATATCACAATGAATGCCTGTCTACATGCACATCATGCATTGCAAAATCAACACTGCAGCTCATGTGTGCAGTGTCCTACTCCTGCATCACACTGCTCAGCGCACAGCACAGTGAACAGCCATTGTGTGTGATGCACACCCTGAGCATCAAATCTAAGTGACAGACCACGTCAAACATCAAATCAGGCATGTACTGGATCCATGATCGGTCACAGAACATGTGCTGCCGGGACACAGTGGGCACCAGAAGGCAAACAGTGTACATGTGTATATGCAAGGGTGGGAGTACATGTAGTGCATCAGAGTGCAAGTGTGTGGTTCTGCAAGGACATGCACTCCACATATGCATGTGCACTCAAGTGACCATCAGTGTTCCCTACACATCACATGTGAACATCCACCATGTGTACACCCCAGCATGTCAAACCTCAACTATCCCCTCGCACCTGAAAGGAAAACACAACACATGAACAGGCATTGATCAGCAGAACACAACATGTACATGGGATACCACCATTACTATGTCAGACATCACACTGCAGGGCAAGGCAACAATCAACAACAACCCCCCCCCTCCCTCACAAATGACCATGACCCACTGAACAAGTTGTTTGGAGCCCCCAAACCTCAATTCCACCTGGCCACAGGATCACCGTTACCCTTCGTCATCATCTCCCACCTTGTGTGTAAAAAGATGCCTGAACCCCCTGAATACACACTCATTTCCGAAACACAAAATCCAAGGCATAAAAACGAACCCAAACACCCTCCAGTAGATGACTTGACGTAGCAGTACCTCACAAAGTCCAAGTACTACCACAATGATGCAACAACCAAGGTAGCACAGCAAAACAATGTCACGACAGGATGTGAGACATGTGTGGTACATGACATCGGATGATGCACCATGAATGGATGTGTACTGTCACAGGTCCCCTGTACAGGCGCGGGAGTGCCACGAAACAACCACCCCCACCATGTCCCGGGTGCCTGCAAGGTCAAACTCACACAGGCCCCTGAGACCCTGGTGGGGAAGGAGGTTCAGGGATATGCAGTCGGGACAGGTGTTGACACACTGGATGACTGGAATGAGCGGCAGGAGAGGGGAGGTGGAATGACACATGAAACTAGGGAATGCACGAAAATGTACAACCTGCATGAACACATACACAATCCAAACAGACTTGGACATCATTGTCATGGCCTTCTGTAGTCCAGGCTCAGGAGTGGTACGAACCCACCACCCCCTCTAGGGTTTTGGCGCCTGCAAGTTCGGGGCTTACACAGGCATCCGCAACCCCAGTGGGGAAAGAGGGTCAGGGAACGTTGCTTGGATAGGCACGGGAAGCAGGAACACCGGGTAGAGGGTACAGGTTTCAAAATTGCATAGGATCACGGGTGATTAGGGAGAAAATAACATACCAAATAGAACCACACATACATCCATGCATCAGTACACTCCCCAGCAAGCCTATGCAGAGCAGTTTGTAAGAAAAACAACAAGACACTTAGCTCTGGTTTTGAGTGCTGGCCTCCTGCCTGCGCACTCTCAGGTCCGGTTACAGGAGCACTGCAATGCTGCAAAGAGAGACACAGTCAACAACCTGTACGTGCCAATTGCACAAAAACACAACACCAAACATGCCCCATAGCAACAGACTACTCTACAAACAGACAATCTGTGGTTGATGCTTCGTACCCATATATAACATCACCCCTGTGACGGGTCATACACAGTCAATGCAGTAAGGCAGCCGCTGCTGGGTGCGTGGAAAATGGAACACCAATGTGTCACAATTCACACAACATGCAATGTTCCCTGGGTAAGCAGACAGACCCATATTGCAAGCCATGACTACAGAGCAAGTTGTGTACCACCATGACCGAAACAAAGTTGGCAGTGCATTTATCATGAAGTACGTGGAAAAGACATGCACTGCACCCGAGTATGTCCCTTGCTGCATGTCCCTGTGAGCTGCCCCTTTCCATGTCTCGGAAGGCTACATGGTTGATACAAGTGGCTCAATGGACCTTGGTGTACCGGAGGGTATGTGCCACTGCCCCTGCATGTGTCCCAGACAACCCTACTATCAGCAGCCATCAGTCCACAAACACATCTGAGCTGCATTGTGTGCTTCAACACCAATATTCGTCTAAGCTCACCCTCAGTGCTGTGACTAAGCCTGCATGTGCAACTCGCCTGGTGCAAGCTTTGCTGTGTCGTGGCCCCCCTGTGATGCTCACCTTGCCTGGAGTTCCTTGGAACATGTCAGCAGTACTAGGATGTGGGTCTGCAATCACTGTGCCTCTGCTCCTGCACACATGTGCATGTGGGCACCAACAAACGGGTCCAGAATTCCGTCGTCCAATGGGACATGTCTGCTGGCAAAGGTGCTCTGGAGGCTCATCCCCCTGCAGAAAGGGCATGTAACACATGATTAATGCTTCAAAGTAATCTGTGTGTGTCTCATCAGGCATCTCATTACTTGACCATGTCAGAGAGTCACATCACAAATCACACCATCAGTCCGTCTTTGACTTCCAAAGTGTGGAACACTATCTACAGCATGAATTGCAACAGGCACGTGTACAGGAAAGAAATGAGACATAATACACAATGCATAGCAATCAATGTCCACATTAATCATGACACACCCCGTCTAGCAAAAGCTGAACAGTGGACAATTACACCTAAATCATCCCCACTAGGGGTGTCAACACAAGTCACAAAGCACCAGACATGCCACAGATATGACAGTCCAAAGCCCTTGTGTAAAATTCTGTAACACCGAACCATCCTTGCGAGCCCATGGATAAGGGAGGCAGGAGTGGCATATGTGAGTCAAGGAACCCAAGCAGCAAACACATACACAAGACAACCATGAAGGGCCCAGCTGGAACAGACAGTGGATGCCTTCAAAAACCACAAGGCACCGCACTGTCACATGAAAGCACAATAGACTACAAATTTTAAACTAACTCAACTATTAACTAATTACACTAACTATGGAAAACCTACATTACCTATTTAAACTAACTATCAAACAGAAACTTAACTAACTAAACTAAACGAAAAATCAAAAATGGCCACATACGACCCGGGGGGGAGGGGAGGCACCCAGGAGGGGGAGGTACAGGGTGCTGCTCAACATCCACATGCGATGATGCCGAGCCAAAAAAAAATACCTCCATGGGCTCAACGCCTGCACAGCACGACCTATGTGGGAGATAGATGGTCGTCCGAGTCTGGCTCATCCTGGAAAGGAGGACGTGGCACAGTAGCCTGGCCACGCCTAGCCGCAGCTTGCCCCTCGTCGGCAGCAAGTCTGCCGGACAGGTGAGCCTGGTTCTGTGTGGCGATGTAACATAGGTCTGCATGCAGAACCTCACGTGATACACGTGCTTCCTCTTGCAAGGTAGCACGTGTAACACGGAGTTCCTCCTGCAAGGCCTGGCTGGACAACCGCTGCACCTCCCGGCAAGCCTGTAGCTCAGCCGAGATGGTGCGCTCTAGCTGTGCAAACCTCTCCTCTGCCTGCTGCCTCTGGGACATCATAAGGACACCCAGAGTGGATCTGAGGGAGGCATACTCCTCCCTCAGGGCATCCATGTGCGCCTCTGCGTGAGCAGCAATTGCTTGACGCAGAGACGACATTTCAGCCTGGCGTGCCCTGTCTGAGGCCGCCATGCCCAGCCTGAGCGAGCGGGCCGTGGACCGTGCCGCCTCCTGCTGGAGAAGCACCTGCCTAGCAGGGGGGAGCACAGATCGGGCCACACGCTCCATGCTGTCAGCGATGTTCTCCATTGCTGCCCCCTGCCGTTCGGAATTGGCAGTCATGTCTTGCTCCCACTCAGTATACAGCGGTTGCGCGCGGCGACCGCGTTGCCGGGCTTGACCCCTGCGGGACCCAAGGACCGGAGGTCCTCGCTGTGTTGGCACCGCCTGCGGCTGCACGACTACATGCCCCCGTCGACGTGATGTCCCAGGCACATCAGTGACTGGTGTGGAGGGTGACCCTGCGTCCCGATCCACCACGGGCGGAGGAACCAAGACTGTCTGATCCCTCAGTGCAGGTGTCGCAGACAGAGGAGTGTCCACATCAGAATCACTCACCCCTGACACATGGACTTGATGGTCATCCAACTCAACATGGACGTCAGAGTCGTCATCAAGGCTGGACTCATAGGCAGCCAGAGACAGGATGGACTGCAGCACTTGGGGGTTTTCGTGGCCTACCACCCCACGACCCCCACTAGTGCCGGGTTGATGTGGTCTTACCAACCCTGTGTCTGGCGTGACAACACCATCCTCTGCATCCATTGCGTCATCACCTGAAAAATAGAGATGAAAAGGTAACTACACATGTCAGAAGCACACAACACACACACACACCGACAGCAAAGGCATCCGGCAGACATGTGACACACAACATATGACCTGGCATGCATGCTGGGTCTACTTAGAATAGCCACTGTGATCAGACCTGTTGAAAGGTGGCAGTTTGCATGGAAGTGGGTCTATGCAGTGCTGAAAATGTGTACGCCACTCACTACCTACATGTACAAGCACTCCATGGTGTGTGCCAGGAAATGTGAAGGCAGTGCAATGTCAAATTCAGACATCACGTGCATTGTGTATTCAATGTGTACCATGTCTAGCAGCCAAGCACCCCTCCACCCCAGTACCAAAGCAGGGATGCCTAGCATGGTATCAAAAGGCTGCCCATACACCTGTGTATTGACAAGCAGTGTTGACTGGCATCAACAGCTTAATGTGAATCAAATTACAACACTGCTAATGATGCTGGGACAGTGGGCAGGACACATGATGGAAGATCCGGAGGCCAGCCACGTGTGAAGAAGACACGACAAGAGTTGGACAGAGTCATTGGCCATTGAACAGGCTGAGGCCTGTGAGCCACACAGATTGTCATTGCCTAAACATGTGTGCAACGCAGGACTGAGCCACAGTTGACATGGGGAGGCCGATAATATGGCAGGCAATGTATGTAACCAAGGACTCATATTACAGTGCTCATCCAGTCAAGGACACATAGGGGCATGCGTGCAATGCACATGGAGCATGAATGGGCACTCATGTCCCTGCGGGACATCTGACCCATGCACAGTACAAGTGGGATACCCTGCATCGAGTACTAAGGCTGTACCACACGGCATATGTCTGGCAGTTTCTAAGCTGGAAGTTAGCATCTACACAGGACACATGAACAAGAAACTACACATTGGCAAGAATGTAGCAGACCAGTGCAAAGGTGGAACTGGGGTGCAGAGTGGCGGAGGAGGGGCAAGGGAGCATGCCCACATGGAGTCCCGCATGCAGGCAGAGGAGACATGCATGACGGTAGCATTGCATTACTTACACCTCAGAACCATGTACACGTCACATGTAGCAGCAATCGTGCACAACACATCCCACAAGTCAAACACACACGTCCTCAACAACTACGCTTTAACACTCACTGGACTGGGCATCAAAGTCCAGCATCTCTCCCACACCTTCGACCAATTCTGGTGGTATGAACTCCGCAACGAGAGCCTCATGCGGAGTGAGTTCTTCCTCCTCTGGTGCAGGCCCACCGCCAGTCACCAGAGTCAAGTTGTAATTTGAGGCACGCTTAGCCTTAGTGCTGCGCTTGATGTCATTCCAGCGCTTTTTGCACTCCTGCGCTGTGCGCACCTCATGGCCGAATGAACTGACATGTTCCGCAACATGCTTCCAGTGGGTGTCACGTTGGGCAGCCGTAGTATGACTATTGGCACCCACTAGCATGTCACGGCTGTGTCCCCGCACGTAGTCCACGAGGAAGTCCAGTTCCTGCTTACAGAAAGGCTTCTTCCTCGACGTGCAGGAGGTCGTGGCTGTGTGTGGGGTCCCAGCCTGTGCTGCAGGTGCAACCTTCCTCCTCTTGGACTGTGGCGCAGACCCTGGCTGGCTAATGCCGCCCTGACCAGTATGGCCAGTGGGTTCGGTGGATTGAGCCGAGGGAGTGGCAGGTGGAGGGATGACCAAAGGCCTGACTTGTGTCAGTGGCAGCTGGGTGCCCACTAATGGACCCTGCGCAGCAACATCAGCTGTGGCAGGGTCATTGACCGCAACGGTCCTGGTTGGCAGACTCACAACCGGGGTGCTGTTGGGTGCATCTGCCCCTGCACTTGCCAACACCCGGCTGTTCGGGGCAGCAGATGACATGACTGCCCCAGGGACACGTGTCTTGGTCTGAGCAGCCCGGCGTGCCCCTATGGTTTCCCCCCCTGGCCTGTTGGAGATCTACCAAGGGCTCTTCAAGTGCCAACGCAGCCTGCGCTGGCAGACCCTGAGCCTGGGTGGCGGTGTCCACAGCTGCACCTGCAGCTACCGCTACCCTTGGGCCCGTGGCAGTCGATGGAACGGACTGCTGGGTCATACGGGTGCCAGTGCCAGATGCAGGAGCTGCATCCCCCGGAACCACAGGGGGTGGTGGCATGGCTGCACCGACACATGGCACAACATTGTGCTCAAGTGGCGCACCCCTGCCTCTTCCCCCTCTGTGGCTGCCCTGGACACCCTGGAGTCCCCCTACTCCCTGGTCACCACGGCCACGTCCCCGACCACGCCCGCCACGAGGAGTACGCCCAGCTGAGGCGCCCCTCACCTTTGGTGGCCTCCCAACCATGGCACAGATGTAATAGTGCTGGCACAGATGGAGTGGTGCCAATGGGAGGTGTACACCACAATTGTCCTGGGCAATTGGGGTGAAGGGGGTGGGAAGCAAGATGTTAACAGCCCCCCTGCACCTGCAAGGCGGTATGTGACCCCGGTGATGTGGTGACGGGTCACGCAACGCTCAGGCACCCCAAAACTGCAGTAAAACCGTGCACGCAACCCTGCAGCCTACGTGCGTGGATTTGACCTCCCGCAGTACGCGGTGGCACCCAGTAACACGAATAACGCGTACGCGTGGGACACGCAGGCTACGATGACATCGAAAATGGGTGCAATACACAGGGGCACCCGCAGTGGGAAAAGGAGCGTTTGCGACTCACCGTCTGACTAGCGCGATGCAGAAAAACACGCGTAGCCAATACCCCCGCCAAAAGAAGAGATACGTCCTTGAGAGCTGTGAAGTAGATGGCGCGCGAAACAACTGGAAGCAGCAACACACGTCGGTCTCCACGGAAGGCACGTACAGCGAACTGCTGGGCCCGCTCACCTTTAACCCGTGCTGAGGGAAACGCACGCGCGCGTCACGTCACTTACGCGCATAGGCTCTTTCCTCGTATTACACGCGGACGTGCAGTTTCCATGCGCGCTTACGCGCATGGGCTTTCCTCGTATGCGCGCTTACGCGCATGGCCCTTTTCCTCGTATTACACGCTGACGTGCATGTGTGTTGGGGATTGTGAGGACCTGGTGGAGGCTGCCCCTGGTGGCTGGGGGTGCAGGGTCACATGCAGTGGGGGGGAGTAGTGCAAGTTGACATGTGGGTTGGCTGGTGGGCATGGGCATGGTGGGTGGGGTGCCTGCATGACATGTGCTGGGTAGGCCCCTGTGGTGTGAGCCACCTGCAGGGGCCGTGGAGGGTGTAGAGGGTACACCTGGGAGGACCCACACGTGCAATTCAAGTGTGCTGCTCCCCGCGCACCCCTGTAATACACGTACCCTGTTGATATGCGCTCACCTGTAATACACGTACCCTGATGGAATTGTGTGTGTAACTTCCCGCGCACCCCCGAGATACACGTACCCCGCTCAATCGCGTGTGTCACTTCCCGCGCTCCCCAGAAATAAGCGTAGCCCGCTCCCCCAGGCCCGATCGCGTGAGAAAGTTCACGCGAACCCCTGAAATACACGTAGCCCGCTCCCCCAGGCCCGATCGCGTGAGAAAGTTCACGCGAACCCCTGAAATACACGTAGCCCGCTCCCCCAGGCCCGATCGCGTGAGAAAGTTCACGCGAACCCCTGAAATACACGTAGCCCGCTCCCCCAGGCCCGATCGCGTGAAGAATTTCACGCGCACCCCTGAAATACACGTAGCCCGCTCCCCCAGGCCCGATCGCGTGAGAAAGTTCACGCGAACCCCTGAAATACACGTAGCCCGCTCCCCCAGGCCCGATCGCGTGAGAAAGTTCACGCGAACCCCTGAAATACACGTAGCCCGCTCCCCCAGGCCCGATCGCGTGAGAAAGTTCACGCGAACCCCTGAAATACACGTAGCCCGCTCCCCCAGGCCCGATCGCGTGAGAAAGTTCACGCGAACCCCTGAAATACACGTAGCCCGCTCCCCCAGGCCCGATCGCGTGAAGAAGTTCACGCGCACCCCTGAAATACACGTAGCCCGCTCCCCCAGGCCCGATCGCGTGAGAAAGTTCACGCGAACCCCTGAAATACACGTAGCCCGCTCCCCCAGGCCCGATCGCGTGTGTAACTTCCCGCGCAACCCCAAAATACACGGGCCCCGCTCGCACAATTGCTGTATGTTGCCACTTTTGTAATGCGCAGGGACGCTACCGCCTGCCTTCGTGTGGCGGACGTGTATCGGCTTGTGCGTGTCTTTCACTGTGCGTGGCTTTGCCCTATTCGGTTCCATGAATACGTGTGGTTCGGGTGCGTGTGGGCGTTCCCTCTGCTTCCCTGCAGTACATCCCCAGTTACGCCCTTGTTTTCGCAAGTTGTTCCCCATTCCGCGCGTTACGCCCTGTGTTCCGCCCACTTTCTAGTGTATGCGCAGAGGTTGTGCGCTTTCACTGTGCGCGTCGCGCACGTCTTTCGGGATGTTGCAGTGACGTGTGCGCCATGCACGGGTTTGGCGCACATCCCGAGGAAGACACGCGCAGGGACTTCCATGTATCGCACGCGTGCGCGTGCGCCTCTTTTTTTCCGCTTGCGCCTGCTTGCGCCTCCTTGCGCCTGCTTGCGCGTAGATTTTCGGCGCACGTTTGTTCCATGAATCGGCCCCGGAGTGTCATCTGGGCAAGGGGCCCTTGGGGCCTGCAGAAGGAATGCCCTCGGGCGAGACGCAGTATCCCCTTTTTTGTGATACACTCTTACCCGACAACCTCTCTGTCTTTATGGGATATTGCCACCAAAATCCCATCCTACCCCAGTACTTTCCTTTAAGAAAAGTCAGGAGAAAACACATTCATCCACAACGATACACCTGTTCTCCCCTTTCTGACAATAACCTGCCCTCCTCTTCAGTGAAACACTAAAAAAAATCTTAATCCCTGTTTTTTGTTGACAAACCTTTTTATATTTATTCAACCGTCTTTCTCCCAAAATCCAAATCTCACTCCATTTCCCAGAATCCCCTTCATTCAATCTGTTCCCCGAATACTGTGAAGAAGCAGCAACACGAAGGAATAAGGATTACCCATAGGAATCCCTGGGCCATTGACTACTATGGACGACTGCCATGTTGTCCCGCTAACGAAGGCAGGCAGTGTCAGGCATTCCCTTCCAACCACTCACACCTCATTATAATCACCACTCCCAGGGAGTATAAAAGGCGGAGCAGGAAAGCACATTTTGAGCGAGTTGGGGATCCTGGAAGGTGCATCAATGACAGAGGAAGACCAGAAGAGCTGCAGAGCCCCGGGGAGACCTGGAGAAGGGGAAAAACACCCTGACACTGGCCCTGTGAGTCCAGGGGAGACTGCACTGTGGAGAGGGAGCTATACCTCCAGAAGGCAAGTCCAGGGGCAGCTGGGGTTGCCAGGCAGTACCTACAGCAGGACTCCTCCCCTGGGCCAGTCAGGCGGACCCAGTTCTATGAGGGTCAGCAGAGGAGACCGTAACCTCAAAACAATATCCCCTTTTAGCTCCTGCAGCTCCCAATGTCAAAATGCTGTTTCGGGAGCTGAGAAGTGGGAGCAAAATCCGGACATTGCGTTCTGGGATTGGAGGTCCCAAAACCCTTTTTTTGTAATTTTTAAGAGGAAATTTGAGCCCGGCGGAGGGAAGTCTTCTTCATGAACTTTACAGTCTTGAGAGGGGTCCAAACCTGGAAGAGGGGAAGCTCTTTTTGAACCTTATGAACGTTGTGAGAAGGGTCTGAGCCCGGCAGAGGGAGACCCTTATGAGCTTTGGAACACGGTCTGAGCCCGGCAGAGAGAGGGCCTTTATGAACCTTGGCAGAGGAGTCCGAACCTGCCAGAGGGAGACCCCTTGTTGACTTTTGGAGAGAACGTTTGGGAACAGGGTCAGAGCCCAGCAGAGGGAGGCCTTTTGTGTACCCTAAGAGGGTTTTAAGCCCAGCAGAGGGAGACCCTTGTGAACTTTGTGAGTGAAATTGGCACCAGAGACAAAGTGGTCCACGCCACGTGGGCGCTCATTCGAAGGTCTCTGGCTGGTGCCCCCTCTCCTGACCAAGGAAAGTATTGAACTAAGACTGTTGAAACTACAAGTACTAAGAGACCCTAGGGGAGGCTGATGTGACATGTCAAAGTGGTCATAGGAGGATCAAGTCAAACCCCTCATACAGACACCAGACTTTCACACAGTTTGGAAGAAAAGTGAACTATGTTACTGGGGCAAATGTGAAACCAACTGAGGGATGCCTGTGAGTTCATTGTGCTGATAGAACTGTGTGAAGCCTGACTGGGGGCTTAAGGGAAAGCCTGACCGAGGGCAGAGACCCAGATTTAGGTACGGGAAGAACCTAAGGGGTCTAGAATGACTTTCCTTTGAACTGTGTTATTTCGACAAGTGTGAACCCGACTGAGGGATGTCCACAGTGAGTGGCTGGTCTGAGCCCGACTGAAGGAGGCCAACATTGTGAGAAGGATCAGAGCCCAGCTGAGGGGGATCCAGGGTGAAGAGGAATCGGCCGACGTGAAGGTTAGCAGAAGGAACTTTTGTTTTGTTGTTTATGTCACATCAAGCCCTTTGAAGCAAGAGACTTTGCATGAAAGAGACTTGGGCACAGAAGGCCCTGCTATTGATGAAAGGAACTGTAACCTTTGTTCTGGAGAATCCCAGGAGTGTGCAGTGCTTGAGAGTCCTGCCTTTTCCTGTGCTTAGAATGTGGGGAACGACGATCCTGGCTTTAACCTCTTGACTTATCATTTTGTGAACAATTCTTTCTTTTCTTGTGAACATTACCCCTCACTATTTGGTAGCATAGCGGTAAGGATTGGTAGTAGTTTTTTTTTTAGTATAGGCCCCTTTTATTTGACTAGACTCCACTAGGACTGTATTATTATAATTTGATGGTCGTAGCTTGATCCCATCTTAGATTTAGGTTTAGATAAGGTGCTTGACAAAAAATGAGGAACCTTTGGAGTGGGTATTCCTTTGATTGGACCTCAGTGCCCTTGGGTATGTTTTTGTGTAAGTTACCTTATGTCTGGTCGCATGGAATAGTAACAACGGAGTACTCGGTTCCTCTACTCCGTTAAATTGAAAAGCAAAAAATAAACTGTTACTTTAACATTGAGCCCATGCGCCCACTTTTATTTTAGAAAGAAAAAGACCCATAACTCCTTTCTCAGGGGCTCAATGTTAAAGTAACAGTTTATTTTTAGATTAGGTGCTTATCTCAACCATTTTACAGTTTAATAAACACCCTTGTACTTTGATCACTTGTGTCTGTCTTACTTTGATACCATACCTTCCTTACAACACTTACAGGTTATCTTCATTTCTCTTAGTCATACTCTTCCTCGTCATGACACCTTCCGCTCCCACCCTGTCTTTGCGGTAGGATGTCCCATGGGGCAATGGCCTCTTGGGTATTACAAAAGAGGATTGAAGATAATAGACTGTATTTCTACTACCTCCACAAACAAGTAAGGTGGGCCAGGTCATGTGGCAGGAAAGCTCACATGTAAGTACTGTGAATGCGGTAGGGTAGGATTAAGGCTAATCAATTTATGGTTAGCAATCAGTGCATTAATAAAGTTGTTCATGATGTAGCCAAGTTCATTACTGCCTAAAACAACGATTTACACACATCATTGTGTACCAGTTATATCAATTGCTTTCTTACTCCCTAGACATACGAAAGCAGTGTGTCCCTTTTGTGGATAAGGCTCATCACGCTATTTTAAGGGATAGAAACAATGGACCAGCCACGCAGAGCTGTCTGGACACCTTGCATGCCTGCATGGGGTAACTCTCCAATCCCATGCTGGCGGGTCAAAAAAGCTATAAAGGTGTAAGATACTTAGCTGATTTGTTAAATGTGATTTTATGCATAGGGAAATCTACAGCTTTAATATCCCTATAAGAGCATAAGCTACAACCAAAGGACACTTGGATGCCGAAATGACGTGACTGCAGCAGGTTCAACAGCAGAGCACACCTGCTACAGAATCCGTCATTTGACACTGAGGGCCTCATTATGACTTTGGAGGTAAGTTCGGGTACTTAGCGGCATGGCGGAAAGAACGAGACCGATCCCGTCACAGACCGCTAATTACGGCCTATTACGAACTTGCGGGCACGAGCTTTCCGCCATGCCGGTAAAGCACCTAGCTGCATGCCGCTAAATGGCCCCATAAACCCCCTACCGGCATGCTGCGAGACGTACTTAACAACACCGCCACGGAAGCAGCGACGTCTGTAAATAACAGTGACCGTAATTTACGGATGCCGTAAATTACGGTCACCGCAAAATAACAGAACCGGAAATAAAGTCATCGCACAGGAACGGGAAGGAGCGCGGGGGCCATCTTTAAAAACACAATCCATTGCCATCCTCCTCAGGCAGCACCCTTGGGAGCAATCTACAGTTTGGAGAAGGCCTACACACCCGGTTGCAATGACAAAAGCACCAAAGAAGTCAGCGGACAGGCTCCACAAACAGCAATTTAGCCCCGAAGAGCTGCAAGCCATGGTCGACACCCTGGAGGAGCATGCTGACGTCGTGTTGCACCGGGAGGCATTGCTGCACAAAAAAAACATCTGGGCGCAACTCACCCAAAGGGTGAGCGCAGTAGGCACCACCCCCCGCACCCCCAGTGACTGCTGCAAGCGGTGGGATGACTTGCGGATGAGGGTGCGGAGCCTCCTCTCTGCCAACCGGAGTCAGGAACAGCAGACCGGAGGGGGCCCAAGTTCCCCAATGAGAATGGAGCAAAGGGAGGAGACATGCGATGCACTGATTGGGACCACATCCATAGAGGGCGTCGGCCAAATGGAGTGTGGGGCACCATGGTCTGCTGATGGAGGTGAGTGTCCAAAGTCAACACCGCCAATGGCAATTACATGATAAACACACACCCAAGGGCCGTCCAAAGCACCTTGTCATGGTGCCCTCCCCCCATCCAAATCATGCTGAGCCAACTGCCACCCAAGCAAGTAACAAATGCAAGTACAAAACGCACATCACACATAGTGCACAAACTGGCACATCCCATGATGCACATCGTGCAGATGGGTTGGCAGTGTTGGAGTCAGACTGCACAGTACCAGGCCTGGATGAGTGACTCCGACACCTGCGTACATATCAGACACATGTTGCAACGCCCAAAAGGCCACAAACCCCAAATGACTGAAATGTGAATGCAGCCATTAATGTAATTAGCATCTCAAACATTCACTCATGCCTTCCCACTCTTGTACCCCCACAGACACTGAGCATGAGAGCGAGGAGGCCGAGACGAGCCGTCCCACCACCTCCACGGGCAAAGGCAGGGTCTGCCGCAAACCAGCCCGGACAAAAAAAAAACACCCCAGCTACCCAAAGGTCCATGAGGATGCACCACCCCCATCCCTTCCCGCATCGGCGCCTGCCACAATGCCCGACCCAAGGTCAGATGAGTCAAGCATTGCTGGGGAGGTGGCAGCCACAGCCCCACTGGTAAATGTGGACAGCCCCTTGTCCATCTGTGGGGCATCTGAGGAGGACTTCTACCCCACTTTCCACACCCCAGAGCCCAGCAATGTCCCCCAGGTGTCGTGCAGTTACTCAGAGGAGCCAGACACACCTGGCCGAAGTGCACGTGGCGATGCACAGGGAGACGCTGATCCCGGGCCCAGTTCCCCAGTCGAGGACCTGTCAGGGCATGTAGGCCCAATCCCCTGCAGGGATGAAAGACCACCACTGGATGCATTTCGTTTGCCACAGCTCACTGCCCTCATCACTGAGGCGATGGAAGAGAACCGCTAGGGCAGGGTGGAGTGGCTAGAGGAACTCAGGGCAATGCGTCAGGTGGTCACGGAGAGCACGACCCGGTTATGCGACGTCCTTGGACGCATTGCAGATGCCCTTGAGGCTGCGCATCCCAATCAGCCGCCTCAGCAGGAGCACACCCCCTCATCCAGTCGCTCCACCCCGGCAGGCCCACCGCGACGCACCATGCATTCTCAGCGGCGCCGGGACATGCCTCCCCCGGGCCCCAGGAGCATGGAGTAGTCAGCATTTCTGCCACATGTGGTTGTGATGGACAACATGGGACTACTGTTGTGGAGTTGGGGGGAGGGATTGTTGTGGAGTTGGGGGGAGGAGGGTGGGGGTGAGGGTTTGTTGTGGAGTTGGGGGGGAGGGGGGTGGGGTGGTGGAAGGAATGTTCACACTTATGTTTTTGAATCGACAATACACCGTTGGAGTTGCAAAGTTACACATGTGTGGACATTCATCATTGTGCATGCGTATTGTGATGTATGACAGTGCATGGTCTACAAGTATCCACACAGGTAATGCCCTGTGTGCCAATGTCATGGCACCCTCTGCTGACTTGTGATGCGGTTTTGTTGTCCAATCAATGTTTGCCACACGACATGTCCCTCCTGTGCACCGGCTCAATGATGCTATCTTGCCCCTTCCTCCTCCTCCTTCACTCCAACTTCATCTGGTGTTAGCAGTCCCTTGGACACCTACTCATTGCAGTAGCTGGGTCCCCCACTGGACCAGCTTAGGCAACTAATCTGTGCACTGTAAAGGCAATTGGCTGCTTCATCTGCCCGCATGCACGGGTATGGGCAGTATTGTAAGCCTCCTTGGCCCTGTTCTGTGGGTTTGGGACAGGGGTCCTGTACCATGTTGTCAAGGGACAGCCACCAACACCTGCATGTGTAGCCAATGAAGGTAAGTGTCTTGACTGTCATGGTGGAGTACTGGACTTGTCTTACATGGTAGCAGGTCATTGATGCCCATACGCACATGTCCATGGATGCATTTACCCCATTCATGGCCCTAATATGTGTCCTGTACAATGGGATGCTGTAGGGGGGAGGGTCTTCGAGATGGTCTATGAACAGTGGCCCGCACATCTCGTGATACGTGCTTCATTTATGCATGCAGCAGTCTTGAGGTTAGATCCATGAATTGCAGTGTACTGTGTGATTCCGTAGTTGGGTGTGTTGGCTGTAGTCAGTGGCATATCCATCATACTGCTCTTATCCGTACTATGGTGATGCAGCCAGACAACTAAAGATGCAGACAGGCACGTCGTCCTGCATGTCGCCCCATGCGGCAGGGTAGCATGGGGTTTATCTGACCCATTGAGTCATGAGTTGGGCCTGGATGTTGGGCCCACCCATGTGTGATGGTGTTGCTTGCATTGCATTCCGTCTGCACGTTGGTGGAGTGGTATTGCTTGTCGTTGCGATATGCCACCTGCATGCCATGCGGGCCGGCAAATCCACGTGGGTGCAGTCAGGGGCACCCATGCAATTTGGCATGCCTGCCAATACATGGGGTGAAACTTTTGTGTCGTATTTCTCCTGGGTAGTCCATGGTAGGGATTTTTAGTCCCTTGTGTGCTTGTGGAGGTGATCCAGCACTTGGTACTGCGTCCGTGAAATGGACGGGTGTGATATGCCATGCATGGGCCCCACTGTGTGCTGGTAGGTGCATGTGGCATCGATGTGGGGCACAGGGACCACCTTCAGTTGAGCAGGGATGGCGGTGTGTATTTGTATGATGCGCACTTATCTCTCGTAATTAGTCAGGGCAACTATGGTGGTGATGGTGGCACAGTCAAGCTGCTAGAAGGTGAGTATCTGCTCAGGGGTTCGCTTGAGGGACCGGACCTGATGCATGGGAGTGGGGGCTGCTGGGGTGGTGACGGTGGCTGCACTGGTGCTGCATGCTGGGCCTGTCTCACCCTCCTTCTCCTCCTGTGTCTCCTCTGTGGTGGGGCCTGGTGTTGTTGGTGTTGTTTTTGTAGTTGTGGCCTTGCAAGCAGGGCCTCCTGGTTCATGTACCACTATTGGTATCATCTTGGTGTGGGGGGGGGGTGTGTGGGTGTGATCCTTTTCTGCTGTGGCAGACTCCATTGCCTACACCTGTGCTGATTGTGTGGACCTGTGGCTCTGGGAACCACTGCTCAGGGTTCTTTACACCTTCTCTGAGATGCCTGTATGTACTCCATGCCGGTATGGTACTTTACGGCCTTGAGGAGGCTGTTATTTACGTGTGCGCGTTACTTGTGATCAGCTCCGGTTAACGCCATGCCGCTTATATCGGCATGGAGTATCGCGAGCGCGACCCAAGACAGCTATTTACTGCATCGTACTTTACGGTACCGTAAATGGCGGTCTGTATGGTCGGAATAGCCCTAGCGGTAAGCGATGCCGGTAATCCTTTACTGGCATCGTTTTTCCCTTACCTCCAACCTCGTAATGACTGTTTGAGTCTCAGACAAGCAATCGTCTCGCTCGATGGCTCAAAGTTGTGTTTCACATAAAGAACAGTTTTGCAGTGTGGGCATATAAGCGGCTAGAAAAAGATCTGACATTTGCATGGATGAGGCGATGTTCTCAATAAGCGCTTGCAAAGAGGGCATAGTCCCTAGGATGTGGTATGAGTTCAAACAGAGAGCCCATGTGAACGCTTATATTCTTTTCTGGAAGGGGGCCATAAGTGAGTGATAACGGCCTCCCGTTGTTGATTATGCGGCAGAGGATGCCCTAGAAGTTGGACTAAGAAACAGGAGACAGTTCTTTAAAACATAACCAAAAGCAACGGACGCGCAATACAGAAAAATACACAAAAAACTGAGCCACACTCTTCATATCCCGAGCCAGTTCTGGTTTTACTTTTCCCTTTGCATATTGGGAATTGTAGTTTCCCTTCCTATTTAGGGCCCGATTCCCAGGCTTCTCGCATTAAGGCTTTACCATTGCACTTTGACATAATGACATGGATCCTTTAACCCTGACAGTTTACTCCTGTACTCTTGTGTCATTTTATTCTCCCGGCAACCAACATCACTTAAAATAAATTAATAAATACATATGCACCCTATCATTAGCTCTGATATAGAATTGGAAATCACTTTCTTTTCTTCAAGAAATATTTATTGGGGGGCGTAGTGGATGTGTGGGCTGGGGAGCGAGCGTTGTGGCCGCGGAGTAGGGAGTGCGGTTTGCACGGCTTTTTCCCGGAATGTGGCACATTGATCGTATATAGCCGGAATCTGCTGAAGAAAGGTATCTTGTGTCTTCACTAAGTAAACATGTAATCTTTCCCTGAAATGCACCGTTGTATGCTGCACAATGTTTATCCCCTTCACACGTAACAGTTGATCTTGTTTCACACCCCTGATATATTGTAATACCGAAGCCAACCATATGAAATGGCATGTGCAGCATTCAAGTGGGCTAATAATGCCATCCTATGCCTGGCAAAGTCACCGTAAGGTAATGTCCAAGACCACCTGCATCATCATATGATGATTGCAGTATGCAAGTGGGCTAATAATGCCAACCTATGCCTGGCATAGTAACCGTAAGGTAAAGTCCAAGACCACCTGCGCACCTGCACCATCATATGGCAATTGGGCTAATAATGCCATCCTGTGCAGCATTCAAGAAGGTGAGGGATTGGGAGTTCTACTATATTCTGCACCTTTTGCTTTGCTTTGATACATTTCCTTTCAGACTGCAATGAGATCGGATGTGAGAATGATATAACTTCTGTCATCTAATGTGAACACAGACTAGGTATATGGTTAAAATATGATTTATTGTGCACCTCTGTCTACCTACCAAATTCCAGACAGAAATTTTTATGAGTTTTTTTTTGTTTTGTTTTTTTTTGTCAATCTTAGTCAGCTGACGTTTAATTTTTCTTGAAGTTAAGATATGGATTGACACGGTGAAGATTGCAGCTTTGTGTCATGGAAGCCTTTTGGGGGAATGTAGTGTCCAGGAATAGGTCACTTATGACAATGCTGTATCGGGTTTCTAATGTCATATGGTAGGGTGCAGGCATACAGGTATTTTGTAACACAATGTGCTACATTTGCTCACATTCTAGTGACGATTCACGCTCAATTGCTCTTCATGCCTGCAGTAGATGGGATCTGCGAAGTTGTCATCTTTGGTAGATTAATATGATTCATTGGTGGTTATAATATGAGGTTTTGTCTAGACATGAGATTGACACACATGGGGAGATTGCGCTCAAGAGCTATGGTTAATGGGATGTAAAGATGTAGTGATCTGCAGTCTAGCAGGTTAAATGGGATGATATAATAGTTAATAGGGAGAAGAGGGAAATGCAGTGCAATGGTAGTCATGTGTATTTATATGGGATTGATGGGCCTACAGCTGTGGTGTTTTCTTCCAAATATGCCATGCTTGGACGACGACATTAAGGTGCAGAACAGTTGGTTCTTTGGGTACCGACCAGAGCTCATTTGTGGTGTGGTATTTAGCGTTTTGAGTATGAAATGTTGCGTCTACTCAGGATTGCTTTTATTCGTGCTATCATTTGCTGGAGAGTTGTGGGAATTCATTTAGGCCAAATAGTATTTTTAAATTCATTTTGGATTTCACCAAATGTGGTCTGTGGCACATTTTTGGACTTTCTATAGGCTGACCAAAGGGTGGGTGAGGGGGTAGTCCCTTTCTGCGTATAGCTGGAAGGGATGTTCTGGATGGTTGGGTGGTTCAAGCCCAGGAGGGTTTTTTGTGTTTTTAATTTTTTATTTTATTTCTTAACTTGACTATAGGTTTAGGTAGTATTGTGTCTTGTGAATTCATTGCAAGGATTGGGAAACGGAATCTACCCATGTCTTACACTTATCAGAGGAATTTCAAGGTGGTATCTTGGAATGTGAATGGTGCACATTGCGCTGTCAAGAGGAAGGTGATTTAGAGTAAACTAGGGGAGTTGGGAGTGGATGTCGCGATGCTTCAGGAGACTCATCTGTTGGATGCAGATATAGATATGTGGAAAAAGGAGTGGGTTCGTCGTTCACTACTGGTTCTAGGGGTGTGTGTATTCTTTTTAGGAAGAGTCTCCAGATCACTGGGGTGAAGTGTGTGAAGGATGGGGATGGAAGGATAGTATGTGTCACTGCACATATTCAGGATGCTCAGTATTGTTTCTGCAATATATATGCTCCGAATGGGGGTGATGGTAGTTTTTTTGTAGCATTAGCGCAAATGTTGCAGAATGTAAATGCGATTAATGTAATTTTGGGAGGGGACTTCAATGTTGTTTTGGAACCTGAACTTGATAAAAGTGTGGGGGGTGCGGACAGTGCCAACGATCTGAAAAGAACAGCATTAAAGAGACTAATTGCTGAATGGAACCTCACAGATGTTTGGAGATTGCAAAACCCTTCAATGAGGCAATATACTTTCTTCTCTGCAAGGCATAATGCTTACTCGAGAATTGACCTTCTTATGACATCTGGCCTCTGTACACAATCATTCCGAAGGGGAGACATCGGATCACTACTTATTTCAGATCATGCTCCAATCTCCATAGACTTGCAATTGACCTTCCCGGTTCCTAAGTCTAACACCTGGTGGATGAATGTTTCCCTCTTGGACGATGATGAAATTGTGGACAAAATTGTTCAAGAGGCGAGATTCTTTATATCTGTGAATTGGACTGGTGAAGTCAGGGTGGAGTTTGTGTGGGAAGCCTTTAAATCATATATGGAGGATTGTTGATTGGTTTGTCAAGCAAGAAGAAAAAAATGAGAGAGGCAGAAGTGAAAAAGATTACTGATGACATTCAGGATCTTGAGAGAAATAATATGCAAGACTTTTCAGGAGAGACTTTAGAAGTATTAAAGCAGAAAGGAGACGATTGGAAGATTTGTATTCTTCAAAGGCTGAGTGGTTGCTTTTTAGAACCAAAAGTAACTACTATGAAAAAGGTGAAAAATGTGATCGGCTTCTGGCACATCGATTGAGGGTTATGGATAATGGCAGATCCGTCAATGCAATGGAAAGACAGGATGGGTCGGTGACTTTTGATCCTGCTGAGATTAATGTGGCATTTCTGTCATATTACAAAACCCTGTACTCTTCAGAAACCAACTTATCGGAGAGTACAATTGGACAATTCATTGAGGACTGCCATCTGAAGAAAGTGAGTTTGGAATCTTTTGAGTTTATGGAAAGAGATTTGAGCGTGGAGGATCTCAGGTTGGCTGCTTATGCGTTGAATTCTGGGAAGTGTCCAGGACCGGATGGACTACCAGCTGAACTTTTTAAAATTTTCCCAGAAGAGGTCTTTGCTTTGATGTTAGAGATGCTGTGCGCCTCTTTGAGGAATGGGTGCCTTCCAAGTTCAACAAGGCATGCTTCAATCTCTGTTTTTCTGAAGGAGGGACGAACACCGATGAAAACTGGCAGCTATAGGCCGATCAGCTTATTGAACACGGACAACAAGATTTTCACCAAGGCGTTAGCTTTGAGGATTGAGAATGCACTGATGGATATCATAGATGTAAGTCAATCTGGATTTGTAAAAGGGAGACATGTTTCAGAAAATATGAGACGATTGTTGCCGACACTATATGAAAGCAAAGAACACCATAATGATGTGGTGACGTTATCCTTGGATGCTGAGAAAGCTTTCGACCGTATTGAATGGACATATCTTTTAAGTACATTGAAAGGCTTTGGTTTTGGAGATAGCATGATCGGATGGATAAGACTGCTGTATTCACGGCCAACTGCTTGTGTTCGGACTAATGGCATGTATTCAAGCGTATTTGAACTTGAGAGAGGCACGAGGCAAGGATGTCCACTGTCACTGATTTTGTTTGTGATCGCCATGGAATTGCTGGCTGTGAGGATAAGAGAAGAGGATAGAATTGAGGGAGTATGCTTTGGTGCCGCCTTCCAGAAAGTTTGGTTATATGCAGATGACATGTTGGTGGTGGTTCAGAATGTGGAGAGCTCCATTCCTGCGCCGATGAGTTCAACAAGGTTTCCGGATACAAGATCAATTGGACAATGTCGGAAGCGCTGCCGGCATCAACCACTTGCACTGTTTTGAAGATGCAGGGCTTTCCCTTTAAGTGGTGTCCGAACAAAATGAGATGCCTTGGGATTTGGCTAACGAATGATGTCTCGAAAATAATGGATGTCAATATTACACATATGATTCAGTCTTTGGAGCTTGACATGAAGAGATGGAGTGCACTTAAATTGAGTCTCTGGGGAAGAGTGAATGCCATCAAAATGACTTCGACACCACGAATCAACTATGTGCTCGGTGTGCTTCCCTTGGAAGTTAAAAAAGGCCATTGGAGGAAAATTGAGAGTTTAATCCAGTCTTTTCTCTGGGAGAACAAACAGCCACGCCTCATTTTGTGGAAATTACAGCTGCCCCAAGAAAGTGGGGGTTTAGGGGTTCTGGATTTTGAGAATTATCATTTGGCCTTTGGAGCCAGGCATCTGGTTCCATTTATTGAAAATTCGGAGGATGTTTGGACACTGGCGGAATCAAGTAGTTCTTCTCCGTTGCCGCCTAGGGCCATGCTGTCCACGGTGGATGGATCTGGTTATCGCTCATTTCCACCGACGAAATTCCTGAGAACTTGTTGGAGGGAACTATGGAAGAAGAGTAAACGCAAGGTATGTGATAATGATTACATCCCTATCTGGCTGAATCCAGGTATTTTGCTAAATGGGAAGCCGATATTGTGGTTGAACTGGCTTCTGAGTGGTGTACTATGGCTGAGTGATCTGATTGAAGACGGCAAATGGATCAGCTATAGAAGACTTGCACAAATTAAAGATCTCTGAGACTGAACAATGGTTGAATACAGAAAACTGAGAGGTTTGCTGCGGAACCAAGGGACTGTTAATGGCGGTGGCTGGCAGTTATGGCTACCTGAATATAAGGCATTAGGTGGTATGGCGTCCAAGGTATATAGAAATCTGGGCCACCAGTACATGCCAGCAGAGGGATTGTTAACTAAGTGGTCCGAGATCCTTGGCTCTGAAATGACTGTGGAGAGGTGGAGGTATCTTTGTAAAAACGTGACTCTGACTTCCATTAATCTTGGAGAACAATGCCGCCAAATCAAAATTCTTAATAGAGTATTTTGGACTCCCCAAAGACTTTATGCGAGAGGGATGATTGACTCAGATGCTTGTTGGAGGTGTAAGCATGATGTCGGCTCCTTTGAGCACTTGATCTGTGACTGTTATGAACTGAGGACATTTTGGAGGAAGGTCACTGAGAAGATTAATGAGGTTCTATTGATGCAAGAGGATTTTGATTACAACACTATCATCTTGGGTGAGGATGATAATGTGGACAAACTCACTTATCCACAGAAATGCTGTTTTTTTAGGGCTGCAAATTCTGTGAAAAAAAATTGTTTTGAGAAAATGGAAATGTGAGGAGAGGCCGACCTATTCAGAATGGGTGGAGGACTTGAGGCAGGTTGCCAGGATTGAGAAGGTGATCCTTTGCAGAACCAAAGAAATGAAATTGTTTGATGAAATGTGGGGTGGGTTTTTGGGAGGCATGTGATAATAAGTTGGTCTGTTTTGCATTTTTAATTCTGTGAAGGATGGGGATGGTTTGGGGGGGTGGATTCTTTGCATTGAATTCTACAATTACAATGCTGGTAAGTTTGATGTTTGTATGTTTTCTGTAAATTTCAATAAAAAGTAATAATAAAAAAAAAGAAGAAATATTTATTAATTTAGTTACAATATTTTGTCAAAGCTAATAGGTGTAATTTAACTGTTTGCTCTAATGTTCTGAGACTCTCACATAAACCACATTATACCCAAGCCTTTCTTGAAAGCTCTGCTATTTATTATGTCCCCTTACTCCTGTGCTGCGTTCACTTTCCCAGCGCAGTGCTACACGATTTGCAGTAGACACCAAAAAGTGAAGAATGGAAAGTTTTGAATGAATTGTGACTGCTTGCATTGGTCAGTGCATTATAGACTCTTTGCACCATTACAGAAGGGAGCCAGCCATATGCAAATCAGTCCTGTTTTTCTCCACCAATAGGAACACTCCAGACCGAACTGCAATGCCACTGAATGGGAATTCAAGCAACTGCATGCTTCGGCCTTGTTAGGAATCATCAGTGAGGTGCAGTTTTATTTCCCATGCAAAGCCAGTATGGTACACTTACAGTGATAACTTCTTGTGTCATTTGTACATTGGGATATTCCATAACTTCTGTGGCATAATGCTTAAAGCAGCAGCAGAGAGTTAGAAAATATTCTGAAATCTGATAACAGAGTGGTATATTTAATGGAGGGATTTATTTAGAGTGCCAGATGGATAGCCTTTCTTTCAGTAGATCATTTTTTGCAAATCTTAGACAAATCTGAAACTCTATGTGCCCATGGAATTGGTTGTAGTTCCTGAGATCCCCTGACCAAACCCCTAGAACACACAACAAAAGAGGCCCAAACCCAGGTGCTATTGGTAACCATAATATAAAATCCAGACTTGGAAGCCCACCACATGATTGATAAGGAATTACTACCCATTCTGTAACAAGATGAACGTTTGGAACAACCAGCCAATCTGATAGAAATTATGCTAAGAAGCAAACTATGTACAAATAGCGCAGAAGATTGAACCATGCTATGCAAACACAAAAGATGCCAAAATGGCTACATACTCATCATTTCGGATACAATCAAGATACAGCACACATGACAGGACAATAAAATGATGGGGCATTTTACCTGTGCATCCAACAACATTGTGTATTTGATTATGTACATGAAATACCCCAGAAGGAGTTGCTATGCAGGGAAAACTGAACAACAACTACATAAACTCATGAACCTCCACTGACAAAGCAATGTACAAAGGAAAGGTCACTTGATGAGCATTTTTCAGAAGCAAGTCATACCTCTGATGACCTTAAAATTGCGGTATTTTGGGGTAATTTCAGGAATGATAAAAGCCAGGAAGACATATGAATTCAAATG
This sequence comes from Ambystoma mexicanum, assembly GCF_040938575.1. Taxonomy (NCBI): domain Eukaryota; kingdom Metazoa; phylum Chordata; class Amphibia; order Caudata; family Ambystomatidae; genus Ambystoma; species Ambystoma mexicanum. Next base: position 702,350,236 of record NC_090937.1, on the reverse strand, counting down.
CATGTAAATGTTCAATACACTGACAGGGGGCGTGAACATACATCACAGTCAGTTTCATGAGTGACTATCACGATTAACAGACTCTCATTCTTTCCACCCATAGAGCTGTGGGGCTCACAATATTCAGACCCACCACTTTTTATTCATGTTTCCAAAGCCCTTCACTGGCATCTGACTGACACTACTGAAGTGGGAAAATGGGAAAACACCCTCCCCCCCATTCTCATCTAGACCCTGGCCTAGAGGATCACGGCCCAAGCACCTCCCGTGAGAGGGGTTTGACCCACTCACCTCCGTACCAGAAGACAAGGTACCATGTGTTCATGGCCCTCATGCACGAGGAGCATGCCCACTACCATGCCCTGGCCAAGCCGACGCCTGCGACATGGACCAGATCGACTAAAACAACAGCCGCAAAGGATCAACATTGTTAGAGATGCCATGGCGACATAGCCAACAGACAAGAACACCCATGCCACCATGCACCCTGGTCACTCACACACCAACCCACACGAAGAACATACTCAGTGCTATGACGTAGCGGACTGACACACTCATGGACATGCATCGTTGTTATTTTTCACATAGGCCTCCTACAGCACCGCAGAAACGCAAGATGCCTGAAGAGCTTGTGTATACACTTGCAGACGCTTCATGCTACCTTACCCCCATAGAGATACCATCATATATATATATATATATAAATATATATATATATATATATATATATACTACTACTTGTGACACTCTGTCACCCTGCGGCACCCATGTTAGTAATTATACATCGCCTCCCAGAAAAACTAGGCCCGAGTAGGCCGCAAGCAAGAGTCCTCAGGCCGGAGCCTCTAAGACGAAAACCCTCTTGAGACGAAAAGCAATGCGCTGACCATGCAGAACAAGTCCCAGCGAGAGCCCCCCGCCAAGGCCACAATGTTGCAACCCACATGCCGAGCTCTCAGTGTCAAGGTTACACCTGCCGCAGTCAAGCACCCCTTTGGGCCGAAAAAACAAATTAAAATGCTCATAATTCTGCTCCAGCTACGGTCTCTGCACACATGACCAAGCCAAACTGACAAGATGCCAAGCTCGTGAGACAGAAAGTCACCGGGGTACCACGTCTGGAACGCAGGCTGCAACAACGAAGCAGCAAGTTGGACACCTACACCGATGGGAAAGGCGTGATCATCAGCCACTAGCAAGACCTGTCCATTGTCCGCCACTAACACATAGTTGCACAATGTTGCCAACATCAGGTACCTCGCGGGCTGGGAACAGCGATGGTCCCAGGCTTGGGAGCTCACGAGGGAACCAATCAGAGTACGAGGGGCTCCTCACTGACGCCATTTCGGTTAGCCAGGGACACCAAGGGTCCCTGTGTAACCAATTTATTGTAGCAAGTGTTAGGGACAACCCAAGTGTGCCACCTGACCTGTCCTGATCCACCAACATTCCTCCATATAAGCATCTATACTAACCCTACCACTCGGGGAGCCAACCCGAAGTGGCGATACGTTTTGTGATGGTTTTTCCCAGGTGATGCGAGCAGCGCATCATACTACGGTAAAAAGGGCCTGCAAGCCCCACTAAGAACGAGAGCGTCTCCCCGGATGCATACGGGCGGAGAACGATCCCTGTCATTACTATAATAAACAGCAGTAATTACTTTGCTCTTGCGTGTGCCTCATACTCCTTTTGGGACGCGGGAGGAGTTGGGGCCTCCCCAGCCCCGGAGGTCCGCGGACGGCATTGCCAGCCCCCGGGATATCACCCCGACAAGTTGGAGAGACAAGTTGGAGGCACTGCTGGGATCTGTTTGAGGTCCACTTAACCTACCCTAAGAGCATAACTACCAGGCCTCAGCAGCGAGGCAACCCGACAGCACGGCCTCCTCTGCCATTGCCCCCTTTTGAGGACTACAGGACCATCGCTGAACTGCGAGAAGACCGGACAGGGCAATCCAGACATTGGCCCTCGGGAGCCGACTTGAAAAGTATCCCGCCCGCAGTTCGCGAGTGTCCAGACGTGGTCCAGACGAGGGGCGGTGGCGAGCCGCTTTGGTGAGTATGGCACAACCAATCAGCAACGTAATGTTGTGCGGGAGGGGGGAGGAGTTGTAAAGAGGGAGGGGGGCGGTTGTAACAGTGTGTGGAAATTGATTTTGACTGTTCCGTGGCAATAGAGGTGTGAGGTGTAACGGGACAGGCATGAGGACTGTCCCCTACAGCGTCACAAAGTGGGTTGGTGGGGCCTCAGGTACCCATGTGTGATGGTTAGAGAGTGCGGATTGGTTCGAGATCGCGGACACCTGTGTAGGAGGGGGGGTGTGGCTTTCCTATGAGTTGACGTTGTAGATCAATGAATAGATGAGGTTCCCTACTAATTGAGTGTTGAAGCTCGTTAAGTAGATGACGTTTTCCCGCAGGGGGTAGCCTGGTTGTTTACCGAGTGCGGTAGATAATTGGCTGGTTAAGCTCCTCTGGAGTGGGGGCGTATCACATGCGAGGCGACGCAGCATGCGCAGACCGATTATGTTTAGTAAATTGATTGTTGATTACCTTGCTCCAGACGAGGCGAGAAGACAGCTGTGGGGTTAGTGGGGGATAACAGTGTGAGAACAAGAGCGCATTTGTGAAGTTTTGAAATTTATAAGTACTTACAGTGTGTTGTAGAAGCTGATGACGTCACCCATAGGGTTTGTATAGGACATCGCGATGCACCCCGCGTCCATCTAGTGGTGGCCGGGGACAGAGGGTGCGAACAGATAGGAGGCAAGGAGGAGAGGCTGGCGTGCACGGAGAATGCCGGTCGCAATCAGACGGGGAGGGGCCAAGGGGGAGAAGCAGCCGCGCATGGAGAACGCTGGACGCGCTCAGACAGGGAGGGGCCACGGGGGAGAAGCGGCCACGCACGGAGAACGCCGGCCGTGCTCAGATGGGGAGGGGGCACAGGGGAGAGGCGGCCGCGCACGGAGAATGCCGGCAGTGCTCAACAAGGGTTTGCGAAAGTAGAGGGTGTGGTTTGAGGGGAAAGAGGAAAAGGGGAGGAGGAGGAGTTGAGTTGAAGGTGTGACAAGTACAAAGGAAGAGGAAGGTGGGGCATCCCAGAGGCACGCCGCACAGGGCACATCGCCGCAGGGGGCTTTGTGTGCCATGGCCGAAGGGGGCCATAGTTATAAGTAACAACTCTACCATATAAAAGATTGCTTTCTTTCCAGCGGACAATCGAAGTCCCCAGTTTACGGGGCCAGGTAAAATGTGACATTTGGAAAAGCAAAAGTTGTAACATGGCCCTGTACTATGGCTCGGGGGCAGGAGCGGGGTGGAGAAATATGGGAAGCGCGTTAACCACTCCACTCCAGCACATCTGCACGACATTGACACCACACAGGGAGAAAATAATTAAATACAGTATCGAGTGGACAGACACAAGGAATGGACAACAAAGTAAGAGCACCGTGGCCGACTAACGGCAGCTTCGATATGTATACACAACATAGTTTGCTAACATACATTCACAATACCTACAAGGGGAAGAAATCAGCAAGTCACTTAGAAGTTTTTGATCTCTGGAAAATGTCCCAGGGAACTAGAGCGGGGGACTCAGGTATGTACACAGTACAGGGGGTAAAAGAGGAGAAGGGGATAAGGGAGGAAAACCAGGTAAAGGAAGAGAAAAAGAAAGGAGGGGGTGGGGATAAGAAAAACAAAAATGCACCTAGCAGTGAAGAAAGTGAAGAAGAGGCAGAAGGATCATTTGCGGTAGCAGATGCGAAGGTCAAACAAGAAGGGGCAGAAGATGTGCAAGTGGCTAAGGTAGTAAAGAAGGAGGAAGGGGGGTTGTACCCACTAACAGAACTTAGAGAAGCGGCCAGACAGCAATTAACGGCTGCTGAAGGATACTCCAACCCCGCATACAGCCCCCCGCCATACGCACCCACGGATGATTGGAAAAAGAGGACGGGGGAGGTAGGTACGGTAGATTCAACAACTACGCAGGTAAGGAAGGGGGATGACAGTAGGTCCTTGGGGAGGTTTGCAGACATAGGACCAGAGGAGTGGATAGCAGCGCAGGTGCTTCTGAAGCTCTGAGGAACATTAACTAAGGAAGAGGAGGATACTGTGAAAAGGGTAAATAAGGAAGAGAAGGAAAACACACAGACAGGGTCGGAGGTAAATGAAGAAATTAAAGGGCGACTATCACAAGAGGAGGAAGAGATATTGGAGGAAAGGTTGGGGGATTTGAGGAACGTATGAAGTGCCTTGCTCAAGCAGTTCGAGGAAGAGACACGGAAGAGGTTGAATGAAAAGAAAGGACATAAGGAAGAGATGGCGAGAATGAAGTTGAAGGAGGAAGAGCGAAAAAAGGAAGGAGAGCGCATTAGGGCAATAGCAGAAAGAATGGCGCGCGCAGAACAAAGGGAGATGAAAAGGAAGGAGGAGGAGAGAAAAGAGAACGATAGGGAAATGGGAATGTGGAAAAAGAGGATTATAGCTGAAAGTGCACAGAAGTATGAAGAAGGGATGGTAATAGAAAGCATACTAAGAAGGGAAGGGGGAATAAAGGGGAGAAAAGAGGACAAGGAAAGTATACTAGCAAAGGTAAGTGAAGAAATATTGGAAGAAATAAAAAGGAAAAGAGAGAAATAGGTGGTGAAGTAGTGGAAAAGAAGGAAGGGGAGGAAAGAGATAGGAGGAGGGGAAATGGAGCAAGGAAATACACATGCCATGACAAGGAAATTGCATCAACATCAACATAGATAGCTGAGGGTAGAGGAGGTGAGTACACAGATGCAGATTTAATAGATCTAAAGACAGTGACAGTGGGGGGAAAACACACAGAGTGGGGATTGACATTAGCTGATGGGTTTTGCAGCGAAGAAGGGGAAGGTTCGAGCATCAATGGAAGTAGGGAGAGTTTAGACGAACAATACATAACGCGCACTAATTGCGAGTCACCATGGGCATGCGCGAGAAGGGGAGGATCAAGTGCAGGAGAACCAAAGAACAGGGACACGATAGGGAAAGTGCCACACCCACTAACACCCACACCCGCACAATCACCACGCCCCTCACCACACCCACTGACAGCAGCCCCCGTGCACACCCCATATGTTGGCAGGCTTAGGGATCTCCCAGGACGCAGGCAGGAAGAGAGAGCAAGCATGCCAACGGTAGGAACAAAAGGACACAAAAAGGAGAGGAGGGATATAGGAAGTGAAAGGGTAAACACCTGTAACATCGACAGCATTGAAGAGCTACCAGACATGGAGGAAAATGATGAATATAATGACATAGCACCAGAAAGGAGGATGATGGAAGAGGAGAGGGGGTACAATTTAATGCCACTACTAGAGAGGGGAGGAACGAGACCACAATACATCCCCTGGAAGCATGCAGACAAGGAAAATATAAAATGCAGACTCCCATCGTTGAGTGCAGGAGCTGGGAAGTAGATATATGAGATGGAAAAACACACTGCGGGACAAACATTAGCAGTGGGAGACATGAAGGGCCTTCTCATTTCCATACTGGGGGATGCTGCTAATGACATATGGAAGAGGACGGGATTCCCCGGGGTGACAATACATGACACAGCACATGATGGAGCACCATTTGCCAATTGCAGACATGCGCTTTGGCAAGCATTGAGAGTACAATTCCCAGACACTTCAGACATAGGAGCAATTACATCACGAAAGATGCGTGAGAATGAAGATCCTGTTGAATACATCCAGGAGATTCAGGAGAAGTGGCGCTTGGAAACACGGGAACCGTGGGACAAAACACTAGCAATTGTTTACCACATACTAGTACAAGGGCTCCCGGAGCAAGTACAGAGACAGTTAAAGAGGTTAGTGGGGATGGAAGCTAAAGGATGGCCAGAAATACAACTGACAATAGTACACTATTGCAGGATGTGGCAGGAAAAAATGAAACAAAAGGAGGAGGATAGGAAGGCCGAGGAAGCAAAGTTGGTTCGTAAGAAGCTATCGAAATATGCCATGGAGGGAGCACTGATAACAGCCCCCGTTCAACCACAGGCAACAGTAACACAAGACACATCACAACTACAAGTAGCACCACCACAGCAAGCACAAGTAATGACACAGCAACTGCTTCCTCCCCCGACATACAAACAACAAATGGGGGGAGGTTATATGCAATTGGGAAATGGGTACTCAAACAACTACAGAGGGAGGGCGGGCAAATGAGATGGAGAGGATATGGCCCACCCATCCACTAGCAAGGTGGAGGGTTCCAAGGTTACAATCAACAGGGACAGCAGGGGTATCAGGACTACATGGAGGGACTTCAATGGCAAGCGCGGGAACCACCGACATGTTGGATATGTGGGATAGTAGGACACATGTAGGATGAGACCAGCACAGGCAGCCTGGGGGGAACAGGGACAGCAAGGGCCTATGGGGGAAAAACAGGTTTACCAACAGCAGGGGATACAGCAACAACTACCACCACAACAAACACAAATGCCACAACAACAACAGACATTGCAACCGCAACAGCAACAACAACCACACATGCAAGCACCCCCCCACCCCCCTGCAGCAACAGCCAAGTATACAGCAGCAACAGCAGGTCCAAACTGGCCAACAATTAGCACCAATACAAGACAATGCGATAACATCTACTGACACACCTGTAGCCCAGAAATAGCTTGGGAAGGTGACAATATTGGGTCACAACCCATACACAGGAAATGGACAGTCACTATACCCACAATAGGACAGCCCACAGACGTCCTTGATGTGTCCCATCCTATCAATAACACCTAACCCTGTGGAGGAACCACGCATACAGGTGACGATAGGTGAGAAAAAATGTTCCTTCTTAGTTGACACAGGGGCCACTAGGTCATGCATAGGAGAGGGGAAGTTTTAACTGTCAGGCAAAGCTATGAACACTCAAGGATTCTCTGGGGCTCGAGGGTTGGTTCCTTTCACAGATAACATCTCCCTATCTGTAGGTGATCATGATATGTCACTGCTATACTCAAAAAAGTCACCAGTGAACATATTAGGTAGAGACATCATGAGCAGACTGAACATGACTATCTCCTTTACTGACAAGGGAATCATTTGTTCTACACCAGGCATAGGCATGCTCACAGCACGACAAATATTACTGGCCTATTGCGGCAAAACAGTAGCAAGAGCAGAACCAATTAATGGAGGACTATTCCAATATGGGACAGACATGGCAATAGCATGGCTGCCAGGAATTGAAGGGAAGGTTTGGAGGAGGCCAGCAGCTTATGTTTTCTGACCCGAAACACCATCCAGTGAGATGGAAGGGAGGAGGATATCACTGAGCATTGAGAGCATTGTGGCAACGCAGGACTACATCGCGGTGCATGTCCAAGACAGGGAAGGGAGGGAATGGAGGGCAGTTATAGCTCTAGCAGAAGGGTGCTGACTAACACAAGTATCTGATGAGGAGCTCTTCTCAGATGATAATGGTGAGGGGGAGATGGTGTTTCAAATGAGCGTCCACATCTGGGTGACCGTAACATACAGAGACGTAGCACAGAGGATGGCACTGGCGCTAGAAGCACCAGCAGCTACAGTAGTGCCATTTTATGGGAAGGATATGGCAAAAGTACCTGCATCTCTATGGACCACCAGTCCATATGACGTGGGCTGCAGTTGGAGGTGTGAAAATAAAGTTGAAAAAAGGGGCCATACTGCCGAGAGTAAAGCAATACCCGCTATCAAAAGGGGCAGATAAAGGAATATATGAAACAATAACCACCCTAATAGAAAGAGGTACACTAGTACCATCAGAATCCCCATGCAACACTGCTGTGTACCCTGTGCACAAAGCAAAGGGAGGGTCTTGGCGTTTCATCCAGGATCTAAGACCCCTCAACCACATTGTAGAGTCAGGATACCCTATAGCGGCTAACCCAGCCACTATACTATGTGGGATACCAACAGAGGCATCACAATTCACTGTGATTGACCTCAAAAACACATTTTTCTCAATACCTCTACACCCTGACTCACAAGATTTGACAAGTTTCACATACCGCAACACTAAATGGAAACACACGAGGTTGTCCCAAGGGTATTGCGTGTCACCATCCATCTTTAACAGGGTGATACAAATGGACTTGGGAAACATTGAGATGGAGAGCACAGTGCTACAATATGTAGATGACATAATCATCTGCAGCACAACAGAAGAGAAGTGCAGGATAGACTCTGTGAAGATGCTCACTGTGTTAGCAGAAAAAGGGTACAAGGTAGACAAGGAAAAGCTACAATACTGCCAAGAACAAGTGCTCTACATAGGCCAGCTCATCTCACAAAATGGAAGAAACATTGCACCTCAACGGGCACAGGCCATAACAAACACACCACAACCACAGACAGTGAGAGAACTACAGCAGTTCTTAGGCCTATGCAATTACTGCAGGGCTTGGGTTTTTGATTACAGCTCATACACAGGACCACTGCCTGAGGCACTAAAAGAAGCACAGAGAGGGGAAAAGAATTTGAGATGGACAACAGAAATGACAGAGGCATTTCAGGAACTAAAACATGCCATATCCACTAGCCACCCCAAATTATGAAGAACAATTTTTCATCTTTTTAGATTGTAGCTCAGCAGTGATGAGAGCAGTACTGACACAAAAAACTAGCATGGGGTAAAAACCAGTAGCATTTTACAGCGGGCACCTGGACCCTGTAATGTTAGGACACTTCCCGTGCGAGCAGAGCCTGGCTGCCGTAGACTTTGCGGTGGAACAATCATCCTCAATAACAACGGGTTGCCCAACTACACTTTCTGTGGAGCATGCCCTTTTTGCCATTTTGAATAAACCAAAATCAACACTGACCACTCAAAGGGCATCAGGATACGAAGTTATCTTGTCCAGGCCTGAGTTAACAATTGTAAGGTGCAGCAACATGAACCCAGCAAGGTTCATAGCAGAGGTAGTAGAAGATGGCAACTATGCGCATGACTGCACACAAGCTATCAACACATATTCCAGCACAAGAAAAGTTGAGGAAAATGCCCTGGGGGGGGGGAATACTGAATATTGATGGGTCCTCAACAATCGACCAAAGTGATGGGGTCCGCAGAACAGGCGCAGCAGTGGTGAGATTGACAGAGGATTGGACGTATGTTCCAGTGAAATGAGTCCAGCTGCCACAACACTACTCTGCCCAGGCAGCAGAGTTAGTGGCCTTAATTTTAGCACTAAAAGAAAGCAATGACAAAAGAGTAACTATATATTCTGACAGTGCATATGTCACATCAACTGGTTCCATGCGATATTTTCGCCGCAAAAATATTGCCATGCAAAAATATTGCCATATTTTTGTGGCAAAAATAACACATGGACCCTGCGGGGGACACCCCCGCATTATTTTATTATGTGCATGGGACACCCGCGCAACCCTCGCACCTAATATTTTCGCCACCAAAAATATCACCTATGGCCGTTCCCGACGACCATATGTTCAGCAATATTTTTGCTGGCGAAAATATTACCTGATACCGATCAACTGTACACTCTGGGTTAATTAAATGGCAGCAAAGAGGATTTAGAAGGGCAGACGCACCCCAGTGCAACATGCCCTGCTACTTGCTGAACTAATTGAAGTAATTGAAGACCCCAAAGAAGTGTCAGGCCGATACAAACGGGGATGATCACATTTCCAAAGGTAATGAAACAGCAGACGCACATGCTAAACATGCTACGTACTACGGGGAGATTTGGATCACCCCAGAAAAAGGGGAGAGTGGGGCCAACACAGATGATTATGAAAGATGGGTACACTCATATCCCTGAGAATGAAATAATGGCGTTACAGGCAGCAGCACCCATGGCAGAGAAAGAACTATGGGTTAAAAGGGGATGCACAATGTCCCCCACAGATGTGTTATGGCAGCAAAACAATACAGGTAAAATAGTCATGCCCCTGGCCTTATTGAAAACAGCCCTGGCCCAACTACACCATCCCGCAAACACAGGAAAAGAGGTGATTGCAGCACGAATTAAGGAGGGATGGTTCTGTCCCAAATTAACTTCACATGTTGCAAATTTCATTAGTAATTGTCTCACTTGCCAGCAGTTTACGGCCGGTCACACGCTGCAAGTGATCAAAGGTATTATACCCCGGCCGGAAGGACCCTTCCTACACCTCCACATTGACTATGTTGATATGATCAACGTATGTCAAGTGTACAGATACATGATTGTGGTAGTATGCCCATTCTCAAGGTGGATCAAAGCCGGTCCATGCACCCCTGCAGATGCCTTTAGAGCAGCAAAGTTCCTGGTGATTGAGGTGTTCCCAAGGTGGGGGTATGCGAAGTATTGCAGTCAGACAATGGCCCACACTTCGCCAACTAAATGTTTCAGCACATAACAGCTCTTCTCGGCATCAAGCACAAGTTTGCATGTGCATACCACCCACAGACGAATGGCGTGTGTGAATGCCTCAACGGCCTCCTAAAAGAACAAATAGCAAAGATTCAGCAATCTACCAAAAAGAGCTGGCTCTACTGTCTCCCCTTAGCACTATTTGAGTTAAGAAAGAGGCCAGGGTCGGATCACCACCTCACACCCCATGAGGTGGTGACCGGGCGCCAGTTGCACCTCCCACTGACACCACCGTCAAGGGCCATAACAGATTGCCACCCTGCCACAGCTCGAGAGGACGCAGGGCGGGTCGAAGACCACCCAACAAGAAGATAATACAAGTGAAGGACAGGAACAAGCAGCACAGTGGACAGTAAGAGAAGGAGATCACGTCCTCCTTTGTAATTTCAATAGAAAGTGGAATAGCCCAAGATTTACTGGGCCCCACCAGGTTGAGAAAGTAACTACTAGAGCAGTGAAGCTACGGGATAAACAGATCTGGACTCACCTGCACGACATCAAGCCCTACAAAGATCAGATCCGCCCTTGCGTCGACGACAGGGCCAACGCAGCAGCAACAGCAACGGAAGACAACGCAGCAGCAACAGCAACAAAAGACAATGGTGACACAGCCCCTAACCCCTCCCAAACCCCAGACACCTCTAAGGAATCAAATGGACAATCGCCCATAGCCCACCCCATGATCACGAGATCACAGAGCAAATAAAACACTTCCCCACCCAGCCGCACCCCTGCCACTACCTAAATAAAAGGACATTGGCCCTCATTAGGACCTTGGCGGAGGACCATGGCGCTATTAGCACCATGGTCCATGGCGCTAAGCTGCCAACTCCGCCATGGTGGTTGGCGGACTTACCGCCCCATTCCGACCTTGGCGGGGCGGTAAGTCCCCAATCCCCATTTACCCTTCCCCATTCCCATTTTTGGCCCCATAGGGCATAATGGGAGTGGGGAAGGCGTTAATTACGCCACCGTAAATTACGGTGGCGTAATTAACAACAAGGTCCCTTAGCGCCATGGATTTTATCGCCTGCTAAAAGCAGGCGTTAAAATCACCATGGCGCTGAGGGAACTCGTACTCAGGCGGTAAGGGGCGGCATGGTTTACGCCGGCGTAAACCCCTTACCGCCTGGGTCCTAATGAGGGCCATTGTCTAACAAACTGTCATATCGCACCACACTTGTAGACACGTGCATGTTCTCTTTCTCTTTTTTGTCTCGCACATGCAGGTACTGCGTACAACTGTTTAAGTATAAAGAAAAGTGAAGTAACTAACATTGCGTTTTGCCCAGGGGTAAATGCTGCCCACAGATGACGACACACCCGAAGCACTGTCACACCAATTTGTATATGTTATAAAAAGACCAAAATATTTAAAGAAGAGAAAAATATGTGTGTATTACAACACGTTCCTTCTGGCCATAGAGCAATCATTCCCCCATCTCCACAAACATATACCAGCCCTAAGAGATAGGTTGCTAAGATACGCGTGAGAGCAGCTTTTCGCTTGGGCATTAAACAATTATTTGATAGGGAGAGCTAGAATAAACAGAACTAAGAAAATTAACGCCTATTTTTAGAAATTTTCAGGCGGGCACCCATATCGTCAAATATAAGCTGCAGGACTGCAGCAAAGGTAAGAGGAAAATGCCAGTGATATTAGCTATTGTGTTAAAAATTATAGGTTTGCTGTTTATCAATGGTCTATTTGCTGCCACTGTCTGGCAGGTACACTATACTTCTCATGTATTGGCTGCACCCCCTACTAATGAACCCCCAACCACGGCTGCAACAGGTATGGTGTCAGGTGGTACGAGCAGAACAAGATCAAACGGGGGGAGGATTAAACGTAGCAAATATGTTGATAATAATGGGGTTGACAGATATTTTACAGATTCCGCACATGTCTCAAACAACATGTGGTATCAACACAGGTCCAAAATTGGTAAGGGGACAACTAAGGACAACTGCTATGTGTGCTCACTGATCCCATGCGCCATGAGCGCCTCCAGAACATTTGTGGCTACTGAAGTACCAGCAACATCAGTAGAATGTCTGATATACCTGGCCCTTTTCCAAACAAAAGGACGTTTCCAAGGGATGATGGCAATAATAAAGTGGAAGACGAGAGACACATACTCGTATGAAAATAATTTCATCAAGACACTCCACATGTACAATAACTACTGGCAGCTAACAGAAGGACTCCAGTACGTGACGGATGGGCCAGACAAAGGAGAGACGAAAGAAGTAACGCTGAATTACCCACCATGTGAATGGCGCGTAAGTGAAGTTGCCGGAGTAATGGGGTGCTTGGAAAGACCCCAGCTGCTAATACATTGGAAAGTATACACGAAGGAAGGATGGACGGGGTTGTTGGGAGCAAAATGGTAACACTGATAAAACCAAATATAGCAAAAATAGACAAAGAAAACAACAAGTGTTTCAATGGATGGATTAAGACAACCGGACTGGTGACCTGGTTAGAGAAGGACGAAGACCCGGTATCAATACTTCCACTAACTGCACCAACACTATGTTATCAACACAACAGAGACGTACATGATGGAAGAAACAGCAACTGCAAAAGGATAGTGACCATAACTAACGAGGGTGCCGGTACAGAGGTTTTAATGGACCACTATTGGGCCTGCGGAGATAAGGCATACCACAGCTTGCCGCCATCTTGGAAACGGACTATGCACCATACCATCCTTAGTGGTACCACAGAAAGATGTGAACTTGGCGAGCTTCCCTATAATGGATGAAGGGAATAAAAGGAGGAAAAGATCTGTGATGGATGAAGGAGGAAAAGAAAATAACGACACAAATATATTGTCAAGAGTAAAAAGACAAGGAGAGCCACTGACGGGAAACTACCTGTGGGGAAGATCCGAAACAGCTCTCAGTGACATTCCGCCAGGACACAGACTGTTTAGCAGAGCGGCAATGTTCTTCTCATCAATAATACATCCAGCACTGCAGGCATATGCAAATGCAAAATGGCTCCAAATAACAAGATGGGAGCTAATGATGACAATAAACTCCACCATCAATGGATTTAATGCAATAAAAGAAGAATTGAGGACAGTACGAATGGTAGCACTACAAAATAGATATGTGCTGGATCTCCTTACTGCAATGGAACGAGGAGTTTGTGCAAAAATTGGAAAATCATGTTGCCCATTTAACCCTGCTAATGACACAGATAACGGCACCCTCACTGAGGCAGTATCACAACATGCCAAGATGCACGCCAAGATGGAAGAAGAAGCTAAGGGAGTGAAGAAAGATGGTAGCTGGTTTTCTTACTTGTGGTCATGGATGCCATCATGGTTGTCAGATGGCCTTAAGATAATAGCTGGGTGCATGATATTGGGAATGGCTGCCCTTTTAGGATTAAGGTTGTGGAGAGCCCGGACAGCACGGACTGATGAAATGATCGGCATGCACGCCTTAATGCCAGCAGAAGACAACAGAAACACAGATATAATAATAAAGGAAAGGGAGAGATTGCGCAAGCAAATATTAGAAAATGATTCGCACCCACCGTCTGTTAAGGTAGAAAACCCAAGGAACCCGAACAGCTATGTTGGGAAGTGGGTCTACTGCAAATCCGGTGGCGGATGTGCGTATATGTACTGGTCATTTGAAGATCATGTGAACCAGTATGGACACTTAGGAGGAATAACAAAGGTATGGAGACCACACAGAGACAAGAGAGCAGATAATTTTGTAGTCGACCAGAGGGGGGAATGAAGTGGGAAAATGGGAAAACACCCTCCCCCCATTCTCATCCAGACCCTGGCCTAGAGGCTCACGGGCCAAACACCCCCCGCGAGAGGAGTTTGACCCGCTCACCTCCTTACCAGATGACAAGGTACCATGTGTTCGTGGCCCGCATGCACGAGGAGCATGCCCACTACCATGCCCTGGCCAAGCCGACGCCTGTGACATGGACCAGATCGACTAAAACAATAGCTGCAAAGCATCAACATCGTTAGAGATGAAATGACGACATAGCCAACAGACAAGAACACCCGTGCCACAATGCACCCTGGTCACTCACACACCAACCCACACGAAGAACATACTCAGTGCTATGACGTAGCAGACTGACACACTCACGGACATGCATCGTTGTTATTTTTCACATAGGTCTCCTACAGCACCGCAGAAATGCATAAATGATATCATATGGCTACTTCTGTCTGAGACCATCCCAATATTAATAAAGGTAAAGATACATCACTTGTAAGAAAACAAATTGGCTGGCATACTACATGGTGGGCAGCACGACACTAAGGGATTCAATTGGTTGGCTTCTTGCTAACCAACCTTGAACATTTGTGTTAGTACTCACAAAGGGAGCAGTTGGATGGAATGTTCCCCTTCTGTGCAGCCAGGGAACCCCAGTCTATAAGGACGAGGTCTCCTTAATGAAGGAGACCTTCCTATTGAAGCACCCCTCTGTAAGTTTAAATGAGGAAAAACAGAGGTGCTATTCAAGCGAAAGAGCAAAAATACCACTAGGTATGCAACAAGCTGGGAAGAAAACAGACATAGATCAGTACCAGTAATCCAACTCCGATAAAGATATCTGAGGTGAAGATAACACTGACCAGGATAGAATAGTGTTTAGTCAATGTTTTCGGGTTCGTCTGGTTGCAAAAACCTCTGTGGCCTCACACTAAACGAAACGACAAATGAGAGAGAATTAAGCCACCGGGAAGGAAGAAAGGACTCCAGGACATAGGCCTAATTTACTGTGTATCTTACAGAATAGGAAGGAGTGAGGGCCCAGAAACAGAAGTAGTAGATTGGTCAAGAAATTCCAGGAAGACAATAACAAATCCAAATGGAAGGAACAAACAAAAAGGGGAATTGAGATTAGTGAGATTAGTAGGGACCTAACCCGGACGGCATGAGGACACACTAACGATACAAATTCAGTGCATGTTGGATTAAAGCTGCTTAGCATACACAGTTCGGTGCACCAAAACAGTTTCAGCGATAACGGAAGCAATAAAAGGAATATCCAAGTTCAGTCCGTGTTGCATGCAGAAGTCGTTACCTTAAATCACCAAGCAAAAGTACCAAAACGGAATCCAGGGACAGGTCGGTAAAGCTGAAACAGGATCACAATGAAAGCCAAGCATAGGAAGCACAAACAAAGATACCGGAGTACTAACTTCAGTCAGAAGCGCAGGCACCATGAAAATGCCGTTCTTTATGTCATTGTGGGAGTTCCTGCAACGTGATGATGTTGCGCTTCGCGTCAGGTAACCATGGCTACACAAGGTTTTACCCGATGTGAGCGTGCAGCAGCTGGGGAGCACTGAAAATGTGAACATGGCGGTGGCGTAGGTGCCATGGCAACTGCCAACACCTTATGAGAGGAAAGACAGGGCTATGCTATTTGCGTGGCACGCATAAGCCGAGTCTCTGAGTCATAACAATTTGACAAGTCATTGAGATACACGCCAGACAGATAGTAGGGGGAGTGCGGCCCAGGAACTGTCTTCTATTCATTAAAGAAATTCCTTAGACCATGAGCTCAGCATTCTGTATGTTTTTGGCCTTGGGTCTGTAAGTGCTTTTTGGGAGTACCACAGATGTCCTATCTTTTGCTGGTACCTAATAAATAGCCAATGTCTTCCAATTCTGCATCCTGTGTTAGAGGACTGTGTATGCAGTGAAATTGCCTCTTAGTTATGGGGATTCGAACTATTATTAATTGTGTGCCGTGTTTTCTGCTGCCTCTGGAGACTCTCTTGAGTTATTCTTCATGGGGTCCATTTGGCTCACTGTGCCATGACCTTCGGCTAACAGGGGTTGATTGTGCTTTTGTATGCTAGAATTAATTGGGGAGTATCCTGCCTATGGGCCTCATTCCGAGTATGGCGGTAAGGGATAGCGGCCACCGCTAACGAGAGCGGTGGCGGTAATCCCTTACCGCCATACTCCGAGTTCCCTTTGCGCCATGGAGGTTTTAACACCTGCTTTTAGCAGGTGTTAAAATCCATGGCGCTAAGGGACCTTGATGTTAATTACGCCACCGTAATTTACGGTGGCGTAATTAACGCCTTCCCCACTCCCATTATGCCCTATGGGGCAAGAATGGGAATGGGGAAGGGTAAATGGGGATTGGGGAATTACCGCCCCGCCAACCTTGGAATGGGGCGGTAATTCCGCCATCCACCAAGGCGCTGCCGGTCCGGGTACGGCGTCAACCAAGGCGTTAATAGCGCCATTGGTTAGCGCCGTACTCGGAATGAGGCCCTATGTCCTGCCTATGTCCTTGTGTCTTTGATGCACCGTTTCCATCCAACCTATCTCCTTCTGGCCTTGGCATTAACTGCTAACTGCTTAATGAGCTCTGCACAGCTCTATATTTCAGCGAATTTAGCCTTCTGAGTTCTCTGAAGGTCTTGAGCCTTTTATCTATTGAAAAGCATGCTCCGGCATCCATTTTAAAGATTCAATGGCTTTGATGTTAGTGAGCTATACTTGCGTGTCGTTCGTGCTGCAATCAGCTTATACACTAGTTCTGTTACATTCTTTATGTCTCGTGGTTGCTATGTTAACATTTTTGATGTCTAAATGCACATTTGACCTAGTGTACGTGTTCTTCATGTGGAGAGCATATCTACTTCGTGACTAATGTGTGCACCTATTAATGTGGGGAAAACTGTGGGCAAAGTCTCAATAGAAAAGCTTTCCATCTGTATCAATAGTTGGGGAGGCCTATTTATGTCAGCTGGAGGGTGACGTCACCTTCCTGATGACACTGACCTGTACCAGGCCCCTCCCCTCACTGTACTGTTTGCCCCCAACAGAGAGAGAGAACTAACTGTCTCCTATGGGGCACAATGTTTTGCCTTGAAACCTTTTGATTTAATAATTGGAAACGAATTATTGCAAGATGCATTCTTCTCAATGCTAATTTTTAGTCAGAGAAAGCTAGCTCAGTGGTTCAATGAGTCCACTACTGGGAGGTGCATAACCTGAAGGTCACAGGATTGAATCTAAGAAGTGATGACTCAGGTTTTTCGTTGGTGTGTAAAAGTGGTGTCATTGAGGGTGTGGATTGGCTTGAGGCAGATCACGCTTGTCACAAAGATGCTTGGGTTATTCCACGTTCCATTATCCAGTCACGAAAATTAAGTGAATAGAAATGCCAAGGCAAGTATGGCAGGCTCGGCAATGTTCTTACGATTAAACAAGCCCATTGAGGTACTGACCAGCGCATCCTCCTAGATCTGCTTCTATATTTCTTTTCATTGGCAGATAGACAAATCTCTATAATAATCTTCCAGGAAGCCACTACAGAAGCTAAATCTACATACTGTTTGAGGACCGATCTAGTTATTTATGGATTATTTTATTTATTTATTTGACATCTGCAAGGGTTCCATACACAAGTGTTTCAAGGTGTCACAAGATAAAAAAGGGGGGGGGGGTTTGTGTGGTGAGACAGAGAAAACAACAACAATAAATGGTCCTACTCGGCCTTGTGACATTCGAACCATGAAAGTACAGTGACAATAAGTGTAGAGGGAGGGGGAAGGGGAGGGTTGGGAAAGGGAAGGGGGAGGGGAGACGTGCAGGAAGGCTGGGGCGCCAGGGGCTGGGCAAGTGCTGAGGGGAGTCCAGGAGGTCAAGTGCCAAGGGAAATTGGGGTAGGGATCAGCAAGTGCGAGGAGGGGTGTACCAGATTCAGACTAGTCAGCGAAGGGTGCCCGAGGGCAAATGCTCGTAAGGGGTGCTGGGGTAGACTGGGGGAAGAAGGGCCTGGCCCCTGTAAGGCACATAAGGGAGCAAGCACCAGTCGTAGTGGCAGGGGGATGTTAACAGGGGAGTGGGTGCGAGAAGCAGGAGGAGAAAAGGAAAGTCTTGAGAAATTTGCAGAACTTAAGGAGGTCCGGCTCAAGTCTGAGAGGGGCAGGAAGGCCGTTCCAGAGGGAGGCTCCTGCCGAAGAAAGAGATTTACCCCCACTCTCTACCTGGAGAAATGTTTTATCTGCAGAGAGTTGGAGCCAGAGGACCGAAGGACTCTGGCAGGGAGGTTTTGAGGAGGTATTTAGGGAGAGAAAGTTGGATGTAGTTAGACCCCTCCTCCCACTTATTTCAGAGTCACAGGCAGTCTCATGTGAAATTTTTTGCAATTTACCATAATTCCTCCTTCATCAAATGAATCAAATTGCTACTCTGTACATCATGAAGGTACCCAGACCAAAAGGGATTCACTGTGTGACAAATAATTACTTAAAACGACTGATATTGTGAATCCAGCAAGAGCTCTGGGTGACCATCACCATATTAGAACGGCCCTCATTCTTCCGTGTCACTTCACGTTATGCCCAAACTTTGCTTGACAGAGACTCTATGAGCTTATCACATGTCACAAGCTAGACGGGACCCCTACAAATGTTTCTTTTTGATGGCTTACCGGTTGTATTTATATTTACTTTTTTGGCCAGAGGGACGTCTGCTTAAATCCCTCTGCCAAAGAAACCCTTTTTGGAATGTGCTGCTCTCATACCCCATATGGCTACCAGGGCAGGGGTGACTTTAAAACACCCCCTGTTGGCTCCAGGATGATTATAATACCCGATAATTGTCACGGGAAGTAGGCTGTAGCATCTGTCATTTAGTTTGGGCTTCACCGGGGCAGTGATTTCTACTGCATTAGTAGCACAATGTACAATCTATTGTAATGGTAATGTATTTTTTAAGCCTGACCCCTGGCCAATTTGTTTTGGGCTATTTCTTTGTCTCCGTGAACCATAAAACATGCCTAAAATGGCTGCTGTGCTGATGTGGGCTCACTCTGACCCCAGCCAGCACCCTCTAGAGTAGTTTAATGGGTATATAGAGAACTGATCTTTGAAGAGCAGAGTATTGAGAACTTTCCTGATTCGCAGGGATAGAGGGAGCGAATCAGATGTTTACAGGAAAGTTGTTCTACATTGTGGGAGCATAGCAGGAGAATGCTTGTTTTCTGGTCTTCTCATTCTTGCACTTCTTGGATTTCAGAAGGTGATATTGTCCTCCTGAGATGGTGATTCTTTCAGCTATGTATGATGGCGTCTTGGACATTAGAGCTTTGTAGGTGATGCAAGCTGTCTCGAGGGTGATGCAAGCTTGGAGAGGTAACCAGAGATGTTTCTTTGGAGTGGGGAAAATGTGGTTACATTTCTTCAGTCCTGCAATGAGTCATGCAGTACCATGCTGGACAGCTGTAAGAGGGGCCAGAGTAGGGCGTGTGGGTGGCACCTGCATGGCAGGTGTTGCCACCATCAAGAGGGAAGAGCACCAGGGTTTGGGTGATGGATCTGAAATCTGAGGCCAGGATGAAGGATTTCATTTGGACAGGAGTAAAAGCTGGTACCATGCTGTTTGTATTTTCTTGATGATGTGTGCTTGAAGAGAGGCCACAATCAATGTTGAAGCTGAGGTACTTTGGACTAGGGCAAAGTTGGGAGAGTCGTGATCATGATTCAACTGTGTCATACAGTTTTGAACCCCCAGCAAGGGTTAATTCTGTTTAGGTACACATGAGTACCAAGTAGGCACATGAGATCCAAGCTTGAATGGTGGAGAGACCGTGTTTCAATTACTGAATGTTGTCATGGCATTTGCCCTTCAGGTGTAGCAGTGTGTCATCAGCATACTGGTGGATTTGGATGTTGAATTGGGCCAAGAGCACCCCCAGTTTCTTCATGAAGAAGTTGAAGGTGACAATAGAGAGACCACTGCGCATTGTTGGGATCTGCTGGTGTCCATCTAGATGAAATAGTCTCTGCTGGTCAGGCAGGGGCAATAAATGTGTATGTTTTGAATGTAATTAATATAAGATTTTGTGAGTGAGTGAATATGAGAACAAGTGAGTTGTGTGAAACCAGGTATGACCATGTGTGAAACAATACACAACACAATACGCTTTTATAAACCTCTCTTAAATAAAATCACGAAGCGTCCTAGAAATAAGGATTGAAGGTGTTACCTACGACACAGTGATCTACTTTTTAGAGATCAATTGCCACTGTTTATGAATTAGGCAGTTAATGCACAATTGTGGTGTTCTTAATAATGTATGTACCCTTTTGTATTTTGGAATAAAAAATGTGTATACATATATAAACTATTTCGTATTAAATCAATTTTTTGTTAATACAGAACACAGCAAGAAACAGTAAAAAATAGGGACCACCTGGAGTGAGCAGCTACGAGTAGCACTAGCTGTGTTGTTATATAATAGTGAAGGGTTAATCCCTTGAATTTGAGGGTATGCTAGTGCTATATATCCCTTTATCTCTCTCTTTTGTTTGAACAGGCAGGAGTCAAACCATTGAAGGACTCTGGCATGGAATTCCATGCAGGAGGACATGGTATTGTGAAGCGCTTTATGATCAAACATGTCAAATGTGAGTGAATGCTCAAGCTGGAGCAGAGGCATGGCTCACCCTTGTCCATGATGGGGATTATTTATTTATTTTTAATGAAAGTATGTATTTATTAGTAATACAAATCACAGAGAAATCAATGTATTTTTGGAACAAACATGCTTATAGAATTTACCATTGATAACAGAGCAGAGGACATGGATTCTTTGCAATAGAGTGATAGAATGTGACTTGAAGACAAGATGTTGCAGGGCAAGGTGGAAACATCAACCAGGGACGAGGACATGACAGAATAACATAGGAATGGGATGGTGGAGAAAGTGATGGTTTAAGGACTGAGGGGTGATGGAAAAGTGCTGTAGGGTTGCCCATGAAGGGTAGGGAGAGTGGAAAATAGGGTAATGCAGTAGCATAGAGTGCCAGGAAACAGGTTCTTCAGAAAGAAGGAGAGATTTAAGGTTGGATTTAAATAGTGGTCTAGTTGAAGTAGTACAGAGAGGGAGAGGAAGAACATTCCAGTGTAGTGGAGCAAGGAGAGAGAGAAAGAGTAGAAACGAGAGGAGCACAGGGGACTTGAGTGGTGACAAGGAGGTAAGCTGATGATGATCTTAATGAGCAAGGAGGAGAGTAGGGAGTGAGATAAGCAGATAGGTAGTGTGGGGGTGAGTCCATGAATAGTTTTCAAGATCATGAGAAGAAATGTATACTTAGCCCTTTGTTTCATAGATAGCCAGCCAATCTGGCGACAGGGCTGAAGAGATACTGATAAAGCGAGAAAGGTTAAAAAGTGTGCGGACTGTGAAGTTGAGGCCTTTGTGCATAGCTGGAATGGCCATGGAGGAGACTGGCACGTTAGTCAGATGTGTAAAGAACTAAGGAGTATATTAGCTATTTAGCAATATTGAAACAATGAAGATGACAGATTTCTCTGATATTGAGGAAGTTGAGTCTGGCTGCAGTGGCAGATTTGGAGATAAAAAGTGAGAAGTTGTGTGATGGTAGAAGAGGACACCAAGGTTACGAGAAGAAGCAGAATAGGGAAGCTTGTCAGGAGAAAGGAGGAGAAGAGGAGGAGAGGCAGAGATAACCTGTTTGGCTTTGAAGTAGAGAACTTCAGTCTTAGTGGAGTTGAGCATGAGCGAGTGAGAGACGCCATTCAATATTGGATGGCAGAGAGACAGTTTGACATTTTTGACAACAGCTCAAGTGATAAGGAGTGAAAAGAGCAGAATATCTGAATGTCTCAGCAAAGAGTTGATAGGAGAAGCCATAAAAAGAGATCATGGTGCCAAGAACTGAAGTATAGAGAGTGAAGAGAAGTGGACCAAGGACAGACCCTTGGGGAACTCCAACAGTAAGGGGGGTTATTGGGGAAGTAATACTTTTCCAGGACACCTGAAGGTGTCTGGGGCAAGGTATAAAGCAAACCAACTTGAGGGCCTTATCTCTGATGCCAAGGAGAGATATTGTAGAGAGAAGGTCAGAATGGTCGACAGTATCAGACAGAGAGGTCGAGAAGAATACGAATAAATCAAAGGTTTGCATGCTGAGAGGAATAGATGTAGTTGCTAACATTGAGGAGAGCTGTCTCGGTAGAATGCAGAGGTTCAAAGCCACATTGAAGAGGGCCTCAAAGGTTGTATCAAGGAACTCAGTGAGTCGATTGAATACTACTCGCTCTAGGATTTCGGAATAGTAAGATAGAAGAGAGACAGGAAGAAAGTTGGCAGGACAGTTAAGATTGAGACTAGGTTTCTTAAGGAGAGGGATGGCAGTAGCTGCCTTATAGGATGAGGGAAAAGTAGCATCATCAAGAGAGGAGTTGAAGAGGGAAGTAAGATGTGGAGCAACACTGGGAGCTATGTGCTTCACAATTTGCAGGGATAGTGGGTCAATGAGGGCTCAGGAAGGGTTAGCCTAGAGGAGTAAGGCAATAATATCACTTGGGCTTGTGGAGGCAAATGAAGACATAGTAGTGGGACAGGAGAGTAAGAGTGGTGGTGAAAAATGAGCAGGAGGACGGGGCAGAAGATAATTAGCGTGGCTATTGTGAATGGTAGAAATTGTAGACGCAATGTAGAGAGCAAGGTCAGTTTCAGAAAGATTAGAGGAGATGGAGGTGGGTTTGGTAGGTGAGAAAATTGAGTTGAGAATTGAGAGATTTTTGGAGGGGCCTAGGTTGGGAAGACTGAGACAAAATGAGAGAGAGATAGAAGTCACATTTGGCAGAGTCAAGAGTAAAAGAATAGCTTTGAAGAGCAGTGAGATAGAGTTGGAGATCACAGCAGTTTTGCTAAGTACAAAGTTCTTTCCATATTAATGTTTTCAGGGTGCAGATGAGAGGTGATTTCATTTAGGAGTGAGTGTAGTAAGAGAGTAGTGACATGAAAAGGGATCATAAAGAGAAGTGTTAAAGTTAATGAAGGCTTCTTCAGTGGGTAGAAAGGTAAGTTCAGCATAGGATTAGTGAGAGTGGTGTAGGTCAGAGAGGTAGTCAGGGAGTTTGGAGGAGGGAAACTTGCACTTCGTAATAGCTGTAGTATAAGGAGAGAGTGAGGAAGAAACAGGAGTGGAGATTGAGGCAAAGACGATAGAGTGATGGGAGGGAGAAGTTACAGTGGAGATATTAGAGGTGGAGAGTTGAGAGGAGATGAGAATAAGGTTAAGGGATTTTCTATTTGAATGGGTGAGCAGAGAGTGGACAGAAGAGCGTGAGTGGTTAAGTAGAAGAGAGTTGAAGTAATTGGATGGAGCATCAGAGAAAGAGGGGAGGTTGAAGTCACCAATGACAATGAGGGGGTGAGCGGGAGGGAGAGAGTGAATAACATGTATGCCATAAGGGCAGTGATTGTGCAGATGGAGGAGAATACACTATCACAGCTCCACCTCTGATGGTAACATTCCCTCCCAAGCCCCTCTGTGTCCCTCCGAGGTATCCTAAGGAATTATCTGGTCTGACATGATCTAAAGTGTCTGATATTTGGCATATACTATTTATACTACTTATGAGAATGCAGTTCTTTACAGATGGCTGCGTTAGAATTCTACTCATGTGTTGGCAACAATCTGTGTGTTTAGTTCCTGCCTTAAAATATTCATACAAAAAGCAATACAGAAACAGAAAAACACACAGATGTATACTACAGATAGACTCCCAGGTGCACCCAGTCTTCTCTTTGCACATCTATCCATGCTAACCCACTACTATTGCCCCCTTCCTTCGGCCCAAACATGCATTAATGTGTGCACTGGCTTTTCCTGCACGACATGTGGGCGGAAGATGGCAGCCCCATGAATTTACAAACCTTTCTGAAAAAATAAGCTTTAATATTCCCCCAAAGCCTCTTTGCCTGACTCTCTTCTTACATGCATAGGCACCTGTACTATGGGTGCTTAATTCAATTAACACAGTACCAGCTGAATTTAAAAAAGCACTAACAAAGCCAGTAGGGCTGTCTTTATTTAATTCCCTGTGCACACTCATGTGTCGAGGGACAGCCGCACATGTGCAAGTGCTTTGTGGGTTTCTAGGCGCCACCTCACATGGGGAGGTCTGCCAGCGCCCTGTCCACAATTTGTGGATCCCCCCGCCCTGCTTGCCACAAATGCAAAACATCAGGGGGCTCAATTCTGTTGTTCGGCTGATAAAAGAACAAGTATCAGCCCAACAACAGAACTGAGCCCCCAGCTGTTCTTTTAAAGTGTGTTTAAGGGCTCCTTGCCTCCAGCCCTATAGCGCCTGTTAAAGAATCACAGCGTCATTCTTTATTAGCTGTTGTTTACATGACACTGAGCTGGAGGCAATGTGCCCTTTATTTGCTGTGCTGTGGGAGCGCCCTTGTGCGGCTTCACCCGCTGAGTGCACCGTGAGCCAGCGCTGGGTGTGGTAGTGCCATAATGAGACAGGAGCAGCATCAGTTGCTCGGATGCAGCCAATTCATACATGTGCTGTCAGCCTATGCCCTGGTCGAACCTTATGTGTTAGGTGTAACCTTCACATACTCAGGCGTAGCTCATATACTAAATGCAGCATTCTATGTAAGGTACATTCCCACATGCCCATACACTCCACAACATGCCACGGTGTGCGATACTATCCCTCTATTCTCAGGTATCCTTAACACATAATAGAATGATTGCGTCTTTACAAAGTACACCTGCACCAAAGGGCTACATTTCCCAGAATGCATCAATCTTATTAATTGCAATAGGTAAAGCATGGCGTAGAATACATTCTGGTTCATTATATACAAATGTCCAAAAGAAATACATGTCCAACCAAGCCCTCAAGCATGGTGGATAGCCCCCAGAGGACTTAATATCCACGAATGCATTCTACATCCCTTAGTAGGGATATTTGGTCACTCATTACTGATGTCACCACAAGATTATTTGCAGTTGGTGAGCAGGTGCAAGTGGCTCTAGGTCAAGTGGTCTAAGCCCAGCCCACCTGACAATCACTGCTAAACTGTTGCTGCCTTCCTATTTGGCGGCGCTTTTCCCCTACTTAAGCAGCCCTCCAGCCTCTTTTCCTTTGCAGTTGGTGAGCAGGTGCAAGTGGATCTAAGTCAACTGGCCTAAGCCCCACCCACCTTCTTATACTTGCCTCTTTCTTACTGCTCTTAACTCTTAGATAAAGGGCTTTGCTTGCCCGGTTGTCCGAAGTGAATGGGAAGAGGAAGAAAAGCACAATTCCTGCATGGAACTGTTCAGACCAGGAGGACCCAGGGCCCGAACCCCTGCTCAGACAACAGGCAAGTTTTTTCTCCCTCTGTCACCACAGGCCATCCTCACCATCATCAGGCACCGCCAACATCAACAAATTGCCCCTCCTCTAAAACACAGACTGAACAATGCAGCAACCTCACCCACGTGAGCCTCAAGCCCATCAGCACACCCTCACAGTCCACAACATGGAAGTTGATGCTCGCCAACGTCGGCTCAGCTATCACCCATGCAGCAGATATCACCGACCCAATCACCACACATGACCTTGACACCATCACTGAAACTTGGCTGACACCCACCTTCACCCACATCCTAGACGTCCTTGTCCCTGACAACTACAGCATCCAACACAGAGACCGGCCTAACAAGACAGACAGAGGCTTCACAGTCATTCACATGACCTCATGGCCCTGCACCAGACTTGACGTCAACAACATTGGCTCATTTGAAGTCCTCTCCTGCCACTTCCCACTCTCCCCGATGGACACAGTCACCTTCCAGACTTGACGTCAACAACATTGGCTCCTTTGAAGTCCTCTCCTGCCACTTCCCACTCTCCCTGATGGACACAGTCACCTTCCATCTATCTAAATACCACCAAAACCCAACAGTGGCTTCATTGGAGACTTCACTGACCTGGCGACCACCATGTCCCTCACGCACGCCAACAACATCTTACTAGGTCGACATCAAACTCCCAGACAACAAGGCTATGAAATCGATGAAGGAAGCTCTCCTCGGCCTTCTCGACACCCTCAGCCTCATACAGCACACGAGAGTTCCAACACACGAGAGAGGTAACATCCTCGACCTAATCATCACTGCACTGCCTTCCCTCCACTACAGCTCTCCTCTCCTGCTTGACTGGTCTGACCACATGACCGTGCCTTTCAACATCCTGCACACCACCGACGTCAAGCACTCACAGCAGAAACCCATCTGACAAACATTCTAATCCTTCAACAACTTCCACCACAGAAGACCTCACCAACCTCCTACTCACATAGACCAAACTCCCTCAATGGAACTGTGACTCAACACCACCCTCTCATCCTCCATCGACCGATATGTGCTTCTGAAACAACGCACATGCAAATCCAAAACAGTCAGCACTCAGGAACATGCAAGAACTCAACCTCAGCAAAAGAATAATCAGGAAACAAGACAAAACCTGACATATCTCAAGGACCGCATCCGGCCTGGTGCTCCTCAAGGAACTCTGAGCAACCCGCAGAGCAACTAATGAACACAGTCAAAGTCTCCTACTATCAGAACACCATAGCAGAACCCAACAACAAAAGCAGAGCCCTCTTCAAGTGGTCAAGCGCTGCTACCCAACATTTCCATACCACACGCCATTAAAAAATCTGCCAGCATCAACACCTTCTTCATTGACAAAATTAGCCAAATTCACCAGCACAAAAACACCAGCTCTGCATCTAAAGACCCACCTCGTGTCCTTCCTTGAAATCTTCACGCATTAGACAACTTTCAAGACACTATCTACAGAGGACCTGGCAGATACCCTGGCCGCCCTTAAAGCCACAGCGTATACAGATGACATCCTCCCTGCATCCATCCTCAAGACCCTCCCGCAGAAGCTCTCCTTCCCTACCTGGAGATCATTAACAGCTCCGTAACTCAAGGCACCTTCCCATCGACCCCAAAGACAGAGCAAATCCTCCCTCTGCTAAAGAAACCCACTCTTTTATTTTTTAAAACATGTCTTTATTAACTGGTTCACATCATCACATCATCAAACCACTGTACGCCATGTGATACGACATATATTTGCATACATTTGCCATGTAAGGAATTTTCTACCCTGTTGAGGATACATGCTTTAACCCACAAATGACTTAGGGGTTACAGTTCCAGAAGGTTCTGACCGCATCTTAAACTGGTCCCATCTCAGTTGAGTGTTCTTTATTAATTTAACACACTGTCTTGTGACAACAGGTAGGCCGTGAGAGGATCCCTGATGTTCTTTGGTTGGTTCTGGGGCCCGCAGACAGCAGCGTAGTCTCTATCTGTGCCACTCAGCCAGACTAAATCCTTCAGCCATTTTGACGTTCTTGGCGGAGAAGCACTAGTCCACTTCATCAATGTGCACTGCCTGGCGGCTATCATACATGTCACCAACAGTTTACGGTACCGCTTCAGTACTCCAGGGGACCACCCAAACATGCCACACAGCATTGTGCACAGGATTTCCTGCCCCGGCATCTCTGACATTCCGACAACCTAGGTTACTGTTACCCCATCATCCATCTTCCCTTCCTATGTAAGATCATTGAGAAAGCAGTAGCTGTGCAACTGCAGCAACACATCGACACCAACAATCTCCTCCAAACCTACCAATCCGGGTTCAGACCCAGATGCAGCACTGAGATGGCCACCACACAGGTGGCCGACGTTGCCCTAAACATGCTTGATGAGGGCCACTCCTCTCAAACACTTTCGACACAGTAGAGCACCAGGTGGTCATGGACAACCTACATCAGCGCATGGGGATCAGCGACCTTGTCCTATGCTGGTTCAAGTTCTACCTTGCCAATCGCCAGCTGTTTGTTCAGATGGACTCCTCTAGATCGTCACTGCTACCTATCACCTGTGAAGTCCTGCACGGTTCCATCCTCATCCAAGTGATCTTCAACCTATACATGGAGCCATTTGGAGCTCTCCTAGCCACACACAACACCCACATCCACCAATACCCCAACAACACACAGCTATATCTCAATATCAACTCCATCAAGGATATCCACAAGCTCAAAACCTGCCTTTTGCTGATCCAGTCTTGCATGTCCATTGCATACTTGAAGCTCAACTCCTCCAAGACCAAATTCCTCCTCTTCACCAATAACACGAAACACCTAGACACACAGATCAGGCAATCAACCATGAACCCTGAGGGCTTCACACCTCAGCTCACCTACTGCGCTAAGTACCTTGGGTTCCACATCGACAAACGCCTCTCCTTCAAGACACACATAGCTATGAAAACTCAGACAGCGTGGTATCAGCTCTCCCTCCTGCAGAAAGTCAAGCCCTTCCTCGCTTCGGACAGCTTTAGATCCGCCATTCAAGCACTGGTCCTATCCCACATGAATGGGGGCATGCCCCTCTTCGAAGGCCCCCTGTCATCCTCCCTCGTGCCACTGAGAAGTGTCCTACACGCGGCCGCACACCTCATCAAAGGTCTTTGCAGATACCACCACATCACCCCAGCCCTCATCAGCCTTCACTAGCTCGCACTGCATGCATAAATCACCTTCAAGTGTTGCTGCATCATCTATGAGGCAGTTGCCCTCAAATCACCCAGCTGCATATCCCACTCCCACTTTGAGAGGAACCCTCTTTCTACCTTATCCAGAAAACTTAAAACTCACCTGTTCATCTAACTGTTCTCATCTTTCGTTCTATGATTTCTGACTATGTCTGATACTCCCCTACTCTGTGATCTATGAATGTAACTGCTGTACCTCGCGGAGAAACTCAACATCTCCGGTGGACAGTGCACCATCAGAAGCCAGGGCACATGCAGACTTGAAATCCTCCACTGCGAAAAGGAAAGGACCAGAAAACAAGCCTATTCTGCCTACGCCCCAAGACTATGAAACCTCCTCCCCATCAGTATCAGACGCTCCTACAGTTCAGAAAAAACTCAAACCCACCTCTTCAAGGAGTTTCTCCTCCTCAACAACTAGGCCATCATGCCACCACCTGACTCGCTAGACACTGTTTGCCCCTCTCCTCCCCACCACCCTGTACAGCTGTACCCCTCCTCTGTGCCCCTCTATATCCCACCCCCACCCGCTGTATATCATTCTGTTGTTAGCTCTGAAAATCTCTCTGTTACACATCTGTACTGTTGCCGACCACTGTGAAGCGCTCTGTTGCTTCTCGAAGCTAGGACCACGCTCAATAAATACAATAATAGTAATTGAAAAGATTTCAATCAGTATATCTCATCACACAAAATGTTATGCCCTCATCACTTTTTCCCCACCCTATGAGCATTCCACTACCGGGCGACAGGGGCCAGAATACATTGGGCCTCATTACACGGTAGGCGGTAAGGGTTTACCGGTACCGGTATTTTACCGGACCCGGTAAACCCTTACCGCCTTACTACAAGGTCCCTTTGCGGGTTGGTAATTAACGGCTGCTTTTGGCAGGCGTTAAAAAACGAACCCGCAAAGGTACCGGGGTGCTAATTACGGTACCGCAATTTGCGGTACCGTAATTAGCGCCTTCCCCATTCCCATTATGCCCTATGGGGCCAAAATGTGAATGGGGAAGGGCAATGGAGGAAGGAGGAATTACCGCCTTCCCGACCTTGGAATAGGGCAGTAATTCCCCTATCCTCCAAGGCGGTACCGGTAAATTACCGCATGAACCATTGCACTAAAAGCACCATGGTTTACCACCTACCGTGTAATGAGGCCCATTGTCTTGCACACTGGAAAAGCGCACATAATATGCCAGGCTCTGCCATAGTACATTTTTGTACATTGAACTATAGGCCCTCGATTGTGTTCTTTTCCATAGTACAAATAACCACATGACACTGTTTATCCCAGAATGTACTGCAACACACTTAATAAACAAGCTAGACAGGACTGTGCCATATAAACCAGCTGCCCTCTCTCAATAAAGGTGTACCAACAGGGCAAACTGTTCCAAGATGCACCCTGCTTCACATATTCCAGGTGCCCCATCTCCACCACAGCGCACACACGACTACCTGTCAAGACAGTGCTATGCTCAGTATAAAAGTGCCCTTATTTCTATAAATGCACATGTCAACACTCATTGTGGATGTCCACATAGACAACCTGCTCAAAAATCCACAAAGTCACAGTGCTCAGAGTTTTCACCAAAAATACCACTTATCACATCGCACACACACCCACCCTCAAGTGTTTAAGTCACTGAGCCAACTTACCTACTTACTGTTTTTTTTTTAGAAATCTCCCTCATGTGCCTTCTAAATGTACGCTGTGAATTCCTGAGGTTTTCCTGATATGCCTTGAAATTCTCCCTGATGTTCTCTGAAATGTTTTGAGCAAGTCTCCCACATATTTTCTCCAACTCTCCCCAATGGACAATGCGAACTTCCCTATTGCCAATTGCACCTCATCCAGCCCTATTGCCACCCCTATTGCCAGGAGTTGGTATGAGAATATTCCACTGGGATGAAGCTACTGGGAGGGTGCTCGAGAAGAGGATGGGGTTTGCCCTGGTTCAAGGTGTCCGGCCGAGTGTGAGCAGCTGTGAAAAGGCAGCAAGAAGGGAAATAGAAGGGGAAGAAAATACCCCACGATTAAGCAGCCAGGAGCTAGAATGCACTCTGGGGAACCCAGACGACCCCCCACTCCATTACAACATCTCCTGAATCTTCTAAAGCTCCATTCAAATGTCACTGAATGTTGCTCCCAGATAATCACACATGTTACAGATGTTCACCCTCAATGAGGCTGAAACGTTCACATTGATGTTCCCTCCCCCAGTACAATGCATTGGGCGAAATGTACATTTTACTGCATCCATACAACAACACAATCACAAAACGGTTCAAAAGTGCAGACTCTCATTCCATGGTTTCCAACCGATCAACGGCATGCATTGTGCCGAATTTAGTGCTGAAAAGTTCATACTCCAGTTCCAGGTCTTTCAATGACCAGCACAGGGTGCTGGACGTAGTGCTGAACATTTCAAATTCCAGGCCCACATCTTCCATTAGACCAGCACACTGCATTATGAGGTTTGCAGTGATGAAAAATATGGATTGTGGTCACAGGTTTTGCAGTGAACTGTGGGCGATGTAGTGCTTTTTTTTTGCTGAGCCTGGCAAATAAAACAGATTATTGATGAAGGCTTCTCGGGTGATATTACCTAGACGTTCCAGTCTTGAACTGCCAGATATTCCAGCCACAGTTTGCCACAGACAGAGATCCCAGCACATATGCCTACTTATCACAGAACTCGGAAGAGGTATCCACTGAGCCTGCATGCCCCATAATGCACCTTTCTGATTTGGAAGGATTGTGAACTGCAAACAAAACTGTGACCTTTGCCGTCCTCCTAGTCCTATCCTGTTATGCTCATATGACTGTGGGTTGGGCATCAGTGGGTGTTGGCTGCAGTAAAGGCAGGAGGCATCTGCTGGAGGGGGTGAGGGGTGGTGATGGGCTTTCTCCTTCCTGTGCCTTTGTCTTCTTGCATTTCTCCCTCTGCCTTCCCACCTTGACCTAACGACCCTTTCATTGTAGGAGACACACTGAACCACTATGAACCCTGGAGCACCTGCTGCAGGCATGATGTGACTGCTTCTTAGGCATGCCATCGCTCTTATTTTTTTCTTCCAAATACAGTAGCTCAGGGCTACTTAAACCATACTTAAAATTAAGATCTTTAAGTGAACAACGATGTCCATTAAAATTAGATCTCAGTGCAATATTACTGTAACTAATTACGAAACGCAGAGTAGACAACTGCATCCCTCCACACCAACCATCGACAGTGCCATATCACTACAGACCATTTTATTATTGCATCCCTTCAAGACCCGGGCATCTTGGCACCTTTCATCGCAAGGACTTTGGGATTATACTTTTGATACCTTTGAGGCATTGTCCAAGTAGGCACTGTCCAAACATCCCTAGACATTCTCCTACTAAATGTAGCATTGGTCTTTCCCAGGGCTTGCCGCGTCAGGCCATCAAGTGAGGCTCATCACAAGGCTGTAATGAAACGGCAAGCCATACCATTCCTTATAGCCCGCAAACTGACCAATAGGAAAGGCGTATTCACCGGTCCAGGGTTCTAATATGAAATAGTGCCCGGAACCATATTAACAGGAAAGAAAGACTGTGATCATAATAAAAAAAAAACACTCCCACTTTGAGAGGGACCCTCTTTCCACCTTTTCCGAAAAACTTAAAACTCATCTGTTCATCTAACTGTTCTTACCTTTAGTTCTAGGATTTCTGACTATGTCTGATACTCCCCTCCTCTGTGACCTATGAATGTAACTGCTGTACTTTATACACTATGTGTAGCAGCGCCTAGATGACCACAGGCTTTGTGCGCTACTATATAGAATAAATAGTATGACATTTTTAAATGCCCTCCTCTAAGGTCTCTGAATATAGATGTTATTTATCGAGCTGGGAAGGATGAAAGGTTGTGTTTGCCTTGTTGGGTTTTAAACCGGTAAATGCAGGTTGCATACGCATCTCTGATGTGGGTGCCTTGCTCTCTAAGCTGCTTCACTGCCATGTAAAGAAGGTATCTTTCAAATATGTTCATACCACTAATAGGTATGAGCACATATGGGAAGGCTCATGATGGTGTTATATATAATGCATGGCAGCCTGAAATACCAGTATAAAACCTGTACAAAAATGTCTTATTACATTCCAGTTGTGGCATCACTGCTGACCTACAATAAGAAAATTACACTTCAGCTTTGTAGTCGCAATTTCTCTCTTCCGGAGCAGAACTTTTCCAATAGAATGGGTCTCTTTTTTATTGTTCAGTGCTGTGCGCTCTACAAATCTTGTTAAATTACATTACATACCTGCTGCTTGAACCAGAACAGAGCAGAACTTCAGAAGTCACTGCAGCACCCAATTGAAGCGTGACAAGCTTTTCAAATTGCTATTTTGTAAAATCCCTTTCTGTGACACTTGGAAGACATTAACTGACAAGGAATGTTTAGTTGGAGTTTAACATATGAGAGCAAGTATCTGCATTTTATTGCTTCTTCTAAAGCACAAAACGAAAACGTTTTTTAAATGCATTTTATTAAACTGTTTGAACTATTTTTCTGCAACACATTAGAAGATGCAAGCTAGTTGTTTTTTTAAATCCAAACAGATTCTACATAGATTAACTGGAAGAACTCCATCAGTAACTGGAAGACCTCCTACATTAGATTAAGCGAGAGGCCAGTATTACAGAGGGTGAAAGTGTGTTATAAGGAAATCCATACTACCTACTAGGCAGAAAATAGATAATCCAAGTCACCCCAGAGTCCCACGACCTTATTAAGGAACTCAGCCTTCGCCCTCGTTCCTCTATTTGGTTTTGTCGCAGGACTCAGTGACTTGCAATATCGTATAACGTACGATACGATAGGGGGTCCTTCATCCCATATATACTGGGTTTTATGGGTCGATGTTTCCCAGTTATAGTTGCGCTCCTGTGTGCAGCCACCAAATGAAATGCCCCTCTTCGTTTCTTGGAACTGTTGCTGCATTTTGCAAGAAACCTACTTGGAGATCAGAACTGCCGGGAAGGGTGCTCAGATCACCCCATGTTCTTGTGTCTCTCAGTGTTACCCAGGCTTATGCTTTTGCTATATCTCCTGGAGAGGTGCTTGATGCCTGGACGGAAGCTTCACTTTTATGGGATGCCATGAAATGGGTCGAATTTATCCAGTTTGCTAAAGCCCAGCCTCATGAAACCAGACATAGCATACCTTGCCAAAAGAATGCCAAAAAGTGAAACGGATTCGTCATTGTTCCGTGTTCCAAACTCAGTCCGAATGACAACACCCTAGCAAGTGATCCCCTGCTAGAAGACTTCATGGCAACTTTGGAAAGGAGATGCATACTTTCATATTTCAATATTCCAAAAGCACAGAAGGTTCCTCTGCTGGGAGGTACGAACCTTGCACTACCAGTTTAAACTACTCGTTTTTGGGATAGAACGGCATCACGTACTTTCACATAGGTGTTGTCACTCGTGGCCACGCATCTGTGCGTGCACGATCTACACAGCTACTCATTTAGCTCATAACTGGGGCCACGCCAAACCTCGCTACAGCCATACTCAAAATAAATTGCGCTGCACCTTGAATCAATGCGCCAATATCAGGTCTAGTGCCATCACAAATAAAGAAGTTGCTGGGTTTCATCGGAATGGCTGTGCAATCTTGCCTGGGCAATACTACAACTCTCCAGCAGCCAGACAGGTCTTGACCATTCTGATCCTGCTCTGCACACAGTGAAGTTAGAATGGGGGCTAACCACGGGCACCCAACGAAACCAACTTTATGAGGCCTTCCGCTCGAGGCATGCAGTTATTCAGGTTGTTCACCGTAGGGCACACAACTCCATAAACTAACAATGATAATTGAGGCAACACCCACACTATATCCAGGCTTGGACTGGCCTATAGGGCAATAGGCCCAGGGCCGAACCAAAAACACAAAATGCTGGTGTGGGGTAAAGTGGGCCACTTTTTGGCTCAATTTAGGCCGGTTTGATGAGTTAATTCACTCTGCGGCTAGTAGTTTTGATCAGTGTTGCTGAATAAATATTCTTTAAAATGCCCAATTTTCACCACACTTTATTAAAAAAAAAAAAAAAAAACTTGCTTGACCTTGGTTACTATTTAAACACTGCCACAAAAGGAATGAAATGCCATTTGCAACTGAAGGCTACTTTTTCATTGGTTCGCGAGACAATTGTATGGCCCAGTCCTACACTGAATATATCCCGAAAAAATAGGAATATTGCAAAACCTAAACACAAAGGCAACCTCTGAATAGGGGTTAACTGTGCAAGATCAGTCAATAAGAATGCTCTCAGCAGGAAACCACTTGTTCTCCTGGAAATCACAGAAGCATGGTTCTATAACCTTCCTAGACTACAGCGCTAGACACCCTACCACCCGCTCCCCTGGAGCCACGATTGCAACCAGGCAAAAACAAGGGAAGAAAGAACATTCAGTGTCCACTACATCCTTAAATGCAGTGTGAAAATGTGTACCCCATAAAAGTCATTGGAAGAGTTACTAATGACATGTCAGATGCAAATAACAAGGTGTGTATCCTCGTTGCCTACCACAACCCTGGTAGAGGGCGTCTAGTTAAGAAGAACAGCTAGAGGTAGTAAACGACTGTCACACTGCCCCAAAGAGATCCAGATCATGGGATATGAACCTATCAAGAAATGTACAGAAATCATCTTTAATTTGCAAACAAGGACCTGGTGTCTATCAAACATAGTTATTTTATTTAATATGGATTATGCATATACATCCCCATAACATTATGAATAATTCACAGTTTATCTTGTTTTCAGTCAATCACAAGAAGAAACCAAAAGATATGGACAAAATGTGTAGTGCTCTCCCGAAACAAAGATCTCCTAAGGAAGTGCAAAGAAAAAAACGTAAAAGGCCAATTATTCAAATCCTTTTTGTATGACTTTTGCAATATCTTTTAAAAAGTGTCGAGATGCATGTTTCAACCTCGATTTATGTTTGGCTGCATGGGTATTCTTAAGCACTCAAATCCATCTATGTAAAATGTGTCTAAATTCAATATGCAATTACAACAAATGTGTAACCTCGTGCACCATTCACACGGTTTCCTGCCAACCGTTAATGTGACATACCTGGTAGTATTTTCGCGGGTATATTTTAAGATGGCCATTTATTGCCCCACTACAGACACAGACAATGGCCCTCATTACGACCCTGGCGGAAATCGAAAAACGATGGCGGAAATGCAATACCGCCATCGAATAGCGCTCGGTGCGATTATGACCCATCACCGTAAAGTGCGATGCCATTAGCGACACCGTAGTGAACGCCAACGCTAACTGCACCAAGTACGCGCACGCGCGCCATGCCAAACCATAATTACCACCATGGCGCAACGGTACGCGAATTCTGACCCTAGCGGACATATACCTAACGCCATCAAGCATGGCGGAAAGTACCATTCTGCCATGGTGAGAAGTACGGCATCGCGAACCAACCGTAAAAGGCCCTACTGAGTGCCTGTACACCACTCCCTGGCCACATTGCACAACTCCTCGTAGGTGCAATGAAGTCACAATGCAACCAGTGAAATGTACAAGTCACCCATGCATGCCAACGAACAAATGAATCTAGGGGCTCCAAGTGCCTTGTGAGTGGCCATCCATATTTTCCATGGCACCATTGCCGTACTGATGCAGCACAGGCATGTGAAGGTTCAAGTCCAGCAACATGAACTGAAATATGAGACAAACAAAAACAGGCCCCCCATCGCTTGACACCAGTGTAAGGCAACATTCAAAGCAGTATCCTGAGTGAGACTGCACCAGCCCTGTACTCCTGCCAGTAAACAAACCAACCATCAGCATAAGCATGTACCACACAAGTTGGCAGAGTGACTGAGCAGCCAGGCTCATCTCAAGAGGGGCCAATGGGAGCTGCAGGGCACAGATGGCACGAATACAGAAGCTATTCCAATGGACATGACCTCAGTCTCCCTCCAAGAAACGCACGCAAACACAGGCACCTGTGACCAGCCATATTCTGATAATCACATCATTCCACCAATCCACCTGGCTGACCGGCATCTGTTACACAAAAGCTAATCCCCCGCCCCTGAGCATGACATCATTAAAACAGTCATAATGGCAGCCCCTATCCCTGACCTCACTGGGCTTCGTAGGCAAACGCGCCTAGTATAGTACCACGCAACTATACTCAGAAGGCGGAACCCAATGCAGATCTTCTCACAATACATCGCTCCACAAATAGGAATATGCTACATTACTTGCAAAGAATAACGCTACACGGTCAATATCATAATCAAAATTTAATGCACAACAAAATCACCAAGCCCATACAGCTATTAGGTCATGAACTCCAAAATATATTTCATTATTGTGGGCTGCATCCGCAATAAATGACCAGCTTCTTCTTGTGTGACGCCCTGTTCCTTCATGGTACACAGGGGCTACATTCACGTTCAAAAAGGCAACATGGAAGCGCCTAGAACCGCAGGGCCGTCCCATTAGGTAGGCACTAGTCCAGCTGAAAGGTCGATATGTTGCTCCTAGCCACTAGCACTGCGTAAGGGCATGTGGCCCATTGGCGATCGTCCCATAAGATCGTAATGGTGCTCCACTGATTAACACGAAGCAGCAGGTGTCGGGAGTAAAAGCCATCTGCAGGAGTGGCATACAGATGGCAGCGGCAAAAGGGGAGGAGATACCTGTCACCCAAATGAAATGAAAAAGAATGGTATGGGCACTTAATTTGAATTACTCACTTCAATGATCACACTAAATCTACAGCCATATGCATGTTAGCCCACTCAAAAGGATTATTCCCACCCAAAAATCACTTGCGAATCATAACTATACAAATCGAGGTGAAAACACTATTACAAACGAGTCTTTGTGTGCATGCGTCTGTTAAAACAGAATCCATTAGATGGGATTAGTAACGTGCATAGACACAAGTGTTTGAAGGCGCGTCGAGACAGGGAGGGTTCAACAAGGGCAGATAGACGATGGTCCCACTATGGCAGCTCTGTATCACATAGCGCAGGGGAAGTGGATAGATTCCAAAAAGCCATGTACATGGTAAACTCTCAATTAAATCATCTTTCCATGCATCCATACATCATTCCCTCATCCCGGTATGAAAACGCCTGATTATTTACTCACATAACATGTGAAATTTCCTTTGAGTCTGTGCGTAATGCAGTCTGCAAAATCCACTGTGCTCCAGCCCGGAATTCTAGTGTTGTGAAGTAACATGTATTTGGGAACGTCCTGCCTTATCGTCCACTACGCTATTGCGCATCCCATACTATTCATATCAATCATTGCATTCTCGCCATGGCCCCTGTCCGAAGGACATTAAACAATAGAACTTAATATCTGCAGTCAGACCTGTGGGCGTCTCCTCGCTGCTAGCTGAAAACCGAAAGCGCTGTCCTTCGAATTCCACATTTGCAACATCACGTCGAAAAGGCATCTGTGACCGCTTGAAATCACAAATTCATCCATGTAGTGCGGCAGTGTGTGCAAATGGCAACTGCCTTCACTCACAAATGGGACGCCCCGCCCGTCGGTGAACCTCGGTACAGTGCTGCATGAGGGTCCACCGTTAATCGAGTACTACATTCCACTGACCCTTCACAAGTTTGTTCGCGACTGTAAAGATAGTATGTGAAACAATGGGACCATAGCAGAATGAACATATGAACCAATATTGCACTGCCATCGGGATTAAATACATGATTGTAATAGCAAGATGCCATGCGTCGAATTGCAGCGTTGTGTGCGGGACGTGCTCGCCCAAAGGGGATTGCAGTTTGCACAGGTGGAATGAATCACCACAGGTGGAGGCCATACTGCCTGAAAAGACATAAATTGCGCACCCAACCCCCTCCCACAACCACACCCACTCCAAAATGCTACCGGCAGGACTAGCGATGTTGGCCCTGGGGGACCTGATAGCACTGCAAGTACTCCAACTTCAAGAAGAAGACGAACACCAACTACTACAACAACCGGCCGCACAGAGGAGACGCAGGAGGAGGAGGAGGGCAAGGCAGGGCCAGCAAGGCCCACCAGCACAGCCACTACCACCACGCAGGCAGCCCGCAATCCCACGCCTCCGAGCTCATCCGTTCAACCTCACTGATGAGCAGATCCACACCCTCTACCGTTTGGACCGGGACACCATAACCGCCATTGTGGACATGACACACGCTGACCTTGCCAGCATGATAGATAGCCCAACCGCCATCCCACCCCTACTGAAGGTGGTGTCTGTACTACACTTCCTTGCCACAGGCACCTACCAGCACACAGTCGGACAGTTGCATGGCATTTCACAGCCACTGTTGTCACGGACACTATTGCAAGTGCTCGATGCCCTCCTGAAGCACGCAGACGACTACATCTCCCTACCACGCTCGGAGCAGGAAATTACGAACACAAAAGTGGGATTCCATGCACTTGCCGGCATACCGGGTTGCATTGGTGCCATCGACTGCACCCATGTGGAATTGGTTGTCCCACATGCCATGGAGGCCCAGTACCGCAACCGAAAACAATATCATTCTCTTAATGTACAAATGGTGTGTGACTCCAACAGGATCATTACACATTGTTGTGCCCGATTTCCTGGATCAACCCATGATTCTATGGTCTTGAGGAACTCTACAATACCACGCTACATGGAGCGACACGCAGGGAACAGATCCTGGCTACTCGGTGAGTCTCATTTCATGCATGATAATGTGGGGTATGTGATGCGGCAATGACCTGGCAGGAAGGGGGGGGGGATGCGTACGTAGCAATGTCATTCCACAAACATCCTTTATTGTCCACATACAGGTGATGCCGGGTATCCACTGAAGAGATGGCTCCTTACACCACTCCGGAACCCACAGAACCAGCATGAGGAGGACTACAACCATGCCCACTCACGTACCCGTGTAGTCATAGAACAGGGATTCGGCCTACTGAAGGCTCGTTTCCGCTGTCTCAGCAGGTCTGGCGGGGCACTCCTGTACCGCCATGAGAAGGTTGCAAAGATGGTCATGGCATGTGTCATGCTACACAACATGTGCGTACGTAGAAATGTGCCCATGCCCCCTGACGCAGAACTGCAAGCACCTGATGATGGTCATGATGAGGGTGGGGATGTGGCAGCACCTCAAGGAGTCCGCGAGGCACAGGAGGGCCGTGGAATTCGTCAGATTATCATAGATTCATGCTTCTAGCACTCACGGCTGGTGGCTGATACATGGACACGGGACTTGTGGCACTGTGTGTGTCTGGAACATGCACAATATGGACTGTACGCCTATAAAGGCCTCGTACACAAAGATCAATGTCCACACATCTCATTGGATGATTGTGAAATGTTTATAGCATATGTGAAATTATGTTACACACCCCATCGACCCGCCACCCAAGAAAGCCCAACACACCCCCTCCACCCTCCTACCTCCCCCCCGAACACCAGTGTCCAAAGATGCTCATTGTCAGTGGGCAGACGCTATTGCAAGCCCCCTCTCCGGGTATCAGGGGCACCCCTGCCTGTGGAGCGCAGGTTCCTCCCAGATCTACGTTGGGGGCTGCCCTGGACGGAACTTGCAACGGATGATGTCTCTGCCTGCTCACGTCCATGCATGTCCCTAAGGGTTTGTGAGAGCTCAGTGAGCACACGGCGCACAGCGGCAAGTTCAGCACATACGTCTTTGGACGTCGCATGCAGTTCCCCCCTCAGGCTCTCGGTGCTTCTCTCCATTTGTACCCTCAGGCTCTCGGTGCTTCTCTCCATTTGTGCCCTTAGTGTCTCTGTACTTCTCTCCATTTCTGATCTAAGTGTCTCAGTTGATGTTTCTATGGCTGCCTTAGTACCCCCACATTCATCAGCATGCTCCTTGAGGAGCGTGGCCAGTTGCTGCTGTTGCACGATCACCTGGTCGAGGGACTGTTGCCTCTGCTGCGCCATGCCCATTTGCGGTGGTGTCACAGAGGGGCTGATCACCTCATGTTGCCTTGCCACAGGGCTTGTGGGGGATGGCCAGTCGTCGTCTTGTGGGTGCCCCTGCGTGGTATCCTCATGGTGTACGGGATGAAACAAACAGGGGGATTAAGACAGGTCATGGATGGATCCTACATCGACAGCACCGTTTTCTGTGTCGGAGCATGCTGCCATTAATGCAGTGTCACCTATGGTGCTGCTGCCACCAGAAGCAGTGCCTTCTGTGGCATCCATTGGGGGGACCTGTGGTGCTGCTGTTGTGGGCATGCTGGCTGCTGGGGTGCCTGTTGAAGTCCCCTCCTGTGTGCTGCCACTTGATTTGTGCTGCTGCCGTGTCTTGATCCGTGCAGCTGAGGTGGAGGGTCTTTGGCCGTTGGTCTTGGCCCTCTTTGCAGGTGTGCTGGTAGGGGTGTCCTGAAGCTCGTCGTTTGAATCGGACCCTGTGTTGGAGTAAAGGAGGGCGAGCGTTATTTATGGGTCTGTGGAAATTGGAATGGCAATGTATCACATGCATCGGGGTGGTACCTGAGGGTGATTTGGGTCAGGGCCTTGGAGGTGGTTTCATTTTTGTGTGGATTGAGGATGCAGTTGTTTTGCAGCCTGCAGTTAGGGTGTGCATGCTGCACGTGTAGAGGGTGTTTTTAGGATTTTTAATTATTTATGTATTTAAAGTGACTTTTAAAGTGCGCTATCAGGCCAATGTATGTGGACGTTCTCCTGGACATGTGTTTCTGTTGCACTATGTGGACACATGGTACTTCACATGATTGGACATTGTGGATTTAGCATTGTTTTATTTGGCCCACCTACCTGATTCTTCGGATGTCTGCACTCCTTTCTCCATCCCTCCGACTCCCTCTATACTCTCCATTCCAATGGTGGAGGCACAGATTTCTTCCCAGGGGGTCAACTTGATGGGTGATTCCGATCCTCCCCCGGTAGCTGTGGCA
The DNA here is from genome assembly GCF_040938575.1 of Ambystoma mexicanum. Classification (NCBI taxonomy): domain Eukaryota; kingdom Metazoa; phylum Chordata; class Amphibia; order Caudata; family Ambystomatidae; genus Ambystoma; species Ambystoma mexicanum. The sequence continues at coordinate 702,308,427 of NC_090937.1, read as the reverse complement.
ATGTTACGGTTGGCTGATAGTATGCTCCGTACGCGTATCCGCAAGTCGTCCCATCGCTTTCTGCATTGCTGTGGGTTGCGGGGTGCGGTCCCCACCGCACTTACCCGCTGTGCCACCAGGGCCCATATGGCCTTCTTGTTCGCAAGTGCCATCCTGGTCATTTGCGTCGAGAAGACGACGGCAGCATTCTCCTGGAGGGTCTCTGTGAGCACGGTGAGTTCCTCATGGGAGAAGTGGACCTGCCGCTTGCGGTCGCACGCTTTTTTCGCAACTTTTCCCATTTTTATTGTTTTCACTAGGGTGGCTAACGGGTTGGGATGTGTCTCAGGGTAGGATTTTTGATGGTTGTGTTGGGATTCTGATTTTATAGGTGTACGGCGTGCTGTTTCCCGTTCCGGGCCCATGTTTTTACTTCCGTTTCCGTATATTTACGGTCACCGTATTTTGCGATTACCGCTCATTACGGTGACCGCTATGATGGGTGGCGGAATTGCACCTAGGGCGCCGTACGACGGCGGTGAGGGGCGTTTTGGGGACATTTCCGCCATCACGGACTTTGCACTTCCGCCATGGCATAGTGCTCGTGCCCGATGGGTCAGAATTAGCCGCACTTTACTCCGTCGTGCAATGGCGGAAACGCTATTTACGCTATGGCGGTCAGGTCAGTTACTTTCCGCCAGGGTCGTAATGAGGGCCACTGGCCCTCATTACGACCCTGGCGGAAATCGAAAAACGATGGCGGAAATGCAATACCGCCATCGAATAGCGCTCGGTGCGATTATGACCCGTCACCGTAAAGTACGATGCCATTAGCGACACCGTAGTGAACGCCAACGCTAACTGCACCAAGTACGCGCACGCGCGCCATGCGAAACCGTAATTACCACCATGGCGCAACGGTACGCGAATTCTGACCCTAGCGGACATTTACCTAACGCCATCAAACATGGCGGAAAGTGCCATTCCGCCATGGTGAGAAGTACGGCAACGCGAACCAACCGTAAATGGCCCTACTGAGTGCCTGTACACCACTCCCTGGCCACATTGCACAACTCCTCGTAGGTGCAATGAAGTCACACAATGCAACCAGTGAAATGTACAAGTCACCCATGCATGCCAACGAACAAATGAATGTAGGGGCTCCAAGTGCCTTGTGAGTGGCCATCCATATTTGCCATGTCACCATTGCCGTACTGATGCAGCACAGGCATGTGAAGGTTCAAGTACAGCAATATGAACTGAAATATGAGACAAAACAACAACAGGCCCCCATCGCTTGACACCAGTGTAAGGCAACATTCAAAGCAGTAACCTGAGGGAGACTGCACCAGCCCTGTACTCTTGCCAGTAAACAAACCAACCATCAGCATAAGCATGTACCACACAAGTTGGCAGAGTGACTGAGCAGCCAGGCCCATCTCAAGAGGGGCCAATGGGAGCTGCAGGGCACAGATGGCACGAATACAGAAGCTATTCCAATGGACATGACCTCAGTCTCCCTCCAAGAAACGCACGCAAACACAGGCACCTGTGACCAGCCATATTCTGATAATCACATCATTCCACCAATCCACCTGGCTGACCGGCATCTGTTACACAAAAGCTAATCCCCCGCCCCTGAGCATGACACCATTAAAACAGTCATAATGGCAGCCCCTATCCCTGACCTCACTGGGCTTCGTAGGCAAACGCGCCAAGTACAGTACCACGCAACTATACTCAGAAGCCGGAACCCAATGCAGATCTTCTCACAATACATCGCTCCACAAATAGGAATATGCTACATTACTTGCAAAGAATAACGCTACACGGTTAATATCATAATAGAAATTTAATGCACAACAAAATCACCAAGCCCATACAGCTATTAGGTCATGAACTCCAAAATATATTTCATTATTGTGGGCTGCATCCGCAATAAATGACCAGCTTCTTCTTGTGTGACGCCCTGTTCCTTCATGGTACACAGGGGCTACATTCACGTTCAAAAAGGCAACATGGAAGCGCCTAGAACCGCAGGGCCGTCCCATTAGGTAGGCACTAGTCCAGCTGAAAGGTCGATATGTTGCTCCTAGCCACTAGCACTGCGTAAGGGCATGTGGCCCATTGGCGATCGTCCCATAAGATCGTAATGGTGCTCCACTGATTAACACGAAGCAGCAGGTGTCGGGAGTAAAAGCCATCTGCAGGAGTGGCATACAGATGGCAGCGGCAAAAGGGGAGGAGATACCTGTCACCCAAATGAAATGAAAAAGAATGGTATGGGCATCAGAACTTAATTTGAATTACTCACTTCAATGATCACACTAAATCTACAGCCATATGCATGTTAGCCCACTCAAAAGGATTATTCCCACCCAAAAATCACTTGCGAATCATAACTATACAAATCGAGGTGAAAACACTATTACAAACGAGTCTTTGTGTGCATGCGTCTGTTAAAACAGAATCCATTCGATGGGATTAGTAACGTGCATAGACACAAGTGTTTGAAGGCGCGTCGAGACAGGGAGGGTTCAACAAGGGCAGATAGACGATGGTCCCACTATGGCAGCTCTGCATCACATAGCGCAGGGGAAGTGGATAGATTCCAAAAAGCCATGTACATGGTAAACTCTCAATTAAATCATCTGTCCATGCATCCATACATCATTCCCTCATCCCCGTATGAAAACGCCTGATTATTTACTCACATGACATGTGAAATTTCCATTGAGTCTGTGCGTAATGCAGTCTGCAAAATCCACTGTGCTCCAGCCCGGAATTCCAGTGTTGTGAAGTAACATGTATTTGGGAACGTCCTGCCTTATCGTCCACTACGCTATTGCGCATCCCATACTATTCATATCAATCATTGCATTCTCGCCATGGCCCCTGTCCGAAGGACATTAAACAATAGAACTTCATATCTGCAGTCAGACCTGTGGGCGTCTCCTCGCCGCTAGCTGAAAACCGAAAGCGCTGTCCTTCGAATTCCTCATTTGCAACATCACGTCGAAAAGGCATCTGTGACCGCTTGAAATCACAAATCCATCCATGTAGTGCGGCAGTGTGTGAAAATGGCAACCGGCTTCACTCACAAATGGGACGCCCCGCCCGTCGGTGAACCTCGGTACAGTGCTGCATGAGGGTCCAGCGTTAATCGAGTACTACATTCCACTGACCCTTCACAAGTTTGTTCGCGACTGCAAAGATAGTATGTGAAACAATGGGACCATAGCAGAATGAACATATGAACCAATATTTCACTGCCATCGGGATTAAATACATGATTGTAATAGCAAGATGCCATGCGTCGAATTGCAGCGTTGTGTGCGGGACGTGCTCGCCCAAAGGGGATTGCAGCTTGCACAGGTGGAATGAATCACCACAGGTGGAGGCTATACAGCCTGAAAACACATAAATTGCACACCCAACCCCCTCCCACAACCACACCCACTCCAAAATGCTACCGGCAGGACTAGCGATGTTGGCCCTGGGGGACCTGATAGCACTGCAAGTACTCCAACTTCAAGAAGAAGACGAACACCAACTACTACAACAACCGGCCGCACAGAGGAGACGCAGGAGGAGGAGGAGGGCAAGGCAGGGCCAGCAAGGCCCACCAGCACAGCCACTACCACCACGCAGGCAGCCCGCAATCCCACGCCTCCGAGCACATCCGTTCAACCTCACTGATGAGCAGATCCACACCCTCTACCGTTTGGACCGGGACACCATAACCGCCATTGTGGACATGACACACGCTGACCTTGTCAGCATGATAGATAGCCCAACCGCCATCCCACCCCTACTGAAGGTGGTGTCTGTACTCCACTTCCTGGCCACAGGCACCTACCAGCACACAGTCGGACAGTTGCATGGCATTTCACAGCCACTGTTCTCACGGACACTTTTGCAAGTGCTCGATGCCCTCCTGAAGCACGCAGACGACTACATCTCTCTACCACGCTCGGAGCAGGAAATTACGAACACAAAAGTGGGATTCCATGCACTTGGCGGCATACCGGGTTGCATTGGTGCCATCGACTGCACCCATGTGGAATTGGTCGTCCCACATGCCATGGAGGCCCAGTACCGCAACCGAAAACAATTTCATTCTCTTAATGTACAAATGGTGTGTGACTCCAACAGGATCATTACACATTGTTGTGCACGATTTCCTGGATCAACCCATGATTCTATGGTCTTGAGGAACTCTACAATACCACGCTACATGGAGCGACACGCAGGGAACAGATCCTGGCTACTCGGTGAGTCTCATTTCATGCATGATAATGTGGGGTATGTGATGCGGCAATGACCTGGCAGGAAGAGGGGGGGGTGCGTACGTAGCAATGTCATTCCACAAACATCCTTTATTGTCCACATACAGGTGATGCCGGGTATCCACTGAAGAGATGGCTCCTTACACCACTCCGGAACCCACAGAACCAGCATGAGGAGGACTACAACCATGCCCACTCACGTACCCGTGTAGTCATAGAACAGGCATTCGGCCTACTGAAGACTCGTTTCCGCTGCCTCAGCAGGTCTGGCGGGGCACTCCTGTACCGCCATGAGAAGGTTGCAAAGATGGTCATGGCATGTGTCATGCTACACAACATGTGCATACGTAGAAATGTGCCCATGCCCCCTGACGCAGAACTGCAAGCACCTGAAGATGGTCATGATGAGGGTGGGGATGTGGCAGCACCTCAAGGAGTCCGCGAGGCACAGGAGGGCCGTGAAATTCGTCAGGTTCTCATAGATTCATGCTTCTAGCACTCACGCCTGGTGGCTGATACATGGACACGGGACTTGTGGCACTGTGTGTGTCTGGAACATGCACAATATGGACTGTACGCCTATGAAGGCCTCGTACACAAAGATCAATGTCCACACATCTCATTGGATGATTGTGCAATGTTTATAGCATATGTGAAATTATGTTACACACCCCATCGACCCGCCACCCAAGTGAGCCCAACACACCCCCTCCACCCTCCTACCTCCCCCCCGAACACCAGTGTCCAAAGATGCTCATTGTCAGTGGGCAGACGCTATTGCAAGCCCCCTCTCCGGGTATCAGGGGCACCCCTGCCTGTGGAACGCAGGTTCCTCCCAGATCTACGTTGGGGGCTGCCCTGGACGGAACTTGCAACGGATGATGTCTCTGCCTGCTCACGTCCATGCATGTCCCTAAGGGTTTGTGAGAGCTCAGTGAGCACACGGCGCACAGCGGCAAGTTCAGCACATACGTCTTTGGACGTCGCATGCAGTTCCCCCCTCAGGCTCTCGGTGCTTCTCTCCATTTGTACTCTCAGGCTCTCGGTGCTTCTCTCCATTTGTGCCCTTAGTGTCTCTGTACTTCTCTCCATTTCTGCCCTAAGTGTCTCAGTTGATGTTTCTATGGCTGCCTTAGTACCCCCACATTCATCAGCATGGTCCTTGAGGAGCGTGGCCAGTTGCTGCTGTTGCACGATCACCTGGTCGAGGGACTGTTGCCTCTGCTGTGCCATGGCCATTTGCGGTGGTGTCACCGAGGGGCTGATCACCTCATGTTGCCTTGCCACAGGGCTTGTGGGGGATGGCCAGTCGTCGTCTTGTGGGTGCCCCTGCGTGGTATCCTCATGGTGTACGGGATGAAACAAACAGGGGGATTGAGACAGGTCATGGATGGATCCTACATCGACATCACCGTTTTCTGTGTCGGAGCATGCTGCCATTAATGCGGTGTCACCTATGGTGCTGCTGCCACCAGAAGCAGTGCCTTCTGTGGCATCCATTGGGGGGACCTGTGGTGCTGCTGTTGTGGGCATGCTGGCTGCTGGGGTGCCTGTTGAAGTCCCCTCCTGTGTGCTGCCACTTGATTTGTGCTGCTGCCGTGTCTTGATCCGTGCAGCTGAGGTGGAGGGTCTTTGGCCGTTGGTCTTGGCCCTCTTTGCAGGTGTGCTGGTAGGGGTGTCCTGGAGCTCTTCGTTTGAATCGGACCCTGTGGTGGAGTAAAGGAGGGCGAGCGTTATTAATGGGTCTGTGGAAATTGGAATGGCAATGTATCACATGCATTGGGGTGGTACCTGAGGGTGATTTGGGTCAGGGCCTTGGAGGTGGTTTCATTTTTGTGTGGAATGAGGATGCAGTTGTTTTGCAGCCTGCAGTTAGGGTGTGCCTGCTGCACGTGTAGAGGGTGTTTTTAGGATTTTTAATTATTTATGTATTTAATGTGACTTTTAAAGTGCGCTATCAGGCCAATGTATGTGGACGTTCTCCTGGACATGTGTTTCTGTTGCACTATGTGGACACATGGTACTTCACATGATTGGACATTGTGGATTTAGCATTGTTTTACTTGGGCCACCTACCTGATTCTTCGGATGTCTGCACTCCTTTCTCCATCCCTCCGACTCCCTCTATACTCTCCATTCCAATGGTGGAGGCACAGATTTCTTCCCAGGGGGTCAACTTGATGGGTGATTCCGATCCTCCCCCGGTAGCTGTGGCAATGTTACGGTTGGCGGATAGTATGCTCCGTACGCGTATCCGCAAGTCGTCCCATCGCTTTCTGCATTGCTGTGGGTTGCGGGGTGCGGTCCCCACCGCACTTACCCGCTGTGCCACCAGGGCCCATATGGCCTTCTTGTTCGCAAGTGCCGTCCTGGTCATTTGCGTCGAGAAGACGACGGCAGCATTCTCCTGGAGGGTCTCTGTGAGCACGGTGAGTTCCTCACGGGAGAAGTGGACCTGCCGCTTGCGGTCGCACGCTTTTTTCGCTACTTTTCCCATTTTTATTGCTTTCACTAGGGTGGATGACGGGTTGGGATGTGTCTCAGGGTAGTATTTTTAATGGTTGTGTGGGAATTCTGATTTTATAGGTGTACGGCGTGCTGTTTCCCGTTCCGGGACCATGTTTTTACTTCCGTTTCCGTATATTTACGGTCACCGTATTTTCCGATTGCCGCTCATTACGGTGACCGCTATGATGGGTGGCGGAATTGCACCTAGGGCGCCGTACGACGGCGGTGAGGGGCGTTTTGGGGACATTTCCGCCATCGCGGACTTTGCACTTCCGCCATGGCGTAGTGCTCGTGCCCGATGGGTCGGAATTAGCCGCACTTTACTCCGTCGTGCAATGGCGGAAACGCTATTTACGCTATGGCGGTCAGGTCAGTTACTTTCTGCCAGGGTCGTAATGAGGGCCAATGTGTTCTGATTGAATGAGATGTCTGAAGCCATGGTGGCATGGTTAGAAATATAAAGAAACCCGTGCAACAATTCCTGGCAAACATTACACCCCTGGGTTTCTCACCAATTTTCAACCAATTTATAAAGCTGGCCAAGGCTTACAAGCCACGTTCAACTCTGCCCTTATATGCCCAAAGTGCTGGTCTGTTCACTTCCTGATCACCAGATGCCTTCCCATCCCATCTCTCCCACACCAATTCAACCTTAACGCCTTATAAAAACCTATATGACAGATAGTTTGTGGTTTGACCTGAATTCAACTAGCCTGAAAAGACGAGGAAGTGAAATTGAACATGTACGGCAGAAGTCCAAAAAGCAAACCAATTCACAAGCCTCTGAAATACCCCCTAGGAGCTACAAACAGATATAACAATAAAACAAAGGGATTCATTTGCTAGAATCATTTCTGGATCCGGGGGCCTGCACTATCTACAACACTCCCTTCCTAAATACTCTCCTTCTAGACTCCTCCGCTTGTCCTGCTCCAACTCTCTGCGGGGGAGCCGCTTTCACAACCAGAGATTTGGGGGTAGATCTTTATCCTCTGCAGGTGCCTCCCTCTGAACAGCCTCCCTGCCTCCCTCCACCTTGAGCCAGAGCACCTTAAGTTCTGGAAACTCCTCAATACCTTCTTCTTCTTCTTCTCCTCCTTCTCTCTCCCTCTCCCCTGCTAACCTCTTTTCTCTTTCTCTCCACCCTCCTCCCTCCTTCTCCTCCCTAACTCTGTTAATTTATTTCTGACTCGTTACCTGGTTCACCTCCAGATCCTACAGGTCCCAGGCTTCCCTGCCAGTCGTTTGCACTTGCCTCCGGGCCGCTGCACTATGTTCAGCATTACTGCAGTTCAGCTTATGCTGCATTAGTGGGGCAACCTATCTGCACTTAACCCAGGGCCCTGCTGAACTGGATGTGTTTTGCTCTTCCACCACCCCCTTCCTCGCATCTCCGTCTGTACGCATGCATGACCTAAATGTACTAGGACTATTAAGTTCATCTGTCCTGTCTCCCCCAACCCACCTTTTTGTTCCCCCTCCGTAGCTTGGTCGCAACTGTAACATGTCATGGACTTGCACTAGGAGAAATGCAGTCAGGCCTAGTATGCTAGTTTTTATGTTCGATCATTCAGAAACTTCAAGGCCTAAGAATGATTAATGTATTCCCCTGTTCCCTTCACAGCTTGAAGCGCTTTGTAGCACTCCAGCTGTGTATAAGCACTGTATAAATAAAACATTACAATGACTGAATACTGATTAATGCTTTACAGTACTCAATTGGCATAAATTGTCTAAAACATCAATCACTTTTTTATTAATACTGCTCAAACTATACTGTAGTGCTCTGCATGATGCAACCCTCGCTACTTGGATTTTAAATGTTTGTTTGTGTCCGAAAACTATGAAAAAGGCTGCAATTAATAATCAAAGACACACATCTTGACAAGAAAACCATTCCTGAATAATTCCCAACATCTAGGCCTTAACATTGAGAAAACTGAAATACTGCAATTCATAAACTATCCTTAAAACCAGGATTGCTACATACAGAAGTCCAATCTTTTCAAAACAGAACTCATGCTCCTCCATGATCATCTTTCGTACACAATCTCAATCCCTTAGTCCGACGGAAGGGGCTCATGTCCACCAACTCCCTCCTTTGTAGGACACCTCAGAATCACGATGAACAGTAAGCCTGATGTCTGAACCTCAGGTGTGTGCCATTGTCAAGAGCTGTTTTTTCCAACTGTGCAGCCTCTGACGCAGCGTATCATCCCCACCTATTCATAGGACCATGGCCATGTTATTACTAGCCCTAACAGGACTTGACTATTCAAAAAGCCTCATTACGATCCAGGCGGTAAGGGGCTTACAGCGGCGTAAACAGCGCCGACCCTTACCGCCTGATTCCGAGGTCCCTTAGCGCCATGGAGGATTTAACACCTGCTTTTAGCAGGTGTTAAAATCCATGGCGCTAAGGGACCTTGTTGTTAATTACGCCACCGTAATTTACGGTGGTGTAATTAACGCCTTCCCCACTCCCATTATGCCCTATGGGGCAAAAATGGGAATGGGGAAGGGTAAATGGGGATTGGGGATTTACCGCCCCGCCAACCTCGGAATGGGGCGGTAAGTCCGCCAACCACCATGGCGTAAACATAGTTTACGCCATGGTGGTAAAGGTACGACCCAGGCGGTAACTTACCGCCTGGGTCGTTATAAGGCCCTATATCTCAGTCTCCAAAAATATCTCATGGAAGAACCAGAAACAGTACAAAATGTGGCCACCAGACTTCATGATGAAACGGTTTGAACAAATCACACCTTCGCTTTGCATGCTTGACTGGCTCCCCGTCAAGAAAATTATACATGTCAAAGCCAATTCCATCACCCACTGTCCTTACCACGGTGACTGCTCCGCTGCCTTCACAATGAAATTCCAGCACTAAACACCATCTAGGACAGGGTTCTGCAACCTGAGGCTGTCTAGATGCTTTGCACTACAATTCCCTTGATCTCTCACCATTGGATATGCTGACTAGCTCTAATGGGAGTCGAAGCCCAAAACATTAGGGGAGCCAAAGGTTGCAGACCCCTGATCAGGCACACTAGGGTGCGGTACTGCTGGTTTAGCACGAGTTCCTAACTTCAACTTGAAATGACAAGCAGGATTCTCATTCTCCCTATTGGTTACACAACTTTGGCACTCCCTACCTAAGCCTCTGCACATGAATAGTGAATCACCTGATGTTCAGGAAACAACTTAAAGGCATACTCTAGTAAAGAATTTTATTGTCCCTATGGGTCGGCCATGTTTTTTTAAGGCTAAGTGGCTCGATTTTAGAAAACTTTCCTATGGACCTTACCCGAGTTTTCGTCCATTAAACGCACGCGAAAACAAGCACCTGGGAGCCGCCATTTTCTGATAATCCTATCTTTTCCCCGATCGCCCTGGCTCACCTGCTTTTGCGGCACTAAATCAATTCCACCGCCCCTGAGCCTGACATTATCAAAACATTCATATTCCCCGCCTCTCCCCGTGACGTTACTGTGCTGCGTAGGCAAACGCACCCAGTCGTCTTCTGCGCGACTCCACACAGAACCCGGAAACCAACACAGATCAACTCACAACACAGCGCGCCACAATTGAATATGAAACTGTACTTTACAATGAAACAGCAACACGGTACATTTGGTAAAGTACATTTATTTGGCATCAAATGTTTAGAGAATATTCATATGAACTCCGGAAGACATTTATTTTCTTTTATCTGTATCCGCAATAACTGTTCCGTTTCATCTTGGGTCACGCGCTGTTCCATTATGGCACACAGGGTGTTCATTTTCGTAAAAAGAATCACTTTGGAAGCACGGTGAACCGCAAGGCTGTTCCATCAACTAGGCACTAGTCCAGCCTAAAGTTTGTTATGTTACTTCTAGCCACTAGTACAGCGTAAGGGCATGTGGGCCCTTGGCGATCGTCCCATAATATGGTGATCGTGCTCCAGTTGTTGACACGAAGCTGCAGGTGTCTGCTGAAGAATCCGTCCGCCGGTGTCTCAAACAGGTGGCAGTTGCAGAACGGGATCAAATACCTGTTAAGAAAACAAATAAATGATAATTAGTCTCACTAGCCGAACTTCATTAATATTACTCATTTCATTCATTACGGCTGATCAGAAACTATTTGCTTGCAAGGGTAGTTCAATGGAGTATGTTCTTCTCTAACATAAATGCGAAAAGTAACAAGATAAATCTAGGGCAACACACAATGATAAACGACACTCTACATGCATGAGGAATGATATGATATATGATATGGCATTTGTAACGCGCGTATACTCAAGTGTTTCTAGGCGTGACGAGGCAGGTGGGGAACAAGGGCAGACAGACAACGATCCTACTAGGCCAGGTGTTTTTTTCTGATCGCGCATGGGGATGGGCTGTACAAGGATAGTTGAATACAAATTAAATAATAGGGCCAGCTGGTGGCAAGTGCAAGGTAAATGCCGGGACAAGGGGCTGAAGGATACAGAGACAGTCCCGTAGTGCAGGGAAAAGTTGCTGGGCCAAGGAGCCAGATCGGTGACACCAGTGAACCTGCATGCCCATGTGCCCACTACAAACAGTTTCAACATCTTTTACAGTCATCGTTCATTCATTTATTCATGCATCCATTCACTAAATCTTTATTCCGGTATAAAAGCGTGTAAAGATTTACTTACATTATATTTGAAATTTCCATTGTGTCTCTTCGTAATGCAGTCTGTAAAACGGACCATGCTCTTGACAATGATTTTTCGTATACTGACCTAAAACTGAAACTCGGTCTAGTTTCTGAATTTTCTGCCTTATCGTCTCTTACGTTATTGCACACTCCCTTCAAATGTAGTTCTTTCTGCATGGTCCCTGTCTCAAGGTCAAAAAACAATAGACCCTTATACTTCCAGTGCGACTTGTGGGCCTCATCTGTGCACTGTCCTTCGCATTCTTTATTTGCAACATCACATAGTATAGGCATCTGTGAGAACTTGAAGTTTAGAATCCGTCTATGTAGTGCGCCTCAATGTGCAAATGCGAACTGGCTTCTCTCCCAAATGCCACGGCCTGCTTGGCTGGCGCGTTCTAAGTGCCCCAATTTTGTCCCCGTTGTCTGCGAGCTTTGCAGCCTAAATTGAAACATTTAATTTTTTGCGGAAGGTCAGGGAAAGTATAAAGTACCACAGGAGTTGAGTTAAAAGTGAAATTTATTGTTTGTTTGTTTGTTTTATTTTTTGCAATACGCAAGCCTCCCCTCCGTTAACAGTGCGCAGCATTTACATTTACATGAGATGAGACATGAGAAAAATATATACATACACATATGTGAGGTGAATAGAGAGAATTCAAAGATGACACCCAGCTTCTTCGCCACCCATGATGGTGAAGTTGGGGGTTAGGTTTACTGGTACACTGTACAATAACATTTATTTACAAAAATACAATCCTATTGCAATTATTTAAACCGCGATTTGTACTTTACAATCAGCTGTGCATCGGGTGGGCATGGCACAGTCGCAATGTTTGGTGGCAATGGATCACTGCTCTGTACAGAAACGTCCAAAATTCCATATCTGTGCTTCTCTAACACAGCAACAATAAGGCCTTTCACAAAGTCGAACTGCATTTCATCATAGACTGGTTTGATCACCCATTGCTTACTTCGTTTTGAAAACACCTTGGTGTAGCGAGGCACCCTTACTTTGCCCCTAGTCCTAGATTGTTCACGTCCGACATTGCTGTTATGGGCCAAGACGGCTAGTAGAGTGCGATGTTTCATGCCCCGAAAGCTAAAATGCAAGCGTTTTGGCCTGTACTTTAGGCACATATTGTGGAACACCTCCAAATCTCCTGTGTGACAGAATTCTGTCAGTCCTCTCAAATCTCTTGATAGAGTTTTGTCGAAAACAATCTTCTCAATGGCTTTGTGTGTCGGTGATGATGGAATCAACCACTTCTTCTTCCGTGCCTCCTCTGGGGACAAAGGGCCATGTTCACATTGGTGGAAATGTTCATTTGCTGTCCAGCGGTGAACGTTGGTACAGTGGTGCATCAGTGACCGCCATTTTTCAAGTAGTATTTCCACTGACCCCTCGCAAGTTTTTGAGCTCCACCAAAGATGGTTGGTGATAGAATGTGACCACTGCAAAATACTTTCAAAACCTTTTTTTTTTCCTGCAGCCGAGATTTTCTTATTGATTGATTTAGCAAGATGCCATACGTCAAATTGATGTTTAATATGTGGGAACTGCTCTCTCATTGTCTTGGCAATTGAAACGTGTCTATCCGTGGCTATGAGCTCGATGTCCATCCCCCTCGATTGTAGATGTTCCACTGATTTTATAAATCCTAGTTTCTCCATGGCCACTGAGGATGTACATTGTGTTACCTGCACGACCTCCGAACTCACAATTTTCTTACTATCCATGTCCTGAAAGTGGTAGGTGCAGTACTTGGCAGAAAACCCAGGGCTATCGCACTGTCCATCGCCGGCTAGCCTGAATCGTTTGCCTTCGAATGTACTTGCTAGAGTCAATTGTTCAATTCTCCAAGCATCACTAATGGCCGGAAACAGATAATCACGTTGGTATGTGTAGTACAGCGCACTAGAAATGAAATGGAGTCCCACAAACTGAAAAAAAGCCTCTAACTTATTAAAACTGGAGCCACTAAAAAGTGATGCAGCTGCACACAGTAGATTGCCTGCTGGCAGTTTCCCCAGCATCGGTTGTGCAGACCATGAGAACCTATGATTTAATCTACAGGCGGCTTTTATTTTGACGTTAGTGCCTTTCATTTTACGAGTCACATTAATCAATAGCTTCCCACATACTTTCCCTCTAACGGAATGCACACATTTCAGCATACTTATAATTTCCATCAAGCAACTGTCGAATACAATGTATTTGCTCTCTTTCATTAGACTGTCATCCTGCGTCAACGTTGTTTCAGCTTTTGACGCTGTGGAGATGTCAACACATTGGAAAGTAATATCGCTGCTATCAAGTATTGTTGCGTCTATGGATGCTGCGGCTGGTTCATTCTCTCTCATTTCAACATCTGCTAATTCAACATTGATGGGAGAACACACCAATGTCGACATATTTTTTGGTGGCAATTTTTTGGCTGGTGTAGATTGTGTAAATTGATCTGCAACTACTTCAGAGCTATCTCCAATACATTCAATAACATCTTCTTGTAGTGGTCCGGTCGCACAGTAGCTATGGTCCAATGCAACTTTGCTGTAGTCTCCAAACAGAGCTAATTCATGTTCTGGCCATTGGACATGAGCATCTCGAGCCTGAACACGCCTCGCCTCAATTAATAGTTCCTCCATAGTGTACATGGTCTGGCAAGCCACATCTCTCATTCGCTTCAATGTCTGTGTGTGTATAGTTCTGATGCCCACGGGTAACTGGAGGAGAGATTGGAAAAGGGATGTTCAGTTTAAACACAAGATGGAGTGTAGTAGAATTGACTAGAAAAAAACATAAAATAGTCCCCACCACAAATTTTTTTTTAAAGTTATGAACTGTTTGTAACTAACCTTTTTTTGTTTTTTTTTCTTTGCAACTTTTTTGACTCGACCTTCAACATCTGCACGCTGTAGCTCCGATTCGTTTCCGCATGTCCTCCCTTCCTCTTGCGCTGCAACGGGTATATTTTCTGTATCAGCATAGACAGCAAGGAATGAGGCTCCATCGTCTCCCTGAAACATAGTACTTTCATTACTATGTATCAAAATATTGTTAGCATAAAACACGTGAGGACGAACACACAGGTACATCTCAATAGCCAAATACGATTTAAACATTGTGTGCAACAATCAAACGACAAGTATTCGACCAGTGATGATCTATTTCGATGGAACTGTCAGTATCCATACCTCCGGCTCTGCATGGACAGCCATGAATGGTTGTATTGGAGAGGAGGCATCCGCATCTCTCTGAAACACAATACTTGCATTAGTATGCTTTTCAATATTGGAAACATAACACACACTTGGGGTCGACGGCACAGGTACATATAAAGAGATAACTGAAAATGATGCATTGTCCAAAAGAATCAAGGAAAATCCAAATATGATCACATTTCATCGACTTATTTCAACGATTCCTTTACATCTGCATCATCTCAATGAGATGTTGTGATTGAGGTGGAAGCTCCGTCGTCTCCCTGAAACACAGTACTTGGATTAGTATGGTTTTCAATATTGGAAACATAACACACACTTGGGGTTGAACGCACAGGTACATATAAAGAGATAACCGCGAAAGATGCATTGTCCAAAAGAATCAAGGAAAATCCAAATATGATCACATTTCATCGACTTATTTCAACGATTCCTTTACATCTGCATCATCTCAATGAGATGTTGTGATTGAGGTGGAAGCTCCGTCGTCTCCCTGAAAGACAGTACTTGGATTAGTATGGTTTTCAATATTGGAAACATAACACACACTTGGGGTCGAACGCACAGGTACATATAAAGAGATAACCGCGAAAGATGCATTGTCCAAAAGAATCAAGGAAAATCCAAATATGATCACATTTCATCGACTTATTTCAACGATTCCTTTACATCTGCATCATCTAAATGAGATGTTGTGATTGGGGTGGAAGCTCCGTCGTCTCCCTGAAACACAGCACTTGCGTTTATAGGGAAGAAAGTATAGCAAATGGAATCACGTTATATGATCACGCATGATGGAGCTGTCAGTATCCATACCTCGTGCTGCTGAAGAATATCTATGGATGTTGCAAATGTAGTGCGCACTTCCGAAAGCTGTTGCGCCGATTCGTATACTTGAATGTCAGGCTCTGCATCAAGTGTAGGGGTTGACGCTCCATCGACTGCCTGAAACATAGTACTTGCATTAGTGAGGATTACAATTGTGAAAACATAACATACACCTGGGGTCGACAGCACAGGTACATATCAACGGCTAACCACGAATGAAACATTGTGTAGAACAATCAAACGACAAGAATTCCAGCTCTGATGATGATGCTCGATGGAGCTGTCAGTATCCATACCTCCTGATGTTGAAAAACATCTAGAAATGTTGTAGATGTGGCGGACGCTTCAGCATCTCCCTGAAAGACAGTACTTGCATTAGTATGCTTTTCAATATTGGAAACATAACACACACTTGGGGTCGAACGCACAGGTACATATAAAGAGATAACCGCGAAAGATGCATTGTCCAAAAGAATCAAGGAAAATCCAAATATGATCACATTTCATCGACTTATTTCAACGATTCCTTTACATCTGCATCATCTAAATGAGATGTTGTGATTGGGGTGGAAGCTCCGTCGTCTCCCTGAAACACAGCACTTGCGTTTATAGGGAAGAAAGTATAGCAAATGGAATCACGTTATATGATCACGCATGATGGAGCTGTCAGTATCCATACCTCGTGCTGCTGAAGAATATCTATGGATGTTGCAAATGTAGTGCGCACTTCCGAAAGCTGTTGCGCTGATTCGTATACTTGAATGTCAGGCTCTGCATCAAGTGTAGGGGTTGACGCTCCATCGACTGCCTGAAACATAGTACTTGCATTAGTGAGGATTACAATTGTGAAAACATAACATACACCTGGGGTCGACAGCACAGGTACATATCAACGGCTAACCACGAATGAAACATTGTGTAGAACAATCAAACGACAAGAATTCCAGCTCTGATGATGATGCTCGATGGAGCTGTCAGTATCCATACCTCCTGATGTTGAAAAACATCTAGAAATGTTGTAGATGTGGCGGACGCTTCAGCATCTCCCTGAAAGACAGTACTTGCATTAGTGTGGATAACACTAATTATAACTGAAAACAAACACCAGTGGACGATAACTAAGGTGTATATCAATTGGAAAGCAGTAACCAAACATTCGGTAAAATAATGACACTATAGAATAAAACTATTACTTGACATGCATACAACAAGTATGTAGCGGATTAGCCTAATAAGATTACCTGATACGCGCTAGAAGTGGTTGATAACTGCGACCACGTCAAGGATGTAGAATGTTCTTGCTTCAGATTCAAGGGATAGTCAAGAAGTTGTGAAGGTCAATTAATGATTGATAATGAAATGCCAATATTGAAAATAGCCATGTAAGCCGACAGAATACTTGAAAAATGCTCAATACAGCACAGTTCCCTGTCCCCATATATATATACATTGCGTTTGTGGGTTATAAAATCGAAAAAGAATATATTGATAAATGTCATTATTCAAAAAACTATACACTCATATCAATATCGAAATTATTACAAGGGATAGAACACTTACAATATCAATTAATCCATTTGGCTACACACTACCGCAAGGCCGAAAGCTAAATCCGGACACTTGACTCACCGGTGGCGGAATGTGGACGAATAGAGTGGGAATAGCGTTTTCGAGCAATTTCCGTGTAGTTCGCCGTTTATTCTTCTTTGTTACCCAAGAAGTTGTGTACATGTCCAAGGAAAAGTGCCGGCTGCAGATGGGGTATCGATCGCCCCTCTTGTCCTCTAAGACTTGTTGGACTCTACTTTCCAGCTCATCCAGTGGATATCCGCAATGTCTGACCCATTCTCTTATTCGATCGACAGTTTTCGGGAATACATGCATTGTAGTTCCTTCAGATTTCGCATGGGTCTTCGAAGGGCAACCGCTAATCGAACAGGCAGGCATTGTTGATAAATCTGAAAAGTAAATATCGACATTATTATACAATATTCAAGAATAAAGATTTGATACAAAAGTAAATGAATCATACTATGATCAATGCAAGGTTTGTTTTGGTCGCAGGAACTGCACCAGTTCATTATGTGCAGCTTAGTATTTGCATAAATTGCAGAAATGTATAAATGATGTGACTAAAATCTGAACATGTGACTCATCCCTTGGATGTTCTGTATTGCACGAGAAGGAAACATGCTTACATCATAGACTGGATCCCCGAAGGATGCAATTCGATGACAATAGACACAGATGAAAATAAATAGATCTATTGATAGCATAGCAATGGAAACTCTAGTCAATAGCAATGAGACCAATGAACATAGCACTATTGTGTACTCTACTCGCAAATAGATAGAAATTTAAAAATCTGCGAAATATGACTAGGATACATGGCCTTACCTTGACCAACAAACAGTCGGATTCAGCAAGCAGAGCAGTATGTTGCAGGAGAATAGGTGGGTGGCCACAGGTAGCACACTGATGGGTTTGCTCTAAGCGGTCACAGAAGTTCACGGATAGCACGACGACGACCAGATTAGCGTAGATCTCGGTGGTTGCCAGGTAACACGTTCAGGAGTTGACTTGCAAAGCACAAAGATGTTCTCATGAGACATATCAAGTGGTTTATAAAGTATTTGGAACAGGGGTGTGTTTGTGAATGAATGACGTATGTAGGTCGTGGTCTTAGGGGGGTGGCCTGCTTCAAGGGGAGGCCTGGCTGGAGACACAGGGTCTGGGGAGGCCATGTGACCGATGGCCCCTTGGCGTGGGACACCTTTTGAAGTGTACATGTAGTTTGGCACCTTGGCCTTTCGCGCCCCGGACAGCCCCCCCCATGCCAGCGAGCATCTACCAGCGCAAACCGCCTTTGATACAGGGGGGTGAGATGGATGGGCCTGGGGCGTGCAGATAAGGCACAGGAAGACTGCTGAATGGAGACACACTTATGTGGATTGCAGGGGGGCGGCCTGCTTCAAGGGGAGGCCTGGCTGGATACACGGGGTCTGAGGAGGCCATGTGACCGATGGCCCCTTGGCGTGGGACACCTTTTGAAGTGTACATGTAGTTTGGCACCTTGGCCTTTCGCGCCCCGGACAGCCCCCCCCATGCCAGCGAGCATCTACCAGCGCGAACCGCCTTTGATACAGGGGGGTGGGATGGATGGGCCTGGGGCGTGCAGATAAGGCACAGGAAGACTGCTGAATGGAGACACACTTATGTGGATTGCAGGGGGGCGGCCTGCTTCAAGGGGAGGCCTGGCTGGAGACACGGGGTCTGAGGAGGCCATGTGACCGATGGCCCCTTGGCGTGGGACACCTTTTGAAGTGTACATGTAGTTTGGCACCTTGGCCTTTCGCGCCCCGGACAGCCCCCCCCATGCCAGCGAGCATCCACCAGCGCGAACCGCCTTTGATACAGGGGGGTGGGATGGATGGGCCTGGGGCGTGCAGATAAGGCACAGGAAGACTGCTGAATGGAGACACACTTATGTGGATTGCAGGGGGGCGGCCTGCTTCAAGGGGAGGCCTGGCTGGAGACACGGGGTCTGAGGAGGCCATGTGACCGATGGCCCCTTGGCGTGGGACACCTTTTGAAGTGTACATGTAGTTTGGCACCTTGGCCTTTCGCGCCCCGGACAGCCCCCCCCCATGCCAGCGAGCATCCACCGGCGCGAACCGCCTTTATATCAATATACAGTATATCGCCTTTATATGAATGATAGTATATCGTTGCTTATCAATAACAAATGCCACATACCGCAGATTCTTGTGAGCACAGACCCACACTTCAACCAGTGTATTATAGTGGCCCAAGACCCGAAGGTCTGTATAATCCAATGGTAATTGATAGTATAGATATATGTGATTCATTTAAAAAATCGAGACAAACGTTGTTAAAATAAATGTGGTGTTTTATTTTGTATCTTATTTTCATGACACAAAAATACAAGACTTTAAAGATTATACAGGTCAGGTTGCAGCACAGCGAGAGAAAATCCCCTGTACTGACCGCTGTCACTCGGGAACGTTTCTCTAATGGCACGAACGGCACAGGCGGGTATCACTCTTCGAACGCGGTGTCCAAGCCTCCCGTGAAGCCACCATGTATAGGAACGATAGGCCACCAGCCTGTACCACCTGTGAAAAGGAATGAAACAAACTGTTTTTAAAAGACCCAGATAAGTTTAATAAACGTTTGTTGTCAATGACAATTCTTGTAACTAATGGCATTTTACACGGACAAATGCTATCTAGACAATGCACACTATTCAATGCCTTACATGCGTTACAATGATATGTAGATGTAATTTTGGATATAGTAGAAGAACATGAAATAGGAGTGGCATGACGAGCAGAGTATACTTACTCGTTACTCGGATTACGAGGACGAACAGTTGCTCGAAGTTCGTGCATAAGCACCATCAAGATTCTCAACACGGCCCGTGTGAGGCAGGCTGCCATGAAGTCTGGCAGCTCGGTGATGCATTGCGGTCGTTGCTCGCCTTCCGAAATGTAGGCCAGGCATCCCGAGTTTTCTCGGCAGCAGCAGTTCTCGTCCTCGGTTGGCATTAGCTCGCACCGATTGCATGTGCACCAGGTGGAGACGCCGTCCATGCGACTAGGCCCAGGCTCTTCATCTGTTGAATCGTCCTCCCAACTGCCGTCCGAATCCCCATCGTTTTCAAGTGCTTCCCTTTCCAGTAGTTCCTCCTCGGTATACTCAGGCTCGTACATGTAGGGCATTATTGTAGCCATTGTGTGGTAAATAGAGTAAAATAATTTACCGAGATGGTACAGGTGTTCACACGGGCTACAAGCGGCGAAGGTAGCTGACCAGAGCACTGAAACGAGTCACAGAATACTCAAAGTAACACAGAGAGAGGAATGGAATCGAAAACCTGCTGCTGTGTGTTGTGAAACGGTCTGTTTACACTTATTGAGGAAAGAGGCGTCCTGCCATTTCCATGGCGACACGTCATTAGCTGAAGCGAAGCGAATGTTGACACGAGACGTGCTTTGGCGTTGGGAAATGGGCGGTACGAGTCTGCCGATGACAGGCTCAGGGGCGGGGGAATTGATTTAGTGCCGCAAAAGCAGGTGAGCCAGGGCGATCGGGGAAAAGATAGGATTATCAGAAAATGGCGGCTCCCAGGTGCTTGTTTTCGCGTGCGTTTAATGGACGAAAACTCGGGTAAGGTCCATAGGAAAGTTTTCTAAAATCGAGCCACTTAGCCTTAAAAAAACATGGCCGACCCATAGGGACAATACATTTTTTTACTAGAGTATGCCTTTAAGGCATGTGTCTTCAATTAACTAAATTGGAGAAAAGGCAACAAATCAGGACTACTCTCTGTCTTATGTCTTGGTTCATTCAAGACTGTACGCATAGATCACCATACACTAGAATACCCGCAATGGTGATTGGTCTGCGCAATGAAGAACAATCCCATCTAGCGGTACCTTATCCGGATGCTCATCTCCTCACTTAAGACACTCAATATTAGACCACAATATCTTAAGCAAATTAAGGACTTAACTGTCTCACCTATACCTCCCACACTAACTCGTCACTGTTAAAATATTTCAATGTTACCCAACATTCACTCCCCAACATGTAGCCCACATGGTCTAACCAACCAAACACAGACTCCTATCCTATTAATTCATTATCAAAACCCCCCACAATACTGCACCCATTAATATTTGCCTAACCCTGGGACCACCCTTAGCGTAACTCACCACTTATCACATGTCCTTCACCGTACAGGCTGTAGACAGAAGAGATACTTCCCTATATATTTCCCGATTCATGATAAAATCTTAGACAACAGAGCTATTCCTCTAAATGTCATGCACTGTATCTTACAGGCTCAAGCTTTATATGTCAATGTTAACCCCCTAAACCACACTTCCTGCACCGTACATGGTCAGGCCATAGAAAACAGAAGTATCCTCTTAAATTTCATGTACTGTACTATACAAGTTCATGCTTTAGATGGCAATGCTATCCCTCTAAAGGACACATCCTGCACCGTACATGGCCAGACCATAGAACACAGAAGTATCCCCCTAAACTGCATACACTGTAGCATACATGTTCATGCTCTAGCCATCAGAGCTATCCCCCTAAATGAATAGCACAGACTCCACAAGAAAGTAGAACATGACCAGGAAACCAAAGGGAGCCCACATGGCCAATGAATATGCCTTTTTGTGGCTTTCGAAACCAGTTTAAAAAGTGTGCAAGCACATTTTGTTGACCTATTTCCCCAGATATCGTACCAACTTGTCTAAAAGTTGTACATGCAGGAGTACAAATCAGTCAACATCCATTTATTATAAAAAGGCCACCTCTCTCCCCCCTTCTACTCCTAGTTAGTGTAACTATCATGTTAATTGCTATCAAATACCTTTTTAATGGGCAAGGCTCCTGGAGACCCCCATGGGAAATGACTCATAATGTGGGCATAGAATAATCCCTAACAGCCCCTTCCTGCCCTTATAAGGCCAGCCCTTAAAATGTGGATGATTAAAGCATGGCTGATCTTGCTCTGGTTCCACCATATAGCTGTGGCACACAGACTTGTAAGGATGTTGGCCCAAGAGCCATACCTATCAAGAGGCCAGAGAGACTGCAAACTCGAAACTGTAGTGTTATTGGAATGCCCATCCGATCCACCAACCAAACCACATGTCTGTCACTGCTAGCACAGTGCTCTTCATCATCCTTCAGTTGCCAGTCCCCTTTTAGGTATAGGTGCTGCACATTTGAAAATTCCTCACTCTAGCTTTTATCCTTTCTTCTCCTCATTTCATCATGAACAAACCCCTGCAGTGTTGCAGCATTACTTTGATACCGAAGTCCTGTTGCTGCCTCATAATCTTTTGAGAATAGTTTAGATATTGTGGGAGACAGCAGGGTAGACATCTAGGGAAAAGGAAGGAGGAATTCTTACCTAAACCTTAATTGCCTGACATACTCCTGAGAAACAACTGTTCCTGCCTCAACAGAATATGTCCCAGCAGGCCACTGAGCACTGATCCTGAGCATGGCAGGTTACAAAGAGATTTGAGGGGTCTCTCATGCTACCAGTCAACATACAAAGGAAGGTGAAATTGGCGTCTCTGGTCCTCAAATTCCAAGCAGTCCTTTCTCTGAACCAAAGGTTTTTTCCTCCCATAGCCCTTAGCATGCATCTTATGGTAATTAGTAGAGTTTCCAGACTGCCCCTTTCCCTCATCTGCCAACTCACAGATACTTGGTTTGTTGTATGTGAGATACAATGTACCTATTTGAGACAGAGACAGAAAGAGAAACACTGCGAGAGAGATAAACATAGAGAGAGGGAGAGAGTGCGAGAGAGTGGGAATGACAGTGGCAATGTGGGCTAATGAAAAGGTACTTGTCTACAAGTGGCCAATGAGGATGTGTGCAAAGCTGCAGGTTGTTTTACCTTGATAGGTCTACTGCCACCTTTTCCCATCTCCCCTGTAAGATCTCTTACCACCTTACAGTACAAACACAAATCCACTGAAGCCAACCCTCAAAGGCCTACACAGTAGCACATCAACACTAACCAACCCACAACAAAGCGCTCTGCTTTCAACCTATCACACTCACCCACATCAGCAGCCAACCAGAGCCAAAGGATTGTATTCTATCAGCTCTTGGGCTCTTTCTTATTGATATCATATTCCCAAGTTTCTCTGCTTTAGTCAGCAGAGTTATGCCCCTAAATGAAATGTCCTGCACCTTAAATGGTTAGTTTATAGACAGCAGGGCTATCCCCCTAAATTGCGGACACCATACAGTACAAGGTCAGGCTGGTGACAGCAGAGCTATCCCCAAATAACACATCCTGCACCATACATATTGTACCCTATTGTGATTCATATGTAGGTATCCCTATGAAGCTCATTAACAGCATCATATTACAAGCACCCTCACTCACCACATTTGGACGAACTAAAAATACTATGCAGAGATGGAACCAAGAATTAGCTTTCAAAGTCAGACAGAGGTCTTCATTAGATATTGCACAGTGAAATAATTAGTAAAGAAAGCCAGAGTTCAGCTCATTCTCAAAATGAAGAAAGAAGGAACATGTTTAACTTCATTGGCTGAAGGAACATTATTCGTGCAATGTAGATCTGGAATTGCTGTCTTATCCAAAAAGACCATAAACCTCCTGGGATCAGGGAACTCAGAATGGTTTGAAAAACAATGCACATGCCGAGAGTTGCATTTAACAAAAAAACTATAAAACAAATCCTTTTCACATGTAACCGTTAAGTTAGACCCCAGGCTGTCTTAAGGTGGGCCTTGCTAGTTTCCTAAAATTACTGGTGTTATATTAAAAAGCATATTGAAGTGAGAAGTTTGCAAACACACAATTGGGAAACAGGTTCAGTATTGCATTTTCCTCACGTACAGTCTAAGCATGTGTTTTGCAGCCTCTATGTAGTGCCAGGGCATTGAAGTGATTTCAATCCAGCTGCTAAGGTATCCTGGCTGATATACAATGTGGCACTACAACATTTCCTCTCAAGATTTAACTAGGCAGTCTCCGTTGTTATCTCACTATGCCTCAAGGTTCACCAAGGCTTCTTGGCCTGCATACAGTGTGGAAAATACTAAATACATTACCAATTTGTGAACAGTGGATTCTTCTCTGTTATTCCAGTGTGTCGCATGCTCGGTAAGGAGTACCACCCACTTGATCTTAGACTCCCAAGATTTACGTTGTCAGTGCCCTGTGCCCCTCATGCATTAGGCTTCTTGAACAGTAGGGTCCGACAGCTCTTGGTGAGAAATGGTACTGGAGGGCTGTCTTCTGAATTTGTAGATGTGAATGCATTGCTGGACCTGTACTCAATGTCAGCCGTAGTATGTCTTAAAATCAGTATCTATGTTCAGACCTCTGGCTTCTAGGTTGAGCATCTTCAGGAACTTGAGCTCCCACGTCCTTCTGTGTTTGGTATTTGAGAGACCACCTTTTAAAACCATCCCTGAAAGATCCTGCAATGAATGGCCATGCTGTGTCTATTGTCGACCAACTGCTGTTTCTGTTTTGTGGTTTGAGATTGTGTCTGTATGTAGGTTCATCCTTTCATGCAGTTCTTGGCAGGTCTCACCCACTTACTTCCCTTGCATGCATTCTTTTGCATTGGATGAGGTATACAACATTGGATAATTTTCAGTTGTATGCCCCTTGTATCTGTATTGTTCATTTCTGCAGGATTATTATGGCAAATCTCCATATGTTGCAAGGGTATGTTCCAGGTCTTCTTTGTTCTTGATTTAATGGAAATGTACTACTGGTCAGAGACTGTGCTAGGTTTCTCGGGTAGCTTGTATGTAAGTAGGGGAGCTCCTAAAAAGGTGTCTCTCAGCTCATCATCCCTGCTAACAATTGGTTGTAGGTTCTTAATAATCCTATTCAATTGTGTTAATCATGAATGGTAGGTGACAACCAAAGGTATTTGTTCTGTCTCTCGGCTGTCTCTGTATTATAGCAGGTTTTCTCTGGGTATGTTCAATGCACAATTAAATGCCCTGTCTATTATTCTGGCTGAATGTCCCTTTCGTTAGACGGATGTGCAGAGTGAGGCAAGTGGGCTGTCCCTTCTTTTCCTGTTGGAGCATACGCGTTGGTATCAGATGTGCTGGCTGTAGAAAATGAACATTTTTGTGTGGTTTGGTGGATACTTGTCCAATGTAGGAATGTGTTCCTGTCAGTGGGTTTCTTGCATACAGCTGTTTCTAGATGACAGTTAATTCCAACTGAGATGGTTGTGTCTATCACATGTATGCTCTTCTTGGAGCACTTCTCAGTAAACTTAATTTATCAGTGGAAGCTATTTAGTGATTCAAGGAACTGTTAAAGATAGTTTCCACCTTCTGTCCAAATGTCATCAATGTAACACAGGTATGGTTAGTGCTTTCAGGGATTTTTGTTGTAAGAACTTATGTTCAAGGTGTGCCATGAAAAGGTTAGCATATTGAGGTGTCATTTTCGTGAGCAGGGCCATTCCGGTCTTTTGTAGAAAGTGACTTCCATTAAAGTAGAAATTGTTGTGTGTGAATATGAATCTCGTAAAATCTGTGGTAGCTGTGGTTGGAGTGTCTATCTTGGTGATCACTTTTTGCAGGAATTTCGACATGCCGCAATTACATCTTCATTTGGAATGTGGGCAGAAAGTGCGATGACATCCAGGGTTGCCACAAGTGCATCCGATGGTACATAGTCTATCCCTTAAAACATTCTAAGGATATGTGTTGTGTCCTGAACAAAACTTTCTGTGCCCATCACCACAGGTGTTAGGAAGGATTTAATACATCCAGAGATGGCTTTAGTTGATGTATGTACTCCAGAGACTATCGTCTGCGCTGGATTTCCTGGCTTGCAGATCTTTGGGAGCAGATAAAAGATCCCAAGAGTTGGATTGTTTGGCATCAGATGTTGGAAGTGTTCCTTGGTGCTGCATGGCATGGATTTGATGATTTGTTCCAGAATTTTTTGTACTCTATGGTGGGGTTGTCACTAAGTTCCCGGTAATAAATTGTGTCAAGAAGTTGTCTGTATGCTTCCATTTTGTATATCTGTGTATTGTGAGAAAACGAAGGGTGTCTCACCTACTAGTCCCAGGGGATCTCTCTCTCAGGTGGCCAGGGCACAGCCTTCGCCTTTGGATCCAGACCCTGGTGGTGGACCAGTGCGGGAGGATCACCTGAGAGAGGGATGTTCAGGGAGTTGGCGTGAGGCAACGGATGGCGAGATGCGGTATTCCCCCCTTTCCGGTTCCCATGATCCATCCTATTTTATAGGATTCTCCAATGTTCCAACTCCCCCCCTTCTGCACAAACACTGGGCTGAGGAAGAGGGCAACTGAGAGTAAAGAGGCTAATCCTTACATATCTCATTGGACATATCCCGCTTATCGGGTCTGGCAACGTCAGGCGCTCAACTTTAATCATATACATCTGATACCCATTAGCTCTCCTCACATGGATAAAAGGTGTAACATAGAGACACACTCTGAGCAAGGTAAACATAAGAAGGAGCATAACTTCCGGGGCGAAGGAAAACCTACTGGAGCAGAGCGACCGATCGAGGGACTATAGGAAAGGGTAAAGAAAACCTGAAGTTCTCTGCAGGAGGTCGTTGTCTCCGGAAAGCCTTGAAGGAGACATGGAGCAGCATTTTGTTTCAAGGACGCCAGCGACCCACCTGGGTGAACGACAGAGTTGGGGAGGTGAGGCCAAGCCTGTGGTCTTAACCGTGACTCGTGAATCAAAGCCGCAAAGACAAGAAAATAACACGCACAACTGGTGAGTTAGTGAAAGACATTAAAGGCCGGTTTGTGTCAAGGGATGATTGAAGCCGCAAGAGTGTATCTCACAAGGGAAGGTTGCGCACCTGCTGATGAGACGCAAAAGAAAGCTAAACAGTGATTAACTTTTTAGTGGCTGTTAACTGTGCAGCCTGCGGGCGAGTTGCACAATACAATAATTGCATAGATAGATAGATAGATAGATAGATAGATAGATAGATAGATAGATAGATAGATAGATAGATAGATAGATAGATAGATAGATAGATAGATAGATAGGAAACAGAGTGGTTCGGCGAAAGGAAGTATCCCACTCAAAAGTCTCTGCAAAATGTAAAATGTTTTGTCATAAAGCGGCAAAGTGAACAAGCTCTGAAATGCGTAATGATCAAGATTAACCCTGGCAAAAGGGGAAGTGAACCGGTGAATGCTCGAAGAGAAAGATTTCTTTTGAACTTTTGTGCTTATGGTACTGAACTACCAAGACCACTGGGGCAAATAACGTAAGAGTGTGAGCTGAAGAGAAAGTAGAAGTGGTCCTGTCGAGGTCTATAGCAAAAGCCTTGCACATTCAAAAGTCTTCGACATCAGGAAAAGGTCCGAACATGACTGATGGTGACCACAAGTGTGATAAGCTATGGAAAGGGAACCCCTAAAGAATGTGAATTAAGCTTGGGGAAGGGAACCGCTGCAAGTGTTGTGATTGCAAGTTCCGAGCTTGACCGAGGGAGAACTACGTGATCTTTTTGCTTTGAACTTTTTGCTTTGAGAGGTCCGATCCCGACCCAGGGAGATCAGCGTGAACTTTTGTTGGACTGTGAAAGAACTTTTGAAAGCTGCCTTTGTTTTGAGAACCTGAGCCAGAGTGCGTCCGCCTTACTTTGTGCTGTCCAATGTGTGGAGGAGAACTGACTCAGCCATTTTGATCTTTTTTGTTATAACACTGAATTTCCTTTGCATATATATTCCCCTTTACACACTTTTTGTATAAGAGATAGGGCAGGCATTAGGTTTTGTTACTATAAGCCATTTTGATTTAACAGAGACTGACTTGGACTGTGTTTTCTTTATTATTTGATGGTAGAGACTACTCTCATCATAGCTATAGGGCAAAGCAACAGTTTTTCCAAACCCCAAAAACTGAATAAAGGTTTTGAAATTGTACCTCTTGTGTCAGTGTCATACTTGTGATACCATGCCTCCCTTACAGTATCCTGTGATGAATTGTGGGATTCTGTCACTTTTACCCAGGGGGGAGCCTTTCCTTATGAGGCTAGGGAGGTTAGCCTGCTATGTAATACCGTCCCTAGGTGTAGAGAAAAGCAGGGCCTCACTGGGAGAGACTCACCATTAGGGAACAAGGACTCCCGTTCTGGTAAGGAACTCCCTCAGTCAAAGGTCACTACACCACCTTCAATTAAACATCATGAACAAAACCTTGAAATTTGTTACTGTCAACCAAGCATGTCATTAACATTTATGAGAGAGAACCTTAAAGAAACTGGGATGAAGAAGAGCATTTGAGGCATGTTGAATATGAGACAGAAAACAAAGAAGGGCTTATCCAACATGCTAGTAAAGCCCCCTGATTATGTCATAAAAATAGAAGGCGGGCGCTGGATGAAGTGAGAGACCGGAAGTTTCGAATCAGCTGCTGTGATCCCTCTTCGAGAAACCACGATGTGCAGCATCCAAGCGGAGAGGTAGAAGTCGAGAAGCCTATGGGGCTATGCACGAAGATAGAGCTGCAGATTGTGGAACCAGAGCAGCTCACCAGAGAGCAGCGCTGGAAGGAAAACGAGATTGAGCACAGTAAAAGAGGATGCATAGAGAGACGTCCCAAACACGAACGGTTTAAGAGTGGTGGAATGACTGTAGAGGAGACTCAATGGACAAGTCAATCCATAAAAGATGACAAAACCATGGGGGAAGAACCACGGAAGAGAGAAATAAAGAAAGGGGAACTGAAAAATCAGTCACTGACACTGTTAACAAAGCAAGAAGCTATCCTGTCAGAGAGAAGAAGGTCTGAGTCCTCACAGGACCAAGGTGACGTTACCCCTTCAAAGGAGTGGTAACTGGGAAAACAGTAGAACCGTGTGGGAACCTGGAAAGAATAAGAACCATTATTGGCATATTCGCAAGCATCCCAGTCAACCAGAAGGGATGAAGAGAGAGGACGAGAGTTATAACTGGAATACTCATAACCATCCCAGTCATAAGGGGAGATTGAGAATATCATAGAAGGGAGATTTTAATGGTATACTCACACACATCCCAATCAACCAGAAGTGTTGAATAGAAGAAAAAGAAAGAGTGTTATAACTGGAACTTTCATACTCAACCCAGTAAAAAGGAACCATTGAAATTACTCAAAGAGAATGATGATTTGTATAGGAACACTGGAACTTGTCCCAATCCAGAGAAAACTGAAATAGGATATCAGAAAGAATATTTGGGCTTTATAACTTGTGTTGGAAAAAAGGGGAAAGATCAACAATAAGAGGTTGGAAAGATTGGCAAGAAACTAGAGACAAAGGTGTGGAACTGTTCTCCCAGAGAAAAGAGGTAACAGATGAAACTGAAGAAAGGAAGAAAACCCAAAAGAAACAATTGAAGAAACTTTGTCAAATCTGGGAAAACCTACTAGTGGAACTAAACCATCTGATAAGAGTGGTGGCCAAAGAACATTTATGTACTGCCTAAACTGATAAAAGTTTGGAAAATACCAAAACCGGAGAAGGGAGTCATTCTCCAAAACGTTAGTCGTTTGAATAATGGTAGGGCCAGATTAGATTTGTTTTTGGACAGTCTACAGTACCTGATTTAAGACTTACATTGACGACTGATGAGCACCTTAGTTAGGTTGTTAGTCTGGTAGGTTGCTCGGCAGGGAACACTCTTAGATCAGGGAAAGATAGGAGTTATACTTTTTCTGTTGAATACAATTCAGTCAAAATGGAAAATCAGAGTCTGTGTTCTTCTTCTGCCCCACCACAATCACTGACCACAACCGCAACACCATTGTCAGCTGGTTATTATTAGAATTTCCTTGTTTGGAGTGCTCTTATTGACCTTCTTTCCGGGGGTGAGGTTCTGTTTAGTCACCTGTTGCTTGTTGAGTATGTAACTGTCATGATCTCTGCTTCCAAAAGATCAGGACTTGCCCGACTCCCTTGGAAGCAGACCCATAACCCCGGTTCCGAGTGCCAGCCAGTCCCAATTGGGACCTTTTGGACCCTGTCCTGGCGCCAGTGGCACCAGGCTCATAAAGATGCCCAGTCCCAGCGCTGGAAGCGCCGGGCTCATAATGCTTGGGTGGACTTACCTGCAGCAGACCATGCTGCTTACTTACCTGCCAGTTGAACCCCTGATCCTCTTCTGTTTGGGACTACTTTTCCTGTTGGGTGGGGCAGGAGCCACTCCCTAGGTTCAGAACACTGGAACTCTTCTGGAAAGCAGGAACTCTTTTCTTACCTAGGCGTGGCTGTGGAAGGAGACACCTAAGCACTACAGGAGGCTATTTAAACCACACCCGATGGATGAATCTTGCTTTGTGTTATTCTGCATTCTCTGCAGCAGAACGCTCATCGTGTCTTCTGCTTCTGATCCTGGGCCTAAGGGAACAAAGGCTTACCATCCTGGAATCCAGTCTTCAGCAGCACCTGTAAAGACAAAGAAAGAACAGGTTAGCACTACGGTCTTCAGTGGCAGCGCATCTCTTACCTGGTCCATCGGCTGTCACCAACGCCTCGCGCTGCATTCCGGCATCTGAAAGACAAAGGCTTACCTACTCTTCGCATGCTCCGGAGGTCTTCGCACTGCATTCCGGCATCTGAAAGACAAAGGCTTACCTACTCTTCGCATGCTCCGGAAGTTTTCGCACTGCATTCCGGCATCTGAAAGACAAAAGCTTACCAGCTCTTCGCACGCTCCGGAGGCCTTTGGCGCTGCATCCCGCATCTGAAAGACAAAAGAAGGTGCGTTTAAAGACATTGGGCAACTTTATTACTCACGTGCCATTACTCCTTCCCACGCCGGATCCAGTGGGTATTCCAGCACCCTTCAGCTTCTCTAAAGCTCCGAACTTGTACCTGCAAGATAAAAGGGACAGTTAGTGCGCATCGTGAAGCAGGCTACAAGCGCTTACTTACGTGCTTCCAGGCGCTTCTATTCCTCACGCGGGTTCGATCCTCAACTCTCATCAGCCCGCCATCCGCCATCGCCGGAACCCTGCAAAACAAGAGATATCATTACAAAAGACTTTTAAGACATTTTAAGTGCCCAGAACTTACCGTTCGTGCAGTTAACGACGGACAGCAGTCCTCTGAGGTCAAGAGGCCTGCACCCTTATCCAGTGAAGAAACTGGTTACGGCACCCTGCCCCGAGGCAGATGGAGAGCTCGGCGTTCACTTACCTAAGACATCTTACTCTTCGAGTCAGACATACAGTGCACAGAGGTCCAGCCCAAAGAGCCAACCGTGTGTTACACATCACCTTTGAAGATACCGCATTCACCCAGTCAAGACCGGCGCCTCTGCGGGAATCAGGTGAGCGTTACAGAACACAAAGCCTGCCGCAAAACTCCCACCCAGGCGCTATGGAAACCTCGGATACCGACCAGCTAGCCCAGTTACTTGGGGAACTAAGAGCAGAAGTGCATGCAGCCCGTCAGGAAACGAATGCTCTAAGAAGGGAACTGATTATTTCCAAGGAGCGAACAGACGATCTCGCTAGACAATTGCTACAGTCACAAGCCGGACAAACTCCGTTACCCGCATCAGGGGCAAATCTTCCTTCAACATCCTCTACGAACCCAGTGCAGATCAACCTACCTGGGAATGTACCTCTGGCTCCGCCCGAACGATTTTCTGGTGACCCAAAGAGGTTTGCAGTATTTATTAATCAGTGCTGGTTGCACTTCTTATGCCGGCCAGCAGCCTTTCCAACGGATCAAGCTAAGGTAGCTTTCGTGCTTTCGTACCTTAGTGGCAATGCGGCAGACTGGTCGATCCCTCTAGTTAATCAAGATGATCCGGTTCTCCATGATTTTCAAGCTTTTCAGCTCAGTATGGAAAAACTGTTTGCAAGACATTCACAGGGGCAGGCCTTGGACAATGAGCTCCTTTCATTGCAACAGGGTAATCAAGACCTTTTGGCTTATATTGCGTCTTTCAACAGACTGATAGTGGAAACTCGATGGCCTGAGGACAAAAGGATTACGCTGTTTTATAGAGGCCTACGTGGAGAGCTCAAAGATGTGTTAGCCCAAGTAGTGAATCCCCCGCAAGACTGTTCGGACTATATTGACTTAGTCGTTCAAATTGACCACAGACTGCAGAACAGGAAGGCCGATCGTTCCATGCTCGAGTATTTTCCAAACCACCAACTCCTAACAAAGGAGTAGACTCCGGGGAACCCATGCAAATAGGGGGCCTGAAAGGACCACTAACACAAAAGGAGCGGGAAAGGAGAAAACAGCTGCAATTATGCCTCTATTGCGGAAACTCAGGGCACTTTCTTCGAGACTGTCCGGTGAAACCAGCCAAGAAGGCAGTAGGAGCTGCAGTTACCAGGGTCACAAACTCTGAGCAGGGAAACGACCTCGCCCGACAAGAATAGGGGTCCTCTTGCCGAGCGTTAAAACCAGTTCCGTGACCTCGCATTTCGTGATACCTATGGTCCTCATTAGCCCTGAACCTCCGGATCGATTACATGCGCTTGAAGCTTACGTCGACAGCGGTGCCATCGGCAATTATGTGGATCATGAAATGGTTTTGAGGATGAATCTGACTCTTTGTCCAAAGGCTGTAAAGGACGTCATTACTTTGGTGGATGGTACGGAGATAGCCTCCGGACCAGTAACGCATACCACCCAAGAAGTGACGCTAGTAAGTCAAGATGGACACCATGAGAAGATCGTGTTCGATGTGATCAAGGCCCCTCAGTTCCAGATTATTCTAGGAATTCCTTGGTTAGAGAAGCACAATCCTCAGATCGATTGGCGAGCAAGAACGGTTCAGTTTCCAGAATGTGTCTCTACTTGTCACCCTCGACCTGGTGTTGCACTGGCAGCAATTTCCTCGGAGGCTCCCCAGTTACCTCCTGAATACCTAGAATTACCTAGAATTCCAAGATGTTTTTCCGGAAGGATCAGGCTAACTCTCTACCTCCTCATAGGTCTTATGACTGCCAGATAGACCTGATACCTGGATCTACTCCTCCTTGTAGTAGAATTTATGCCCTCACCGAGCCTGAGAATCTTCACCTCCGACAATACCTGGATCAATACCTAGCGAATGGGTTTATTCGTCCTTCCAAGTCCCCTGCTTCCTCAGCTTTGTTCTTCGTTCCAAAAAAAGAAGGGGACCTTAGAACTTGTATAGATTATCGCGCCCTGACCCAGATCACCGTTAAGAATAGATATCCATTACCTTTGATCCCTGAACTCCTGGACCAAGTCAGAAAAGCATGCATATATACAAAGCTGGATCTTAGAGGAGCCTACCACTTGGTACGAGTAAAAGAGGGCGATGAATGGAAGACGGCCTTCCGCACCAAGTATGGGCTATTTGAATATCAGGTCATGCCCTTCGGACTTTGCAATGCCCCGGCCGCCTTTTAATATTTTATGAACAATGTCCTCAGAGAGCTCATAGATGTGTGTGTTGTTGTTTACATTGACGACATCCTCGTTTATTCTTCATCGGAAACTGAACATCGGAAACACGTGAAAATGGTC
This sequence comes from Ambystoma mexicanum, assembly GCF_040938575.1. NCBI lineage: Eukaryota > Metazoa > Chordata > Amphibia > Caudata > Ambystomatidae > Ambystoma > Ambystoma mexicanum. Next base: position 702,274,853 of record NC_090937.1, on the reverse strand, counting down.
CTCGAGAGATTGCGTCAACACAAACTTTTCGCTAAGTTGGAAAAATGTGTTTTCAACGTGACTGAAGTTGAATTCTTGGGATTCATATTATCACCTAGCGGAGTGCGTATGGATTCAAAGAAGGTCGATGCAATTCTCAAATGGCCATCGCCATCCTCCGTAAAAGGTGTTCAAAGCATGTTAGGCTTCGCTAACTTTTACCGCAGGTTTATCCCCGAATTCTCTCGAATAGTCCAGCCCATCACCGCCTTGTTAAAGAAAAACAAACGTTTTGAATGGTCTACTGAGGCGGAACAAGCTTTCCAGAATTTGAAGACTAGATTTATCTCTGCACCGATCTTAAAACATCCTCGCCCAGAACTCCCCTACATCGTTGAAACTGATGCTTCGAGCCTTGCCATGGGGGCACTTCTATCACAAAAGGACCCAGTAACCAATCAGTTGCATCCCGTGGCATTTTGGTCCCGCAAATTCTCGCCTCCTGAAATCAATTACACTATTACTGATAAGGAACTTCTAGCTATCAAGTCCACCTTTAAGGCTTGGCGGCATTATCTTCTGGGGCCCGACACACCGTTACTGTGATTACAGATCACCGAAACCTGCAATATTTGAAAACCGCAAAAGCTCAATCCTCTAGGCAACTCCGTTGGGCACTATTCTTTGCCGAGTTTGACTTCATAATTACCTATCGACCTGGTACAAAAAACGGTAAAGCTGATGCCCTTTCTCGGATGGGAGTGGAAGAACATTTGATCAATCCTAAACCTGTACCTATCATTCCCGAACAAAGAATTCTAGGTGTAATCGCCACACAATCCATAGAGGAAGTTAAGGATAAAGCCAGGCTACTGGTAACTCCAGCAGACATACAGAATTGGCATCTGCAGGGAAAGGACTTTACGGTGAAGGACAACCTATTATATTTCCAAGAACGGTTATACCTGCCCAGCACAGATTTACAGAAAAAGGTAATCTCTTGTTATCACGATTCTTTAATGGAAGGACATCCCGGTATGACCAAGACCTCGGAAAAGATCAAGCGCTACTTCTGGTGGCCGTCTTGGAAAAAAGATATCAGAGACTTTATAATGTCCTGTGGAGTATGCGCCCAAAACAAGAGTCAAAAGGAAAAACCAGCCGGCCTCTTACGCCCTATTGACATCCCGCCTCGCCCTTGGCATACGCTTTCTATGGACTTCATCACCGATCTACCTCCATGCTCCGGATACAATACGATCCTAGTAATCGTGGACCTATTCTCCAAGATGGCGCATTTCATTCCACTCAAAGGCTTACCAACAGCAGCAACTCTGGCCCGAGAATTTCTCGAAAACATCGTCCGACTGCACGGTTTTCCTTCAGTTCTAATTTCGGATCGAGGTAGTCAATTTATTTCTCATTTTTGGCGAAGTTGCTGTCGGTCGGCTCAAATTGATGTGAGACTTTCGACCAGCCACCACCCTCAAACCGACGGACAAACCGAGAGGACCAATCAAACTCTGGAACAGTATTTGCGCTGCATGCTACAACAAACTGAAAAAACTTGGAAAGATATCCTTTGGATAGCCGAATATGCCTACATTAACTCTGTCCACTCGGGAACTGGGAAGACCCCGTTTTTTCTTTTATACGGTAGTCACCCTCGAACCTCGGAGTTGGATCCACTCCAAGATCTTGGAACACCAGCAGTAGACCACCTGCATTCTAAAATCACCCAAGCCTTTAAGGAAGCCGTTTCTCACCTTCAAAGGGCTAAAGAACAATACAAGAAAGGAGCAGACCAACATCGGAAGGAAGCCCCCCAATATCAAGTAGGAGATCAAGTCTGGTTATCCACCAAATATCTACCTCTAAAAGGACCACGCACATTCAACCCAAGATACCTTGGTCCCTATTCCATCACTACCATAGTAAATCCAGTAGCGGTCAAGTTGGACTTGCCCCCTCACATGAAGATACATCCGGTCTTCCACGTCTCTCTATTAAAAGCCGTGCAACCTCAAACCCGACTAACTACATCTCCAAAACCTATTCTAGTTGATGGAGAACTCGAGTTTGAAGTCAAAAGCATCCTGGCTTCCAAGATCTCCAAATCTAAACTATTTTACCTGATTGACTGGAAAGGCTACGGTCCCCAAGAAAGATCCTGGGAACCTGCAGAATATGTCCACGCGCCTCGTCTAATCAAAAGATTTCATCGAACATTTCCTAACAAGCCCAAACCCCCGGAGAAGCCCGGTTTGGGAGGGGCCTTGAGGGGGGTTGCTGTCATGATCTCTGCTTCCAAAAGATCAGGACTTGCCCGACTCCCTTGGAAGCAGACCCATAACCCCGGTTCCGAGTGCCAGCCAGTCCCAATTGGGACCTTTTGGACTCTGTCCTGGCGCCAGTGGCACCAGGCTCATAAAGATGCCCAGTCCCAGCGCTGGAAGCGCCGGGCTCATAATGCTTGGGTGGACTTACCTGCAGCAGACCATGCTGCTTACTTACCTGCCAGTTGAACCCCTGATCCTCTTCTGTTTGGGACTACTTTTCCTGTTGGGTGGGGCAGGAGCCACTCCCTAGGTTCAGAACACTGGAACTCTTCTGGAAAGCAGGAACTCTTTTCTTACCTAGGCGTGGCTGTGGAAGGAGACACCTAAGCACTACAGGAGGCTATTTAAACCACACCCGATGGATGAATCTTGCTTTGTGTTATTCTGCATTCTCTGCAGCAGAACGCTCATCGTGTCTTCTGCTTCTGATCCTGGGCCTAAGGGAACAAAGGCTTACCATCCTGGAATCCAGTCTTCAGCAGCACCTGTAAAGACAAAGGCCCTCATTACGACCCTGGCGGAAATCGACTGACCGGAGCGCCACAGCGTAAATAGCGTTTCCGCCATTGCACGAAGGAGCAAAGTGCGGCCCATTCCGACCCATCGGGCACGAGCACCACGGCATGGCGGAAGTGCAAAGTCCGCGATGGCGGAAATGACCCCAAAACGGCCCACACCGCCGCCGTACGGCGCCCCAGGTGCAATACCGCCACCCCTCTTAGCAGTCACCGCAGTGTGCGCCTACCGGAAAGTACGGTGGCCGGAAATATGCGGAAACGGAAGTTAAAACATGGGGCCGGAACGGGAAACATCCCGGCGTACACCTATAAATACACTAAAACCACACAACCACTAAAATCACTACCCTGAAACACACCCCAACCCGTCAACCACCCTAGCGAAACCAAGAATAATGGGAAAAGCAGCGAAGAAAGCGTGCGACCGCAAGCGGCAGGTCCACTTCTCCCGTGAGGAACTCACCGTGCTAACAGAGACCCTCCAGGAGAATGCTGCCGTCGTCTTCTGCACGCAAATGACCAGGACGGCACTTGCAAACAAGAAGGCCATATGGGCTCTGGTGGCACAGCGGGTAAGTGCGGTGGGGACCGCACCCCGCACCCCACAGCAATGCCGCAAGCGATGGGACGACCTGCGGATACGCGTCCGCAGCATACTCTCTGCCAACCGCAACATTGCCACAGCCACCGGGGGAGGTCCTGAATCACCCATCAAGTTGACCCCCTGGGAAGAAATCTGTGCCTCCACCATCGGAATGGAGAGCATAGAGGGAGTCGGAGGGATGGAGAAAGGAGTGCAGACATCCGAAGATACAGGTAGGTGGGCCAGGAAAAACAATGCCAAATCCACACAGTCCATCCATGTGAAGTACCATGCGTCCACATAGTGCAACAGAAACACATGTCCAGGAGAACGTCCACACACATCGGCCTGATAGCGCACGTTAAAACCCACAATAAATACATAAATAATTAAAAACCCCTAATACACGCACTACACGTGCAGCAGGCACACCCTAACTGCAGGCTGCCAAACAACTGCACCCTCACTCCACACACAAATCAAAGCACCTCCAAGGCCCCGACCCAAATCACCCTCAGGTACCACCCCAATGCATGTGATACAATGCCATTCCAATTCCCACAGACCCATTAATAACCCTCGCCCTCCTTTACTCCACCACAGGGTCCGATCCAAACGACGAGCATCAGGACACCCCTACCAGCACACCTGCAAAGAGGGCCAAGAACAACGGCCAGAGACCCTCCACCTCAGCTGCACGCATCAAGACACGGCAGCAGCACAAATCAGGTGGCAGCACAGAGGAGGGAACATCAACAGGCACCCCAGCAGCCAGCATGCCCACAACACCACCACCACAGGTCCCCCCAATGGATGCCACAGAAGGCACTGCCTCCGGTGGCAGCAGCACCATAGGTGACACCCCATTGATGGCAGCATGCTCCGACACAGAAAACGGGGATGCCGAAGTCAGATCCATCCATGACCTGTCCCAATCCCCCTGTCTGTCCCATCCCGTACAACATGAGGATACCACGCAGGGGCACCCACAAGACGACGACTGGCCATCCCCCACAAGCCCTGTGGCAAGGCAACATGAGGTCAACAGCCCCTCTGTGACACCCCCGCAAATGGCCTTGGCCCAGCAGAGGCAACAGTCCCTCGACCAGTTGATCGAACAACAGCAGCAACTGGCCACGCTCCTCAAGGACCATGCTGATGAATGTGGGGGCACTAAGGCAGACATAGAAACATCAACTGAGACACTTAGGGCACAAATCGAGAGTAGCACCGAGAGCCTGAGAGTCCAAATCGAGAGTAGCACCGAGAGCCTGAGAGTCCAAATGGAGAGAAGCACCGAGAGCCTCAGGGGGGAACTGCATGCGACGGCCAAGGACGTATGTGCCGAACTTGCCGCAGTGCGCCGTGTGCTCACTGAGCTCTCGCAAACCCTTAGGGACATGCATGGACGTGAGCAGGCAGACACATCATCCGTTGCAAGCTCCGTCCAGGGCAGCCCCCAACGTAGATCTGGAAGGAACCTGCGCTCCACAGGCAGGGGTGCCCCTGATACCCGCAGAGGGGGCTTGCAATAGCGACAGCCCACTGACAATGAGCATCTTTGGACACTGGTGTTCGGGGGGAGGTAGGGGGGTGGAGGGGGTGTGTTGGGCTCACTTGGGTGGCGGGTCGATAGGGTGTTCAACATGACATCACATATGCCATAAAAAGTGCACGATCAACCAATTAGATGTGTGGACATTGATCTTTGTGTACTAGGCCATCATAGGCGTACAGTCCATATTGTGCATGTCCCAGACACACGCAGTGCCACGAGTCCCGTGTCCATGTATCAGCCACCAGGCGTGAGTGCTAGAAGCATACATCAATGAGATGCTGACGAATGTCACGGGCCTCCGGTGCCTCGCAGACTCCATGAGGTGCTGCCACATCCCCACCCTTATCATGACCATCATCAGGTGCTTGCAGTTCTGCGTCAGGGGGCATGGGCACATTTCTACGTACGCACATGTTGTGGAGCATGACACATGCCATCACCATCTTTGCAACCTTCTCATGGCGGTACAGGAGTGCCCCGCCAGACCTGCTGAGGCAGCGGAAACGGCCCTTCAGTAGGCCGAATGCCTGTTCTATGACTACACGGGTACGTGAGTGGGCATGGTTGTAGTCCTCCTCATGCTGGTCCCGTGGGTTCCGGACTGGTGTGAGGAGCCATCTCTTCAGTGGATATCCAGCATCACCTGTATGTGGACGAGAAACGTATGATGTGGAATGCCATTGATACGTACGCACACCCCCCCCCCCTTCCTGCCAGGTCATTGCCAATTCACATACCCCACATCATCATGCATGTAATGAGACTCACCGAGTAGCCAGGATCTGTTCCCTGCGTGTCGCTCCATGTAGCGTGGTATTGTAGAGTTCCTCAAGACCATAGAATCATGGGTTGATCCAGGGAATCGGGCACAACAATGTGTAATGATCCTGTTGGAGTCACACACCATTTGTACATTCAGAGAATGAAATTGTTTTCGGTTGCGGTACTGGGCCTCCATGGCATGTGGGACGACCAACTCCACATGGGTGCAGTCGATGGCACCAATGCAACCCGGTATGCCGCCAAGTGCATGGAATCCCACTTTCGTGTTTGTAATTTCCTGCTCCGAGCGTGGTAGGGAGATGTAGTCGTCTGCGTGCTGCAGGAGGGCATCGAGCACTTGCAATAGTGTCCGTGAGAACAGTGGCTGAGAAATGCCATGCAACTGTCCGACTGTGTGCTGGTAGGTGCCTGTGGCCAGGAAGTGGAGTACAGACACCACCTTCAGTAGGGGTGGGATGGCGGTTGGGCTATCTATCATGCTGACAAGGTCAGCCTGTGTCATGTCCACAATGGCGGCTATGGTGTCCCGGTCCAAACGGTAGAGGGTGTGGATCTGCTCAGCAGTGAGGTTGAACGGATGTGCTCGGAGGCGTGGGATTGCGGGCTGCCTGCGTGGTGGTAGTGGCTGTGCTGGTGGGCCTTGCTGGCCCTGCCTTGCCCTCCTCCTCCTCCTGCGTCTCCTCCGTGCGGCCGGTTGTAGTTGGTGTTCGTCTTCCTCTTGGAGTTGGAGCACTTGCAGTGCTATCAGGTCCCCCAGGGCCAACATCGCGAGTCCTGCCGGTAGCATTTCGGTGTGGTCGTGGGAGGAGACTGGCTGTGCAATTCATGTGTTTTCAGGCTGTATGGCCTCCACCTGTGGTGATTCATTCCACCTGTGCAAACTGCCCTCCCCTTTGGCCGAGCACGTCACGCGCACAACGCTGCAATTCGGGGAATGGTATCTTGCTATTGCTATCATGTATTTGTACCCGATGGGCGTGTTGGATTGGTTGTTATGTTCATTCGGCTATGGTCCCATTGTTTCCCATTCTATCTGTGCAGTCGCGAACAGACTTGTGAAGGGTCAGTGGAACGTAGTACTCGAGTAACGGTGGGCCCTCATGCATCACTGTACCGAGTTGCAACGACGGGCGGGGCGTCCCATTCGTGGGTGAAGGCAGTTGCCATTTTCACACACAGCCGCACTCGATGGAATAATTAGTGATTTCAAACGGCCACAGATGCCTTTTCGACGTGATGTTGCAAATGAGGAATTCGAAGGGCGGCGCTTTCGGTTATCAGCTGGCGGCGAGGAGATGCCCACAGGTCTGACTGCAAATATAACGTTCTATTGTTCAATGTCCTTGAGACAGGGCCCATGGCGAGGGTGCAATGATTGATATGAATAGTTTGGGATGCGCATTAGCGACGTGGGCGATGAGGCCGGACGTTCCCAAATACATGTTACTTCACAACACTGGAATTACGGGCTGGGGCACTGTGGATATTGCAGGCTGCATAACGCACAGACTCAATGGATGTTTCTAATGTCATGTGAGTAATTATTCAGGCGTTTTGATCCCGGGATGAGGGAATGATGAATGGATGCATGGGCAGGTGATTTGATACAGAGTTTGCCATGTACAGGGCTTCTTGGGATATATCCGCCTCCCCTACGCTATGTGATGCAGGCCTGCCATAGTGGGACCATCGTCTATCTGGCCTTGTTGAGCCCTCCCTGTCTCGAGGCGCCCTCAGACACTTGTGTCCATGCACGTTGACATTCCCATCTGATGGATTCTGTTTTGACAGACGCATGCACAGGTACACTCGTTTGTGATGGTGTTTGCACCTCGATATAGATGTTAACGAGTCGCAAGTGGTTTTGGGGTGGTGATGATCCTTTTGAGTGGGCTAGCATGCATATGGCTGTGGATTTCGTGTGATCATTGAAGTGAGTTGTTCGAATGTAGTTCTGATGGCCATTCTGTTCTTTTTCTTTTCTTTTGGTTGACAGGTATCTCCTCCCCTTTTGCCACTGCCATCTGTATGCCACTCCTGCAGATGGATTTTACTCCCGACACCTGCTGCTTCGTGTTAATCGGTGGAGCAGCATTACGATCTTATGGGACGATCGCCAATGGCCCACATGCCCTTACGCAGTACTGGTGTCTCGGAGCAACATTTCGGCCTTTCAGCTGGACTAGTGCCTCCCCATTGGGACAGCCCTGCGGTTCTGTGCGCTTCCATGTTGCCTTTTCGTACGTGAATGTGGCTCTGTGTACCATGGGGGTACAGGGCGACACACAAGTAGTGGCTGGTCATTTCTTGCGGATGCAGCCCACAATGGTGATTAGTGTTTTGGAGTTCATGGCCTGATGGCTGTATGGGCTTGGTGTCTTTGATGTGCATAAATTGCTATTCTGATTTGGCCCGTGTAGCGTTTTTCTTTGCAAGTGATGTGGCATATGCCTATTTGGGGGGCGATGTATTGTGAGGGGATCTGCATTGGGTTCCAGCTTCGGGGTTTAGTTGCGTGGTACTGTACTGGGCGCGTTTGCCTGCTAAGCCCGTGAGGTCAGGGATGGGGGCTGCCTATATGACAGTTTGAATGTTGTCATGCTCAGGGGCGGGGGATTGGGTTTTGTGTAACAGATGCCGGTCAGCCAGGTGGACTGGTGGAATGATGTGATTTTCGGAATGTTGCTGGTCACAGGTGCCTGTGTTTGCGTGCGTTTCTTGGTGGGGGACTGTGGTCATGTCCATTGGGATGGCTTCTGTATTCGTGCCATCTGTGACCTGCAGCTCCCATTGGCCCCTCTTGTGTTGCTTTTGTTCGTTGGCATGCATGGGTGCTTTGTGCATTACAATGGTTGCATTGTGACTTCATTGCACCTACCGGGAGTTGTACTTTGTGGGCAGGGAGCGGTGTACAGGCACTCAGTGGGGCCGTTTACGGTTGATTCGCGATGCCGTACTTCTCGCCATGGCGGAATGGTACATTCCGCCATGCCTGATGGCGTTAGGTACATGTCCGCTAGGGTCGGAATTGGCGTACCGTTGCACCATGGTGGTGTTTGCGGTTTGGCATGGCGCGCGCGCGCGCGTGCTTGGTGCAGTTAGCGTTGGCGTTCACTACGGTGTCGCTAGTGGCTTCGTACTTTGCGGTGACGGCTCATAGTCGCACCGAGCGCTATTCGATGGCGGTATTGCATTTCCGCCATCGTTTTTCGATTTCCGCCAGGGTCGTAATGAGGGCCTGAACAGGTTAGCACTACGGTCTTCAGTGGCAGCGCATCTCTTACCTGGTCCATCGGCTGTCACCAACGCCTCGCGCTGCATTCCGGCATCTGAAAGACAAAGGCTTACCTACTCTTCGCATGCTCCGGAGGTCTTCGCACTCCATTCCGGCATCTGAAAGACAAAGGCTTACCTACTCTTCGCATGCTCCGGAGGTCTTCGCACTGCATTCCGGCATCTGAAAGACAAAAGCTTACCAGCTCTTCGCACGCTCCGGAGGCCTTCAGCGCTGCATCCCGCATCTGAAAGACAAAAGAAGGTGTGTTTAAAGACATTGGGCAACTTTATTACTCACGTGCCATTACTCCTTCCCACGCCGGATCCAGTGGGTATTCCAGCACCCTTCAGCTTCTCTAAAGCTCCGAACTTGTACCTGCAAGATAAAAGGGACAGTTAGTGCGCATCGTGAAGCAGGCTACAAGCGCTTACTTACGTGCTTCCAGGCGCTTCTATTCCTCACGCGGGTTCGATCCTCAACTCTCATCAGCCCGCCATCCGCCATCGCCGGAACCCTGCAAAACAAGAGATATCATTACAAAAGACTTTTAAGACATTTGAAGTGCCCAGAACTTACCGTTCGTGCAGTTAACGACGGACAGCAGTCCTCTGAGGTCAAGAGGCCTGCACCCTTATCCAGTGAAGAAACTGGTTACGGCACCCTGCCCCGAGGCAGATGGAGAGCTCGGCGTTCACTTACCTAAGACATCTTACTCTTCGAGTCAGACATACAGTGCACAGAGGTCCAGCCCAAAGAGCCAACCGTGTGTTACACATCACCTTTGAAGATACCGCATTCACCCAGTCAAGACCGGCGCCTCTGCGGGAATCAGGTGAGCGTTACAGTAACATCTTGCATGTTTTCTGGGACAGGAAAGTTCCATGTAAGTTCAAAGATTTAAGTCAAGCCAGCATGGCAGCATCTATTTCAATCATGTTGTTTGTTCCATCATAATCCGTGGCACCCCTTTGTTTGTTATTTTGGCCATGAAAGTATTCTTTGAGATGCAGGTGTTGGATGTAGTCTTCAGTTTCCCCTCAGAGTTGGATTTTGACTAGTTCCTGGCTGAGGCAGAAGGTCAGTCCTTTTTTAAAAGATGTTTTATTTGTTTTTGGTTCATTACAAACCTTTACAAAACAGTAAAAGGAAAAACTTTTGTTTCCATTCTTTTACAAGTGTTCTTAAAATAAACATCTTAATATCAAAACCTTTATGTTCTATAAACTACATAAACGCTAAAATTCATTTTTAAGCTTAAGGTCAGTCCTTTGGAGAGTATAGACTGTTCATCACGTGTAAGTGCATGCCCTGAGAGGATGATGACTGACAGTTGATTGGTGGCAAAGTCTCCCATCGGTTTCTCAGTGTTGGTTCTGTTTGTTGATAGTTGATTGGTGGGGAGATCTCCCATTGGGTCCTCGGTGTTGATCCTGCCTGGTGTGTGAATCACTCTTTCAGGGGGAGCTGTGACCTTTCCCCATACCCGAACAGTAACCTGAGTATTTTCTACAAATCCACACGGAACAGAATGAGGCACCTAATTATACTCCATTAATATATTAGTTCACATTAAAGCCCTCATTATGGATGTTTATTCGCCACATGTGCCCATAGCAGTAGATGTGTGTTTCGATAGTAATGATGTTGCTGCTATGAGGAAATGGGAAGATGTGGGAATCTCTGACTGGGGAGATGTGTACAGAAATGGGGTGTGTAGAGGATTGTTGATAAGGTAAAAGAGGATGGGTTACATAAGGGTCAAATCCTGTGGTACATGCAGATTACTAAAACAGCAAAGAAAAAATGGCCTAACTGGCCGGAGGAGCCGGAACCTGACAAACTGTTAATTTTGCTCTATGAGTTGGAGGACGCCTGGAAGCCTGTGTCACGGCTGTATGGAGCTTTATTATCTGCTGTGACTATTAGTATGTCAAAGACATGGGGATCTGATTTGGGTCATTCACTGGAAGACAAACAGTGGGAGTGGGCGAGGGTTTTTGCCAAGCATGTCTCCAGAAATGCTAGACGTAGATTAATACAGTTCAATATCCTCCACAGGACATACATGACTCCCGTTAGGATTGCGAAATTGAACATACATGCTTCTCCTCATTGCCCCTGGTGTGGTAATGAACCTGCATATATCTTACATATGTTTTGGGTGTGTCCGAGGGTTCATGATTTGTGGCTACTGATTAAGTTGGTGCTAGAGAATGCTGGTATGTGTAGGTATCAATGGGCTCCTGAGGAGTGCTCATTAGGTGTATATTCCCGACCTCATAATATCAGGCATGTGGTGAAGCTGATGGATTTGGCTTGTGTCCTTGCTAAGAGGAGAATTGCTTTGGCATGGAAACAAAAGGATGGCCCGCAATATTTTCTATGGTGGAAGGACTTGAAAGTTTGGTGTGCGGCAGAAACTGTAACGTGGTATGGAGCCACGAAGAAAGGACTTCAGGAATTGACTACAAATATAGAAGCATGGAACGCCCTCCTCCAGGCGGTCCTCTGCTCTTCCGATGATGACCAGAGATGTATAATAACCAATGGCCGGTATGACCTCATATAGCATTATGAGCACGAGTGTGCGGAGAGCGCCCACAGTTCCATGAGGTATCCCCTCATTGCCACTTGTACATGAGGGCCTGATTTATATGCATTGGATTGTCTCCCACTGCTGTGAAGATGTTGCCTGACTGTTATTGGCGCTTATTCTGGAATTGGTGGTATGGTATGTTTCTGGGTTCATGACATATGATAATATATTTATGCCAATAAACAGATTTTAAAATAAATTAAGGTTTGCAGATTTGTGGCTGGGTGATACTACTACATGCAGTCATTTTTGTCAGTGCATGCAGGAATGCTGAAAATCCTCCTGATTATTGGTATGTCGTTGGCTGGGCAGTAATCTAGGCAGATGCCCTGAAATACTGTGTGTAGTATTGCAGGAAATCTGCATGCAGTATTTGTTTGGGGCCATTTCAGTCTTGGTTTTCGAGGTGCAAGGTGATTGAATAGAGAAGCAGCTCTCCCCACTACTGCACTGTTTTTAATAAAACACTGACGGGTAAGCAGAGACCCCTTGGTGCATTGAATTTGAAAGGGCGAGAAGGTGGGCATCAATGGTTCACCCTGCAGCGAGGACATTCATTCCCTTCAGGGGTAAAAGGGCGTACCAAACATGTTTTACCATATTACCACCTACGCTATGATCTGCGTTTCAAGTGCAGGTCGCAGGTTCAAATCCTGGCCAGATCGACTCAGCCTTTCATCCGTCCGAGGTTGATAAAGTGAGTACCAATTTCGATTGGGTAATAACAAAAAAAAAAAAGTTTATGTAAATATGTTCTATGTAAAGTACTTTGGGTAAAAGCGATATATAAATAAGACATTAGTATTGTATGTGCATGATGCAGAAAATTATATGTCAGGCATAGCATCACTTTAGCATCCGACTTTGACTTGGCAAGACACAACCACATGCTCAGAATCTCATCTATTAGAAAGGATGTATACATACATTGAGCCTCATTACGAGTATGGAGGTAGCCATGCCACTTTTAGCGGCATGGCTACCCGCATACCCGGTCCGGGTTCCTGGAATGGGAATTACCGGGCCATTCCGACATTGGAGGGCCCGGTAATTCCCTTTCCGGGTACCCAGTCCCGGTACGTCCCCATTTCCATTTGAGCCCCCATAGGGCTCAATGGGAATGGGGAGGATGGTAACAACGGGCCTGTTAATGACGGGCCCGTTGTTAGCATCCTGGTCTGCTAGCGGGTCCTGCTAAGGATGCCTGGTTTTACCAGACGTCCTTAGCGGGACCCGCAAGCAGACTTCGTAATGAGGCGGTAGAGGGTCAATGGCACCTGCAGCTCTACCGGCGCCGTTAACCCTCTACCGCCTGGGTCGTAATGAGGCCCATTGTGTCTTTTCAATTTATCTTGTATTAAAATAGCCAAACTTCCCCAGGGACAATACATCATTTGGGGTACATGCTATTTTGTAACTTTGTTCTTTCTTTTCAGTTTCTTTATCTCCCAAGTTGGCTCTATGCGGGCTCCTTATAAATCTGTCTGCATCCCGAGTAGAGCCTCCTGATAGGTGAGGGGCACTGCAATCACGCAGGAAGCACTCTATCAGCCATCTGTGCAGTGCTCTCTTTAATAAGGGTATTTTGCACACAGGCAGGTGGGTGGGTTGCGTGAGCGACTAGGCTCCAAGCTCAGCTTTATTGTACGGCTGGCCTTAAACCTGCACACATGTGTCTGCATGCAGGCAGCATTGCAATGTTTTTTTTTTTTTAAACATCTTTTTCTTGAGGTAGTGGCAGGTACACAACTCGCTCCAACAACATAACATGAAAAATTCATACAATGGCACATTTGCATTTTCACAGGTGATACATATTCACATGGGGTCTTCATTGTCCGACGGCAGTTCACATAAGTATGTCCTGAACGGGCCCCAGATGTCCTTCGGTCGGCTCATTCTCGGCTGAGTCAGTACATATTGTTCCTCATTCTCATTTACATATGTCAATTCTCGTAGAAAGGTGTTCATGCTCGGAGGTGTAGGGCTTTTCCAAGCCTGGAGGATGCATTTTTTAGCAACTGCGCAAGAAACATTAAAGAGTCTTCTAGTTCTCTCAGAGCACTTCCCAATATCACCAAACAGGTATTTTTGTGGAGACAGGAATGGGGATATTTGTGTGAGTTCCGCCAGCAACTCAGCCAACCCCCCCACCCCCCCAGAACCGCTGCAGCTCAGGGCAGTCCCAATACATGTGGAAGGACCCTGCTTGTGGGGCGCCGCACTTAGGGCATTCGCTCGAGGAGTCTGGTACAAACCTTGACACTGTGGCCGGCGTATAGTGCAGTCTATTAAGAATTTTAAATTGTATCTGGCGCAGTCCTGCATTGAGCGAAACCCTTTTAGTGAGTGAACAATACTTTACCCATTTCTCATCAGGAATGGGTATCTGCAAATCTATTTCCCATTTTATTTTCACATTGTTGGTCGTGGGGGTGTGGGCCTGCACCGATGCATATAATTTGGAGACTCCCAGACCCCCCTGAGTTGTGATCAATTGTAAACATGGGTGTGAGAGTGGCTCATCAGGAAGTAGGGGCCATCTAGCCTGGAATGCTGATCTCATTCGGTAATATTGGAGTGTTCGAAGCGGTCCTCTCCCCAGGCCCTTAAAATATCTGTTAAGATAACAAATTTCCCCTCTATGAACATGTCCCCCACTACCATTTCTCCATTGGGATCCCATGCTTCCTGCATGTCTGTGTCAAACGTGGGAGGAATGCCGGGAAAGTTCCACAAGGGAATCTGTGGGTTATACGGCTTTTCAATTTTAAGTCTCTGACATATTGCCCCCCAACCCCGGACAGTGCAGCTCGCCGGATCATATTCACACACGTCTCTATGTCGTGGGGCAAAGATAATTGATCTCACATCCGAGGGTGCAACTGTGTGTGTCTCTACCCATGCGTGAGGTGCTTCTTCTGCCGTCTCATACCAATATCTCACGAATTGCGCCTGAGCAACTAAGTAATAAAGTTCAAAGTCCGGGGCAAATATGCCTCAGGAACTGTATGGTTCCACCATTTTCTCTCATCCCATTCTAGCAGTCTTCCCGTTCCAGAGAAATGTGGTCACCATTGATGGCAGCCTGGAGAAGAATTCCCTGCCTGGCCATATCGGGATATTCACAAACAGGTACAGTAGTTTAGGAAGGACGGTCATTTTTAGCACTGCTATCCTGCCATGTAGTGAGATAGGGAGGTGCCTCCATATTGCAAGCTTGGCATTAATTGACTGTAGCGCCCCTTCGTAGTTGTCGGTAAATAAAGATTGTCTGCTCCTGGAGACCAGAACGCCTAGATATCTGATATATCCCTCTGACCATTTAAGGCCCTCCGTCATTTCCGGGCATTTAGTACAAGGGGTGAGTGGGAAAATTTCTGATTTAGAACTGTTTACAGTCTAACCAGAGTAATCAGCAAATTCGTGTATATCTGCCATTGTAGGCGCAAGGTTTTTGTCGGGTTCACGGATATATAACGGTGTGTCATCCGCATAAAGTGAAATCAGCTAATTGGAGCCTTTCATGACTATGCCTTTATCTTTATGGCGCAATCTGACTGCAGCAGCCATGGGCTCTATTGTAAGAGCAAATAGGATTGGTGAGAACAGGCACCCCTGTCTTGTGCCCCTCCCCAGTTCGAACATGTCAGACACGGTTCTGTTAGTATATACTCTAGCCCTGGGCTTTGTATAGAGCAGACGGACATATCTGATAAAATTGGGTCCGACCCCGAACGCCTCCAACACCGAGAAGTGGTACTCCCATGAGACCGAATGAAATGCTTTCTCGGCGTCGAGGGACACCGCAACCGCCTGCCTGCCCGGGTCAATTTGTGCCATGATCCCAAACAGCCTGTGGAGGTTCAACGCAGTAGACCTCTTGGGAATAAACCCATTTTGGTCCGGATGGACCAGTGCTGGAACCATGGGTAACATACGATTGGCCATGACCTTCGCGAAAATGTTTGCGTCGGTATTTATGAGCGAGAGGGGCCTGTAAGAGGACATATCCTGGGGTGGGCGTCTGGGCTTAAGAAGCACCGTAACAATAGCTTCCCTCATTGTAGGGGGCAATTCGTACTGTTCGAGGACCTCCTCCCAAGTTCTGAGTAGAATAGGGGCCAGCTCCTCATGGAACTCCTTATAAAATTCGGCCCCCAGTCCATCAGAACCCGGGGCTTTACCCGACGTGAGATCCTTGATAGCTTCAGTGATCGCTTCTATTGGGACAGGTAGCTCCAAAGCCAATCTATTTTCATCTGGGAGCGTCGGGAGACCCAGTGAGGCCAGGTATTCTTTTATCTCAGTGGGGGTTTTCTGGTCTCTATTCGTATAAAGTGTTTTGTAGAATTCAACAAATTCATCATTAATACCTTTATCGCTTGTGACCATTACAGTTGGAGCTGTTTGAATAGCGGCTATCGGGGCGTTATTTGTTTAATTTCTAATCAGGTTGGCCAGCATTTTCCCCGCCTTATTGCCCTCTCCATAGTGACGCGCCTGCAGGTGGGCCGCAATGTATCGTACCTCCCTCGTGGCTAAATTGTCAAAGGTCCTAAGAAGTTTATGAATTCCAGCAAGGGTGTCCCTATCATGAGTGCGGCTGTATACCTCCTCCAGCTCTTTCAGTTCCACCACTTCGAGGTTCCGTCTCAGCCCCTTCAAGAGTCACGTTGATTTGGACATAAGGATCCCTCTAACCCAAACCTTGAAGGTTTACCAAACCGTGGATATCCAATCTACCGTCCCCAAGTTGTCTACAAAGAAGTTGGTGATCTCCTCATGTAGTGACTCGGCCATGTTTGCATCACCCAACAATCCCCCTGGCATTCTCCACCTTCTAGCCTGTCTGGGAACATCCTGGAAAACGAGGCTCAGTAAGACCGGAGAGTGATCGGACAGCGTGCGGCGGAGGATCGTGCAGATTCGCAGCGTATTCGAGATGTCAGAGGATATGAACCAGTAGTCTATATGCGATTCACTGTCGTGCACTGATGAGTAATATGTATATTGTCTATTATCCGGGTGCAACACCCGCCACGCGTCTATCAGTGACAACTGTGGAAGGAGTTGGTTCAGGGTTACCGCTGTTTTCGTGGGCGCCCTCACTACGCTAGTTGACCTATCCAACATGGGGTCGAGTGCAACATTAAAATCGCCGCCCCATATAATAGTTGTGTGCCGTGTTTGTTAAGAGTGTCGAATATTTTCAGATAGAAATCTGGGTCATCTATGTTAGGGCCATAGGTGTTAACCAGGGTTACTTGTCTGCCGGCCATTTCCCCCCACACCAACACATATCTTCCCATTGGATCGGCCTCGTGCCCCTCAGTACAGAATCCCAACGCAGGATGTATGAGTGTTATGACCCCCCTGGATTGTGAGGAATATTCTGTATAATAACGTAGCTTGCCCCATTTAGCCATTATGTTTTGGTTAACCGCTCCCTGAGCGTGTGTCTCCTGGAGCATTAAGATTTGAGGACCGTGTCTAGTGACATAGTTCCCTACCTTCCTGGCTTTCATTGGGTTGTTTAGTCCTCGGACATTCCAAGACTGTCATGATCACTACTTCCAAGGAGTCAGGAACAGCCCAACATCCTTGGAAGCAGGCCCCTAACCGTTATTTTAGGCACCAGCCGGTCCCCACTGGGACCTTTTGGACCTTGTCCTGGCGCCGGTGGCACCAGGCTCATCAAAGTCATCGGTCCCGGCACTGGAAGCGCCGGGCTCATATTATGTATGAAGATGCTTGGGTGGACTTACCTGCAGCAGACCATGCTGCTTACTTACCAGCCACTTAGAAGTCCTCTGTGAACAGGAACTACTTTCTTACCTGGGTGGGGCAAGCTCCACTCACTGGATACAGCACTGGAACTCTTCTGGAACTGGAACTCTTTTCTTACCTAGGCGGGGCTGTGGAGGAAGACGCCTCATCACTCCAAGGCTATTTAAACCACACCCGATAGATGAAACGTGCTTCGCGTTATTCTGCATCTGCAGCAGAACGCTCACCGAGTCTGTTCCAGCCTTTCTTCTTTCGATCCTGAACCTGCAAGAATTATACTTACCATTCCTGTATCCAGTCAACAACAGCATCTGCAAAGACAAGAAACAACAGGTTAGCAAGGCAACCTTTACACGCAGTGCTTACTCACCTGATCCATCGGCTGCGGCTATTTCTTCACGCTGCACCTCCGCCTGTGAAGACAAAGCATTGTTATTACTTACCGGCACTCCACGAATTCCGGATTTCTTCACGCTGCATCGCCGCCTTTGAAGTCAAAAGAAGAGACATTAGACAGGTATTTACCTACGCCCATCGCGCTCGTCACAATAGAAAGCCTGCAAATACTCCGGCGTCTCTTCAGCACGAACTAAGCAGCAAGGGAAAAAGACAGTTTGAGCGCTTGCATTTACTTACTCATTTCCAGGCGCTTCACTCCATCTTCCATCTCCAGAGTCCTGCAAGACAAAAAGGGAAAAGCATTATACAGAGTCCTGTTCAATATTAACGTGCCACGCACCTAAAGACTATAAAGACTAAAGAGGTGTCCGGAAACTCACCGCTCGTGCAGTTAACGACGGTAACGATCCTCTGAGTTCAAGAGGCCTATGTTTCACCAGTGAAGGAACTGGCAACGGCACCCTGCACCAGACGCAGATGGAGAGTCCAGCATTCACCTATTTAAGGTGAGCACGTTGACCTGGGGGCTCTACGGAGAAGCTAGGAAGAGAGGGAGAGAGAGAGGGACATTCAACAACCCAGACCCTTAACCCCCATATTCTTTACCCTGCAGAAACCTCACCCTTCGAGTTCGACACACAGTGAGAAGAGGTTCGACCCCAGAAGCCAATCGAGTCCTGCACATCACTTTTCGAGTCGCAGACACCTTCCTGCCAAGACCAGCGCCTCCGTGGGAATCAGGTGAGCGTTACAGAACGTGAAGCCCACCGCAAAACTCCTACCCAGGCGCAATGGAAACCTCAGACACTGATCAATTAGCCCAGTTGCTCGGGGAATTAAGAGCAGAATTACATGCAGCTCGTCAGGAAACAAACTCTCTAAGAAGAGAGCTGATAATTTCCAAGGAGCGAACAGAGGACCTCGCTAGGCAATTGCTACAAACGCAGGAAGGACAGACACCTTTGCCCGCTCCAGGAGGAAGTTATCCTTCTGCATCATCTTTAAATCCAGTGCAAATCAATCTACCCGGTAATGTGCCATTGGCTCCGCCCGAACGCTTTTCTGGTGACCCAAAGAAATTTGCAGTGTTCATCAACCAGTGCCGCCTACACTTCTTATGTCGACCAGCTGCATTCCCAACAGATCAGACCAAGGTGGCTTTCGTGCTTTCTTATCTCAGTGGCAGCACAGCAGATTGGTCGATCCCTTTAGTCACCCAGGACAATCCGGTTTTACATGATTTCCAGGCCTTCCAGTCCAGCATGGAGAAACTGTTCGCAAGACATGCACAAGGGCAGGCCTTGGACAATGAACTTCTTTCATTACGACAGGGTAATCAAGACCTCTTGACTTATATAGCCTCATTCAACAGACTTATAGTGGAAACTCAATGGCCCGAGGATAAGAGAATAACGCTTTTCTACCGAGGCTTGCGTGGAGAGCTCAAGGATGTGTTAGCTCAAGTTGTGAATCCTCCACAAGAATGCTCAGACTATATTGACTTAGTTGTCCAATTGGACCACAGATTACAGAACAGGAAGGCTGATCGTTCCAAATTTGATACCCGAGTGTTTTCTAAACCACAGACCTCTACTAGGGGAGCTGACACTGTGGAACCCATGCAAATAGGGGGCATGAAAGGACCTTTAACCCAAAAGGAGCGGGAAAGAAGAAGACAGCTGCAATTATGCCTCTATTGCGGAAACTCAGGGCACTTTCTTCGAGACTGTCCAGTGAAACCAGCTAAGAAGGCTGTAGGAGCCGCAGATACCTGCACCACAAATTCTGAGCAGGGAAACGACCTAGCCCGACAAGTGTAGAGGTCCTCTTGCCGAGCGTTAAGATCTGTCCTGTGACCTTGCATTTCGTGGTGCCCATGGTCCTCATTAGTCCTGATCGTCCGGATCGTTTGCATGCAATTGAAGCTTACATCGACAGCGGAGCAATCGGTAATTATGTGGACCGTGAAATGGTATCAAGGATGAACCTACCCCTTGACCCTAAGGCAGTAAAAGACGGCATTACTACAGTGGATGGCACGGAGATAGCCTCCGGACCAGTAACGCACGCCACCCAAGAAGTGACGCTAGTGAGCCAAGATGGACACCGGGAGAAAATCGTGTTCGATGTGATCAAGGCCCCTCAGTTCCAGATCATTCTGGGAATCCCTTGGTTAGAGAAGCACAATCCTCATATTGATTGGCGAGCAAAGACGGTTCAGTTTCCAGAATGTTTTACCACTTGTTATCCTCGGCCTGATGTTTCACTGGCAGCAATCTCTTCTGAGGTTCCCAAATTACCTCCCGAATACCAGGAATTCCAAGACGTCTTTCGGAAGGATCAAGCTAACACCCTGCCTCCTCATAGGTCTTACGACTGTCAAATAGATCTGATACCCGGAACGACTCCTCCTTGCAGTAGGATTTATGCCCTCACCGAGCCAGAGAATCTTCACCTCAGACAATATCTGAACCAATACCTAGCCAACGGGTTTATCCGTCCTTCAAAATCTCCAGCTTCCTCGGCTTTGTTCTTCATTCCGAAAAAGGAAGGAGACCTTAGGACTTGTATAGATTACCGCGCCCTGAATCAAATCACTGTTAATAACAGATACCCGTTACCTTTGATCCCTGAACTCCTGGACCAAGTCAAAGACGCATGTATATATACAAAGTTGGATCTCAGAGGAGCCTACCACTTGGTACGAATAAAAGAGGGCGATGAATGGAAGACGGCCTTCTGCACCAAGTATGGGCTGTTTGAATATCAAGTTATGCCCTTTGGACTTTGCAACGCTCCTGCCGCCTTCCAGTATTTTATGACTGATGTCCTTAGAGAACTCATAGATGTGTGTGTTGTTGTCTACATTGATGACATCCTCGTCTATTCATCATCTAAAGAAGAACATCGGAAACATGTTAGAGAGGTCCTCAAGAGACTACGTCAACATAACCTTTTTGCTAAACTCGAAAAATGCGTTTTTAACGTAACTGAAGTTGAGTTCCTGGGATTCATATTGTCACCCAACGGAGTCCATATGGATTCAAAGAAAGTCGATGCAATTATCAAGTGGCCTTCACCAACCTCTATAAAGGGAGTCCAAAGCATGTTAGGCTTTGCTAATTTTTACCACAGATTCATTCCTGAATTCTCTCGAATAGTCCAGCCCATCACTGCTCTGTTAAAGAAAAACAAACGTTTTGAGTGGTCTACTGAGGCGGAACAAGCTTTTCAGGACTTAAAAACTAAATTCATTTCTGCACCTGTTCTAAAACATTCTCGTCCAGAACTCCCCTACATCGTAGAAACAGATGCTTCAAGTCTTGCTATGGGGGCAGTTTTATCACAAAGAGATCCGGTCACACATCAATTACATCCTGTAGCCTTTTGGTCCCGCAAATTCTCGGCTCCCGAGATCAACTATTCAATTACAGACAAGGAACTTTTAGCTATCAGATCAGCCTTTAAAGCCTGGCGGCATTATCTTTTGGGAGCCAGACACACAGTCACCGTATTGACTGATCACCGCAACTTACAGTATCTGAAGACGGCCAAAGCTCAGTCTTCCAGGCAGCTTCGCTGGGCTCTGTTTTTGGCTGAATTTGATTTTATAATTACTTATCGACCTGGCAGTAAAAATGGAAAAGCAGATGCCCTTTCCCGGATGGGAATAGATGAACATTTGACCAATCCAGAACCAATACCCATAATCCCTGAACAAAGGATTTTGGGTTTGGTCAGCGCTCAATCCTTTGAAGACATCAAGACCACAGTCAAATCACTTCTAACTCCGGCCGACTTACAGGACTGGCAATTAAGGGGAAAAGAATTTTCAGTGGATCAAGACCTACCTTTTTTCCGAGGACGATTGTACTTACCCAGTGAGAAGATACAAAGACAGGTAATCTCCTGTTATCACGATTCACTAATGGAGGGTCACCCGGGCATAACCAAAACCATGGAAAAGGTCAAAAGACATTTCTGGTGGCCATCATGGAAAAAGGATATTAGAGACTTTGTAATCTCTTGCGGTGTATGCGCCCAAAATAAAAGTCTGAAGGAGAAACCAGCCGGCCTCTTACACCCACTAGACATCCCTCCCTGTCCATGGCATACCCTGTCCATGGATTTCATCAGGGACTTACCTCCATGCTCAGGGTATAATACCATTTTAGTAGTTGTGGATCTATTCTCCAAGATGGCTCACTTCATTCCCCTGAAGGGCCTACCTTCAGCTTCAGTATTGGCCCGAGAATTCTTAGAAAACATTGTTCGGTTACACGGTTTTCCCTCGGTTTTGGTTTCCGATAGGGGAAGTCAATTCATCTCCCACTTTTGGCGAAGTTGCTGTCGTTTAACCCAAATAGATGTGAGACTTTCTACCAGTCACCATCCCCAAACTGACGGACAAACCGAAAGGACAAATCAAACTCTAGAGCAATATCTATGTTGCATGCTCCAACAAACTGAAAACCCTTGGAAGGACATTCTTTGGATTGCTGAATACGCTTATAACAATTCGACTCATTCTGGAACCGGAAAGACTCCCTTCTTCTTATTATATGGACACCATCCTAGAACCTTTAACCTCGATCCTCCCCCAGAATTCGAGGCACCTGCTGTGGATCACTTGCACTCGGAGATCACTCGTGCTTTTAAGGAAGCCACTGACCATCTGCAAAGAGCTAAAGCTCAATTCAAGAAAGGAGCAGATCAGCACCGTAAAGAGGCCCCTCACTACGCAGTGGGAGATCAGGTCTGGTTATCCACTAAGCACCTACCTCTAAAAGGACCCCGCACTTTTATCCCGAGATACCTTGGACCCTATTTATCGCTGCCATAATTAATCCAGTGGCTGTTAAATTGGAATTGCCTTCGCATATGAAAATACATCCAGTATTCCATGTCTCCTTACTAAAACCAGTACAACCAGGAACCCGATTGACCGAACTCCCAGAACCTGTTTTAGTAAATGGAGAAATTGAGTTTGAAGTAAAGAACATCCTAGACTCCAAAATCTCCAAATCTAAATTATATTACCTGGTTGATTGGAAAGGATACGGCCCCCAGGAAAGGTCTTGGGAACCCTCAGAACATGTCCACGCACCTCGTCTGCTCAAGAAATTCCATTTGAATCACCCCGACAAGCCAAAACCCCCGGAGAAGACACACTTGGGAGGGGCCTTGAGGGGGGGTGCTGTCATGATCACTACTTCCAAGGAGTCAGGAACAGCCCAACATCCTTGGAAGCAGGCCCCTAACCGTTATCTTAGGCACCAGCCGGTCCCCACTGGGACCTTTTGGACCTTGTCCTGGCGCCGGTGGCACCAGGCTCATCAAAGTCATCGGTCCCGGCACTGGAAGCGCCGGGTTCATATTATGTATGAAGATGCTTGGGTGGACTTACCTGCAGCAGACCATGCTGCTTACTTACCAGCCACTTAGAAGTCCTCTGTGAACAGGAACTACTTTCTTACCTGGGTGGGGCAAGCTCCACTCACTGGATACAGCACTGGAACTCTTCTGGAACTGGAACTCTTTTCTTACCTAGGCGGGGCTGTGGAGGAAGACGCCTCATCACTCCAAGGCTATTTAAACCACACCCGATAGATGAAACGTGCTTCGCGTTATTCTGCATCTGCAGCAGAACGCTCACCGAGTCTGTTCCAGCCTTTCTTCTTTCGATCCTGAACCTGCAAGAATTATACTTACCATTCCTGTATCCAGTCAACAACAGCATCTGCAAAGACAAGAAACAACAGGTTAGCAAGGCAACCTTTACACGCAGTGCTTACTCACCTGATCCATCGGCTGCGGCCATTTCTTCACGCTGCACCTCCGCCTGTGAAGACAAAGCATTGTTATTACTTACCGGCACTCCACGAATTCTGGATTTCTTCACGCTGCATCGCCGCCTGTGAAGACAAAAGAAGAGACATTAGACAGGTATTTACCTACGCCCATTGCGCTCGTCACAATTGTCATGATCACTGCTTCCAAGGAGCCAGGACCAGCCCAACGTCCTTGGAAGCAGGCCCCTAACCCTGATCCTAGGCACCAGCCGGTCCCCACAGGGACCTTTTGGACCTTGTCCTGGCGCCGGTGGCACCAGGCTCATCAGAAGCATCGGTCCCGGCACTGGAAGCGCCGGGCTCATCATTGGTGTGAAGGTGCTTGGGTGGACTTACCTGCGGCAGACCATGCTGCTTACTTGCCAGACTCTTAGAAGTCCTCGGTGAACTGGGACTACTTTCTTACCTGGGTGGGGCAGCTCCACTCCCTGGATACAGCACTGGAACTCTTCTGGAAGCAGGAACTCTTTTCTTACTTAGGCGGGGCCGTGGAAGGAGACGCCTCATCACTCCAAGGCTATTTAAACCACACCCGATTGATGAAACGTGCTTCGCGTTATTCTGCATCTGCAGCAGAACGCTCACCGAGTCTGTTCCAGCATTTCTTCTTGGGATCCTGAACCTGCAAGAATTATACTTACCATTCCTGTACCTGAGCAACATCAGCACCTGCAAAAGACCAGAAACAATAGGTTAGCAGAACGAACTTTCACACGCAGTGCTTGCTTACCTGATCCATCGGCAGCGGCCGTGTCTAACGCTGCACCTCCGCCGGCAAAGATAAACAGTATTATTACACTTGCTGGCACACTGTGCACTCCAGATTCTTCACGCTGCATCTGCACCTGCAAAGATAAACAGCATTATTCTACTTACTGGCACGCAGTGCATTCCGGATTCTTCACGCCGCATCTTCACCTGCAAAGACAACAGCAGTGTCACACTTACCGGCACGTGGCGAATTCCGGATTTCTTCATTCTGCATCGTCTCCTGCAAAGACAAAGAAAGAGACAGTAAGAGCGCTGCCATACTTACGCAACTCCAGGCGCTTCAGTGCCATGCATAAAACACTATAAAGACTAAAGGTGTCCAGAAACTTACCGGTCGTGCAGTCAACGACGGTACCCATCCTCTGAAGTCAAGAGGCCCACGTTTCACCAGTGAAGGAACTGGCAACGGCACCCTGCACTAGACGCAGATGGAGAGCCCAGCATTCACCTATCTAAGGTGAGCATGTTGACCTGGAAGGGGGGTTCAACGGTCAAGCTGGGAGGAGAGAGATAGGGACATTCAGCAACCCAGACTTTTAATCCCCATATTATTTCACCTGCAGAAACCTCACCCTTCGAGTTCGACACACAGTGCGGAGAGGGTCGACCCCAGAAGCCAACCGAATCCTGCACATCACGTTTCGTGTTACAGACACCTTCCTGCCAAGACCCGCGCCTCCGTGGGAATCAGGTGAGCGTTACAGAACGCGAAGCCCACCACTAAACTCCTACCCAGGCGCAATGGAAACTTCAGATACTGATCAACTAGCCCAGTTGCTTGGGGAATTAAGAGCAGAAGTACATGCAGCTCGCCAGGAAACGAGCTCTCTAAGAAGAGAACTGATAATTTCTAAGGAGCGAACAGAGGACCTTGCTAGGCAGTTGTTACAAACGCAGGCAGGACAGACACCTTTGCCCGTTCCAGGAGGAAGTTACCCTTCTGCCTCAGCTTCAAATCCAGTGCAAATCAATCTGCCCGGTAATGTGCCCTTGGCTCCGCCCGAACGCTTTGCTGATGATCCAAAGAAATTCGCAGTGTTCATCAACCAGTGCCGCCTGCACTTCTTATGTCGACCAGCTGCATTCCCAACTGACCAGGCCAAGGTGGCTTTCGTGCTTTCTTATCTCAGTGGCAGCGCTGCAGATTGGTCGATCCCTTTAGTCACCCAGGATGATCCGGTTTTACACGATTTTCAAGCCTTCCAGGCCAGCATGGAGAAACTGTTCGCAAGACATGCACAAGGGCAGGCCTTGGACAATGAACTTCTCTCATTACGACAGGGTAACCAAGACCTCTTGACTTATATAGCCTCTTTCAATAGACTCATAGTGGAAACACAATGGCCCGAGGACAAGAGAATAACGCTTTTCTACAGAGGTCTGCGTGGAGAGCTCAAGGATGTGCTAGCGCAGGTTGTGAATCCTCCACAAGAATGTTCAGACTATATTGACTTAGTTGTTCAACTAGACCATAGACTACAGAACAGGAAGGCAGATCGCTCCAGATTTGATACCCGAGTGTTTTCCAAACCACAGACCTCGAATAAGGGAGCTGACACTGCGGAACCCATGCAAATAGGGGGCATGAGAGGACCTTTAACCCAGAAAGAGCGGGAAAGAAGAAGGCAGCTGCAATTATGCCTCTATTGCGGTAATTCAGGACACTTTCTTCGGGACTGTCCCGTGAAACCAGCTAAGAAGACTGTAGGAGCCGCGGATACCTGTACCACAAATTCTGAGCAGGGAAACGACCTCGCCCGACAAGAGTAGAGGTCCTCTTGCCGAGCGTTAAGATCTGTCCCGTGACCTCGCATTTCGTGATACCCATGGTCCTCATTAGTCCTGAACGTCCGGATCGTTTGCACGCAATTGAAGCTTACATTGACAGCGGAGCAATCGGTAACTATGTGGACCGTGAAATGGTGTCAAGGATGAATCTACCCCTTGTCCCTAAGGCAGTAAAAGACGTCATCACTACTGTGGATGGCACGGAGATAGCCTCCGGACCAGTAACGCATGCCACCCAAGAAGTGACGCTGTTGAGTCATAATGGACACCGGGAGAGAATAGTGTTCGATGTAATCAAGGCCCCTCAGTTCCAGATAATTCTGGGAATCCCTTGGTTGGAGAAGCACAATCCTCAGATTGATTGGCGAGCAAAGACGGTTCAGTTTCCAGAGTGTTCTACCACGTGTTATCCTCGACCTGATGTTTCACTGGCAGCGATCTCTTCTGAGGAGATTCTCAAATTACCTCCCGAATACCAGGAGTTTCAAGACGTCTTCCAGAAGGATCAAGCTAACACCCTACCCCCTCATAGGTCTTACGACTGTCAAATAGATCTGATACCTGGAACAACTCCTCCTTGCAGCAGGATCTATGCCCTCACCGAGCCAGAGAACCTTCACCTCAGACAGTACCTGGACCAATACCTAGCTAACGGGTTTATCCGTCCTTCCAAATCTCCAGCTTCATCGGCTTTGTTCTTCGTTCCGAAAAAGGAAGGAGACCTTAGAACTTGCATAGATTACCGCGCCCTGAATCAGATCACTGTTAAAAACAGATACCCGTTACCTTTGATCCCTGAACTCCTGGACCAAGTCAAAGACGCCCGTATATACACAAAGCTGGATCTCAGAGGAGCCTACCACTTGGTAAGGATCAAAGAGGGCGATGAATGGAAAACGGCCTTCCGCACCAAGTACGGGCTATTCGAATATCAAGTGATGCCCTTTGGACTGTGTAATGCTCCTGCTGCTTTCCAATATTTTATGAACGATGTCCTTAGGGAACTCATTGACGTGTGTGTAGTTGTCTACATTGACGACATCCTCATCTATTCATCATCGGAAGAAGAACATCAGAGACATGTTAAAAAGGTTCTCGAGAGATTGCGTCAACATAGTCTTTTTGCTAAACTTGAGAAATGCGTCTTCAACGCAACAGAAGTCGAGTTCCTGGGATTCATATTGTCACCTAACGGAGTCCATATGGATTCAAAGAAGGTTGATGCAATTATCAAGTGGCCATCACCAACCTCTGTAAAAGGAGTTCAAAGCATGTTAGGATTCACTAACTTTTACCGCAGATTCATTCCTGAATTTTCCCGGATAGTCCAGCCCATCACCGCTCTGTTGAAAAAGAACAAACGTTTTGAGTGGTCTTCTGAAGCGGAACAAGCTTTTCAAGACTTAAAAGCTAAATTCATTTCTGCACCTGTTTTAAAACATCCTCGCCCAGAACTTCCTTACATCATGGAAACGGATGCTTCTAGTCTTGCTATGGGAGCAGTGTTATCACAAAGAGATTCGGTCACAAACCAACTA
Organism: Ambystoma mexicanum; assembly: GCF_040938575.1. Classification (NCBI taxonomy): domain Eukaryota; kingdom Metazoa; phylum Chordata; class Amphibia; order Caudata; family Ambystomatidae; genus Ambystoma; species Ambystoma mexicanum. The sequence continues at coordinate 702,247,082 of NC_090937.1, read as the reverse complement.
CATCCGGTTGCCTTTTGGTCCCGCAAGTTTTCGCCTCCTGAGATCAACTATTCAATTACGGACAAGGAACTTTTGGCCATCAGATCGGCCTTTAAAGCCTGGCGGCATTATCTTCTAGGAGCCAGACACACAGTCACCGTAATGACTGACCACCGCAATCTACAATACCTAAAGACAGCCAAAGCTCAGTCTTCCAGACAACTTCGCTGGGCCCTGTTCCTGGCAGAATTTGACTTTATAATTACTTATCGACCAGGTAGTAAGAACGGAAAGGCGGATGCCCTCTCCCGGATGGGAGTAGATGAACAGTTGCTCAATCCAGATCCAATACCCATAATCCCAGAACAAAGGATTTTGGGTTTGGTCAGCACTCAATCTTTTGAAGACATCAAGAACACGGTGAAATCGCTCCTAACTCCGACCAATTTGCAGGACTAGCAATTAAAGGGAAAAGAGTTCTCAGTAGATCAAGACCTACCATATTTCCGAGGACGATTGCACTTGCCCTGTGAGAGACTACAAAAACAAGTAATCTCCGGTTATCATGATTCTCTAATGGAGGGGCACCCTGGCATTACCAAAACCATGGAAAAGATTAAAAGAAATTTCTGGTGGCCATCATGGAAAAGGGATATTAGAGACTTTGTAACCTCCTGTGGTGTGTGTGCCCAGAATAAAAGTCAAAAGCAAAAACCAGCCGGCCTATTACAGCCACTTGACATCCCTCCCTGTCCATGGCATACCCTGTCCATGGATTTTATCATGGACTTACCTCCATGCTTGGGATATACTACCATCTTAGTAGTCGTGGATCTATTCTCGAAAATGGCACACTTCATACCCTTGAAGGGTCTGCCTTCAGCCTCAGTATTGGCCCGGGAATTCTTGGCGAACATCGTTCGCTAACACGGTTTTCCTTCGGTTTTAGTCTCCGATAGGGGAAGTCAATTCATCTCCCACTTCTGGCGCAGTTGCTGTCGTCTAGCCCAAGTCGATGTAAGACTTTCAACCAGTCACCATCCCCAAACGGACGGACAAACCGAAAGGACAAACCAGACACTAGAACAATATCTACGCTGCATGCTCCAACAAACAGAAAACCCCTGGAAGGACATTCTTTGGATCGCGGAATACGCGTAAAACAATTCGACTCATTCTGGAACCGGGAAGACTCCTTTTTTCCTATTATATGGACACCATCCTAGAACCTCCAACCTGGATCCTCCCCAAGAAATTGAAGCACCTGCTGTGGATCACTTGCATTCGGAGATTACCTGTGCTTTTAAGGAAGCCACTGCCCATCTGCAAAGAGCTAAAGCTTAATTCAAAAAGGCAGCCGATCGGCACCGTAAAGAGGCCCCTCACTATGCTGTAGGAGATCAAGTCTGGTTATCCACAAAGAACCTGCCTTTAAAAGGACCCCGCACTTTCATTCCGAGATATCTTGGGCCCTACCTCATATCTGCCATAATCAATCCGGTGGCTGCCAAATTGGAATTACCTACGCATATGAAAATACATCCAGTATTCCATGTCTCCTTATTAAAACCAGTACAACCAGAAACCCGATTGACTGAACTCCCAGAACCCGTTTTGGTAGACGGAGAACTCGAATTTGAAGTGAAGAACATCCTAGACTCCAAGATTTCCAGGTCTAAATTATACTATCTGGTTGATTGGAAAGGATACGGTCCCCAGGAAAGGTCGTGGGAACCCTCAGAACACGTCCACGCACCTCGTCTGGTCAAGAGATTCCATCTGAATCACCCCGACAAGCCAAAGCCCCCGGAGAAGACACACTTAGGAGGGGCCTTGAGGGGGGATACTGTCATGATCACTGCTTCCAAGGAGCCAGGACCAGCCCAACTTCCTTGGAAGCAGGCCCCTAACCCTGATCCTAGGCACCAGCCGGTCCCCACAGGGACCTTTTGGACCTTGTCCTGGCGCCGGTGGCACCAGGCTCATCAGAAGCATCGGTCCCGGCACTGGAAGCGCCGGGCTCATCATTGGTGTGAAGGTGCTTGGGTGGACTTACCTGCGGCAGACCATGCTGCTTACTTGCCAGACTCTTAGAAGTCCTCGGTGAACTGGGACTACTTTCTTACCTGGGTGGGGCAGCTCCACTCCCTGGATACAGCACTGGAACTCTTCTAGAAGCAGGAACTCTTTTCTTACTTAGGCGGGGCCGTGGAAGGAGACGCCTCATCACTCCAAGGCTATTTAAACCACACCCGATTGATGAAACGTGCTTCGCGTTATTCTGCATCTGCAGCAGAACGCTCACCGAGTCTGTTCCAGCATTTCTTCTTGGGATCCTGAACCTGCAAGAATTATACTTACCATTCCTGTACCTGAGCAACATCAGCACCTGCAAAAGACCAGAAACAACAGGTTAGCAGAACGAACTTTCACACGCAGTGCTTGCTTACCTGATCCATCGGCAGCGGCCGTGTCTAACGCTGCACCTCCGCCGGCAAAGATAAACAGTATTATTACACTTGCTGGCACGCTGTGCACTCCAGATTCTTCACGCTGCATCTGCACCTGCAAAGATAAACAGCATTATTCTACTTACTGGCACGCAGTGCATTCCGGATTCTTCACGCCGCATCTTCACCTGCAAAGACAACAGCAGTGTCACACTTACCGGCACGTGGCGAATTCCGGATTTCTTCATTCTGCATCGTCTCCTGCAAAGACAAAGAAAGAGACAGTAAGAGCGCTGCCATACTTACGCAACTCCAGGCGCTTCAGTGCCATGCATAAAAGACTATAAAGACTAAAGGTGTCCAGAAACTTACCGGTCGTGCAGTCAACGACGGTACCCATCCTCTGAAGTCAAGAGGCCCACGTTTCACCAGTGAAGGAACTGGCAACGGCACCCTGCACTAGACGCAGATGGAGAGCCCAGCATTCACCTATCTAAGGTGAGCACGTTGACCTGGAAGGGGGGTTCAACGGTCAAGCTGGGAGGAGAGAGATAGGGACATTCAGCAACCCAGACCTTTAATCCCCATATTATTTCACCTGCAGAAACCTCACCCTTCGAGTTCGACACACAGTGCGGAGAGGGTCGACCCCAGAAGCCAACCGAATCCTGCACATCACGTTTCGTGTTACAGACACCTTCCTGCCAAGACCCGCGCCTCCGTGGGAATCAGGTGAGCGTTACACAATAGAACGCCTGCAAATACTCTGGCGTCTCTTCAGCACGAACTAAGCAGCAAGGGAAAAAGACAGTTTGAGCGCTTGCATTTACTTACTCATTTCCAGGCGCTTCACTCCATCTTCCATCTCCAGAGTCCTGCAAGACAAAAAGGGAAAAGCATTATACAGAGTCCTGTTCAATATTAACGTGCCACGCACCTAAAGACTATAAAGACTAAAGAGGTGTCCGGAAACTCACCGCTCGTGCAGTTAACGACGGTAACGATCCTCTGAGTTCAAGAGGCCTATGTTTCACCAGTGAAGGAACTGGCAACGGCACCCTGCACCAAACGCAGATGGAGAGTCCAGCATTCACCTATCTAAGGTGAGCACGTTGACCTGGGGGCTCTACGGAGAAGCTAGGAAGAGAGGGAGAGAGAGAGGGACATTCAACAACCCAGACCCTTAACCCCCATATTCTTTACCCTGCAGAAACCTCACCCTTCGAGTTCGACACACAGTGAGAAGAGGTTCGACCCCAGAAGCCAATCGAGTCCTGCACATCACTTTTCGAGTCGCAGACACCTTCCTGCCAAGACCAGCGCCTCCGTGGGAATCAGGTGAGCGTTACAAAGACAATAAAGTTATCTTCACCCTGTCACCCATTTCCCCATACATAGAATCCATGCCGTGCCATTACTTCCACCATATCTTATGTTTACCTGCTGTGGCCGCATCGTGCACCCGCCAGACCTGATTTCAACCAACCTGGAACTGAAATAAAACCAATCTAAATCCCAGGTCCCAAACATGCCCTGGCAGCAATAACATTCTGTAACTTCCAGACTTCCCCAACCCCACCCTCCACCGACATCATCCACTCACATCATCCACCCCAACTTGACGATGTACCCTTAAACCTTTTAGGAACTTTCCTGTGAGTGCCATGTTGTCGTCACAAGGTCACCAGAGCGGGCTCACGACCCGCTTCGAAGGTTACTCAGATCCCCCCAGCAGGAGCAGAATTCCGTTGAACATCAACAAAGCAGCTACAGAGGATATGTGCGCACCAGGTTCAATCAACAGGGCCCCGGTCTCCCCCTCCCGGAGGTGATCTTCCGTTCTGGTCCGGTCCACGGCCTCTAGGTGGTAGGGGTATAGTTGCTTCCACATACGCCAGAGCGGCGGCTGGAGTCTCAAAAAAGTGTGCTCTTCCTCCATACTGGATTCGCATTTTAGCCAGGAATATTAGCGCATACGGTACCTGATGTGCCCTCAGTAGTCACTTGACCTGCACATATGATCTCCGGCTAGCCTGTACTCCCGCAGCAAAGTCCGGATAAACATGTATGCGGTTCTCCTCATATTGTAGTGTCCCAATTTCTCTGGCTTTTCTAAGTATTGTATCTCTGTCTCTGTAATTCAACAGTCTGGCAATGATAGTGCGAGGTTGGGCTCCGGGTTTCGACGCAGGGGCCAGAGTGCGATGTGCTTGCTCAACCAGGAATTGGCCTGAAAAGGATTCTGGCCCAAAAAGAGTCTTAAGAAGGTTTTCCACTTGCTGTTCCATAGTGCCTTTCCTGAACTTTTCAGAAACCCCCACAATCCGAATGTTGTTCCTTCGGGTTCTGGATTCTAGGTCTTCGCATTTACTCTGCAACGCGTTCATGCCTGCCTTAAGCTGCGCTATGTTGCGATCGTGTCGCGCAATGGTGTCTTCGCTTGTACCAATTCTGTCTTCAGCCTCGGTGATTCTGAGGCTCTCCTTGTCAACTCTGGTTTTCAGTGCTCCTATAGTGTTGACAATCAGGGATAGGAAGCCATTCTGCACTATCATGGTAAGGCGATCAACCCTTTCGCCGCCGTCCACGCCAGGTTCCGCCGTTGATGCTGTTGACAGATCTGGCTCGTGGCCGGCTGCCTGGCTACTGGTGTACGAATCCATCGGGCCTTTCTTTTTCCCAGTCGCCCCTTCAGCTGCCTTATCCTGTTTCCTAGTCTTTCCCATGTTCGCCACACCTGCTGGGACCCCACCACGCCCGACGGGGGCAGTGGATCCTGTGTGACTCTACCGCAGGGGCAGGCCGCCCGCGCAGGATATTATTTGTCAAGTGGGTCTGTTCAGGCCGGGGTATCGCAAGAATAGTGTTTCATGGAGCCATCAACGTCCAGGCATCCGTGGTAGCTTGCTAATTCGCCCTCTTACAATTTACTGCGTTCTCCCGCGTAGAAAGGAGCTGCACCTCAGCCGCTGAATACCGCCCAACTCACTGTCTCGGCAGCACCACGCCCCGCGCCGTCCCCACCGCCAACCTGCAGGAAATATAGCACGCGTGGCGTGCTCCGGCTACAGGCCAGAAAATGTAGTCACCTCCTCGGCCACGGCTCAGGTCGGGGAGGATAGGATATCACGCCGTCCTACGACGGCCCACTTCCCAGCACCCGCTGCGTTGCGGCAGGGACCTCCAGCTCTCGTCCAACAGGATGGCCTCAATAACTGCGAAGGCAGGGCCCCACCGGGCTCACCCGGTCAAACCTCGCCACCAGTCCGGTGCAGGTTCCACGAGCCAGCAACACTCGTCCGCACAGCCACGTGTACGGGACCCAGGGGGAGCCACCCCAGTCAATCCGCGGTGTCCACGGGCCCAACTCCGCGACCGCGGCACAGCAGCCCCACCTCTCTATGCCTCTCTGCCCAGAGCGTCAGCAGCGCGGGGCACAGACCAGCCGGATGTCCCTTGCGGCTCACTCCCAGGCCTTCTCCCGCTCACCACGCCAAAGCCAAGTCCACCACTCTCAGGATTTCAGTCGGGTGTGGACTGGGTCAAGGTGCACCCTCTGCTCGACTCCACTATCCACTGGGGGCTCCGAAACTTGATTCAAATATAATTCGGATTTCTGTTGGGCCGGAGCTCTCACATCAGGTGGCCATCTTGGTCGTGCGCAACAGCGCCCCCCGGCAGCATTGCAATGTTTACCTTGCAAGTATTGATCTCAGTATGATATCCGGGATATGGGAGTAGATAACACGGAAACCGTTCTGGTGCCAGTTTAACATGGCACAACAAATGTGTGCACAGGCCATAGCGCAAAACTCACTTTGCATCATATTTGATGTTAATACCAAGCGGCAACAGTGGTGCTGATGGGGGCAAACACAGTGACAAATTCCCCCCAAACAATCCTCAATTGCAGATGAATATGGCAACATTGGCACTGCAGTGCAGGCCCTACAGATGAGGCACTGTCAATTGCACAAGGCGGGAACTATGGCCTACACTTAAAGTCATCAGCTGCTTCCATCTTTTCATCTGCTTTCATCTTTAATGTACTGCTCAGCTTTCTAGCCATTAAATACAAACAGTTTGGCAATGTATATAACATCACAGTGGTGCACACATACCATGTGAACTCACCAGTACTCTAATGAGAGTGGTTGATTCTCTGAGGTTGGATCTTGGTCAGGCAGTAAATATGTATTGGTGTCAGTTAATTGTGTTTCGCTTAGGTTGCTGAGGTAGGATACTTATCTATGAGAGCAGGGACGTCATTTCACCAAAATGCCAGGGGTAGCGGAAGTGACATCACATGACCCTTGACCCCCTGATGACATCACAGGAAGTGATGTCATTTGACCCCACCCCAAAGTGATATTGTGGGAAGCGATGGAACACGACCTTTCACCCATTGAAAAAATGGGAAGTGGCATCACATAGCATTGTATACTACGAAAAATATGGTTACGCTATCACTATAATGTGATGTATATTTCATACAAGAATGGATCGCCATATGTATCGTTAAGATCAGTGTGTATAGGCCCATATTACCAAAGTACTGTGAATGCAAAGAGACGTCCATGGCCAAATGGTTATCATATGTTATTATATAGCACTTACGCTTAAGCGCTTTATATAGAGAAAATATACACCTAATATCACCCAGCCTGTGTTGGTACTCATTTATCGACCTCAGAAGGATCAAAGGCTGAGTTGAGGCATTTAAGAACAGACTAAATCAGTGACTCACCCCCTGAAGTGCGCCTGAAATAAACCTTTAATGAGTCTAGCAATTATTGTATAGAATTCCAGAAAGACACATTATTTGGTATTCCTATTCTTTTTTATTTAGGGTCAGTGCTGAAAGTGCTAGACTTGTCACACTCCTGTTCTTATTTTTCTTCTTTTTTTGAAGGGGCCTGAACAAGAAAGTCAGCCACTCTAGAAGTAAAGAGCCACATGGTGCTGGCCACAGCCCAGGAGCTTGCATTGCAAAAAACAAAAAAAAACAAAACAAAACTTTTTTTTTTTACAGGTCGCAAGGGAGACCTTCGAGGTCGCAAGGGAGACCTTAGAGGTCGCAGTTGCGACCTCTGGTGACCCCTAAATGACGTCCCTGTATGAAAGTCAAGCAATGAGTTGCACTAAGATGGATTGCTAGAGGGAGCGTGTTACTCTTGAATAATTGTGAAGTTCAGCACATGCTTGCATTAGGAAAACAGTGTAGTGTTAGTAGGCTGATTTTCTCTTGAAGAACTTAAGCTGGCACCCGTATGGCCAGTCTGCGCATTAAATTGATCTGGGAATGGCCATTTGTGCTGTGCCCATGAGGTTAGCCGCCTTTTCACCCCAGATCTACACTGGTAATCCCTCCATTACACTTGAAGATCCCAACTCAGCCTTGGCATCCTGAAATCGCAGTTAGTAAACAGCTGTTAGGAGCGTACATAGAACCAGGAAGATATCTAGTAAGACTAGAAAGGTCTGTCCATGGCACCTAGAGAACCCTACTATCCCAAATCCTATGGTAGCCGCCTAGTAGATATTCTAGGTTAGCCAGTCTATCGCGCTAAGAAACTTTGAGGGCAGCCCCAGACCCCCTATGATGCCTAGAAGAGTCTTTAAGGGTAGCTGGACTTTTATCTGCAGACTTTTGGACAACTCGGCGACATCAAAGATAAGCTACATCGGTGCTCTTGATGCGTATAAATGCACCACTTTGGGGGACAATCTGGTGCAGGCACGGCTATCAATCCACTCACAGTAGAATGCATCTATGACCTACAACAAAATTCGGGCTAGCTGCACACTTAAAGTTTTAAGCCTACTTACACCAGACTATGCCTCAACGCCCTGACATCAGTATGCAGCGAAGACCTATGATAAATTCAGGCACCTTGGACACACAGCGAGTCTCTAGCACCCACGCCATCTCTTTACCTCTCTCAGCACCCACCCACCTGCCTGATATTCGTGGATTGTTTCTACTAGAGCCTGGCCAGCCCGCTAAGCCTTACTGTGCCCAAATGCACACATGCATTCTAATCCTACTCCATGATGTTCCAACACTCTGGACTTCAGTCCACCGTGGGCATTCCTACTACCAGTGCACTGAGACTATAATAATGTTAAAAGGAGCTATATAAGTGACAATTACAATACAATACAATATATTTGGATGTGTCTAAGATCCCCAAAGCTTTACCCTTATCAGCTGGTTTGATTGTTATTTCCGGGCGCAAAAATAATTCTTTAATAGTTTTGAATTAATTTAATATAAGATTTTTCTTTTTTGTATGGTAAGACAATTTTTCAAACTCCTGTAATGTCTTTCTGTGGAAACATTTGAGTATCGGATTTTATATGTTGGGTACAAAGGTACTTTTAGGTTTAAATTCCTTATAAAGTAAAGACACATTTTTCAAACTCAGATGTACATTTTTTCTGTTTTCATAGTGACTGACTGATCTAATAACTATTGAAGACTCTCAAGAATACGTCTAGGACTGAACACTTGTTATCTGGTGCATATAGATTCCAAACTTTCTTCTGAAGAAGGATCAATAATAATAATAATAATAATAATAATAATAATAATAATAATAATAATAATAATAACTATGATCTAAAACGCACTAAGCCCAAAACATTTTTGGGGGGAGTTCTAATCTAACATCTATTGCATACTACATCATTTTTTTAGTTGTGCACTTAAATCCAAGACTATACTATGAGTATTGTGTGACACATATGTTGGAGGTTTTCTCAAAGTACTGTTTTAGAATTTTATTTTTGAATATTAATTAAAAGTAATATAAATAAGATTATTGTCATGATGTACGTTTGTTATGATTTTTATTTTGACTAAAAAACTGATTGTATATTGAATGCATTTGATTTAAAACGTATTTCCAGGAGTCATTTGTTGACACACCAAAAACAAATGTTGTGCAGAGAAAGTGATCTTGGAAGGTTTCGAAGGAAAATTCATTGTATATATTTCTCTGACACCAAGCACCAGGTGTACGTACTAACGTCCCCCGCACCCTAATACATTTATAATTTTTCAAATGTTGTATTAATTCTTAGCGCTCACTGTATCTTTATATATTCAAGGGGTTGCTTTATCCCATATATATTTTCTGAGCAAGCACTATTTTATTTATTTATCTTAACAAAGAGCAACTACAATTCCGAAGGATTCTGGGCCGTCTACAAACACCATTTTGAATAAGAATTGATAAAGTCAATAGTTACGGCTTTGTAAATGCGGGAAATGTAGGCCTCTGTTTGCCTTTTGTAAAGGACCAACAAGACACAGGGGCTGATTCATGGAATTATTTGCGCCGAAAAACGGGGATTTGTGCACCATTCTGCCGCAAATCCCCATTTGTTAAACAGGGATTTGCAGGCAGAACGGCGCACAAATCCCGTTTTTTTCAGCGCAAATAATCCATGAATCAGGGCCTTAATTTCTACATTTGAAAATCTAGACCGATTGGCTTTACCAATACTTGTTGTAGATTTGCCAATGGAGATAATTCCAAAAGCTTCCACTTCATAATGGCGTGGAGACAGCAAAGCACATTTTGCGCTGCAGACCTATTTTGGTTTAAACTTATGTGACCAGAACATAATCATACATGGTCCAGATAACAGGCTTCATTTAAATACGTGTAAAGCCCTGATATTTGAATTAGATATTGCTGCTTTCTTTTTGTAAATAATATTCTATTTTCAAACAGGATATATTACAAAGGGTTGGGTGCTTGTGAGCCCAACCAAGATGGCGACCAGTTAATGAAACTTTGCATCTCAATCACCACTGGTGGATTTCTTCAATGTTTGTCCATTTGATTTCACAGCTGGGGAAAGTGAATTAAAAGTGGCGGCCATCACACAAACGTCCTGCAACCCAGTGAAGATCAACTGCGAGCAGAGTTGTCTCGCTTCTGATATTTGATATGGAGAGACCTGTCATCTTGTAACACGATGAGACACGGTGGCACTCACAGGAAGTTAAACGATTATCCGCTCATTCTTGCGTAAGTTCCGCTTCCCCTTAGTAGTGTGTAACCTTTCCCTGACGTGCTTTTTTTTCCATTACACATGGGTTCACGGCTGGGATCTGCAAACGTTGCTCTGTGTCATGCGTTGCTTCCTACGCGAGTGTGCAGCTCAGGCTCATGGCCTACCCTCATGTGCTTCATAAGTATTATACATACTTTGGGTGAAACTTGAGCCTGTGAGGCAAAAGTGGTGAAATTCACACTAGTTTTCGCTTCGGCCCGTTCCGCAAAATCACAAGCACAGTTCCGCTGTGACTAGATTTTTGAGTGCAAAATTGAATATTTCGTCCATCGTGGTTTCGGTGGGGTTTTGTGCATTCTGCTCGCCAGTGCCCGAGTTCGCCCACGCGAACCTTTCGCCTGTCGTACCAGTAGGCTGCTCGAGACAGGATGTTTCGCCCTGAGTTCTAGGCATTCGGCGCAACATTGGCAGATTTTGCCCATGCGATCCATTCGGCAGCGCAGCGACACGTTTGACGACTCGGAAAGATTTGTGTCGTGTGAACAGCAGAACCTTTCAGTTTCGTGATGCAGAAACGCGAAACTGCATACAGGTCTTTTTAGGTCACGGTTCTCTATTGGGCGTTAGTAGAAACCCTTAGGGAATAGCCAGTATTGGGTTATTTTAATTTTACCTGTTACCTTTGTGTCAATCATTTGAGGCACAATGGTAACAGCCCCGCACAGGCCAGTATAGATATGAGTGCTTTTTCTGGTGGGTATATCAGTAGCAGTTGGCACCCTTTGTGATTAGCGATCAAGGCGACCAAGACTACCATGACAACCATGGGTGCTTGTACTACTGTTCCACCTCATTGCATTAGTATGTAAGCATGGCAGGGTCAACTTGTGTATGAAAAGTGGGTAGGGAGTAACTGGGTATCGCTCATCTATGGGGGGCTTGTGCTTGAATTGTGCTGTCTCATCACGCTTCCACGTAACCCCATGACCCCCACTTTCATTAGAGACGTGTGTAGGGTAGGGATGCCAACTTGTGCATCGATTTGCTCATGCATTGTGGGTGGCTTGCACTTGAGTTGTGTTATCTCATCATGCTTCCACATGATCCCCAGCCCTTACCCCCACTTTCATTAGGGACCTGTGTAGGGTCTGGGTAGGGTAAGGTCAACTTGTGTATCACTCATGCATTTGGGTGTCTTGCCCAACTTTTGTATCGCTCATGCATTGTGTGGGGATTGTACTTGAATTGTGATGGTGCATCATGCTTCCACATGCCCACCTTTCCCCCACTTTCATAAGGGACATGTGTATGTGGCAGGGTCAAATTGTGTATTTCTCGCTCATGCATTGTGGGGTGCTTAAGGCCCGAAGGGAACAACCTTGTCCATGCTAGTATAAATATGTATGCTTTTTCTGGTGGGTTCATAGCAGTTGGCTTCCTCTGTCACTGATGTCTATGTGAATGAGCCTCATTATGACCCTGGCAGAATGGGTTAACGGGTGCCGCAAAAGGATGCAGACCTGTTAAACTCATTCCGCCACATTACGAGGTCCCCTCGCGGGACCCGGTAAGCACGCCTGGTAAAACCGGGTCCCGCGAGGGGAAGAGGGGAAGAGGGAGCAAACAACGGGCCACTCGTAATCGGCCCGTTGTTTGCTCCCTCTCCCATTCCCATTCAGCCCCCCATGGGGGGGAAGGCCCGGGTCCGGGTTCTTGGAGGGAGGAATTACCCAGCCCTCCAAACTCAGAATGGCCCAGTAATTCCTCATTCTGGGAACCCGGACCCGGACGCGATTTCGGCGGCAGCTACCGCTGAGGTCGTAATGAGGCCCAATATCTTGGGTACATGATGACCAAGGCAATCAAGGCATTCAGGCCATCAAGGCATTCAGGGTGACCACAACAACCATGCTGTGCTTGTACTGCTGTTCCACCTCATTGCATTGGTAAGTAAGCGTGGTGGGGAAAATAAACTTGTGCATCGCTCCCCGTATTGGGGACTTGGGAGCAATTTGTGTATCGCTCATGCATTGGTGTGGCTGGGTCAACTTTTGTACCACTCATGCATTGTAGGTGACTTATACCTAAACTGTGTTGTTTCACCATGCTTCACAAGCTCCCATTACCTCCCCTTTCATTAGGGACGGGTTTAGGGTGGCAGGGTGAACTTGCGTATCGCTCATGCATTATGGGGAGCTTGTACGAGAGTTGTGTTGTCTCATCATGCTTCCAAAAACCCCTGTTACTCCCACTTTCATTAGGAACGGGTTTAGGGTCAACTTGTGTATCGCTCATGCTTTGTGAGGGGCTTGTACTTGAGGTGTGTTGTCTCACCAGTCTTCTACAAGCCCCCTTACCACCACTTTCATTATGCACAGGCATAGGGTGGTGGAGTCAACTTGTGTATCGCTCATGCATAGTGGCGGGCTTGTGGTTGAGCTATGTTGTCTCATCATGCTTCCACAAGCCCCTTTGCCCCCACTTTCATTAGGGACTGGTGTAGTATGGTGAAGTCAACTTTTGTATCGCTCATGCATTGTGGAGGGCTTGCACTTGATTTGTGTTGTCTCATTATGCTTCCACATGTCCCCTTACCCACACTTTCATTAGGTACATTTGGAGGGTGGCTCAGATGCTAATAGACTGTGCATGTTGCTTTTTCACAGGACAAGAGCAAATAAAATCACAAGGCCAACGTAACATGCCGTATGTCTAATGCACATGCTTTGGCTGATATAATCGACAGAGATGGTGATGCTCCTCTCCATTCCTATGGGTCAACACGGTCACTGGCTATGGCACCGTTGACCAGTTATGTTCGCCATGAAAGACACAAAGCGGCAACAGATTGCAGCGTCACAGGCAGTGCCAGTGGAGAGAGCCTACACAAAGAACAAAACAATGGATCAACAAACGCACTATGTTTGGCTGATGAAGACTCCGACAACTGAAGGGTTGAAGAATGTTCTGTCATTGAAGAACATAAGGAACTCATTTGCTTAGATCTGACAACAGCACTCAGCAGCAGCAAGCCTATACTCCCACGTCACTGGCACTAACCCCACACCCACAAACTGATTGCAGCGGTACCATATCCCACAGAAAGTCTGCAATGCCGACCTACTTCACTGCTGACAAAGCAAGGGGCAATATTGCAGTTTGCTCCTTATGAAAAAAGAAGGTGCGCAGGGGCAAGGCGGGGTCACTACTCGGCACTTTGGCCCGATAGCCCACATGTAAAACCACCAAAGGTGGGCATGGAGCCAAGCAGGCCAGAAATGGAGCAGTGCCAGCAATAGGCCCCATCGAAGGATCAACCCATACATGGTGCTACGAAAAAAGCACACACTGCCGGTAACATGCACCAGCCCACACTTACAGAGTCTTTGGAGAAACAAATGTTTGTACAGCAACTCGAGACTCACATATAAAAGATGCTTACTGTCGATCTGCTTCGCTTTTCCTTTGGAGAGAACAGGGGCTTCAAAGAACGGATGGAATGTTCCTTGCCAGTGGAAGATACCAAGTCTGCATTATTTCTCCATGGTTGCGGTTCCAGCTCTGTATAAAAATGTGAGCTGCACAAGGCACTGCAAGGGTCGGAGGCAGAGAAGGTTCCCCTCACCATGGACATGTGAACATGTGCACAGAGCACTGACTACATGACTGTAATGGCACACTGGGTCTCCTTTGGTAAACCACAAACAAATAGCACAGACGGGTCCCGAAGCATAGCGCGCACTGCTTTAAACAACCTGCGCTAACATACAATGCTCAGCCTGCAGAGCTTTGATCAGATGTCACACAAGGCATCAAACTTTTGCACAAAACTTTAATCAGTTATTGCGAAATGGCTTGGGTCACACTCTCATTTTTGGCTGTGTTACTGACGACAATGGTATCAATACCGTGTCAGGCCTGAACCAGGCTGAGAAAACCCATATTCCATGTTTTGTACATGTGCTTAACCTTGTTGTGACATGGTTCCTACAAGTCCACACCCTTGCGGAAATGCTGCACTGTGCGTGCAAGATATGTGCACACTTCAGCCGCTCCTGTACCATGCAGAATGCATTGGCCCACTTCCAGGACACACACCATCTGCCACACCACCAGATGAAGGTGTAGGTTGTCACTTGCCGGAATCCCATCCTCAATATGTTGGAATGCCTTCTAGAACAACACCTTGCCATAATTGACTATTGCATGGCACCTTGACAAACCAAGGCACCGGGTGGCACAGATCTGTCAGCAAGCCAGAGGCACTTGATTGTCTGCAAGGTACTTTGGCCGTTTGAGGAAGCAACTGTGAGGGCGGGTTCAGAGGAGTGGGCCTGCCTGAAATCATTCCCCTTGTTCTTCTTGAGAGGATTCTGGAGAAGATGCGGCATGGGTGCACAGTGCAAGAAGGCAGGGGGCGAGGAACTGGGGATGCTGTGCAAGAAAATGTGGATGTGCTTGCAGGTAGACCCACAAATCTGGGCTATTCAGAATAATGCCTTATTCCTAACTGCTACTTTTTTTTGGGCCCTGCGGTGCAGGGAGCATGTGTCTGTTCGTTTCCCTGAAGAACAGCCTACCTCCATAGTTGCCAGGTGTACAAAAACACTTGAGAACAAAGTAAAAGAAGTCTTTCACAACACAGGCAGTGGTCCCTCCATTGCAGTCAAGGGTGATGGAGTATCTTATGCTATTGCCACCTATCGACTGTGGGCCTCTTTGGGGATTTGCTACACGTTGAGGAGGACAGCCCTCGTGCCGGGGCATCAGAGACTCTAGAGGCATATCTGCAAGATAAATCTGTGCCCCCAAGTGAACTGCTACAGTACTGAGAAGGGAAGAAGGATTTGTGACCTGAACTGGAACGAGTTGTTGCTGAAGTCCTTAGCGTCCCCCTAGCAAGTGTCAAATCGGAGCATGTTGTCAGTGCTGCTGGGGGCAAAGTGACAGACAAGAGTACCTGCTTGTCTACAGCCAATGTTCAGAGATCGAAATTTCTAAAAATGAGCAAGGCACATATAACCCATACCCCTTTTCTGCCACTAACCCCCCTTCACGATGGATATGCAAGCAGCGAAGGTGACGAGGGATTGCAGTGTGAATAAGGCTGTGTATTGTGTTTAGAATTCCCTTCTTCACTTCCCTACATTCTTCTATTGAAGAGTAAAGTGTTTGAAGTAAATGTGTATATGTACTAGTGCAGATTTCTAGTTACTTACTTGCGTGTTTTTGCATAGAAATAAATATTGTTGTATTTGTCTACATTTTGTGTTTTTGTGTTATTGTATAAATGACAAAGTGGTGGTTGACAAGAGCTCCATCACCACCCCTTCCTAGCTAGTGCACTGTTTTCTTACAGCGGGGTCTTGGTCCTGGGGAGCAAACAAAAGACAGAGTGGTGGTTAGTGTCAAGAGAGGGCCTTACTTGAGAGCAGGGAAACCTGGCAGGTCTCAAGAGGCAAGGACATGTCCTCTCAGGCCCCACAGTGACTCAAGGTGGGGTGAACACCCGAGGTACAGTGAATTGATAAAGAAACTGAGTGTTGGGAAAAGCTTCAGAAGCTGCATAAACCCCACAATGTTTGGCTCCAATGGTTTGCAGCAGAGGAAGATGCACGATGGCGCCAGAAGGTGAAGACAAGGATGCATGGAGCAAGCAGCAACCAAGAAAGGAGGCAGGAGGCAGAGGAGAGGAATCGGGGAAGGAATTCAGGAAAGAGAATCGAAGTAGCCCAACCAATGCACGGAGGGCAGAACAACAAAGAAAGCAGGAGGAAGAAAGGAAATATAGAGCTTCAGCTTGAATAGGACTCACAGATCGTTGAGCCGCGAAGTCTGTCTCCAGCTGATCTGTCTTCACTTGCTGGAATGGATCTGATTGGTCCTCAGTCGACGTCCCGTGCCGACGTTCCACATCATTCCAACGTATGCTGGAAGGCGCCATCCTTGGGTTGGCACTTTGCTGGCTCTGGGGCAGTGTTAGGAAAGATTTCATAATTGTGTGTTTGTCTGTTTGTTTTATTTAAAATGCGCACCTGACCCAATGGTATCTGGGCGCTTGTGTGAAAGGTAATGGTTACATGGCACAGTATATACATTTTTATACAAGAGAGATGTGATTTATACAGTCAGGCTATAATTACATGGCATAGTATATACATTATATACAGGAGAGCTGCAGTTTATATAGTCAGGATATAATTACATGCATGAGTAATTTAGATTGGTCAGTATACAAGGAAGATAGGTCATAGGAGTAAGTCATAGCAGTAGGAACAGTGGACTGTAGAGTTTAGGTTTTGTTGAGTACCCACGTGATAACATGGTTTCTGAATTTGTCAAATGCTTGAATAATTTTAATGTTCTGTGGGAGAGTGTTCCATAGCTGAGCGGCTAGTACAGGGGAACTGGCCCCGCCAGCTCTTTTTAAGTTATATCTAGGCACCACCAGAGAGGGTGTGTTGGAAGATCTAGTGATTCTATTGGGCAATTTCCAAGGCAATTTGTCTGTGAGATAAGGAGGGGCTTGACGGTTGACCGCCTTGTGAGCAAGGCAGATCGTTTTTAGGTCAATTTTTTCTTGTATAGAGAGCCATTTGTGTTGCTTTCTAGTTGCTGAAATATGCTCTGTTCTGGAGATGTTTAATGCCGCTCTAAGCGCATTAATTTGCATCATCTGCAATTTATTTGTAATGGATTTATTGGCATCTGGGTAAAGGCTGTTGCAATAATCCAATTTGGATTGTATGAGTGCTCTAGCCAGTGTGAGGCAACTGGTGGGTGATAAAAAGGGTCTACAGGCCATGATCAACTTGCTGGTATAGGCAGTGGCAGAGGAGGTCATGTTTACCTGTTTGATTAGATTAAACTGAGCATCAAGGTAAAAACCTAATGTTTTTACATTTTTGGCTACGGGTATGTTGTTTCCCATCAATGAGGATACTTGTGTAGTTAGAACTCAGTTTAAGAAGGTTGTTGGATGAACCGACTAGAAGTAACTCAGTCTTATCATCATTCAGGCAGAGACCGCGTGTGGTCATCCATGCCTGAATGATGGTGTAGACCGTTAATCCGAGCGACATCTGTATCATATGTTCCTGATTGCGGTAGGAGTATATGGGTGTCATCTGCATAATTGGTGTAGGTGACACCCAGATGGTCCAGTTTGTCGAATAGTGGCTTTGTAAAAATATTGTACAAAGTGGGCGACGTGCCAGACCCTTGTGGGACTCCGCAGGTGATGGGGATAGGATCAGCAGCTGCCGAGGGTGAGAACACGCGCATGGTTCTATTCGCAAGGAAAGATGGGATCCAAGTGACTGAGGAGCTGGAGAAATGAGCTGCTGATGATAGGTGATCACAAAGTATTTTATGGTCTACCAGATCAAAAGCAGCTGATAGGTCCAGGAGGAGTATGATGGGCACTTTGCCTTTGTCTTTCAATTCGTTGATCTGGCTTTTGAGATCAACAAGGGCAGTTTCTGTTCCATTTTGAGGTCTGAAGCCAGATTGGCGGGTTCCGAGTAATTTGTTAGATTCTAGATAGTCTTGAATTTGAAGGTAAGCAATTCTATCCAAGATTTTCAATAAGAAGGTGTGTAAGGGAGAGGGTTGTGTTGGAGTATTTGTAAGTTGTATCCTTTTGTCAGCTATTTTGATCTGGAGCCCATTAATTTTGTTGGATAGGGCGTTTTGTGTACTGGTGCACCAGGGTTTATCCTTAGTGCATGTATCTGCCGGGGTTTGGGGTTCTCTAGTTCTTTTAGGATGTTAAATAATTCTTTAGTACTAGAGCCTGCTTGGTTTATTCTGTCATTGAAGGTTTCTTTTTTAGTCTGGATTATTTCATTTTTTGTAGGTAGCAGTGATAGTGGCAAGATTGGTTTTATTTTCGGGGGCAGATTTCCAAAGTGTTTCCAATTTTCTCTTTTCTGTACAAAGTATTTTTAATTCTGGAGTAAACCACGAGTTAAGGTGGGCTTTGGGTTTGCTTTTGCGCAATTGTAATGGGGCAATAGCGTCGATGGCTTCGGTCATGGTCTCATTGTAAATGGCGATCAGCGAGTTAGGATCATTGGTATCCAGTAGGGCATTGAGTATGGGGACTACCAAGGGTACTAGGGTCTCGTCTGTGATATTTCGTTTGTTCCTCGTAAGACAAGGAGGTGCAAGAGTAGGCTTTTTCCTTTCCAGGTTATTAACGTTCATTTCTAGGGCGATGAGGTGGTGGTCTGACCACACTAGTGGTGTAGAGTCTATTAGAGTGATGTTGCTATTGAGATCTGCTACCCAATCAAGTATCCTGCCTTTCTCATGGGTGGGTTTGGTGTTAATTTGGGTATAGCCTTGTTCTGTTAATGCAGTAGCTAAGGAGATGGCGTGTAGGTCACTGGTGTCATTGTAACCAAGGTTGAAATCACCTAGAATTATGTTTTGTGCCAAGGGTTTAGTAATGTCAGCTGCTTGGGCTGTAATGTCTTCTTCAAATGACCCAGGAGGTCCTGGAGGCCTGTAGAAAATGTGGATTATAATAGTATTGTTGGGCGAAGTTTGGAACTTGAATGAGAGAAGTTCACACAATGCCAGTGAAGAGCGGGTGGCTAGTCTTATATTGAGGGTGAATTTGAATATGATGGCTATTCCTCCTCCTCCAGCATTGGGCCTGTCCGCTCTGAGGATGGAGTAGTTGTCAGGGACAGCTAGGGCAATAGAAGGGACAGCTGCATCGTGCAGCCAGGTTTCTGTCAGCGCAAGGAAATCAAGGTTGTTATTCAAAATGATGTCTGCAATCTCTGTTCGTGGGCAACAAGGGACCTGTCATTCAGTAATGCTCCTTTAGTGGGATGTGTCTGTGTACCCTTCAGGGATGGGCTAGGGCTAGTATCAACTGGATTTTTGCTTATGAAGGTATGAGTTCAATTTTTCTGCCTGGGTCTGTTATTAGTGAGTTCAGTGCAGGCTGTGCGGGTGGTTTTATGGCTGTATTTAGCTAGTGAGTGACTGATGGATGGTAGTCTACTACCTAGTCTATCGTTACGCTGGGTTGTGTCAGGGATGGTGGTGGGTGAGCTGATGGCAGGGGGATCGTCTTGATGACAATGGGAGATAAAAATGTGCCATCCAATGTAGGTGTATCCTGTTTAGTGCTAGATGTGGAGACTGGATATAATGTGGGTGCAGTTTGTACGGGGAATGGGGGTAGTGAAGGGAGGAATGGGGTAGGGCAGGGTATAGGGTAGTGGCGCTGACATCCCAATCTGCCTAATCCTTCATCAATCTTGATTAAATGTTTTTTAGAAAAGCCTGGGCCATGATGTTTGCTGTAAGCAGTCCTACCAAGTGTAAGAAATTAGCCAACTTGGTCACGTGATCTACTGTCACCATGATGGCAGTATGGTCTTTAGACGGCGGGATGTCTACCAGGAAATCAGCAGCAATATCCTTTCAGGGTGCCAAAGTAAGGTTGGGAAGATGAGGTTTACCAACAGGAGCTTTACGAGGAAATGTATGTTGAGCCAAGTAAGACAAGAAGCCACATAGTCCCTACCGTCCTGTTTAGCAGAAGGCTACCAGAAATATCTATCCACCAAATCCCAGGTAGAGGCCACACCCCGGTGCACTGCCGCTGGTGAGTCATGACTGTGAGGAATTCGACCATCCGAACGGTCGGTGTGCACTCACCTGGGCTTTTTGAAATGTTTAATTAATTGGAATGATAATAGAACAACCTCGGAAAATGTGTGGGGCTAATCCACACACATTTTCCTATGCGCCCAACATTGACAAACGCATAGACCTGTGTACTCTGGGTGGACGCAGCCTACAGGCACTGTCCTCCCTGTCATATTTAGTTGGAATATGACAGCCTCTCCAGAAAGGGGGAGGACCACAATGTTCTCTCCAGAAAGGGGGAGAGCCAAGCTTCCCCCTCCCACGGCCAGCCTGATTAACTAACAAAGGCTTGATGAATCCACCCTGCTATTTTGTTGGGCTCTGCAGCTGATGGCAGCGATTAGCATAGCAATTAGAGGGTACTTCAAACAGACCCACGTGGGACCTGGCTGCAGAGGTTAACAAAGTAGACAGGGTAACCTCAACAATCTTTCATATGTGACTGTATCAACCTGAAGCCAGTTCCCGCCATCAGTATCAATGACAGTGAACTGTCATGCCTGGGACTGCCTGTTTACAGTAGTCCACCCCGATAGCGGCGACCCCATTGATAAGGAATGAGAATGTGGTTTGTAGGTGCCAGAGCGTCTGGTCTCATCACAGCTTCAAGGGAGACCGGCAGCTTTAATCAGGAACCACAGGGAGAGCCATTAACCAGAGAGATACTTTGATCCACAACAGACAGGAAGATGGGTGGGACTTAGTATCACATGTTTTCAACCCTTTACCTTTCCCGTTGCAAAGCACTCTTATTATGACTTTATGCAGGAGATTGTTGGTAGCGACCCCAGGATTGGTTCCTTATGTTAGGCTTAGCCTACACCACGGGTGCACAACATACGGCCTGCGTGTCAAGTGCGGCCCGGCATGTTGTTTTTCCTGGCCCGCCAGGATCAAAGACTTTCCTAATGGAAGGAGACCCGCAAGCTGCAACGGCCACCCTCCATTAGGAAAGTCTTTGTTTGACTTGCCAGGCCAGGACAAATACGGACCCTTTATTGGTGCAGGGCATTCACTACGTGGCTCTTACAAGTCATGTAGTGCATGTACTCCACAAATAGAGAGCCAGCACTGAGGCTGGCGTGGCATGTTGCCGGAAAGGCATTTCAGATTTGCCACACCAGCCACAGCTCAAGTTTCGGAGAGGACATCCGTCTGCCTGCATCCACCCCTCATCGCCTGCCCACCCTCTCACCTGCCCTCTAGACCACCAGCTAAGTTTTGTTCTTGGGTGGCCATGCACGGCTGGTCACTACTGCACCCTTATCCATTTTAGAAGTGTTCCCAATACCATTTAGTAGTGTTCGCAACTGCATTTAACAGTGCTCCCAATTGCATTTAGGTGTTGCGCCCAATAGCCTCTCTGAAGAAAGCTGCATTTAGAAGTATCCCCAATTGCATTTAGTAGTCCTCCCAACTGCATTTAGGTGTTGTGCCAAATAGCCTCTCTAAGAAAGTGGCATTTAGAAGTTTTCCCAATTGTATTTCCGAAGTTGCCCCCAATAGACTCTCTAAGAAACTGGCATTTAGAATTGTTCCCCAAAGTACAATTAAAAGCTGCGCCCAATAACCTCTCTGAAAAAAGATAAATATTAGTAGTGTTCCGAATAGCATTCATTAAGTACTACACTCCTATAGCCTACCTGCGTATGTAGAAGTTGTGCCCAATAATCCCTCTAAGAAGTCTCTCTGAGACTAACAACCTAATACCCCTCCTAAGCAAATAGAATCTTGAGGCTGTCCGAATATACTCCCTGACGACAGAGGAACCTAGAAGGGTACATAATCTCTGTTTACAACTCTAGCTAGTAGTGTACCCAATAAACTAAAATAATCTCTGTTTACAACTCTAGCTAGAAAGCATCAAATAAATCTAATACCTTCTTGAGCAGTTGAACCCTGAAGTGTGCCTAAAAGCGTGTCATCACCGACCTTAGAACTACAACCAGAAACCCTCCTAAACCAAGTTCAATACTCGCACTAATCATGAGTGCACCCACTCCACCAGAATCATCCAGAAACACCACCCATGGACCACCCCCACTCTCCAATCTGTCCTCGGTCCCTTCCCGCCTCTCCCAAACCCCGCCACCCTCTCTTGATCTCCCTGCTTTTCCCCTCTCCAAACACCAAGCAAGGGGGGCACGATGGCGAGCCACCCACCCCAAGGCCACTCATCCCCTGAACCCCACCCCCGACCCACCACCAGCATTACCCATACCCGCTCCCCTCTCTATCATACCTGACACACCCCACCCTGCAATCGCCCAACTCCCGCCCTCCCCTTATACCCCTACCACCATCCCCACCCGACCTCACCCCTTCCCATCACTAAAAACTGCACGGCTAGCCCTAGCAAGAACCGAAGCTGCCTCCCACTCACCCTCCGACCCCCCCACTCTCTCCCACACACCAGTCGCAGCAAGGAAACTAAAGAGGAAACGTTCTTGGTCCCCCTCAATCTCTCAACACTCCTCGCCCCCCCTATCTCGACCAATCACATCTATCCTGCAATCCCCCCTCTCCCCTGCGGCTTCCCCCCGCCTGAAACCCCTCTCCCTCGATTTCTCAGCAGCTGCAACTGAAACTCCTAACCGTCAACATCCTTCTCTCATATCCCCCTTCCAAAACCCGACCATCCGACCACACGCAGCCTCCCAACCCCTCCCGAAGCCTGCCAATCTCTCCGCTCGCCCACTATTCCCATCTATCATCACCCAACCTACCCCCCTCCCACCAAACTCTCGACCACTGCACCCTCCCCCTCCACCCCCAAGACCATCCCTAACTGCCAATGTGAACTGCATCCTATTTAACGCCCGATCAATAGCAAAAAACAAACATTCCATCTTTGACCTCCTCACCTCTGACAATCCAGACCTAGTTTTCATCACTGAAACCTGGTTCTCTGACGATTTCGGCCCAATCGCCAACGAAGCCTTTCCCCGAAGTCTCTTCCGCGCCTCAATCATCGATAACCAACCCTCCATTCCATCCTGCGAATCGCTCCTTGTTAAACTATCCCTCTCACCATCGCTCTCACACACCTTCCTAATAATCTACAGACCCCCTGGCTACGATAGACACTTCGCAAATAACCTTTGCGACTCTATTGCCACCCTCCAACTAAACCATCCCAACCTCACCCTTCTTGGAGACTTCAACATATGGCTTGACACCCCCTCCAACCCTATGACATACTCCCTGGTTGACGGACTAGATGCAATTAACCTCCAACCCCACATAAACGGACCGACCCACTATAAAGGACACACTCTCGATGCCATCTTTAGCTCCAACAACCTGATTCAGCTAATGCCACCCACCCCTATCATCTGGTCTGATCACTTCATTCTCCCTTTCACCATCCACTCACCCGAACCCACCCCCTCACTCATATCCGAACCTCCCAATATAGGCAAATGCTGGAAGAAACTAATAATCACCCCAGACCTAGCCGAGGTTCTCCTCCAGTCTCCACCACCATCCTGCCCTCTCAACAACCATCTCACCCCTGAGGCCCTTGATTCATGGCTTAGCGCATCTCTGATGCGCCTCACCCCCTCCTGCAAACCATCAACCCGCCGTGGCCCTTTCCCCAGATGGTTCACTCCTGAGCTGAAGACCACTAAACGACTATACAAACACCTAGAACGCAAATGGCATAAAGAGAAAACACATGAGAGCAGGACCACCTTGGCCCGACACCTGTATCGATACAAAGCATAAAATCCGGAAAACAAAAAAGGCACACTACAACTCCCGAATCCTAAACTGCAAAAACCCAAGTAAAGAACTCCACAAAATTATCTCCGAATTCACCAATACAGCTTGTAACACAACCATCCCGACCGCATCGCAATCACTCTGTGACTCACTCTCCCTCCACTTCTACTCCACAGCTATAGAAAGGACAAATACTCTAACCTCCAAACTAGCACTCTTACATCCACTAGACAATCCTCAGCCCGTACCACCCAACCCATCAGCCGCAACCTCCACGCAACCAACGTTCGACTCCTTCAGTCCATTAACAACAGAACAGTTTCTCAAACTGCTATCTGCCCGCAAACCATCCGGATCACCATTAGATCCATGCCCAGCCACTACCCTTAAAGAAATCTTTGCCTCCACCTGCGCAGGAGAACACGCAAGATCCATCATAAATGCTTCCCTCTCCTCCGGTACCTTTCCAGACGCATTCAAATTGGTGCACATCAAACCCCTGATTAAAAAACCCTCGCTCGATCCGCTAGAGCCCAAAAACTACCGTCCCATATCAAACACCAGGTTCCTCGCCAAACTCATTGATCGAACCGCCTACTCTCAACTTAACACCTTTGTTGAAGCCAACAAACTCCTAGACCCCGCCCAATCAGGCTTCAGAACTTGTCACGGAACTGAAACCACCCTCCAACTAAACCATCCCAACCTCACCCTTCTTGGAGACTTCAACATATGGCTTGACACCCCCTCCAACCCTATGACATACTCCCTGGTTGACGGACTAGATGCAATTAACCTCCAACCCCACATAAACGGACCGACCCACTATAAAGGACACACTCTCGATGCCATCTTTAGCTCCAACAACCTGATTCAGCTAATGCCACCCACCCCTATCATCTGGTCTGATCACTTCATTCTCCCTTTCACCATCCACTCACCCGAACCCACCCCCTCACTCATATCCGAACCTCCCGAACCTCTCTGGGACGACCTTAAAATGACTGCTGACTCCGCGGGATGCGCCGCACTAATCCTTCTCGACCTATCAGCCGCCTTTGACACGATCAATCACTCAATACTCCTTGATCGCCTCCACTCCCTAGGAATACGTGGAACCGCCCTCAAATGGATAGCCTCATTCCTCAAGGGCAGGCACCAAATAACGACACTCTCCAACTTTACCTCCCAAGCCCGACCAGTCGACACAGGAGTCCCACAAGGAGCGTGTCTATCTGCTCTCCTTTTCAATCTCTACCTGATCACCCTCCCACCGATAATTCGTGCACACAACATCCTATGTTACAATTACGCCGATGACACACAACTAATTCTAAAATTCTTGAACACGAATCCTAACTCACGACCTGACCTGGCAGCCTGCCTCCTTAACATTGAACGCTGGATGACCCAAAACCACCTCCTGTTAAACCCCTCCAAAACAGAAATCATGGTGTGCGGCAACCCAGATCTTCTCCCGCACCCACTACCCTGGCCAACTGCCATGGGCAACTCGCCGACACCCGCCAACACAGTGAAAAATCTTGGATGCACCCTAGACTCCGACCTAACACTCTCGCGCCAAGTCAACAACGTCTCAAAGTCCTGCCACTACCACCTCAAAAACCTTAGGCGCGTCTTTCCATATCTATCATTTCCTAACAGAGTCTCTGCGGTACAATCAATCGTCATCTCTCGGCTGGACTACGGCAACCCCCTATACCTCGGAATCCATGCCTACCAAATGAACAAACTTCAAAGAGCACAAAACGCGGCGGCCAAAGCGCTACTTGCGCTTGGTCCAAGAGACCACGTATCCCCAGCCCTCAAGACACTGCACTGGCTCCCAGTAGCCCGTAGGTTAGCCTTCAAAACCTTATGCCTCACCCATCGAGCAGTACATAAAACTGGACCACAATATCTTCAAGAAAAACTAATAGCTTATCACCCCACTCGCACCCTCAGATCAAGCACAGCCGGCCTCCTAGTAATTCCTAAGACAAACTCAGTCAGGTTGGGCGGAGCATCATTCTCAGCCCTAGCCCCAACCCTGTGGAACTCTCTCCCACCCCACATCAGGCTAACCGAGGAGCTAACAGCTTTCCGCAAACTACTGAAAACCTGGCTCTTTCCCTAAAACCAACCGGTTCCGTTCTAGCTTCATCAAAATAACACCGACCCAGCGAAGCACCTAAAGCAAAAGCAAAAGCAAAAAAAAAAAAAAAAAAAAAGACAAGACTGTATCAAATATTCTCAAAATAAATTAAAACGATTAATGTAGATCTATACAGTGAAATCAATAATATGAATTACTCAATGGATAAAAGAAAAATAGAGCATAGGCGAGCTTGAAAAGCCGATGAGTGTGGCAAACGGATGAGTGAGAAGGGCGAATGAATAAAGACGATTCTAGACAAGTATTAATGAATGTGGAGGATGAAAGCGGTTGACAGGTGCGTCTGGAAGACGGTTGAGTCCACAGACCTGATGTATAATACAAGCAAAACCAATGGGGATGACGGATGAGTATGTAAACCAATTGACTGTAGAAAGTCGTCCGAGTGTGTAAACCAATTGACTGTAGAAAGCGGGCCGAATATGGAGAACGGCTGTGTGTAGAGAGTAGAGGAAGGTGGAGAATGGAAGAGTATGCAGACCGAAGGAGCTTGTTGAGCGAGGAGAGCATACAGAGCTGAAGAAAGTGGAGAACAGATGCGCGTAATGAGTAGAGAAAAGTAGAGGGTGAGAGGCCGGAAGTGGAGTTCGACTGAGTACCAACGTGTGGAATGCACATAGAAGATGAACGCTGCTGACAGATGATTGTGGAGAGCGGATGACTGTGGAAGGTGTATGACTATGGAAGGCGGATGACTGTAGAAGTCGGATGACTGTGGAGGGCGGATGACGGTAGAGGGCGAATGACTGCAGAAGGCGGATGACTGCAGAGGGCGGATGACTGTGGAGGGCAGTGAGTGTATAGAGCGAATGAATATGAAGAGCAAATAAAGGTGGTGGACAGATGAATGTGGAGAACACATGAATGTAGAATGCGGCTGAAAGAATATGGAGAACACATGAATGTAGAAAACAGTTGAGTGTACTGCGGGAAGAACATGGACCGCGGAGGGCTTAGGTTAGGGAACGGCTGAGTGTGGCTATCAGCTGAATCTGGCGAGCGACGGTGTGTAGCGAGCGGCTGAGTATGTCAAGTGACCGAGTGTGCTAAGCAGCTGAGTAGGGCGAGAGAACGGGTATGCGTCGAACGAACGAGAATAAGAGCGAGAGAACGAGTGTACTCAAAACAGATAAGTACATTGTACGAAGAGTGAATGGACTTGATGAATGCAGAACTGACGAGTGATTGGCAGATGAGCCTCTGAAACAAATGAGGGCGTAACAGATGAGCCTGTGGAGCGGGTGAACGCACGAAACAAATGAATGAACGGACCAGAGCGCATGACTATGCTAGATGGAAGAGTATGCTATACGGATGAATTCGCAGAGCCGATGAAAAGTGCATAAGAGCAGATGAGAAACAAAACACATCGCACGGGCCGGACCCCCCTGAATTGCGTGATGTGCAGACTTTGATGTGGAACACAAGGAACTGTGGTAAGAGCATACTTCACTTCACACCCCACGCTTACTCTCTCCTTACACCACCACTCAAGTAGAACACAGAGATACTATGACACCATTCGGTATAACTGTTCTCATATCAACATCCGCCGCTCACTCCCCATCACTCTAAGTAAACATTGCTGGTTTCTCACCCCCAGCCAGGCGTTCTCGTCAGGCCTAACGCTGCCTCACCCGGACTGGATAACTCCTGCCAGACCGAACACATACCCCTGATTCCTCAACCACCACACCTTTCGCTAGGAAGCAGCTACCACAGAAATTCCGCACCAGCTGCACACTTACCTGGTGCGCACACGCACCTTTGACTCTCTCGAATCGCTCCACTGACCCGAACCTCGGTTCCCAAGGGCGTTCAACCTACCAGCGCCTTCAGACCATACCAATGGTATATAAGGCGCTATATAAATGCAAAATAACAATAACAATAACAATACTCATAAAGTCCTGAGGTGCTTTGAACCCGTGCTCGCAGCAAGTGGCAAGTTTAAGCTAAGTTGTTGTTTCCATCCTGGCAGGGAGTAGTGGGGGGTCGGGCTGTGCCGTGGGGCCCAGTTGTCTCCTGGAGCATCTCTCAGATGCCCTCTGGTTTCTTTGGATTTCCCTCTGCAGGAGAGTGGGTGACCTCTGTTCCTGCAGCAACACACAGAATATAGCAACCCTCCGTTCAGCATGGCAAAACTGCACACATGCACCCCTCTGGGAGGGGGCAGAGCAGCACAAGCCTCTGCTGCTGCCCTGCCACCATGATGCCCTTCCATACCCTGCTTGATGCCCTGTCGCCATGATGCCCCTCCTGTTACCCTGCTGCTGCCTTTCCACCATGATGCCCTCCTGTTACCCTGCTCGATGCCCTGCCACCATGATGCCCTCCCATACTCTGCTCGATACCCTGCCACCATGATGCCTTCCCATACCCTGCTGCTGCGCTGCTACCATGATGCCCTCCCATTACCCTGCTTGATGCCATGCCACCATGATACCCTCCCATAACCTACTTTATTCCCTTCCACCATGATGCCCTCCTGTTAACCTGCTTGATGCCTTGCCACCATGATGCCCTCCCATACCCTGCTCGATACCCTGCCACCATGATGCCCTTCGATACCCAGCCACCATAATGCGGTCCCAAATCCTGCCTGATGCCCTGCCACCATGATGCTACCCCATAACCATGCTCCTGCCCTGCCACCATGATGCCCTCCCATTACCCTGCTGCTGCCCTGGCACCATGATGCTCTCCCATTACCCTGCCTGATGCCGTCCCATAACCCTGCTGCTGCACTGCTACCATGATGCCATCCCATAACCCTGCTGCTGCCCTGCTACCATGATGCCCTCCCATTACCCTGCTTGATGCCCTGCCACCATGATACCCTCCCATAACCTACTTGATGCCCTGCCACCTTAATGCCCTTCCGGTGTGGGGGGAGTTTGGTTCTGTATGGATATGTATGCATGGTGTATGCTTGTTAGTCTGTATGCTGGGGTGGGGGTTCGGGTCTGTAGGGGGTAGAGGGTGAGAGTGTGGGGTGTGCGGGGCATAGTGTGTGGCTGGGGAGTGGGGGCCATGGGGGATAGTGTTTTGGTTGGGGGCCATGGGGCATAGTGTTAGGTTGGGAAGTGGGGGCCATGGGGCATAGTGTTTGGTTGGGGGCCATGGGGCATAGTGTTTGGTTGAGGGGTGGGGGCCATGGGGCATAGTGTTTGGTTGGGAGCCATGGGTCATAGTGTTTGGTTGGGGAGTGGGGTTCATGAGGCATAGTGTTTGGTTGGGGGCCATGGGGCATAGTGTTTGGTTGAGGGGTGGGGGACATGGGGCATAGTGTTTGGTTGAGGGGTGGGGGCCGTGGGGCATAGTGTTTGGTTGGGGGCCATGGGGCAAAGTGTTTGGTTGATGGGTGGGGCCATGGGGCATAGTGTTTGGTTGGGGGCCATGGGGCATAGTGTTTGGTTGGGGCCCATGGGACATAGTGTTTGGTTGAGGGTGGGGACCATGGGGCATGGTGTTTGGTTGGGGGGTGGGGGTCATGGGGCATAGTCTCACACTCCAAGAGTCAACCCAATAATAGAGCTAAAACAGGCATAATTAGGTGATGTACATCCTTTGCTTTTTGTGGAAACCTGACTCAACGAAGGCCATACTCCTCTTGGCCAGCCCAAGCTGCAAAGTACAGTAGTCCAAAATAACGGAATGTCCAATGAAGGCTCAATAAAATATATATACTTTAATTAAAAAGACGATATGCAATAACTAAATAGAAATAAATGATAACAATGGAAAATGTGTAGTACAAAATGTAAGTTTGAAATACAAATAAACACTGTTCACCTTTAAAAAGGATTCTTTTTCCATGTATTTAATGAAAAGGGGGGTTGAAAAAGCCTCCTGCCATGCCAAGCCATGCCTACCACCCCACCCACATTTACTTTTCGACCCACTATAGGCACTGCCACTGCCGAACCCTCACCAGTCACTTGTGGAGTCCCTCAAGGATCATGCGTATCCCTGACACTCTACAATGTGTTTACAAAACCCCTTTTTTGATATCTTGGATCGTCTGGTTGTTATGTATGCCAACTACGCCGATGACACCCAGATACTTATCCCCATCACAGACAACCACAAAACCGACTCTCTAGCCATCAACGCCATTTATCAAGTCATCCAGATAATGCCTTAATGATGAAAAGATGGAGCTCATTATCCTTGGCTCCTACCAACGACTTAGCAAACTTGACTCATCATTCAAATCCTTCACTATTGATGGCAACACCATCAAAGTGGCAAAGGGCACAAAAACACTGGCTATCTATATCGACTCCACTCTATCACTTTCCAGGCAAATCAATGCAGTATCCTCGGCAGCAGCATACACCTGCAAGCTTATCACTGCATGCCGCCCCTTCCTCTCACCAGCCAACTGCACTACACTTGCCAGGACCTTGGTCCTATCCAAAATTGATTATTGTAATGCCCTATACTTAGGTACTAACCAATGCAACATTAAAAAATTTCAAATCATCCAAAACAACGCCATTAGAGCGGCGCTAAACATTCCCAGGAACCTCCACATTTTTGACTCTAGACAAAGTCTTCACTGGCTCTCAGTCTCCCAAAGAGTCTCCCTCAAAGCACTCGCGCTCAGGCACAAAAGCCTGGCCAACCAAGCCCCTAGCTACCTAGCCAGCAGATTCTCATTACACACCACTACGAGGCCACTCAGAAGTGCCCAAACCAACTGCCTCTATCCCGCGCTTCAACCTGCAGAGATCTGGCGGACGCAGCTTCCTAGCCCTCGCAGCAAAGCTTTGGAATCCGCTACCTAATCCTCTCAGAGCTGAATACTCCTTCCCGGCTTTCAAGCGCAAAGCCTCAGCTTGGCTTTCTGCCCAAGACCTGCAGTGACTCCTAACTGTGTCCCTTGCATCACAATAACAGCGTCACTGTTACTATCTGTTCCTGTACACTGTATATTTTTGTATATTCTATCTTAATGCATTATTTGTACTATGCCTGTCTTATCTTTCTGTTATCTGTACTATGCCTGTAACTTAGTAATGCGCCCGGTTGCCCTCGGGCCTGGTGCGCTATATAAATAAAATAAATACTAAATACTAAAATACTAAATCATGTAAGGTACTTTCTGCCCTCTGTCAAAATCAGTTGTGCACCCCTGGCCTACACCAATCACTGTGTACCATTTGACTTAGCAAGAAGCAAGAAACAAGAAGAACTCATCATTGAACCCTGACTGAATGTACAGTCTGCGTTACATCTTCCGTCAGTGAAAGAAGGCCAAGACCTCCAAAGTGGGAAGCAAGCTCCCCCCTAAAAATTTCCCAATGAAGAGAGTGAGATACCAAATCCAGAGGAGCCTCTAGCTACTCCAGAACCAGTACCCAGCAAGCACAAAGTGTGCCCAGCTAGGCTCTGCGGCGAGATTCCTAGGTAGGACATGCCGGAAGGTCTATGAACCCGAAACCAAGGACAAGGCAGGTGCCTGCAACACACTCCTCAGCTTTGGGCCATCCGCCTTAAAGGATGACAGGAGCGACTGCAATGCCCTCTGTTGTCAAGCCGCAGCTGCATAAAAACATCGAAGATGTTTCGGCCAGTGCTTCAGAACCACCGATCAGCCACCGTGTTCGCCAGCCTGCAGTTGTTCGTCCAGCTTTGCTCACTGAACAGTCTTGCCACCTGAAACTCTCAGCTGACTCCCATCCTGAACTCTGCACACAGAAACCTGCAAAATGCCCAGAAGCCGACTTGACACTGTCAAGCACCAGGAACACCTGCAGCACAAGGTACTTTGTTGTTCTGTCCCCCTGATCCTTCCCAAAAGGCCCCTAGATACATTGTAAGACCCATTGCTCCCTTGGTGCTGAAGCCAAGTAGCTTTAAACTGTTGTGGTTATTAACCATACCGACTACCCTTCTGTTAGTATCCAGAGTGCACCCCTTTTCCTTCTTTGAAACTGTCTGTCCTCTGCATTCCTTTACAGGATGGGTTGTATTTCGTAGTGTACTAGAACTGTCTGTTTTGATATATTTATTTGAATTTTTGGTAATGCGCCAACTTGCCCGAAGGCCTCAAGGTGCACAAAGAACACACAGGACAAGACAACAACACAATAAAGTAAATATTTGCATACAACCTTGACTGACTACAAAAAGAACAGATCAAACCAACTACTCCTAAGGATAGCATCTAATTTATTCGTTTTGAAAAGGCCAAAACATATGAACATATGTAGATATATCTTAAGGGTTGAAATCAGGTTACCATGGTAAACTAGTTATTATCTGTGGATAAACAACACATTTGTCACGTACTAACCTCACGGATTGCACTAAGTGCCTATATGAAGTCAAATAAAACAATGTGCGAAATTTATCAAAAAAAGCACATTCATGTTCTTAACTGTTTTTATACTTTGTGAAGAATAAAATATATTATATGTGAAAAATTGGTGAACCGTTGCATTCTATTTCAAGTAATTGAGACTAGAGCAAGTACCACACCTGTTGGTCTCATACTAAGAGGATTGAGAAAGGGGTAATTGGTTTGATCGGTTCTTTGTGTGGTCATATTGTCCCTACATCAGACAAACCCCCTGTTAACAAAAAAGAGGGAACAAACCCATACAGTACCACTACAACCTTGAATGGACAGACCCTTTAATCATTGGGTAATAATTGTAATTTCTCTGTGTTGTAACTAACCAACGATCCACAACCTTTCGGAGATAAGCTTGGCGTTCCGTCCACGTTACCAAAATTGGTCAAGGAGGTTTATAATTTGGTTGGTATTTCAATCTGTTCAGATCCCTTGTGGCGTACTAGAGGTGTGGGGCTGATTGATGATTTAGCAACTGATTTTCATCCCTGGACCACTGGTGCCCGAGAAGTTGATTTGTCATAATGACATAACACCAACACCTGATGTTGAAAGGCGGTCGTAGGAATGAACAATCGAGGCCCCTAAATTGAAAGCCATGCTGGCGACCAAGAGTGGAGTAGGTAACACTGGACGGGATAGACTCATGAAGTTTCCTCATGCCTGTTAAAAGGGCATTCATTTGGCATAGGAACTTTTTGCCTTCAAGTATCCGACCTTGATAGGGAGCATCACCTCACCCAAGGGCATCAAGTCGAGACAGGGCCTCAGCAGTGATATTATCTAAATGAGGAATACAAGCGATACAGAATTCATACTGGGCACATGAGTATGCCCATCTGGCCTGTCTGCTGTTCGTATCTGTTGAAGAACTTGGCGATTCTTCTGGTTGGAATGCACCTCAAACTGATTACAGGCTCCAATCAGGTGCTGGCACCATTGCTTACAGGCACTTTTTTCAAACTTGATTATATTGAGTGTTTTCAAGGCATATATAATTGCACCTCTCATGAACAGTGCGCAAACATTCATCTTGGTAAGAACGCAAGCTTGGGTAAAATTTAACATTTAACTTAATTTTAACTCCCACCTCCCCACCCCTCCCCTCACCCCTCCCCCAATGGAGACAAGACAGGCAGAAGGTTTTCTAGTCTTTGAGTCGTGGGCAGTGGTCGAAGTGTACGAAAAGAAGTAGTGGAACTATGTTCCCTGCTGGCCTGCACCCACTCCTCACAAACCCCATCACCATGGCCCCTCACACACACAATACACACCACCAAACACTTGCGTCTGCTGTTTAAGGGAAGGTTCAGTGCATTGCACTGAAAGAGCAAGTTTCAACTTCTTCCTACACTTTTATTTTAAAACCAATCCATTCCGGAACAGTTTCTTTTTAAAATAAAAGTATAGGAGCTGTGAAATGTAATTTAAAAAAGTAGAGGAGCAACGCTCCCGCTCTCTTTGACCACTCCTCTTAGTAGGCATAGCTTCCAAGTTGCCCACTTCCATGCGTGATTGCTGGAGCCAGTCCAGCCCTGTTTTTTTGTTTTTATTTACCACTGCATGCTGGGATTTGTAGGCCAATCCTTACAATGGGGGAAAAAAACAACAATTCCCAGCATGCAATTGGAAACAAAAATCAGGATTGGCTTGAGGTGTCCTGCAAGGAAATGGAAAATTTGGCAGGGGAGAGTAGGAGTGGGAGAAAACATGTTTCTGATAGGGTGGCTCTTGGCTGCTGATTAAGCATTAATCAAAACATTGCCTGGCACTCCTAACAGAATGAGTGCTTTGTGGAAGGATGAAGGTGGTATAGTCCATGCTCCAATCTAAAGTGAGGGAATAGCACCTCTGACCACACACATAGACATGGTATTTACTGCCACAATACCCATGCAGATGGACCCCCAATAGTGACACGTTATTCTTCCCTTTTCTTAACAACTCCTACACAGGGTATACACCACTTTTGCCGAATAAGTTTTTGCCGTTTTTTAATTTTTACCACAAAACGGTAGATGGTAACTTGTGATAAGGTATATTGTGGTGGGGCCGATCCTGTAGTTCAGGCTATCCATCAAGTCCTTTGTAGGCTTCGAGAAAGGGGCCCCATTCCATTTTCCTACTCGGGGGTTATGTCGTGGATGGCCCCTGTAATGTTCTCCATTACGTAGAGTTCTTTGGCTTTTCGGGCCCATTCTTTCTCTGTTGGAATGTTCTCAGCTTTCCAGCCTAGGGTGATACAGACCCTGGCTGCTAGCAGGAGGAATTGAGCCATGTGTGGGACTTTCACCAAGCGCCTTCTTGCTCCTCAAGTCTAAATATAACCAGTCTTGGGTCCTTATCCCTGGCGATCCCCTCTATGCTCCTTAATCAGGCCAGAACTTCACTCCAGTATGTTTGGGATTTCGGACAAGCCCACCACATGTGCCAGTAGTCGGCGGGGCTTCCACACCCCCTCCAGCACAAGGGGCTAGTTTGACTGAACATTTTGGAGAGTCTGAGGGGGTCGTACTGCCACCTATGTAGTAGCTTCAGGCCATGCAATTTGTATTGCGCTGAGATAGATATTTTTTGCGCCGTTTCACACATCTTTGACCACAGTTGGTACGACAGTGGGGGCCTAGGTCTTTTTCCCATCTTTTCTTAAGGTTGTCCAGGTTGTTTTTCCGTTCCATTATCAGGGATCTATATAGATGGGAGGTGAGGCATTTACTCGAGTGGATGTCGCTGAGTATCCGTTCAAAATTGGTGAGGTTTCTTTGGCGCTCGCCTTTTCATGCTGGTTTCATGAGCACTCCTTTCAGCTGCAGGTATTTAAACACATCTAGAGAATTCATTTGTAGTCCTGCTTCCAAGTCCTGGATTGAGATGCATCCGTCTCATTTTAGGATTTGCCCCACTCTTTCAAGGCCCGCTTCGTACCATTCCTGGTAGCAATTCGGTTCTTGGATTTTATCTCTGATGGGTGGAGCCCAGATACAGCTCAACGGAGAGGGCCAGGTAGTGAGACCTTCCATTTTTCTTTTGTTCCACGATAGTTTCAGAAACGGGCGCATCGCAATGTGCTTCAATACACTAGTGGGAAAGGATTTCTTAGGGGCCCAAAACCACTCACCCAAGGACACTGGTCAAAGTGGATAGTTTTCGATGGCCACCCATTGCTTCTGCACATCTTCTCTCAAATGCGGGATGAGGGAACAGAGCTGGGCAGCGCAGTAGTATGTATAGGGGTCGGGCAACCCTGCTCCTCCCTTTTCCTTTGGTTGAACCAGTGTACCATATGCAATGCATTGTTTTTTGCCTTGCCACAGGAATTTCGTAAACATGGCCTTGAAGTCGGTGAAGTGTGAGGCGGGGATAGCAATCAGTAACATGTGGTACTGGTACAGGAGCTTTGGCAGTACGACCATTTTGATGGCATTAAGGCGGTCTATCCATGATATTGTAAGATTGCCCCACAGCTCCATATCCTTTGTTACTTCCAGCAATAATGGGGGCAGGTTTGCTTTGTAGATGTCATCTAAGTCTTTGGGAATTTGAATTCCAAGATATTTCAAGATTTGTTGTGCAGTAGGCATTCCATGGGGGACTGTGCCTTTGTCTCCGTGGTCCGGCGGGGCCATACATGTAAAGAGTGATGACTTTTCTTGTTCACTTTTAGCCCTGCCCATTTACTGAATTTTTTTAGTGCTATTAGTACCTTTGGTATCGAGAGAGTGGGTGCTGCCAGGTAAATCATTATATCGTCCTCAACTCCCCTTATATTTGGATCGCTCCTTATTACATTTCCAAGTGGTTCGATTGAGAGGGCGTATACGAGCAGCGACAGGGGGCAACACTGCCAGGTTCCCCAGGTCAGGTGAAATTCTTGCGAGATTTTGCTGTTCACTGCCACTTTGCCCATTGGGGCTTTGTATATGGCTTGTACCCCCGTGAGGAAACGCTCTCCAAACCCCATGTTTCTCAAAACGGCCCAGAGGAACGCCCACGCCACCCTATCAAAGGCCTTTTCTGAGTCAACACTGAAGAGAGCATAATCCCCTTCTATTTTCTTGGAGTGGTCCTTGATGTTTAGCATTTTCCTCATAGCATTGGACCCTTGTCTCCCTTTAATGAACCCAACCTGGTCAGGATGGATCAAACGGGACATTAGATCTTCCATACGCGTAGCCAGGACTCTGGCATAGACTTTGGTATCAGTATTTAGCAGTGAGATAGGCCTGTAGGATTTGCATGAGGTAGGGTCTCTTCCTGCTTTTGGTATCACCACTATGTGCGCTAATGAAAATGAAGGTGGAGTACAGCCTGACTCCTGTATATGGTTGAACAGTTTAGCGAGGTGCGGGGACAGAGTCTTTTTGAAGTGCTTGTAAAAATCCATCGTGTAGCCATCTTCACCAGGAGCACCCTTTTGGGGGAGGCGTTTAATTGCTGCTTCTACTTCTGCAGAGGTTATTGGGGCTTTAAGGAGGGCATGCTCAGCGTGTGTTATGTGGGTGAGACCTGCTTTCTTTATTTACTCCTCCATCTCTAATTCATCCCTATCACCCTCTGTTGTATATAGTTTTGCATAGTATTTGGCAAACTGGTTGGCTATTCCCTCTGGGGAGTGTGTCAGCCCCCCTCCTCCGTTCTGATTTTGTCCACCCATCTCTCTGCTCGCTGGGCTCTCAGTCTATTAGCCAGCATACTGTCAGCCCTGTCCCCTTTTTTCATAGAACAGATGCTTCGAGAGCGTCAGTTTTCACATAACCTCAGCCTGCACTAGTGCCCATAACTCTTCCCTTTTCTGTTTAAGCGTTTCCAAGTGGGCCCCACTGTATGAGCCCAGGGCGTGCAAGTTTTTTCCAGGCCTAAAATGTCCTTCCTCAACCTTTCCTCCTGCAGCATCCTTTCTCTTTTTCTCTGGGACCCTTGCTTCATTAGGTGCCCCTCCAGACAGCTTTCCATGCTTCCCACACTGTTGTGATATCAGTCTCCCCATCATCATTAATCTGAAAATATTCCTGTATAGCCGTATCTAGTTCCTGGGAGTACAACTTGTCCTTTAGGAGAAAGTCGTTGCACCTCCATTTGGATTCCCTACGACTCAGCCCCTCCATTTGTAGTGTCGCTATGAGCATATCATGGTCATATTTCACTGCTCCTAATTGCTGGGCTCATTTCCCTGGTCACCAACATATAATCGATTCTGGTGAATGTCCTGTGGATGGCCGATCTAAACGTATATCCCTTTTTATTCGGGTTGATTGTCCGCCAGACGTCCACCACATCTGCCCCCCTGATGCAATTTTGCAATCTGCTTCACTCCTCCTTAGGGAGGCTTTTAGTGGTCACCTGTATGGCTTGCCTGTCTATCTGCGGGTCTGCCCATGTATTAAAGGCTCCCCCTATCAATAAGGAGCCTTTGGCGGACTGCACTATAGTAGCAAAGGCAGCTTCATTAAATTCTCCTTGACCCTGGTGTGGTGTGTACGCCCCCGCTAGGGTTATATGTGAGTTCCCCCATTCTCCCTGTACTATAAGAAGTTTCCCATCCATCAATGATTGTATCACCGGGTTTTCTAGTTTGAACCTCTTACTTAGTATCTGGCCCACCCCCCTCTCTTGTGGTCTGCCGAGGCCCAGTATGTTTGCTCCACTCCTCTCCCTTTCAGTGGCCTTTCTTCTCCCATTTTGAGTCTGGTTTCTTGAATGAAGAGCTGGTCCAGATCTGCTCTCTCAAATTCTTGTGTCACAAGTGATCCTTTGGTGGGTGAGTTAAGCCCTTTGACGTTGAGCGTGCCCACTTTCAGGGTGCTTATCTCATGACCTGCTTTGGTTAGTGCTGCCATTATCATGTTAAGTCTCACCCTGCTACTACCCCTCTTCCCGAGTCATTGTTATGTTTAAGTTGTCATTTTACGCCACAGGTATTCTGTATCTGTTTGCCTGTCTGTGTGTCTCCTCCCATTTTTCCTTTCCCTCGAACTATTAACCAAATGAACCCCCTTAACAGAACCTTGAACAAGAAATGACCCGGTAACTGAACTGCAGCCACTGTGAGTGACCTTGGTTCTTCGGGCTGTGACGACCTCTTGAAATTGAGGTGTGGCCCAACCCACATGGGAGGACTCTTTTGCGAATCCCTTTTCTTCTTTTTGTGATTTTGTTATTAGCATCAATGGCACCCTGTCCCCTTTTCCATGTCTTCAAGGGGGCTTTGTTGGTGACCCTGGGCTCAGTTTGGCATATTTTCTGCTTGCTTTGGAAAATTTCCCCCATTGTTGGGGTCTCTCTGCTTCTTGCGTTTTCGGTATTTGGCCTTGGCTCGGGTCGGCAGGGGATCTGTTGTCCTGATCTGTCAGGTGTTTCAGTACCTGCTTTGCTGCCTCGGGGGTCACCACTCGGTATTCCTCTCCCTTGACCTCAAAGGTGACATCGAAGGGGTATCTCCACCTGTATCTCACGGCTTTTTCCGTTAGCCACATAGTGAGCGGCCTACATGCTCTCCTCCTGCTCAAAGTGAAATTTGATATGTTTTGGAATACCTTCAATTTCGAATCTTGAAAGAGGATGTCCTGTGATTGTTTTGCTTTCAGGAGGACTTCAGTCTTTTCTTTGTAGCTTAAGAACTTCACTACTATCGATCGTGGGCCCCCTGCAAACGCCCACCCTCCTCTGTGGGCACGTTCGATGTGTACTGTTTGCTCCCCCTCCAGTGCGAATAGCTGGTTTATTATTTCTTGCACTTTCCTTCCGACCACAGCTGGTGTCTCTCCTTCCGTCTCTTTTAGGCCGAATATTCGCAGGTTGTATCGTCTTTCCCTATTTTCCATATCATCCATCTTGAGGGCTAATTCTTCTTCTTTCATTTCTATTTCAGTCATTCTTGCATTGATCTCCATTTCTATTAAGTATGCATTGACTTGGTTGTGCTCCAGATTCTCGACCTTACTCTCAATGCATTCCACCTTCCCTCTGATTTCTGATATGGAGGTTTGTATGTCCAACCTCAGTGCTCTGATTTCTGCCATAATTCTGGCAATGTCGTCTTTTGTGGCCGCAGCGCTCATTTTGTCGGCTTTTGGATTTGAGGTTTCCGATCTTTTGAACTGTTGTAGCCTGTCTATGCTCCTCACTGTGATTTGCCATGGACAGGGCCTGAATCGAACAAAAAAGAAACCTGGAACCACAAAAGAATCTCCCGGGAAGCCCCCCCGCAGTCTCCCCGAAAACTCCAGAATGGTTGAACATTGTAAACCTCCTTGTTCAACCCTGTTTACCGTGTTAAACCCTTCTGGAGTTTCGGGGAGGCTGCGAGGGGGCTTCCCGGGCACTTCTTTTGTGGTTCCAGGTTTCTTTTTTGTTTGATTCAGGCCATGTTCGACTGTAAAATAATAGTATGTGAACCCGTGCTTCTTTTCTCTGTCGCAGATGGCTTATGCAAGTGTGCCCCTGGGACACGCGGGTATCCACTATGTCAAGTTTCTTCTGAATTTGAGTGCTGTTCCGGCTAGGTTATGTTTCCGGTGGTGGATTGACTGTATCAGTCGCCTCTCTTGGTTCTCCCCTCTGAAGCCCTTTAAGTCCTGCCGGTCTTCTTTCCAGGGGCAGATATCGATCTGCCCGCCTGGACCTTTGTGGCTAATTTCTCCAGTGGGTGTAGGCGATGTTACCCCTTGGAGCTATTTGATGGGACCCTGGTTTGTGTTTCCCCCTCCCAAGCAGGGCCCGCTACAGGGACACACTGTTGCGCTCAAGGCAAATGTTCTATGGGGGCACTTGCCACACCTGGGCCCCGAGGGGGGCTAGCTCTTCCGCAGCGGAGGTGTGCTTTAAGTTTTTCGCTCTAGATCTATCTAGGTAGTCTGCACGCTCTGCTTCTTCCCACTTGTAGGCGTGCTCTGGGGTCGATGCGCTGGGGCGCGTGGTGCTGGCAGTGGGAGGAAGCCTCCTACCTTGTCCTCCTATTCTGCCGTGTCTCTGTGGGGGTCTCTGCACACTCCGGTTCTCCACCGTGCCCTGCAGGCCTTTTGTAACTCTTCCTTCTGCCCCCAAAGCGGGCCTGCAGGTGTTGTAGTGGGCCGGTCCATGTTGGGTCCCCCGGCACACACTGTCAGCGAAGTACTATCTCCATCTCTCTTGCGTGTGTCAGGGGATTGCACCTTATTTTTCCTCCCCTACTCCTCATCTTGGGCTGGAGGCAGGTTTCCAGTGTTGCTCTCATGCCCCACTCCATCCGCCAATGGCTGTTCTTCAGTCTCAATCTGCGTCTTCTGGCTTCAGCAGGACCGGGCGGGAGAGTCAGGCCACTGGGCTTTCCTCCGTTTTCCCCGGTTCTGTTGCTCTCCTCTTTTCAAGGTGGTGCTGTAGGCTGCCTATTAGCCCCCCGCCACCGTCCCAGTGCTGTTGGCCACTGTCTGTGTGGTTGCTAGGGTCACGGGGAGGTGGCGCGGGGAACAGCACGGCCAGAGGTCCGTGGCGTCTACCCCGCTCCTTGACCCTTCGCCTCCGCTTGCAGTCTTTGCTTCTCTGCAGTGTGACAACCTCCGCCCCCGGACCTCACCTCGGGTTTTGTGGCAGATTCCCTCTCTCCGGGGGAACCGGCAGGGTCTCCGATCGTTATGTCTTCAGTGAAATGCAGCCCTCCCCCAGCTGTCGGCTTGTTGGAGCTTCAAGCCTCTTCTTACCGCGTGTGATGGGGGAGGGGCGCACTTTCTAGTACCCCTTCAGATCTCTTTCAAAATACCTCCAGATCACCTCAACAGTCCCTTCTAAATATATTATCGGTAGCATCCGTGCTTCATCTCTCAATTTCTGTTGTGATCATATCGGTTAAGACTTGGAAACTCTCGAAATCATCTCTTTGGGCAACGTTGGGCTGGGAGCTGTGAACCAGGCGGCCATCGTACTTTTGCTAGCAAGCTATTCCTTTTCAATAACAGAATAATGTGATTTGGAATTCGACAATATATGAGAATAATAGGCCAGGGATGTTCCAGGTGGTCCCGACACAGTTGTTTCAGTACCGCTCCTATGGCATAGGCTTAAGCATCAGCATTGATGATGAAGGGAAGGGAAGGATCCGGCTGCCAAAGTATAGGTTCCCGAAGAGAAGGCATTTTTTAGCTCAGCAAAGGCCTGGTCAGCACTCTGTTCCCATCGGAATTCCTTGTTCCCTTTCATTAGATTCACGAGAGGAAGAGCCAGGAGAGAAAAATTAGGAATTAATTATCGATAGAAATACGGCAGACGCAGAAACTTCTAAACGTCTTTGAGAGAAGACAGCATTGTCCACGGTAGAACATCATTGACCTTTCTACTGTCCATGGATATACCTTCAAGGGATAACCGATAACCCAGGGAGAGAACCGAAGAAACTTCGAACAGGCACTTCTTTGGTTTAGCTAGGAGATGGTGTAGGCGTAGCCGATGGAGTTCCTTGGAGAGGTCTGAAGTGTGTTGTTCAGTGGTTTCGGCAAACACCAATATATCATCAAGGTACACAATCAGTGAGTGTTGGCAAAGACATGATCCAGGACCATTGAAAAATGGCAGGGGCATTGGTCAGGCCAAACGGCACTACCCTGTACTGGTAATTACCAAATGGGTTTCAGAAGGCTGTTTCCATTTGTCGCCGTCCTGAATTCTGACCATGTGGTATGTTCCCCTCAGGTCCAACTTGTTGAAAACCACTGTACCTGGGATTGCGCCAGGGTGTCCGAAATCAGTGAAAGGGGGTGTACTTTATAGTCACCTTATTAAGCCACTGTAGTGCAGACAGGGGTGAAGTTCCTTAGTATCCTGTTTGGGAATTAAAAAAAGTGATGCACCCAGAGGGGACTTAGATTCTATAATAAAAAATGTTATAGATTGGTATCCAAATATTCATTAAAGTGGTAAAGTGGTGTGAGGAAGTTGTTTGTCAGTGTCTGGAGCAAGGAACTCCTCATGTTTTAATGTTTTGGGGGCGTGTCTTTTACAACTGCAAAATTCCCAAATCCTGGCCACATCACGTTACACGGAGCGGTAAAGTGGTGCGAAGAAGTGGTTTTCCAGCGGTTTGCCGACTGAGTGTGGGACGACGATGAGACAGCTCCCTAAACGTCCTTCCGCTAGGCTATGGATTTTAAGGTAAAAACACCAACACTAGCAGTAAGTGAGACTCTACCTGCAAATTTATCTTCTTTGCTATTTCCGCAAATTTCCCTTCCATGGTGTGCGTGCAGAAACAACATAAACTTTACACATTGTAATATGGTAAACATGCCAAGTAAGACTGCTTGCAGACAAAAGGGCTACAATCTAGGTAACCCAAAGTCTTGCAAAGAAACAAAAACCTGCTCACGCTCTACCAGCACATAAGAGGCTGCCTGAGTCCCAGCTCCCACAGGCTTCTAAAGTAGCTGCAAAATAAAAATGAACATGATCCCCAGACTAATCTACCACTGCCTGGCACTAGCGGTACACATCCCAGAGAGCAAACAAAATGGCCTACAGCGATCCATACTGAAATTCACCTGGGGGGGGAAGAGAGCCCGAATAGCGAAATGAATCATGTCCCGAGGCCGCAACGCGGGAGGTCTGGGAGCACCAGAGGTAACCAGGTATAGGCGGGCGGCCCAACTAGCCCGTGCTTTCACATGGACACAAGCATCAGACCCACCATACTGGAAACAAATAAAAGAAGCATGGTGCAAATTTCCCCTAATCGACCTCCCCCACATACGGCACCCAAAAAAACAGCCGTACACAGGACCCATAAATGCAATGCTCAACACAGTGTCAAACTGGAAAGCAGCAGCACGAAAATGGGGATGCACATGAACCCAATCCCCCCTGACACTGGTACGGGGTAACCCAGACTTTTCACCAGGACTCCAACCTCTGCGTTTTGCCGCATGGCAAGTAGGGGGCCTCCAAACAATCTCGGACTTGATAGTAGGGGGCAACCCACTTACGTTCGAAGAGTGCAAGACCAAATTCAAAACCCAGAAGAGGAACGATTCAGATATTCCCAGATACAGCACTGGCTATCACAAAGAACAATCAAGGAAAGGGGCTCCAGAGACCTAACAGCGCTAGAGCTAACACTAACAACG
The DNA here is from genome assembly GCF_040938575.1 of Ambystoma mexicanum. Lineage (NCBI taxonomy): Eukaryota > Metazoa > Chordata > Amphibia > Caudata > Ambystomatidae > Ambystoma > Ambystoma mexicanum. Next base: position 702,203,600 of record NC_090937.1, on the reverse strand, counting down.
GCCCCACCCAGAGGGAAGGTCTCCACGCTGTTTTGGCTCCTGGACAAACACGACCCCGAAATCAAAGAGAGATATATGATCAGCTGGGAGAAAGACCTGGGGTGAACAATAGACGAGAGCACCTGGAACAAGATCTGGCTGAGAATGCACAAACGCACCCAATGCATCACCAACAGAGAGTGTGGATATAAGATCTGGTTTAGATACTACATCACCCCCACGCAGCTGCACAAAGCCAACCCAAACATCCCACCGGGCTGCTGGAGGGACTGCAAAACCGAAGGAACCCTGTTCCACCTATTATGGCCATGCCCGCAAGCAGTGAACTCTTGGAGAGAAGTACTAGAACACATAAAAGCAATCACAGGCCTTGAAATCCCCTGGGATCCAGGGATTGTCCTGCTGGGGGAAACAGGGGAGGGGGAACTCTCCCTCATAGGACACATAGCTCACCTATCTACACACCTCCTAACAGCAGCAAAAATCACACTTGCACGGCTCTGGAAGAATCCCACAGGCCCATCAATCCCGCTATGGTGGGCAAAATGCTGGGATACGGTAGTCGCAGAGAAGATTACATCCCTACGAGCAGGGAATATAAACTATTTTCAGAACACTTGGGCCCCGTTTATGGACTTTGTAGCACAGTTCCCAACCCTCTCCCGTAGACCCCAACTTACCCACTGGCTGGGATGATTCGAGAGACTGCGAGACACTACAGCGGCATGCTATCATCTCCCTCTCCTCTCTCCCCGGACTTAGTCGCCGCCCAGCCCAGAATTAACGTCCCTCCACCAATAAACCACCAAGCCTCTATACTAGTATGTGATGTAATGTATTCTGTAATATAGTAATGTCTATTGTACTGCCTTAAGTTAAAATGTCAATAAAATGTTGTATTGAAAAAAAAAAGTAGTAGCTGAAAATACCCACCTAAAACTACTGGAGGGCATATAATAGGACTGTACAACTCAGGTAAATACACATCAAGATACAGTGCAAGTAACACACTGGAGCAAAGCAACCTGGATATACTAATTGCCCTAGCGAAGGCGGACACCATAGGTGGTAGTAATCGTTCTGTCACAGAGATCGATAATAATAACTCTCTCTTAGCCATAACTGAAAGAGGCAATCCAACCATCTGGAGTCTCATATGACATGGCAAATGCAAACAGGGAGGAAGCTTCTTCATCTAGCTTTTCTTCACCCCCTCGCCGTACCACCACAGCACACTGATGTGCCCTCTCGAATGTCTTTGACTCCTGATCTATTCTCTGCTACAGATCCAGATCTTCCCTCCAGTGAAACTGTAGATCAGAGCACTGTCGAGAACACCAGTATTGGGAGTACTGTTGTGAACCTTAATACAGGTGCCTTGCATTTTGCAGTAAAGATCTTATTGAAGATGTGTGGTCGTATCCACAAAGATCTCAAGCAGCAGGGGAACATGCTTCAAAGCCTAGCAAATAAACTTGATCAGAATTTGGTTGCAGCTATGTTTATGTTTGTTAATTTGTACCGCGCTCCCGGTACATGAAGGCTTAAGGGCGCAAACAGAGATACAAGACAAGACAGAACATTTCATGCAGTTGGGGGGGTCTGAGGTTAAAATAGTGGGCAGTAGGCTTTGGGAACTCTAGCAGAATAGAAAGGTCTTCAGTTTCTTCTTGAACACCTCTGTGGATTCAATGATTCTAATGGCTGGAGGCAGGGCATTCCATGCTAATGGAGCAGCTATATTAAATGCTCCATTGCGAACTTTATTCGTTTTGCAGCAAGGGTTTTTTAGATGATTCGTGTTGTTAGATCTTAAGGATCTGGTGCATTGCTTTATTACAATAGCTTCCATTAAGTAAAGTGGCACCTGACCCTTAAGGCATTTATGAGGTAATAAGTAGCACCCTAAAGCGCACTCTTGCCTGTACAGGAAGCCAGTGCAGGCTCCGTCTTGCCTCTGATACATGGTCCCTCCGACAAAGTCCTTTCACGACCCTCAATGCCCCGTTCTGGATAACCTAGAGGCGGTGGGAATCAGCGTGTGTGATGCCAACTAGCAGACTACAGCAATAATCCAATTTGGATCCAATGATGGCTCTGACTAAAGTCTCTGAGTTTTTCTCAGAAATCAATTGGCGGAGGTAGCGGAACAACTTGATGAAGTAAGATGAGGAGGAGACTATGCTATTCACCTGAGCTTTCATGTTCAAGTTCTTATCCAGGAAAATGCCCAAAGTCTTCACCTTAGTCTTAACCTCAATGTTGAAGTTGTCTATGTTAAAATTATTATACAATGGGCCTAACTTCGTGAGCCTGGTATCAGAGCCGACAATCAAAAGTTCTGTTTTTGCACTATTCAGTGCCAGACCGTTCCCAGCCATCCAACATTAGATCACTTGATAGGCTTTGTTGATCTTTGTTTCTTCGTCACTATGTGAACCTGAGATAGGGATGACACATTGTGTGTCATCTGCATAATTGATTAATACAATCCCTTCTTGTTCTAACATGTTGAAGAAAGGTGTCATAAAGATGTTCTAAAAACATGGGGAAACACTAGCTTCTTGAGGGATCCCAAACAGGAAAGGCGTTGGTTTCGCCTCTGCAGACTCACTGGCCACTCTCATCTGCCTGCCGCTCAGAAACTATGTGGCCCATTGGGTAGCTTGAACAGATAAATGGGCAATACCCCTTAACCTGGTGGACAATATGGAATGATCCACCAGGTCAAAGGCTGCCAAAGGGTCTAAGATCATAAGTAGAGCTGTTTGGCCTCCATCCAAAACTTGAAGCAGCTGAGATTTTAAGGCTAAGAGGACGGTCTCTGTCCCGTGACATTGACGAAATCCTGACTGATATTTGTGGAGGATCTGAGTGTTCTTTAGGTAGTGCGAGATCTGATTGTACGCGACCCTGTCCAGGATCTTCAACACGAAGGGAGTGTTGGTAATAGGTCTCTAGTTAGTATACGTCATCAGACAGAGATTAGGTTTTTTCAATAAAGGAGTGATCCAGGTGTTCTTAAGATCATCTGGAACACAATTCTGCTCAAAGGAGGCATTAACAAATTTTGTGAGAGCCGGAATGAATATGGGTGAACACTCCTTAAAACAGCTGAACAGGGGTCCCCCTTGCAGCTGGTGATTTTTAGCTGTGTGATGATTTTAGATAATTCTGCTTCTGAGACAGGCAAAAAAAGTCTGAAGCTCCTTGTCCTTTTCCAGTACTGTATGGTAACTAGCTACTCAATCTTTTTTGCTCAAGAACAGTTTTTTTATTCTATGGATTCTTTTATCTTTTCCAGTTTATTGCACATGGCTTCCTGAATATTTGTGCACCAAATCTCATTTGTTATGATACGATCTTGATTAGGGCCCTTTTGGTGTTCCAGTTCTTTTAGTATTTAGAAGAGATCTTTGCTGTTCGAAGTTGCATTTACTATTCTGTGATTCAGTGATTCCTTTTTGGCTGAGATGATCGCCATTTGCTAACTAATTTACTAGAACCTACTGAGAGGTCTATTTCGAATAGTGTAGAGATAGTTGGGGCAGGACACGGTCCTATCCCTTGTTGTGAACTGCCTGTGGAGATCCCAGAAAATGAGGGCTCCCCTCTTGCTTACAAGTCGCACAAAGACAGGGACGCTCGAAGAAAAGGATTGAGAAGCAGTCCACTCATGCATGCATTATATTGTCACTAGACGCGAATATGGAGGATCTACCATTGAACTCTACAATAGCAGCAACCATGCCAAAGTCCCAAAAAAAACAAAGGAGAAGGGACCTACGTCGCAAGGCAAGGAATCAAAAATATGTCGGCACACTTGCCAGTTTTCTAGTCAAGGAAGTCTCTGATGCAACCATATTGGGCAAAGGAAATCTGCACAACTAGCATATCACAGGCCATTGCTGTCACACAAGAGCCAACTGCTGGAGTGAAGCAAGTGATAGCATGACTATCACAGATGACAAAGTAGGCAATGGGGTACATCACCAGAGCTTAGTGGAAGTACCTAATTTCACTGCTCTGGATCCTTTAATACTTTCCATTACCCCACTCATTCCAAAACAAGGGGTAACATATTTAAACAGGCCTGAGGTGTTGAGGCTGCTGGCTAAGATACCTACACTCAGGATACTTAATACTACAGATTAAGATTTTATTGAGCAGATTGATGTGGGTGGAAGGAAAGTGACACAACTGTACTGTTGTCTTCCCGATACTGTTGCCTTAATACGCCTGCATAAGTCTACCTTTGGTGAATTGGGCTATGAACTAGATGTTAAGGTGCTTGTGTATTACCATCTACCGGTTGTGAAAAATGCGCTACAGAGCACAACATATTCAGTGTAACTAAGAATATTGCAATAGCACAAACACCAAAGTGTGGTGTAACCAAAAATAGCACAAACACCAAAGAGCTTTGCAAATGTGCAGGGGTGGCAATGGCTGAAAGGTGTCCTGCCCCAATAGTGTCAGGCCTCGAACTGAGGTTTAATGATCCTCATTTGGAACACTAGTGGCAATAATCATCTGTTCTCTCAAGAGGCTCCCTGCCGTTACTACTAAGGCACAATATCTTTCTTTGCCAGGAAACCTGGTTAATTGCATGTTGAAGGCTTTGTAATCCACCAAATGCTGGCAAGAAAGGGTATCCGGGGAGGCCTTACAGTGGCCTGATAATTGGGGTTAGGCAATCTATTGATTTGATACTTCTTCCCACTAGCACCAATAGCAGTAACATTATGGCAGTCGAAATTAAACTGCAAGGCGAGGCCGTTAATTGTAAATTGCCGCTGATCAATGTATATAACCCTCCAGGGAGGCTTGATACTCAAGACATTCTTACAAGTATCGAAGAGGTGTGTGTTGATTGGGGTGGAAGTGTGGATCATGACATGATTCTCTTGGGAGGAGATTTGAATGTGTATTGCCTTGACTATTCACTTTGCCACCATTATGCTAACATCCAGGCTATTACACCAAAAGGGGAATGCACAGGGCTGCCTCTGGGTTGATTCACTAAAGGAATGGGAACTAGTCCTGCTAAATGGACGTGTTAGTGGGGACACCTCCGGTGCATGGACTTGGCAGAATGGTCTAAGCAAGGCTACATTTGATTATTATTTTGGAAGTAAGGCCATTTAAGAGAGCATATTTGACCTAGAAATAGCCAGGGCTGGGCATAGTGACCATGCTACATTAAGCCTGACCCTACAGGTCCCAGTGAAAATAATCTTAGGCTTATGCATAAAAAATCTAATGCTGAGCCACTTAGGACACTGTATACAGTGGACAGGGGCCAGTATGGCCAAAGCCATGGCCACTTTAGAAGCAGTAGATCAGGATGAGTGGCATATATCTTGCTCATACTGTGGATGTGATGGAGACTAGGATTTGTTCTCTGACCACGGGTGTGACTTCTGTTTATCCCAGCCCGGTTATTGTGACAGAAAACACAAATAAGAAGCCATTTGATATTGCAATACGTATCTGCAAAAGAACCATGCGCAGAGAGATCAGATGGCTGAGAAAGAAAACACACCGGGCCATAAATTGTGGTGAAATTAATAGGATTAAGACCATTGACACTGGCTCTACCACTGGAAAAGTTCGGCTCTGAGCGTTCAGTGGCAGCGCATGATTGGTGCACTTGGTAGTGAAAACCCCCCAAGATCAATATGGCAAATATTGTCCGCTGCCAAAGGGGATAAGGAAAAGCAGATTCTTAATCCTATTGACCAACCCACCTGGCTGCGTTTTGTTGATGCAAAGATGAACTTCCAGATGTTGCCCCGTCCCCCAGTTATTCTGGGAAGGGGAAATGTGGCAGCTTGACATCTCCACACAGGCTATATGGGCAGCTATTAAAAACGCAAAGGCCTCTAGGGCACCAGGTCTCAATGGCTTGGCCAATGTTGTACTCAGGAATGATCCTGAGGATAAGCTACCTTATTTAAAGGCGTTTTTGACATCTTGACCTTACAGGTGGCCCGTCGAAACATAAACAGGTCGATGCTAGAAGGAACTTTGAGCTCTTTGGGCTATAGCATATCAGACCTTGAGGACATTAGTAATTGTTGCTTTATACGTAGGCAGACCTGCAAATCAACAAAATTGTGATATGAAACGGAATTTAACTTTTCACAATATTGTAAATTGAACCTGTGACATTCTTAGCACAGGCTGTGTTACAAACCCACCTATAATTTTGCCTTTTCAGTGTTTGTTGAGCTTGTGACGTTTTTTGCACAAGTTGCATTACAAATTTATGTATGATCCTTCTTTACTGGTTGTTGGTCATTTATTGTTCACTCTCTGCACATGTATTTTCTGAATTTAAGAGCGATTAACTCTTTTCTCTTTCTTTTCATTATTTATTTTGTTTGAAATTCAATGGATATTTGTTTTCATTTAAAACACCAACATTGTGTTTCTTAAACTCTCTTTACTCATTGTATTTTATATTAAAAAATAGAATAAATTGGAAATATAAGGCTCTTTTTCTTTTTATCCACTTCTTTTGATTATATTTCAGTTCCCGAGGGAAACTAAGTATGGATATCTGTGATACCAAATGTGAATATGAATTGGATTAAATCCATGATTTAGGTTAGAATCATTCTAAACAGCCATTTGAATTTTTACTTGTTTATACTTTAGACCCCACCATAGCTGTACCACTATTGGGGCAGCCCCTTCTTTTGTTATTACCTTAATTAAAGGCCCTATTTGACAAGGTCTGTAAAGAGCATACCATTCCGTGCACATGGAGGCAGTCGGTGTTGGTACCTGTCTTCTAAAAAGGAGATAGGACTTTGCCAGCAAACTATAGACTGCTCTCCATGTTGGACGTGACTGGGAAGTTGTTTGCTGGGTTTGTCTTAAAGGAACTTGAGTCCTGGGTCAAAGCTGACAAAATGATGTATGATTTTCTGACTGGCTATCGACCTAGGTCTTCAACAACCAATAACATTCAACTTCTTGACAGTCTCATACTAGAGGCGACACAAAAAGATGCTACAGTTCTATGTATTGCATTTGTTGATTTTACATCAGCGGTTGACCTTTTCAATAGGGCTAGCCTCTGGGACAAAATTAAACTTCAGGGTTGCCCTGGGTGGCTCTTAGATATTATTAGATATTACTCAGAAGCTTCACGAAGGGACAGGGGCATGAATTAGGTTGCACAACAACGGCGGCCTCTCTGCATCTGTACCTACCTAGCAGTTTGGGCTGGACTGCCCCTTTTGGGGTAGGACCAAGCCTGATTTGCATATGGTTTTTCCCCTTCTGTAATGGCTTGGCAGGCTGAAAAACGATGGACTGGAGGGTTGCCCAGAGCTTTGCCCGTGGTTATGATTAATTCAAAACCTTCCAGCCATCAACTTTCTGTTTTGCTAAAGTCACCCCGAGTGGGACGGGTATGCCCAGACGTGGGTCCCGAGTCTGCCGGGCCTAGAGACCCAAGCTACTCCTCACTGATGACGCCCAACAAGGCTGAAACATGTCTGGGGATGCTTGTGGTCTCGTGCAGAAGGGATGTGACCTAGCAGTTTGGGCTGGACTGCCCCTTTTGGGGTAGGACCAAGCCTGATTTGCATATGGTTTTTCCCCTTCTGTAATGGCTTGGCAGGCTGAAAAACGATGGACTGGAGGGTTGCCCAGAGCTTTGCCCGTGGTTATGATTAATTCAAAACCTTCCAGCCATCAACTTTCTGTTTTGCTGCAGGGGGTTCAAGCAAGGCAGCATGTTCGCTCACTTTCTATTTAACAGGTATATCTATGAACTTCCCGAGAGAATGCTTGATTTTCTTGGATGCCCCCCATAAGAGTGGTCAAACACGAATTGCATGCATGTTATATGCAGATGACCGTGTCATTTTTTACCATACTTGAGAAGTTGCAGAGCAAAATTGAACGAACTGGCCAGATATGGTAAAGTAAATGACCTTGAGAACAATCTATAAAAAACGCATATTATCCTCATAGCCGGAAAAAGGGTGAACAAGGTGAAGCTGGATTCTTCCTTTGGTTGTGTAGAGTATGTGAATCATTATGCCTTTCTCGGTTTTGAGATGTGTGCAGTGACCACCTGTTCACACATCAATGCAAATAAAAAGAGGAGGACAGTACTGCTGGTGCACCTCTTCTCTAGCTTTGCCTGACAATCGCAGGTTGAAGTCCTATTAATCCTCTATAGGCAGTGCTTCTGTCCTGCAATTTTGTACGGCCTTGAGGCGCTGACTATGAAGGATTTTAGATGATTGGACTGCCTCGAGGGAGTATTATGGAGGAAACTACTAGGGCTGCGACCCTCAGTTGCGATGGAGGCTTTATGCCTCGAGTTAGGTCGAATCTCATTGGGGGCAAGCTGAGAGAAAAGGGGTGGAGTTATAGATGAAGGTAAAAATGACACCACAATGTCCCATCCTAAAAATGTTGGGATCAAACTGTGGAAGATGTTATCGTTGTAGGGTTCCCTCATTTGACGACCTAGTATTAACTACTTTCCAGGCAGTACACTGGTTTCCAAACTGACTCATTAAGGCCGACTTGTACAATTGGAATAAGAACTATGATCACCTTGCTACTCTAAAAATCTTAAAGAACATCTCAAATGTGTTGCACAGATATAAGTGCCCTCAACAGTATTTGGTACTAAGTCCTAGTCTAGAAATACGTTGGCTCCTATTGCGACTTCGAATTAACCAACTACCGATTTGAACTGTTTTAGGGCCTCAATTTAAAATGTCTGCTGAAAACAGGTCCTGTTGAATTTGTCAATGTAAGGATACCCTGGAAACTGCGAGGCATTTGTTCACTGGGTGTCCAAATTTGAGTACTGTATACATGTGTGTATATGGGAACTTTGTGCACACGTGTAATAGTATCAAATCTACTGAATTTTTGACATATTGTCTATACTCCCCTACAGTTGCGGTACATATTAGATTACTTCAGGTTTGACGCAACATAATTAAGATGTTGCCCACTGGAATGATAATATCATAGAATGCCTGCCTCTATAAGCAACAGTTGGTAAACCGAAGTGAGTGCTTGAAATATACAATAGTTTGAACAACTGCTCAAATATGTAACTGAAATACAGTATTAAATAAGGTTTATAGTCAAAATCTCGAAAATTAAAATCTCGAAAAAAAGCACGAATTAAAAATCTCGAAAAAAAAAATATCGAATCTTTTTTTCAATGCGTTTTTTTTCAAAATGGGGGTTCCCCCCCAACCCCCCTTTTTTCATTTTTTTTTTAATTTTACCCCTTTTTTTTACTTACCTGACCCCAAAAACACATATAAATAAATAAATAAAAAATTCGATATTTTTTTTTCGAGATTTTTAATTCGTGCTTTTTGTAATTCGAGATTTTATTTTCGGTATTTTGACCGACCACCATTACATAATATGTAATTGCGTATGACTGTACAGTTAAGGCCCTTATGAAAGGAACTAGTGGCTTATACAAGAACAATGATATTTATGTTTATGATGTTAGTCTGGTATAGTGCTGCTGCTGATTTGAAATGATTTTTAGATCTGTAAAAGGAATTTTAGCAAAGATTTTAGAATGTTATTATTATTATACATGAAATGTAATAAGTATATTTTGTATGATATGAATTTTATATATTTTGATATATTCTTTTGCTTGATTGTATTTATTGTGATTAATTTAGGAAATCGACAAACTTCTTAAAAGTCAATTAACTAATAACAATACAATAAAATAAAATACATAAATATTCCTTGAGGACGCGTTTTTCCTTTTCGGAGAGGGCAAACATTCTGCCAAATGGAATGGTGGAACTAGGTCTATAAAACAGTCCTCGGCTCGATGAGGGGCAGAGCTTTGATGGGTTTATTCGGGAATATGTCCAAGTAATCGTGGTACTTGCAGGGTATAACAGCAGCCTGGACTGTGAGCGTGACTTGATGATCTGCCAGAATCAAAATTACACATTTGGTCACGAGAACCCCTAGGGTACAATTCTGGCAACAGTTTCAGTCCCAGATATAGTGTTGTTCCAGGTGACCAATTGATGTGAGGCCATTAAGCCAGGGAACACCATGGATCAAAGTAAAATGGGAAATAATGATAAGGTCAAAAGACAACTCTTCCTGAGGTTTAGCTGCAACCTTCACGATTAGGTAGGTAAATTCCACTACACTACCAAAAGACAAAGGACGACCATCAACACCTTAAACCAGGACTGAAACTCTGTAACTGGTTCGGGCAATACATTTCTCAATATCCCACGTTATGTCCATAAAGATCGCTGTGGCTACCCGGTCCACCAGAACAGGTTTGTGACTTGTTCGATAGTTCGACTAATAAGACAAGCAATTCAGTGTCCTCCGAGGGCCTGGTCACAGCAAGCACAGGGCCTGGATAGTCTTCTTGATCAAAAGACCCTTTTATGACCACGAACAGGCGCTTCCCAAACACATAGGTGGAACAATCGTCCAATTTCTGACCAATGAGAAATAGAAGCACTGTACATATAGAGCCCCAGCCTACAGTGTTGCTCCCTTTCTTCCAGGTAAAGGGGTCCTCTCATAGCACCAATTTGCATGGGTTCCTCTGATGATATTGAGGATTGGTCCTTTTTAGGTTTGTTCCTGCCAGGAGATGATGTAAGTGGTGGGAAAGGACTTTGGTTCTTTCTCTTCTCATTTCGACGCTTCTGAAGACGGTAGTACAACTGCAGGACTAGAGTAATACATCAGAAAGAGAGGCAGATCTAGGAACTGGAGCCAGTTCACTCTTGATCTCCTCAGAGAGACCCTGTCTCCGCAAGGTAAACTGGGCCTCTTTCGACCATGCGATCTCTGCAGCAGGTTTTTCAAAAAAGGCGATCGATTAAAACTAGAAAATTATAGACCAATATCCTTATTGGATGTCCTTGGAAAATGGTATGCAGGAATTTTGTTGAAGAGACTAATTCGTCAAACTTGTAGATTGTGGTTTAAACCTTTTAATACTCAAACTATTGAAACTAAAAGCAGAAAAGGATAATCAAATGTTATATCTGGCATTTATTGATATGGCTGCGGATTTCGATAGAGTTGACCGAGAGATCCTGTGGAAAAAATTGAGGGGAAAGGGCTGCCCTAAAGATCTATTAGCTGCCATCATAGCCCTACACTCCAACACCAATTTACAAGTGCGACTTGACCAGAAAGGAACCCTCAGTAGGCACATAAAAACTACAAGAGGTTTGAAACAAGGGTGCCTGCTGTCTTCAGTCCTATACAATTTCTACATTCTTGATATTGAAGAATGGTTGGAGCCAGAAAGATCCTGTTCACCACGCATAAATGGGATCTCCGTAGGTCACCTGACAAAATGATGTATGATTTTCAGACTGGCTTTCGACCTAGGTCTTCAACAACCAATAACATTCAACTTCTTGGCCGTCTCATACTAGAGGCGACACAAAAAGATGTTACAATTCTATGTATTGCATTTGTTGAATTTACATCAGCGTTTGACCTTTTCAATAGGGCTAGCTTCTGGGACAAAATTAAACTTCAGGGTTGCCCTGGGTGGCTCTTAGATATTATTAGATATTACTCAGAAGCTTCATAAAGGGATAGGGGCATGAATTAGGTTGCACAACAACGGCGGCCTCTCTGCAGCTGTACCTACAGGCAGGGGGTTCAAGCAAGGCTGCATGTTCGCTCACTTTCTATTTAACAGGTATATCTATGAACTTCCCGAGAGAATGCTTGATTTTCTTGGGTGCCCCCCATAAGTGTGGTCAAACACGAATTGCATGCATGTTATATGCAGATGACCGTGTCATTTTTTACCATACTTTGAGAGGTTGCAGAGCAAAATTGAACGAACTGGCCAGATATGCCAAATTAAATGACCTTGAGAACAATCTACAAAAAACACATATTATCCTCATAGCCAGAAAAAGGGTGAACAGGGTGAAGCTGGATTCTTCCTTTGGTTGTGTAGAGTATGTGAATCATTATGCATTTCTCGGTTTAGAGATGTGTGCAGTGACCACCTATTCACACATCATTGCAAACAAAAAGAGGAAGACAGTACAGCTGGCGCACCTCTTCTCTAGCTTTGCCTGAAAATCCGCAGGTTACTCCCTTGAAGCCCTATTACTCCTCTATAGGCAGTGCTTCTGTCCTGCAATTTTGTACGGCCTTGAGGCGCTGACTATGAAGGATTTTAGATGATTGGACTGCCTCGAGGGAGTATTATGGAGGAAACTACTAGGGCTGCGACCCTCAGTTGCGATGGAGGCTTTATGCCTCGAGTTAGGTCTAATCTCATTGGGGGCAAGCTGAGAGAAAAGGGGTGGAGTTATAGATGAAGGCAAAAATGACACCACAATGTCCCATCCTAAAAATGTTGGGATCAAACTGTGGAAGATGTTATCGTTGTAGGGTTCCCTCATTTGACGACCTAGTATTAACTACTTTACAGGCAATAGACTGGTTTCCAAACTGACTCATTAAGGCCGACTTGTACAATTGGAATAAGAACTATGACCACCTTGCTACTCTAAAAAGCTTAAAGAACATCTCAAATGTGTTGCACAGATATAAGTGCCGTCAACAGTATTTGGTACTAAGTCCTATTCTAGAAATACGCTGGCACCTATTGCGACTTCGAATTAACCAACTACCGATTTGAACTGTTTTAGGGCCTCAATTTAAAATGTCTGCTGAAAACAGGTCCTGTTGAATTTCTCAATGTAAGGATACCCTGGAAACTGCGAGGCATTTGTTCACTGGGTGTCCAAATTTGAGTACTGTATACATGTGTGCATATGGGAACTTTGTGCACACGTGTAATAGTATCAAATCTACTTAATTTTTGACATATTGTCTATACTCCCCTACAGTTGCGATACATATTAGATTACTTCAGGTTTGACGCAACATAATTAAGATGTTGCCCACTGGAATGATAATATCATAGAATGCCTGCCTCTATAAGCAACAGTTGGTAAGCCGAAGTGAGTGCTTGAAATATACAATAGTTTGAAAAACTGCTCAAATATGTAACCGAAATACAGTATTACATAATCTGTAATTGCGTATGACTGTACAGTTAAGGTCCCTTATGAATGTAATAAGTATATTTTGTATGATATGAATTTTATATATTTCGATATATTCTTTTGCTTGATTGTATTTAACGTGATTAATTTAGGAAATCAACAAACTTCTTAAAAGTCAATTAACTAATAACAATACCATAAAATAAAATAAATAAATATTCCTTGAGGACGCGTTTTTCCTTTTTGGAGAGGGCAAACATTCTGCCAAATGGAATGGTGGAACTAGGTCTATAAAACAGTCCTCGGCTCGATGAGGGGCAGAGCTTTGATGGGTCTATTCGGGAATATGTCCAAGTAATCGTGGTACTTGCATGGTATAACAGCAGCCTGGACTGTGAGCGTGACTAGATGATCTGCCAGAATCAAAATTACACATTTGGTCACGAGAACCCCTAGGGTACAATTCTGGCAACAGTTTCAGTCCCCAGAAATCGTGTTGTTCCAGATGACCAATTGATGTGAGGGTTATGCACCTTAAGCCAGGGAACACCATGGATCAAAGGAAAATGGGAAATAATGATGAGGTCAAAAGACAACTCTTCCTGAGGTTTAGCTGCAACCTTCAGGATTAGGTAGTGTAGGGGAGGATTGGTTCAAAAAGACCCCCCTTGCCTACATCCCCTCCCCCGGTGAGGGCCATGGCTAATCGGGCGTCCCCTCCTTACCACCAGGGCCCAGGTGGTGGATGGCTCACCTGCTGAAGACATTGCCCAAACATATCGAATTTAGCTAGGCCTCAGGAACCATTTTGTCTAATAAAGATGGTGTGAGCTCGGCGCACTGCAGCACGGCCCCCACCTTTGGAGAGTTTCAATATTCCTTGTGGACACAGCTCCCTGGCACATCCGCTGTGAGCCCGTTCCCACGAACAAGACGGACATGAGCTAGTGTAAGATACCAACACTGTAACATTTCACCTTCCGCAGTGTATCACTGCTCCAAACATGACCCGGCCAGCAGAGCCTGGGTGAAAAAAGAACTGTAAAATGGTCCTCGGATAAAAGCAAAAGTTCCCAAATATTAAGGCCAAAACTACCTGCGATGGGCGCATTTTCTCCACAAACCTCTTTGATTAGAAAACCTGTAAAGCGTATAGATATGACAGAATGCATGTTCACATGGCATTAGCAATGAAGCACCCACACCACTGCAGTTATGTACAAATAGTAGAAGCGTCCCGGGGGGGTTATTTGCTATGCGTATCATTGAAAGGTTTACACCCCAAGGTCCCTCGCCATAACCGAACTAATGCTGCTAGAGTGCAAAGAAACACAAATGCAACCATACTGAGGGCTCGTGTGAAGGACGTGCGAGAATGCACCCTTCATGTGTGTATGTCCAAGCCCCTTATGTGCCACTACCGTCACGTACGGTGGTGAGTCGTTTTCTATGTGCTCCACCAACCTCACTACTACCTCACTTACTGTAAATGTATATGCATATACTAAAATGTTGTAGTTGTTAAAACATAGTTAAAACATAGTGTACAAATAATGTGCTCGGACTGGCTATATTTGAGAGGCATTTAGCAAAGTTAAAATGTAAGCTTTGGAATGATTCAATGAGTATTGTATAGTATTCGAATGTTTATTTTGTATTTATTTTATTTGTATAGCGCAGACCAGGCCCGGAGGCTACCGGGCGCATTTCTTAAGGCAATGGTTACATACGTTGCATACAATGATGATATATCAACAATAAGTAAGGCATAGAAATAGACATGTGTAGGTGTTACATGGAAAGTCAAGTAATGCATCCTTACTGATGTTATTGCAGCACGTTTTAGTAAGAATCTTAGGCATTGGAGGAGGCGAGCCAACATTTGGCTTTGTGTTTGAAAAGGTTGAAGGAGGGGAGGTTTCTGATAGTCAAGGGGACAGTATTCCACAGTTTGGCTGCCAGGACTGGGAAGCTAGACCCACCGGCTGATGCTTTCACCTAAAATCGGCAACACACGAGGAAGATACCTTTGTGAATATGTGCAAGGCCATTCCCCCTCCCTCCCTGAGAAGCCTGCCAGACGAGAGATCAGAGGCCCGCGCCGCACATCTCCACCTCCCCCAACTAGGCTGGAGCCGCTTCAAAGATTTGTAGCTCCCTCTGCAGCACCCAAGGCCACGACCCGCCACCTGCATTATTTACAGCCCAGCAGTAAACCTCCGCCTGAATACACAACTCCAGAGGCGCCCTGCCTTACACCCCACAACCCACCGGATCACCTTAGGTTAATGGCCCCTGTAAAATTAGGACACCCAATATTATGGCAACATTACAGCAACACATTCATAACGACTTCTAACAAGACAGGAGGACATGTACCGTCTGTCCCATGCCCTGAGACCCAGCCCCACAACCTATGGTACCCGGTCAACAGGACACTGGTAACCATGTACCGATGAATCGCCATCAAACCCCTCTCAAGGTGCATTCCTCCTGTGTTGCATTAACCTGTAGTATGACCTATTGGGAGATTTACTAAAAAGAATAATTTTGCAAATGACTGAATGACTGCGGTGTGCATGGCCTAGGGCAAAGAAGTCAGGAAAAGACATTCATCTCTGACACTGGCCACAGTGGCACAACAACACCGCCCGGATGGACCCAGCTGACCCGCCAGGCCCAGCCCAACCCACGAGGTTGACCAGTGACGTCCTCCAGCCAAGACCAACCACATCACAGCAGCACCTATAGCTAGTCGTCGCCACCCAATCCCATTGAACTTGTGCCCCCTATAGTGTTAGGTTTTTGATGACGTTTTTTGTAAATATATACGCCTGTCTTTGCTATTGTCAGGCAGAGCGCTCTCGGAGTTTGCAGAGTTCTTTGCATGCCCTATTCTGATTGATAAACTCCCATTTACGCTCACCCGCACTTTGTCTTGGCCTTATTCCCACTCTGGGAGAGTCTATCACTGTCTCTCATTGCGGGGAGGATGGTGCTGGTTGGGAACGCTTGCCTTCAGTGGTGACCCCGAAAGCGTGATTATTATTTTTTCCCAACATATCCCTACCGTCCCCTTTTGGCACGAAAATCTCCGGTCGAAAAGGGATACGCACAGTGCGCCGGCTCCGGGAGGCTGCCCGCCAACGGCGACCGGTACGCTCAGAAGTGCGCACTCAACAGAGAGAGGGTATGGGATCCCGGTTGAAAAATCCCCTTTGAGTACCGCTCGCCGGAGCCGAGGCTGACTGTTGAGCGTACGGCAACACTGCCTGGACGGACCCAGTTTTCGGAGACTCTCGGTTCAAGACGGGCACGTGAGTATTGAGTGCGAGCGACCATAAAGGGAGTAGAGGAGGAAATTTAAGACTGGGAACGAGGCGGGGTAAAAAGGGGCACTTTGGGTCTACTAAAGACAATCTTAAACTTTCTTTGCTTTTTCTTTGCATATGGCCATTAGGATTAAGAGATAAAAGTGACGGGAACCTAGCTCCGAGTGGGGGTGGAAGGCGGCGCCGCATAGTGCTATCTTGACTAGTACTGGGAATATATGAAGAAGTGGAAAATAAGATAAAAGTGTCTGGCAAAGGGAGACACGGAGAATATATTAGTGACTGCTATTCTTTCTATTCTTTTCTTTAGGGTTACGGGAAAAATAAAAGGGGGTCAGTACAAAACCAAAGAGATAAAGTAAAGGGACAGAGAGTTTTACTCTAAAAATTGAAGATCAAACCTATATACATATATATACAGATATCTGAAGAAGACGGACAGGGACAGCCGGCCAGGGAGGAAAGGGAGGGCAAATTGAACTGTGAATAGAGTGTTACAGAGGGGTGTGTGCACATCGTATGTGTCAGGAGATAATTTGGTGTGATGGCTGTGTAAAAATGGTCAGAAATGTATAGCCATTAAGTGGTCATGGTAAGTGTGACCAGACAAAGCATTATAAAGACAAGACAAGAGTAATAAGGTGAAGTGAGTGTGTACCTTTCTGATTTTTGGGTTAACATTGTTGAGATTACTGATGGTTTGCTCTTGTACGTGCCCCCCAAAGAGAATAGAATAGAGGCTGGGCGCAGCCAATCTCATGGTGTGCAGGTGGAGGGAGGAACACGAGGAACACGAAGGCCCCCACGATTACGAAATACGCAAACTTACATGGTGATAAGTTTATATTGAGATATCGAGATACATAGAGATACATAAATACCAGGTAGGCACAAGGTATGGGGGCAGAAACACCCTTATCACATATTTGCAAAAACCTACCTGGGTACGCGGAACGGATTAAGAAATACCATGACCAATGGATCACAGAGTTGAAAGGGGAGGGGTTGCCTCAGATATGGCCCGAAGGAGGTTCATTTGACAAGAGTGTCCTAGATATGGTAGCCACATGCATTTGTTTGAAATACAAGGGGAAGCAGTTGCATAATAGGAGAGAAATATTAGACCTCTGGAGACTGTTTGAAGAAATACTGCCTCCTAAGGTAAGGGAATTAGATCCTGATCTACCATCTACCACTGACAATCAGTTAATGATACAAAAAGATGATAAGGTATTGCCAGAGGAAGAGCCACCGATAGAAGTAACCAGGTTGTACCCAATACTAAACAAGCCAGTGCCCGCAGAGGGATACAGTAACCCGACGTATGTGCCCCCACAGACAACTATCACAACGCAAGGGCCAACAGCACCCCCTCCATACGAGAGTCATAGGGAGCGAGCTCAGGTGAGCACACCAAGGGTGGACATAGAAAAACTAACAGACGATCTAGAATCAAGGCTCTCCATAGCGAAAGACGAGCTCTCGAGGATAAAAAGCATATGTGAGCGGACCGCACTTAATACAGCCAGATCAGAGCACGCGTCTAGAGCACAGAGCGAGGGTAGAACATTTGAAGAAGGGTGGAAAAAAGGCGAGATACTGTTCAGAATCCAGGAAGAACCAACCCGAATAATTGAACTAGAGGCAAGAGAGGGATGTACTGACAATGAAGAGAGGCCTACAGGAGACAGGGAGGAGCTACTATGTGATATAAGGGATGATTTGGAAGAAAGCGACAGGTTGAGTATGGCAATGGGAGGGGGAAGCGAAGGGTTGGATGGTGCATGCTCAATGAGGACACTGGATGATGAGTGGACGGGGCGATTAAGGAACCGAGTGGGGAAAATGGCATCATTAGGAAAATCAGGAGTGAAGATGGGTACAGATGCGACAACGAAGGGAAAGTTGCAGCTCCCGCTAATACATAGGTGAGGAGGGAGTCCGAATTACATACCTTGGGCTCAGATGGATAAGGCCAACTTACTAAAGTTATTGCCCCCATTATCCGGAGGGGCGAGCAAGTGGATATACGCCTTTGAGAAACACACTGCCGGGGTACCCCTAGCAATAGGGGATGTGAAGAGCTTGCTTGTATCAGCAGTGGGGGATCAGGCCGACAGAGTATGGGTCAAGGCTGGTTTCCCGGGAGTAACATTAGACTGCGATCGCCATGATGGGGCCTCCTTTAACACAGTGCGTGCAAGGGTGTGGGATGCTTTGCAGGAAACGTTTCCAGATACACCAGACTTACAGTCAGTAATGCAGTGTACAATGAATGACGGGGAAGATGCTATGGATTACATTTTTCGGGTCCAAGAGATGTGGAGGGCAGAAACGGGCACTCCCTGGTATCAATCGACATTGTTATTTTACTTCATTATAAAGAGGGGGCTCCCAAAAGAGGTGCAAAAGGCGCTCCACAAGATAGCAGGTATTGAGGCGAAAGGATGGCCTGAAATTCAGAGCATAATAGTGCACCACTGTAAGCGAATAAAAGAAAGGGAGAAGGAGGTGGCGCAGAAAAGATTGGCAGACGAAGGGAAACTAGTGCAAACAAAGTTGGTGAAGGTCGCAGCAACAGTAGCCGCTCTCCCACACAGCAGGTAGGGAGATGAGGAAGAGGAGGGGCTGGTAGCAATACAAGGAAGGATGGCAACTAATTGGGCAGGAGCAGGACAGCGGCAGTGGAACAAACAGGAGCAGGGCAGAGGTCTGCAGTGGCAAGAGTGGGCCCCTCGAGGGGGACGAGGTGGGTACAGGGGCCGAAGAGGAGGTGGACAAGGATACAGGGGAATGGGAGGAAATGGATGGCAGGGTCCCAGAGGCGCGCAAGGGAGTTGTTGGAAATGTGGGAGGTGGGGACATTACTCTAGGGAGTGCAGAAGAAGACCAAACAGCGGATTTCCAGAGGTAGAACATAATGGCCATCCCCATCCGGGGAGCCCATATGGTCTCCCAATGGGACAACAACAAAGAAACGCAGGGCAGGGGTACAATGAGCAACAACAGGGACATCAATGCAGAACACAGAATCACCCACAAAACAATGACACCATGCACTACACGCCAGGCAACCCTTTCGCAACAACAGCCAACGGAGCCCCAGCACCAGCCCCCTATAATGGCGTGTCAGTGGTTTCAGGGAGCGTGTTCAACCAAGGGGGGTCAATGAGACTCCCCGCATAGGACAGCCCACAGAGAACACTTGCGTGTCCAGTTCTATCTACCACCTACGATGCAGCAGAGGAACCATTGGTAGGGGCGCAGCTAGGAGACAAGCAGTTCATATTCATGGTGGATTCGGGAGCGGAGAAATCATGTATTAGGGAGGGCCGGTTCCCGTTATCTAACCGGAAGTTAGAGACGCAGGGGTTCTCTGGGGCTGTAATCGAAGTTCCTTATACAGAAGCATTGGATGTAATGGTAGGGGGTAAAACTGTAAAAACACCCTTACTGTATTATGAACATTCGCCAATAAATTTACTAGGAAGGGATCTTCTTAGCAAACTCAATATGATGATATCATTCACTGAGAGAGGTATAGTGTGTTCAACACCAGGAATATGCCCATTACGTGTAATGCTGGTAGTACAGGCTCACACAACCGCACCAGAAATACGTGGTTTGCCAGTGGACGAGAGAATGTTTATTGAAGGACTAAAGACACTGGCCCACATAGTTCCTGAGCTCAAAAGAATGGATTGGAGAATACCAGCGGAGTTCCTCTTCCGCCCAATAGTGCACCCTGACATAGCACCAGGATCAGTGGTATCATTAGACTTGCACGCTGTACAGGTATCTGCAAAAAGGATCTTGGTGATTGGAATGGATATAGAAGGGTGTGAGTGGCGTACAGTACTGTGTACCAATGCCAATATTGCCCTGAGAGACTTAACTGATGAGGATCTCTTTTCAGATTCGGAAGGGGATGGTGAAATAGTAATGGAAATAGCAATGCCCTGTGACATTTTAATTCAGGCTAGAGAAATCCCTGTCCAGCTGATGGCAGTGGTGGGAGCACCACCGTCATTCTTCGATGATGACATGAGGCTAGTACCAAATAATTTGTGGACAACAGGCCCCCATGACGTAGGGTTATTGCATGGAGAGCAACCAGTGATAATAAAGCTCAAACAAGGAGCGATTCTACCCCGAGTGAAACAATATCCATTGTCCCGTGAAGCTGAAGAAGGGATAAAAGAGACAATAAATGCACTACTAGCACAAGGGATAATAGTGCCTTCAAACTCCCCATGTAACACATGCATTTACCCAATTAAAAAAGCAAGGGGAGGGTCTTGGAGGATGATCCAGGATTTATGCCCCCTAAATGATGTAATACAGAAAGAGTTCCCTCTGGTCCCGAACCCTGCATCAATATTATGCAGCATTCCAAAAACGGCATCACATTTCACGGTGGTCGATTTGAAAAACGCATTTTTCTCCATCCCCTTGGCTGAAGAGAGCAGATACCTGACAGCATTTACACTAGGGGGGAAGAGATATGAACATTGCAGATTACCACAGGGATACTGTGAGAGCCCGAGCATATTCAACCGCATACTACATGAAGACTTAGGAAACTTATCAGTTGAAAGTACAATTTTTCAGTACGTAGACGATTTACTGGTCTGTGCACAGGATGAAGAAACATGCAGAAAAGATTCAATAACACTCCTGACCCTGTTGGCCAATAAGGGGTACAAAGTAGACAAAGAAAAGCTACAATATTGTCTGACAGAAGTTCTATACTTGGGACAGCTAATATCAAAAGATGGAAAAAGAATAATCCCCGACAGGGTAGAAGCAATAAGATCAGTAAGAGAACCCACAACAGTGAAGGAGATGCAGGAATTCTTGGGAATGTGCAACTATTGCCGAGCATGGATATTAGATTATGCAGCATACACCAGAGCCTTACTGCAAGCGCTCAAGGAGGCCCAACAGGAGAACAAGAAAATAGAATGGTCAGAAGAAATGAGCACCTCCTTCAAATCATTAAAAGAGTTGATTTCAAGCGCTCCCGTGATCGCAAATCCTGATTATGGGCGCAAATTTTACCTGTTCTCACACTGCAAGGGGACACTCATGACAGCTGTGCTGACACAAAAGACGTCCCTAGGACACAAACCGTTGGCTTACTATAGTGGCACTTTGGATGCCGTGATGTAAGGACACTTCGCGTGCGAGCAATCGGTCGCTGCAGCCGCGTTCGCAATTGAGAAAAGTGCCACAATAGTAATGGGATGCCCTGTGACATTGTTTGTGGAGCATTCATAATTTGCAATACTGGAAAGGTCAAAGAGTACACTGACCACACAGCGGGCAACCGCCTATGAAATAATATTGTCCAGCGCCAATATCCATGTGGTACGATGCAGGACAGTGAATCCGGCAACATTCATTACAGAAGCATGCACACTAGAGGACATGCAGGAACACGATTGTGCAACTTACACAGGAGAAAGAGGGGAGGACACAGTGGTGTGCGAGAATGCCCTGACAGAGGGGGAAGTGTACTTTGTAGACGGATCAGCATCAATTGACGTGGACACAGGAGAAAAACATGTGGGTATGGCAGTGGTGAGATTAGAAGACGGTGAGTATGAGACACTAGTAAAGTACCGCCTTCCATCACATTTCTCAGCACAAGCAGCAGAGCTCATCGCCCTAATAGAAGCATTGCACGCAGCCAAAGGGTGCGCGGTGACAATTTACACGGATTCAGCTTATATGACGACAACAGTACATGGAGGTCTGGCAAGATGGGGACGGAGGGGGTTTCGACGAGCAGATGGGACTCCAGTGCAACATGCAGAATTATTGAAGGAGTTAATTGAAGCCCTACGAGATCCCGCCATGGTAGCAATAGTGAAGTGCCAAGCACATACGTCCAACACAGACGTTGTGTCTTTGGGAAACGCGGCAGCGGACGCGGCTGCCAAAGAAGCATCATACTTTGGGAAATGTGAAGCAGGTGAGTACATGCTACAGCAGAAGACAAACGAGGAGCTTCCAGAAGGGTACAATGCAATGCCTATATCACAAATACTAGAGTTGCAGGAAGGAGCAAGTGCAGATGAAAAGGCGATGTGGGTAAAACGAGGGTGCAGCCAATCAGCAACGGACTTACTGTGGCGACAAAATAATTCAGGAAAAGTGGTAATGCCAATAAAATTATTAGAAATAGCGTTTCAACAACTACACTTCCCAGCACACAACACGAAACAACACATTGCAGCAGAGATACAGGAAGAGTGGTTTGTGCCCTGTCTTCAGGAGCACTTATCTAGATTGACATTGGAGTGCACAACATGCCAGATATACAGTTCAGGAATGACATTACGTACACTAAGAGGAACAATTCCAAAACCGATTGGGCCATTCAGAGAGCTACATATTGACTATGCGGACATGGGAGAGAGGTGTAATGGGGCACGTTACATGATTGTGGTTGTGTGCCCATTTTCAAGATGGGTGGAAGCAGGGCCATGTGCACGACCTGATGCTAAAAGCGCTGCGAAATTCCTAGTGAGAGAAGTATTTCCACGCTGGGGAATTTGTGACGTGATTCGCTCAGACAACGGCACTCACTTTGTAAACAAACTCTTCAAGGAAGTAACGACGCTATTGGGAATAAAGCATAAGTTGTGCTCTATTTATCATCCTCAAAGGAATGGTGTGGTAGAAAAGATGAACGGCCTGTTAAAAGGAAGATTATCGAAACTATGCTTTTTATTAAAAAAGAACTGGATTTACTGTTTACCCCTTGCACTGTTTGAGCTGAGAAATCAGCCAAGCAAGGACCACCATTTGTCCCCGCACGAAATTGTGACCGGGAGACGAATGCACACAGCACACTCCCCACTGCGCGAACACTCAGATGCACACAGAAGTGCTGCGATATTGGGAGATGAGTTCACGGACTACTTGAAAAAATTAACAAGGGCAGCGCGCGCAATATCAAAACAGCTTTCACCACCGTTCACGAGAGAAGAGGGGAACACAACAGGGTCAGTTACAGAGCCTGAAGCCCAGGTACAACTGACACCGGGTGAATTCATTTATGTCTGGAGCTTTGTGCGCCAGTGGAATGCACCACGGTTCCATGGCCCATACGAAGTGGTGTTTTGCACCCCTACGGCTGTAAAAGTAAAGGGCCTCAAGTATTGTATACATTTGACGGATGTACGAAGAACATCTAATAGTGTGCAGGAAGAGGTGGATGAGGGGGCACAGACAACAGCAAACAATGCAAATGAAAAGAATGTGTGAATATGAACTTGTGTGCGACAGAAATGGACCAGATTGAGAAAGTTGCTGACAAGTATAATTACATTTAAGGGTATTTAAAAAAAAAAAAAATGTTATGAACTTATGTGTAAATAATGATGTGATAAAAGTACGTAGCGTCGACTCCCTTGTCTGTGCATCCCCAACCCTACTGCCCTACCCGCTTCCATTCCCTTTCAGTATATACTGGCACTGGTAGTGCCAACAAAATGTTTACATTCATGCACTTAATGCACTTTTATATCTCAAACAGGAGCTACCATGGCATCTAACGGGCAGCCTCCAACGGATATATTTATTAGATATAGAGAATTGTTAGCTGAGAGATGCAGATATTCGTATGAGTGTGGATTGTCTGTGTGCATTACATTGTTTTTCACAATAATGTTTGGCTTGGTTACATATTGGTTCATAGCGTTCATCTCTATCGAGATGAACGAGGGGGGAGGGATTAACAGCACTAATGTGACCAATGCAACAGCAAGTGTAAATACTAAAGAAGGTGATTTTTTGGTATGGGACGGAACTAAACTTGTATGGGGATATTACACCACGCCATCCAACGCTGTCGTCTCGAAAAATAAAGGGCTACAGGGAGAAATGCAAAACAACACAGTGGGCCTCATTACGACCCTGGCGGAAATCGTGGCGCCAAATGCACCATGGAGCACGGCGGAAAGCTGCCGATAGCGCCATGGGGGTTGGCGGATTTACCGCCCCATTCCGACCTTGGCGGGGCGGTAAATCCCCATTCCCCATTTTACCCTTCCCCATTCCCATTTTTGCCCCATAGGGTATAATGGGAGTGGGGAAGGCGTTAATTACGCCACCGTAAAATACGGTGGCGTAATTAACAACAAGGTCCCGTAGCGCCATGGATTTCTCCGCCCGGAAAAACCAGGCGGAAAACGCTCCATGGCGCTACGGGAACTCGTAGTGGGGCGGACGGGTCCGCCGCGAATACCGCTGGCGTAAACCCACTCCGCCAGGGTCGTAATGAGGCCCAGTGTCTCCGCCAAAAATATCTAATTACAATGACCGCAGTTTAAATGACCGAAACCCCTCCGCCATATCCTGGTTGTATAACACCCCCACCAGCCAGCCTGCCCCCATAGCCAAAAACACACTGTCAGATAACATGAAGGAAGAAAATGAAAGAATGACAGCAACACATGAAATATTATATGATGATTGGGCAAAGGGGGGCGGGAAGGAGAAAGGGGGGCCCACTTTGTCCATCGCCCATGAAGCTGGGAAGTACATTAGGAACAAAAATAACAGACGAAAAAGGGAGACGGGAAGGAGGAAGTATGATGAGTATTATGGGTTAGGACTAGATAAAATGGAAGACCCGCGACACTCCCACCAGACAAATAAATGGTATGCGGACATGAGTGCAACAGCTAAACAAACAACAAATGAAAGCTGTTATGTCTGCTCCCTCATTCCCCATGATTCAGGCACGCCCAAAGTATTGTTACCCAAAGAGTTGCCTATTGTAGATGCCCAATGTCTCCTTCATCTCACGTTGTGCAGAATTAAGAACACCTTCCAGGCACATGAAGTTACTTTTAGGATGCTGCAGAACGAGAAAACTTGCTATCCAAAGACAGTAGGAGTGGTATGTCTGGAAGAACCATTTTTTATAATACAAGGGACACTTTTTTCAGACAACAAATGGAAGGACGAAGAAGTAATGTGTAAGGCTGAAGCACTGAGGGGTGTGGCACCAGAGAAATTGCAATGGATAGAAGAAACGTGCACACCAGTATGGAAGGAACACATTTCAAAACTAACTTGGGTAACAGCCATTGAAAAACCCTTCAAGCTGCAGAAAGAAATAGACTATGAACTATGTTTTAAAGGAGAGGGGAAAGCCTCCATGGGGACAAACAAGAACTGTAACAAGACCCTCACCATCCCAGACTTACGAAAAGGGACAGCGGCCCTGATGGACACTTATTGGGTATGTGGCAATCAGGCATACCTGCACCTCCCACAATCATGGAGTGGCAGCTGCTCAATGGCCACTCTGCACTCAGCGCTAATGGTCATCCCAGAAAGCCACATTGATGGGAGCAAAAGGACGCGAGAAAACACCCAACAGAGTGCGGCCCAGCCAACTGCAGAGTCACAAATCTATGTCCTGTCCTCCGGAAACAAGGAAGAGGTGCTGTCCCGAAACAGACGAGCATCAAACTACATATCTAGGGCATCGTCAGAGTTGCTGGCACAGATCCCAGACAGATATCGATTATTCAGCTCGGCAGAAACATTCTTCGCCTCACTCATCCCAAGTATCCAGGCAAGAGCAAACGCAAAATGGCTCCAGATAACACGTTGGGAGCTGATCCAGCTGGCAAATGACACTGAAGAAGGGTTCAACGTAATAAAAGTGGAACTAAGAGCATTACGGCTGATGACCATACAAAACAGGTATGTCTTGGACCTGTTGACAGCGATGGATGGAGGTGTTTGCCGAAAAATCAGAAGTGCCTGCTGCACTTTCGTACCTTCCGAAGACGCAGACAACGGCTCCCTGTCCCATGTGATCGAAGCAGTACATAATCTAGGAGAAATAATGAGAATGGAAGGTGGAGCGGAAGAAAGCACTTGGTTCAACAATATTTTCTCCTGGGTTCCATCATGGCTGGGAATGACTGTGAAATTTTTGATGCCGGCTGTGGTGTTCCTCCTCTTTATTTTTTGCCTATGCCAGGTGGGTCTTCGATGTTGTGCTAACGCAGTACCGAATGGTGCAATGATGATGGTGACAATGGGCAACACCCGTGGTACAATACAAGCTATGCAGGAAGTGCAGGTACAAACAGGAACAGATGACACACTAAGATATCAGCTAGTGCCTAGGTATCATGACAAGGATATAGTAGATAAATTATGGCATACTACCATTAGAGAGCCCTGTATACTAGAATGGTACAAGGAGGTATGGGTAGACTTGGAAGGAGAGAGCAGATGTATATACCTCACTTGTACCCCAGATGAATATGCTAGGAGAGGTGAGAGCTTAAGGGGGGTGTGCAGAGCATGGATGCCCATAAAAGGCACCCCTGCATGGGATGACGCAATAATGGACGAGGAACAGTGCAGGAGATTGGAGGATCTAAAGAATTTGTTACTTAAGTAACGAAAGGGGGGAAATGTAGGGGAGGATTGTCCAAAAAGACCCCCCTTGCCTACATCCCCTCCCCCGGTGAGGGCCATGGCTCATCGGGCGTCCCCTCCTTACCACCAGGGCCCAGGTGGTGGATGGCTCACCTGCTGAAGACATTGCCCAAACATATCGAATTTAGCTAGGCCTCAGGAACCATTTTGTCTAATAAAGATGGTGTGAGCTCGGCGCACTGCAGCGCGGCCCCCACCTTTGGAGAGTTTCAATTATCCCTGTGGCCACAGCTCCCTGGCAGATCCGCTGTGAGCCCGTTCCCATGAACAAGACGGACATGAGCTAGTGTAAGATACCAACACTGTAACATTTCACCTTCCGCAGTGTATCACTGCTCCCAACATGACCCGGCCAGCAGAGCCTGGGTGGAAAAAGAACTGTAAAATGGCCCTCGGATAAAAGCGAAAGTTCCCAAATACTAAGGCCAAAACTACCTGCGATGGGCGCATTTTCTCCACAAACCTCTTTGATTAGAAAACCTGTTAAGCGTATAGATATGACAGAATGCATGTTCACATGGCATTAGCAATGAAGCACCCACACCACTGCAGTTATGTACAAATAGTAGAAGCGTCCCGGGGGGTTATTTGCTATGCGTATCATTGAAAGGTTTACACCCCACGGTCCCGCGCCATAACCAAACTAATGCTGCTAGAGTGCAAAGAAAGACAAATGCAACCATACTGAGGGCTCGTGTGAAGGACGTGCGAGAATGCACCCTTCATGTGTGTATGTCCAAGCCCCTTATGTGCCACTACCGTCACGTACGGTGGCGAGTCGTTTTCTATGTGCTCCACCAACCTCACTACTACCTCACTTACTGTAAATGTATATGCATATACTAAAATGTTGTAGTTGTTAAAACATAGTGTACAAATAATGTGCTTGGACTGGCTATATTTGAGAGGCATTTAGCAAAGTTAAAATGTAAGCTTTGGAATGATTCAATGAGTATTGTATAGTATTCGAATGTTTATGATGCTTTCATCTAAAATCGGCAACACACGAGGAAGATACCTTTGTGAATATGTGCAAGGCCATCCCCCCTCCCTTCCTGAGAAGCCTGCCAGACGAGAGAGCAGAGGCCCGCGCCGCACATCTCCACCTCCCCCAACTAGGCTGGAGCCACTTCAACGATTTGTAGCTCCCTCTGCAGCACCCAAGGCCACGACCCGCCACCTGCATTATTTACAGCCCAGCAGTAAACCTCCGCCTGAATACACAACTCCAGAGGCGCCCTCTCTTACACCCCACAACCCACCGGATCACCTTAGGTTAATGGCCCCTGTAAAATTAGGACACCCAATATTATGGCAACATTACAGCAACACATTCATAACGACTTCTAACAAGACAGGAGGACATGTACCGTCTGTCCCATGTCCTGAGACCCAGCCCCACGACCTATGGTACCCGGTCAACAGGACACTGGTAACCACGTACTGATGAATCGCCATCAAACCCCTCTCAAGGTGCATTCCTCCTGTGTTGCATTAACCTGTAGTATAACCTATTGGGAGATTTACTAAAAAGAATAATATTGCAAATGACTGAATGACTGCGGTGTGCATGGCCTAGGGCAAAGAAGTCAGGAAAAGACATTCATCTCTGACACTGGCCACAGTGGCACAACAACACCGCCCGGATGGACCCAGCTGACCCGCCAGGCCCAGCCCAACCCACGAGGTTGACCAGTGACGTCCTCCAGCCAAGACCAACCACATCACAGCAGCACCTATAGCTAGTCGTCGCCACCCAATCCCATTGAACTTGTGCCCCCTATAGTGTGTAGGTTTTTGATGACGTTTTTTGTAAATATATACAACTGTTATTGTCAGGCAGAGCGCTCTTGGAGTTTGCAGAGTTCTTTGCATGCCCTATTCTGATTGATAAACTCCCATTTACGCTCACCCGCACTTTGTCTTGGCCTTATTCCCACTCTGGGAGAGTCTATCACTGTCTCTCATTGCGGGGAGGATCGTGCTGGTTGGGGACGCTTGCCTTCAGTAGGTACATTCCACTGCACTACCAGAAGAGAAAGGACGACCATCAACACCTTAAACCATGACTGAAACTCCGTAACTGGTTCGTGCAATACATTTCTCGTTATCCCACGTTATGTCCATAAAGATCGCTGTGGCTACCCGGTCCACCTGAGCAGGTTTGTGACTTGTTTGACAGTTCGACTAATAAGACAAGCAATTCAGTGTCCTCAGAGGGCCTGGTCACAGCAAGCACAGGGCCTGGATAGTCTTCTTGATCAAAAGACCCTTTTATGACCACGAACAGGCACTTCCCAAACACATAGGTGGAACAATCGTACAATTTCTGAACAAATGAGAAATAGAAGCACTGTACATATAGAGCCCCAGCCTACGGTGTTGCTCCCTTTCCTCCAGGTAAAAGGGTCCTCTCATAGTACCAACTTGCATGGGTTCCTCTGATGATATTGAGGATTGGTCCTTTTAGGTTTCTTTCTGCCAGGTGATGTAAGTGGTGGGAAAGGACCTTGGTTCTTTCTTTTCTCATTTCGGCGCTTCTGAAGACGGTAGTCCAACTGCAGGACTAGAGTAATACATCAGATAGAGAGGCAGATCTAGGAACTCGAGCCAGTTCATTCTTGATCTCCTCAGATAGACCCTGTCTCCGCAAGGTAAACTGGGCCACTTTCGACCATGCGATCTCTGCAGCAAGTTGCTTACATTTTGTGATGTAGACCAAAACATCAGAGGAACCCTGCCTGCAATTCAAAAGTGTTTCTTGAGTGGCATAGGATAATTCCGGGTTACCAAACATCTGCTGGAAGGCCCTGATAAAAACAATATTAATGGTCCAAGAGGGGACTTTTAACTGTGATGAAAGGTGTGGCCCAGGCAAGAGCACTATAGTTAAGGTTAGATATTACCTAACCCACTCCTGCTCTATCAGTTGAAAAGGCCAGAGGTTTCAACGTGAATTGTATGGAACAGGTGTCAAGAAAGTCCTTGAGTTTGGCAGGTGAATGCCCATAGGGCCCCATGGGCAGCTGCAGTAACGGCATTTCAGCATCTATAGCATCCCGGGCAGTCACACACTTCCTTAAGGTGACATTTTCCGCCTTCAATGCATGTACCTCGGTGGCCAACAACTGCACCGTAGACATTAATTCCTGCATGTGTGCCATTAGATTTTCTGGACATCTCAATCTGTCACGGGACGGCCTTACCTGAGAGTTGAGAAACCTGCTGGGTCCCAAGAGGCAAGGCTGAGTCTGCTCAGGCTCCACAGTGACTCAAGGTGGAGTGAAAAACTGGGTACAGTGGATGCAGAGAGAAAATGGAGTATGGGGTAAATCTTCAGAAGCTGCAAAAAAACCACAATGTTTGGCTCCAATGGTTTTCAGGAGTGGAAGATGCAGGATGGAATCAGAAGGTGAAGACAAGAATCCTGCGAGTGAGCCGAAACCAAGAGAGGAGCAGGAGGCAGAGGAGAGGAATCCATGGAGGAATTCAGGAAAGAGACTGGAAGTAGCCCCACCAAGGCTGGGATGGGCAGAATAACAAAGAAATCAGGAGGAAGCAAAGAAATATAGAGCATTCACTCCAATAGAACTCATGGAGCGTTGACAGGCGAACTCTGTCCCCAGCTGATCCATCTTCACTTCCTGGAATGGGTATGATTGGTCCTCAATCGACATCCTGAGCCATGCCGATGTCCCATGTCATTCCAACGTATGCTGGAAGGCACCATCTTAGGGTTGACCCTTTGCCGAGCCTGGCGGTGGCCATCATGGAGTGTGTCATCTAAGCAGGAACGGGTGCCGTACAGCCAGGGGACTCTACGTACACCCATAACAGCTAGTTGGGAAATTTTGTGTATGTTTTAATGTAAAAGACAAACAGAGAGAAATTTCAAAAACAGCAAATACAATCCAGGAATCGCAATTGCTCCAATATTTTGGCGAAATCTATGAGCAAAATGAATTGGAACCAACTCATACATTTAATTCGGCAAACAAAAAACCCTGAAATAAAACCTTCTCCAGGAACGAAATGATTGAACTCATCAAAAACGTAAATGCATCACGTGCCCCGGGACCGGACGGGTTGACAAATTCCATCCTAAAACAAAATCCGGAACTGTGGTCAGACATGTGTCATGTTCTCTTTGACAGAATCAACACCAACAGGCAAATACCAGAATCCTGGATGCCTACAATTGTCATACCAATTTTCAAAAAAGGCGATCGATAAAAACTAGAAAATTATCGACCAATATCCTTATTGGATGTCCTTGGAAAATGGTATGCAGGAATTTTGTTGAAGAGACTAATTCATCGAACTTGTAGATTGTGGTTTAAACCTTTTTAATACTTAACCTATTGAAACTAAAAGCAGCAAAGGATAATCAAAAGTTATACCTGGCATATATTATATGGTTGCGGATTTTTCGATAGAGTTGACCGAGAGATCCTGTGGAAAAAATTGAGGGAAAAGGGCTGCCCTAAAGATCTATTAGCTGCCATCATAGCCCTACACTCCAACACCAACTTACAAGTGCGACTTGACCAGAAAGGAACCCTCAGTAGGCACATAAAAACTACAAGAGGTTTGAAACAAGGGTGCCCGCTTTCTTCAGTCCTATACAATTTCTACGTTCTTGATATTGAAGAATGGTTGGAGCCAGAAAGATCTTTTCGCCACGCATAAATGGGATCTCCGTAGGTCACCTGCTCTATGCAGATGACCTTGTGTTGTTGGACATGACCCCTATAGGGCTACAAAGAAAGCTCAATGCGTTACAGGCTTACGTTGATGTTAATGAACAACAAATCAGTGCTGAAAAATCAGAATTTCTAATAATCAAAAAAGCACACTCGAGAATACATAAACCATTCAAATGGTGTCTGCAGGACATTCCAATCAAAGTGTCTAATAGCACAAAATACCTGGGAGCCATGATCAGCTCCGATTGGGGTGAAAAGCCATGGACTGCCAATATGGAACTGAAAATGGACCAATTGATATCTCAAGCACTGATATTGAAGAAGAAATTTGGGATAATTTTCAATCCAGCCTCTGGTTGTTTTTTATAATCAAAAAGTTATACCTGCAATTACCTATGCAGGTGAGAGCTGCCTTAGAATGCCCTGGGAAACTTGGGATAAACTCGAGTCCAGATTCTGGAAAAGAACACTAAGATTGCCAAATTGCATACCGAGTGGTGTGATTAGGCACAAACTGGGATTTCATTCACTCCACATGTACGTGGTATGGAAAACCTTACCAACCTATAGAAAAGTTGAATTAATTGATCTCCCACCTTAAGATAAAATAATAAAGTCCCAAAACGAAGTTTCCGCGTCTTGTCTCCTCAACATCTGGAGATCGAAATGCAAAGAAATTATGGAGAATCTATGCATCAGTGCTGAAACATTATGCAACAACCCAAAAAAAGCAAAAGTAGCACTGTTATCTGTTGATTGGGCTCAAACAGAAGATATACGTGCAGGTTCTAAATCACATACGCTTTCAACCAAACTGGTTGACTTCCCAAAAAATCTCCTTAATTATCTGAAGAAGAGCGCAAATCCGAAGCATAGGGATGCCATACTACACTTTAGATTAAACATTCTAAGAACAAAACAGAACCTAAAGAAATATGGTGTTTCAGTGGACGATAAATGCCGCTTATGCAACAAACATGAAGAATCGTTACAACATCTATCCATGTTTTGCAAATAGTTAAAAGCAGAGAGAGAAAAGATACTCCAATGTTCTTTGCCTTTGTCATGTGGTTTGTACTCTGACCTTTGGTGGGAAGCATTGTACGTTGCTCTTAATAATAGAACAGCAAGACGCTTGGGCTTGTTCCTAGATGTGATCCAATCAAGACTATCTGGACAATACAACTTGCAACTGAATCAAATTAGTCTCAGCCAAAACCTGGCTTCCTACAGCCAAACGCAAACAGACAACAAGGCCCTAAATGAAAAAAACAGGAATGACGAACTGTTAATGGCGAGGAAATCAAAGGACACATGGATTGTTGATATTGTTTGGCTTGGTGAGAAAGTCTAATTTGGGACATCAAAGCAAAAAAGTTTGTATTCATTTACACTAAATGCTCAATAAAAAATAAAAAAATAAAACAGCAAAGAGGTACTTATTCTTCCCTGGAATGCTGTCTGCCACCATGGATTCCTTGTCTTCTTGATTGGCCCCACCACCCCTCCTTGCCCCGCAAAATACACTGCTCCCTTACATTGGGTTCTCGGTCCTCGGGAGAAAACAAGACAAAGTGTTGGTTTGTTGGGAAATTGTGTTCGTGGTTTGCTGGGAAATCTGCTGACGTCACTCGGTTTCCAGGAAACATGTCCTGCTCCTTGTGTGGTGTTGTGCTGCTGCCGCTGCTGGCTGCATAGGTGGGGAATCACCTCCTGTCGCCATCATGTGCTGGTGCCTGCTGATGCTGCTCCTCCTGCTTTCTGCTGGTCCTGCTGCTCGTGGTCCTGCTGGTGGTCCTGCTGGTGGTCCTGGCTAGCTGCTGGTGCTGCAAGAAGGTGGTGCTGCTGTTGCTGCTACTCCTTCTCTCCCAAAAAGAAGAGGTGTGTTGGAGACTTGGAGGTAAGTTTGCATTCATATAGGCAGGTAAAACCACAGCCTTTTTGCCGCAATATTTTGTGTCCACTGCCATTTTTGCCACAATTTTAACACGTGGAATCCACTACACGTAGCCTTCTCCTTTCCATGGAAGCCATTTTTTTGTTTGTTTACTTATTTTATTGTTTTCGATGTCCGCCACGGAATGGGAAAAAAATCTGTTCCAAAACACTGGAGCATTTCAGAACAGAAAAGAAATGCTCTAGTACCGGGCCGGGGTACTGAAAGCAAAACACCCCGAGCGGGGGTGAGGGGGCATTACCACTTCAGGTTACACCCCGGGGCATTCGTTAAGGACTCTGTAACTATGGACCCTGGGGCATTACCTAAACTGGTAATGCCCAACCTCCTTATTTCTTAATGAGGTACTGAGCCTTCATTGTGAGGAGCACTGTGTCCCATGTGATGCAGCTATTTGCCTGTTCCTTTTTCTATGCCTCCTGACAAACTTTTGCCCAATGGATCTACCACATACTGTTCTCTCGAATATAGCTAGTCCTCCTGGGGAGCTTGTGTGGGTGAGATGGATCGAGTTGTACCTTATCTACTGTGTCTGTTCACGGACCACTCCTTCAGGTTTGATCAGATGTGACATGACAACCCGAGGCAGCAGGCCCGGATTGGGTGTTATTGTTATTAGCACCCCAGGTTTCCAACCCTGGAAACCCAGGGTGCTGACAGAAATGTATTTTTGTATGAATGAACAGGACGCTTGTGGAGTCTCTGGAGGATAGCTCAGGGACAACATGCTCACCTTGAAAGCAAGCCGACATGGAGCACCGCAGGTTCGATCCCTGGGTCCGTGCTTAGAAACCTCTGGGTATTAAGCGCATTATAACTAACCTATCATATCATATCATTCATAAAAAATGCATACCTAAGAAGGCTGCTGTGGAGCTGGAAGACGGAGCCCCTCTTCCATTTCCATGTCGGCCCAGGTGACTAGAGTTGCGGTTGTGCCACGTACAAAAGAATAAGGTGGGTCGGGTAGAGGGATGAGCAGGGAAGGGAACAGTGACCGGAGAGGTGGTTGTGAGGAAGATGGCGGGGGAAAAACAAAGAGGTGATGGCTGGAAGGTTTAGAATGAATCTTAACCACTGGCATTTCTCTGGGCAACCCTCCAGACCACCGTTCTTCGCCTGCCAAGCCATTACAGAAGAGGAAAGACCATCTGCAAATCAGGCTTGGCCCCACCCCAAAAGGGGCAGTCCAGCCCGAACTGCTATGTCACATCCCTTCTGCACAAGACCACAAGCATCCCCAAACATGTTTCGCCCTTGTTGGGGCTCATCAGTGAGGAGTAGCTTGGGTCTCTAGGCCCAGCAGGCACGGGACCCACGTCTGGGTATACCCGTCCGACTCGGGGTGACAAAGCAAAAACAAAGAGGTGATGGCTGGAAGGTTTAGAATGAATCTTAACCACTGGCATTGCTCTGGGCAACCCTCCAGACCACTGTTCTTCTCCTGGCAAGCCATTACAGAAGAGGAAAGATCATATGCAAATCAGGCTTGGCCCCACCCCAAAAGGGGCAGTCCAGCCCGAACTTCTATGTCACATCCCTTCTGCACAAGACCACAAGCATCCCCAAACATGTTTCGCCCTTGTTGGGGCTCATCAGTGAGGAGTAGCTTGGGTCTCTAGGAAGATGGCGGGGGAGCAGCCATCAAGTTGCTTGAAATACGGGTTTGGATTGTGGGATTCAGCCCGCGATCCGAGCAACCTGAATGGCTGGTTCCCTCGCCCTGGGTGCTAAGTATGCACATGCCATATTTACCTGATAAATGGTGTTCTGGAAGTGCTTTGTTTTTGCCATCCATAAAGAGCTAATGAATATCCAACAAAACAAAGAATTGTGTTCAGAAAAATACTCTGGCAAAATCCTATTTTCTGAAATCATTTATCTCAAATTAATTATTCACAGACCTAAAGGATGAAAAAGATGAAAAGATGAGCATGCCATGCACTGCAGGGAACACGCAGTTAGACAGTAACCACTTCAATTTCCTGTTTTTATCATATGACTGCCTTGAAGTGATGACGGACTATATCCTCATGAACAGACAAACGTGAAGTGTGATCTTCACATTTTATTACACCAAATTAGATGATTGCTGGTGAGCTTTTTTAAATGGTTTTACATTGTATGAGGTGGAATGGATGGAGGAGGTGGTGATTGCCGCGTCCACTTGTCTTTCCTATGCATGATTTGTTTGGGGTGCATAGACAGTACTACACACACAGCACAACGGGTGACGAGGAGGCGGGGATAATAGCAGCTGGGCATAGGGCCCAGGGTGGGGCTGGAGGAGGAAATGGAGAGTGTATATTGCCTGGAACATGCCTGTGTTTCGCTACTATCATCAATACATTGTACCAACACTGTTATATGGGTCAGATACGTTTTATCAACACTGTGATGTGGGAAGCATTACTATGGAGGAAAGTTCTTGCCCTTCCCCAAGGTGAGCCAGTGGCACTAAGCTGCTACAAACTGGGTATCTTGTTTGTCAAACTACAGAAAGTGCTGGTTTCAAACATGTGCAAGGTTTTAAATCAGTGGAGAGTGGGATGTGAGGGGTTAGGTATAAACCCCTCAAAGGAGGAATGATGTCTTCTTCCTGGTGGAACAAAAAGAAAGCTCTGGAGATGGACTGGATTAACCCAAGAGATTTGTTGATGACTTATCACCTTTTTGAGCATTTTAGATAGAACATCACATTTTTTAATGCGGTCTCTACCTATTTGATTGAACATCCATCTAAGGCTTTTAGGAATTCTATTTTAAGTTTGAAATTAAAGTTATATTCTACTAGGGCTGTTATAGGTCCTCGAAATAGATAGAAAAAAATGAAAGACCATGTCGCTACTGTAATTCTGCAGTGGAAATCCTACAGCATCTTTTTATGGCGTGTACAATTTTAATTGATATTCGTTTATACGTTTTTAGTAAATTTGTTTTTTTTTACCTTGAATCACTACTCACAGAGGGTTTCTGGCAACACATATTAAAATGTTCTGAGATGTCACTGTGTATTGCTGCTATAGACTACTTGAGAAGAATCTTCATTGGTCAAATGGTACTTATGTCTTGCTGTTGGATTGTTTTTGTTATTCTGGTGTTTGTGTGAAAAGTTTGTTTTAAACTGTGCCACACAATAATAAACAATCTGAACTATATTGACTGGAACTTCTGGAGCTGGCCGCCTTTTACTTTTTGTCCTGCCATTTATTTTACGTGCGCTAGCCGGCTGTCCACTGTCAGGCCCTTTGTTTTCAAACTGGGGGATCTGGGGAGGCCTGAAAGGCTCAAGGTTGAACCACAACATTATATTAAATCATTAGAAGAGGTCTGACAATTAAATATAGTGAACATTTAATATATATTTAGAATCCTTGTAACTTTAGATAATAAATGAAAAATGTAAAGAATAAACTTTTTATTTTAACTGTGTAAGTTTCTAAGAAATCTATTAAAATATATTTATATCTCATGCATTTTACATTTTACAATGTATTTTATAATTTTATTTTAAATGAGTTTTTGTGCCGTAATATGAAACATGTTATTTTTCAAAAAGATTTAGTAGTATTCATTTCTTTTAAATAATTTTGAATAATATCACATTTAATTCTAGTTTATTCGGTATTATGACCTATTTCTTATTTTCTTTTAATCTTAAACATTATTTTAGATAAACACATTTTTTTTTGCATTTTGTATTGTTCATGTATTACTTGTTTTGATGTGTTATTATTAATTATGATCATAACTGCTGACTAATACTAATAGTATTTCCATTAAATTGGAGAATTCATTTTGATTAATAATGATATTCTGTATTTTATATTTTCCATTGATTTGTTTTTTTAATTGTTTGTTATTAACTTTGGGAATTACTTCTGATTATTTTAAATAAATTGTGCATTAATATTGTATTGGTCCTGAATTATTACTATTTGTGGCTGTTAATCTTGACCATTTAGTATACTTCATATTTTTAGTTTGTAATTTTTATTTTTAATGTATTACTATGTATTAATATTGATTATAAATTCTGATTCATATTTGTTACTCAATAATTAATTTCCTTTTTGATAACTAGTATTTATTTTCTATCAATCGTGATAATTCAGATGAATAATATACTTTTTTTTCATGTATTACTATTTTGTTTGTTATTTTGCAATATTATTGATGATGACTTCTTCATTTTTTGTTGTGTTATTGTATTTTAATTAATTATTAGTGTTTAAATAATAATTGTGATATTTAATTTTGATCAATAATTGTATTTTATGTATATTTTATTTTCATTAAATACAATTTCCTTACACATATTAGTCTTGATTATTACTTTTGTTTAATATTGATATTATTTTGTATTAATACTATCAGCCTCATCACGAGTTAGACAGTAAGGGGTAAAATTGGCGGTAACTGAGCTACCACCAATTTTACCAATATGCCAAATTATGAGGTTGGGTTTTGAGTGGAGGATTTACCTCCAGGAAAACCCTAGAGGTAAATGTTCACACTCAACACCGAAAAATCAAAAGAATTGCCAGAATTACCATGGGGGTAATTCCACGGCTCTAATTCTGCAAAAAAAGCCCCAAAAATAAATGGGGAACTTCACCACCACCACTACTTATAATCAGGTGGAAATTCCGCCTGACCAAGTGGCAGTAACGATAATTCCTTAGGGAAATTATGTGGCAGATTTACCGCCTAACTCGTAATGAGGCCCTATATTTTCAATGAATTATTGCTTGTTTTATGAATCTCAAGCATCAAGTTTGATTCATAATTGTATTTATTTTGTAATATTTTGTTTATTTTGTATTAATTTTGATTATCTCAGAATAATATAAATGTAATCTTGTATTTTTTTTCATGTTTTAAATTTTATATGTAACAAAATTTCTAGAATTGAGTGGATGTAGTAAAATAAATCTCAAGGAAAGATGGCAGAGGAGAATTGCATTACATTATGGAATGTTAAATCAAAAGTGGGAATTAAGAAAACAAATCTAAGAGCTTGTTCATTTTATAGAATTTTCAGTAGAGGACACTTTCATGAATTTACGTAATCAGTAATTTGTCCATCAATAGTTTGACATGAAAGCATTCCTTGCACAAATCGACATTTGAATGTTGTCAAACAGACTGTAGATCAACCCCAACAGACCAGAACTAATGAATTGAAGTGTGGCTCCTTCCAACACCACCTCAAACCCTTGGCCGATATGATGGGCCAATAAACAGCATCATCATCAGGAATCATTGCTTTCTTATTTATCAGCTCGTGAAGGAACCAGGCACATAGCTCAACAAACAATAACACTCTGCAATTGGGACTGGCCATCAGCATCTCCTCAAGGAAACACATGTCAATCAAGGGGCACACCATCCGGATGCTCATCTCTTCTTCTATGATATGATATGGCATTTATAATGCACCTATACACAAGTGTTTCAAGGCGCGACAAGGCAGGGAGGGGGAATGAAGGGAGGACAGACAGCGATCCTACTAGGCCAAGTGTCATTCAGATTGTGCATAGGGGGAAGGGAGAGTGCAGTACACGGGAATAGAATAATAATTTTAATGGAATGATTTTCAACATCAGTCCACAATCCCCAAAAGATAGGAATCACTGTACCGTTAACATAGAAGAAGATTCTGAGTGTTGACCGTACTCCTCCTTCCCAACTTTTTCTCCCTTTCCTTACTAAACTACTCACTACTAAAATCTTTCAACCTAACACAGCATTCACTCCTCATCTGAAGACCCACAAGGTCTAGCATACTAAACACAGACACCGACCCTGCTCAATTATTATCAACATCCAATGCGCCCATTGCTACTCTCACAACCATGGGAATGCCCTTTTGGCTAACCTATCGCAGTGTATCACATCTGCCTGAAACATAATAGAATCCATACTAGCATACAGGTAATGGGTACTTCTGATCTGCACTCTTCACTACCATAGGCGTTCATGCATCTACCGTCCATCTATCCGACAACTTCCCGGTGCTCCAGCGGCTTTCTTTTACTGAATCACACACATCCTTCCCATACTCTTTGATTTTTTAAGACAGTTTTCCTGTAGCCAGGTGCAGAAGCTATGCCATATTCACAGACATGACATTTATTAATAAACACATTTAAAACATGAACATAAGTTCCTTACCATATGTAGATTTCTTAATGAACATTGACTGATGCAATCGCAAATTGCATGCATATTTCTATAGTTTCAATTTCCTTAGATGCTAAACTGGAAAATGGCACAAATGAAGCAGGCTAGAGCAAGCAAGAAATGTCCCAACTCCCAAATAATTGAGCAGTGTGATTCTGTCTGAGTTCAAACCTTCCCAATTCTTTGGAAGCACTAGTACACCTTAGTGAACATGGTTATAGTGCTGCTAAAGAAGATAAAAGTGTTGCTGAGGTGTCAAATGATTTGGATCGTGGAGGAAAGATAGTGCTTTTCCTTGTTGGTGCTTGAGGCAATATTCAGTGGTGAGCTGCAGACACGGGAGATGGGGCAAGTACCGGTAAAAAACATGACAGTCCTGCTGTGGTTACAGACAAGGCAATTTCTTCACATGAAGGTAAGAATGTTGCTGGTAGTGAGCAAATGGCAGCCATTCCTCATCATTGCCCTTTCAAATTGAGGATACCAATGACCCTTTATGGACCCCTGAAGGTCCTGGCAAAAGGAAGATGCAAGAAATGATGATGGGATCTAGTGATGGCGGCGTTTCTATTAGTTCCAGACATGTAAATGTGTGTGCGACTGAGCAGCAGAAGCACAGCACAGAGCACACATCAGCTTTGGCACCCATCAATGTCTAAGAAAAAGAATTTAAGCCACATTAGAGCACACAGTACACACATGGCTGGTAGGACAGAGGTGGCAACAGGCAGACATCTTACAAACATAGGATCCCAGAGTTTCTCGATGTTCACTACTGAATCTGCCAGCACCACCACCAAAATAGAGACATCTGTCAATGATTTTGCCAGTATCAAAAGGCCACATCACAGGCCTGAGACATTTTCACCATTGACGAGAACAATAACCACATTGAAATATTGAAACTTTGCAGAAAAGCTATGCTTTGTGGGAAGCCGGTCACTCTTTGTGGCGCTGGGGGCATGTGGAGTTGCTTGGAAAACAAACAAGGAGAATACTGGCTCTTCTACTGAAGGAATGGGTCTTACAGTCAAGGAAGAAGATGATAATGATGCAGGAGATGCTGGAACACATCCAGATTCAGGGAGCAGAACCTCAAGCTCCTTGGCTTCTGCACCAGCCTTTCAGTGGAACAGAAATGTCACCACTTTTCCTTTATGGTCTTCGTCGCTTAGATTGACAAGCACCCCATCAGCCAGCACACTTTTTCTATCACAGTCTCTTAAATTCGCCACAATCAAGGCTGTTTGCACCCAGTCTACAAAGTACTATAGTAATATCCCTTGGGGTATTTATGAAGGGTAAGCTAGCCAAACTGATGGCAGGTGAACTCCTTCCCTATTCTTTGATGGACACTGATGAATTCTGGTAACTTGCCAAAGCTGTTTGTCCCAAATATCATGTACCCAGCTGCACATATTTGTCCTCATTTCTAGTGGCTGATCTTCACAGGACACTTTTACCAACAATCAGAAAGGGGCTGATTGAGTCTGCCATGCACACTATTCATGTGAAAATAGACTAGTGTATAGGGAACAGTTTGAATCATTGGACATTGGGATTCCTTTAAGGAATTTCTTACCGATTGGGCAGCCACCACTACCTCCACTGCATATCAAAACCAATTGCCAGCAACTATTTCAATGTTTGCCGTGGAGAAGGTACACACATCAGCCAACATCCTGACAGTATTCAGTGACAAGGGTTTGGGATGGTGAAGGGCTTCAACCAAAAGCAATGACTGAAGGCTTTGTTGTGAGTAACAATGGAGGGACCATTGTGCGTGCAATGATGGATGACAATTAGCCACAAGTGCTCTGTTGTGTGCACTGCTTGGATCACACAATACAAGACTTCCTGAGAAAAGGTAGTTTGACAAACTAATAGCCATATGTTTCAAACTGTTTAGCCATTTCAGCCATTCTGTCAAAGGACAGAAGGCGGTAAGAAGATTGTGAAATTCAGATCGCCTCATAGAGGAGGGTCCACCCAATGGAATTCATACATATATATATACCTTAACACTCCTATGAACAGCACAAAGCTATCAATGAGTGTGTAATGCAACACAAGGGTGAAGCATGGTCACTCATGTCTTTTCCTCTTAGACAATGAGGTTTCATGAAATGGCACATTCAGCTTCTATCGCCTTTTGGGTACTCCACCTCTGTGATGTAACCCTTCTAGTTCAGGAGCTCCAGACATGATGATGGGACATTATATTAGAGAAGAAGAATATTTTAAAACCCTGGGCATGCACAAGCAGCAAGAAATAAATACCCGGATCAACACATCGTTGGCTTTGAAGTTTCATCGGTGCCCCAATTTTATACCCACGCTACAGATCTTGATTATCTGCTTGTTTGCCTCTTTCAAAGGGTGACATAGAAATATACAAGACATGGAATTTGGAGCACATTGTGGCACATGGGCGGGGAAGGTCTCACTTGCAGCTGCCCAGGAAGAAAATGGGCTCTACTTTCACCTCCATACAGATCAGTCTGAGCGGAAACAGTGCCACCCCCACCAATTCTGCCATGCCTCTAGGACAATGGAATTCACAAGCCACTCCAATGTCTCCATCTGCTACCAGTAAGCAGTGCTGCACAAGTTCATAACTGTCTTCTACAGGAGCCTCCCAAGTTCAGTCAGGAGCAGAGATGAATTTGGAAATGCTAAGTTAAGGCACGGCAAGCAGAGCAAATGTTCATATCATGCGGCTCAGCAGAGAAAATGTCCGAGCAGTATCTTAAAGATGATATCTGACAAGCCTCTGCATTATTGATACAGCAAAATGGAACAATGGCCAATAATAAGCAGGCCATACATGCAATGTAATGTAATTGCCATGTGTATAGCAACTTTCACCATTGGTATGGTTCCAAGGTGCGGTAGGTTGAATTCCCTTGGGGGACAGAAGTCCAGGTATGGGAAATTCGTCAGAGAGTTATAGAATGAGTGTGTTCATTTCAGCCAATACAGAGATAGGTAGGGAAGGCCAAGTCCCTGCTAGTCACCCATGTCAAGCATGCAAGTGGACAGGTGCAGAGAGGAAGTCTGGAGAGTATGCCAAAGAGACATTATGTGTGCATCTAAACCACATTTTTTATCATATGGGATAGCTGTATTCTAATGTCAGAGGTGTTTTGCAAAGTGTCTTAGAATAGTGCATGGGTGCTGAGATCACATATACATTGTGTCCTGCCATCAGCACCCACTCTGAACATGTTTTTAGTCCAGCTGTGCTGTTATCAGTGAAATAAGGACAAGTCTGTCAGCATAAGTGTAGAAATCATAACCCTGTTGAAGAAGAATTGGCCCATAGGAATGTTTAACACCTATGTTCAACCAAGTTGTGTGAGTTAACAGCGTCTTCCTCACAAATGGTTTTCGGGTACAACACATTTACTCCTAGGGAACACTTTGGGAATTACCCCCTCAGAATAACCACACACATCAAAGCACAGCCAAAGTAGAACATCAACTGAGGTCATCTGTATCTCATAGTTCACAAGGACTTTTTCCAAGAACTCTCTTGTAGGTATGTTCTACAAAATGGCAAAATCGCAGCTAATTTCACAAAAAATGTATGGGGAAACCATGCAAGGTACACCTTTCTGGTGCCTCCACCTCTAGTCATTTGAACAAAGTGGTGTAGCGCATTGCTACTGAAAAAAACAACAAATTAAGCAAACAATTTAAAAATAAACTTTGGTGAACAGGCTACATAACAGTACATCATTCCTCCTGATGAACCGCATACATTAATGTGGGGAAACACGTGTTGAGGATATTAAGGATACTATGAATCTACTTTGAAGATGTTATCTTGAATATGAATATGAATATTGATAAGAATTTATTTTTGGGGAAGTTAAACTAATTTTTGCCACAACTGGCAAACAGTCAAAAACAAATTTCTCTTCTTTCGTTTAACTTTGTGATTCTACAATTAAAATCAAAATGTATCTGGAGCAACTTAAGGATTCCAAATTTTCTTTACAACCTATGTTCTAAATATCTACATCTATTCTTTTTATATAATTTATGTTTTTGAATGCACACTGTACTTTATCACAGTGTAAGTAATAAGCCCCACTTAATGTAGTCAATGACTTTGTGTGGCAATAGAAAACGTAACTTAACAGAGAAACAGAATCCATGCTTTTAGAGCTATTGAGTAAGAGGCCAACAAGCAGCACTTCTTCAGCCTATGTGACTTACTACCTGCCTAACTGAGACAGTGTGATACTGATTAGTGACTCCAGTGAGACAACCAATTTTCCATAACATGACACACGTCCATCAGATTTAAAGGAGTATCGAAGGCTGCTTGCTGCACTATAATAATAGTAGGTCAGTGTGCTTCCTACACCATTCTAAAAATGGTTTTATATTCAGTGGCACCTGCTGCGCATATAAAATGTTATAGAAGTCAGAACCAGCAGCATTTATTTGATTTCCATCCTGTAAGTGCCACTGAGCAGGTGGGTCCCATTTCAGTGTGTGACGATGGGAAGACGCAATCGAAGAGTCACAGGGACATTACATGAGAAAGTGAAGTGGCTACACAGGTGACAGAGCATGGACCTCAGGAGTCATTCAAGATGATGAGATGAAGAAGAAAAGTGTTACTGATGTGTGCTGTATCACAAAAGAGGAGGAGAAACAAGCTCATATTTTGCCAACACCCTACATGCAAATAAAATCATCACACTGTAAGGCAAACCTCCAGACAAAGGAAAATGGCTTGGTGCACCTCTTTGAAAGGAAACCAATATT
Source organism: Ambystoma mexicanum (assembly GCF_040938575.1). Taxonomy (NCBI): domain Eukaryota; kingdom Metazoa; phylum Chordata; class Amphibia; order Caudata; family Ambystomatidae; genus Ambystoma; species Ambystoma mexicanum. The sequence goes on along the minus strand of NC_090937.1, from coordinate 702,159,109 downwards.
TATTTTGTATCTAAAACGGAAAAAGGTGACAGAGGGAACCGTAGAACCCAACTGCCATGGAGCACTGTCTGATTTAGTTCAACAAATGCAAGCACTTAAATAGCAAATTATCATCACTTGTGATGCAAACAGTATACAGTGTTATCCCATCAACCTCACTGGCTTCCACCTATCCTATAGTCCCTTAACCAATTGGCCACATCTAAAACTACCCCTGCCCTCTAACACATGGGGCCTCATTATAAGGCTGGCGGCTGCGGCATGAACGGTGCCGGTAAGGCACCGGCACCGTTCATACCGGGCCGTCGCATTATGAGTTCTGCTCTGGGTTCCTGATAGCCCGCCAGGTCTTACTTGGCGGGCTGTGCGGCACCTGCAAGCAGAACTCGTGATTGCACCGGCACTGTTATCAACGGTACCGGTGCAACCATGCTCCCCACCCCCATTCTGCCCTATAGGGCAGAATGGGGATCGGGAGCCCGGGATTACCGCCTCCCGCGAATGGGCAATTACCGGCCCACTCATCTCGTAATGGGCCGGTTATTGCCCAATCGCGGGAGGCGGTGCCGGTAGCGAGCATGGCGGTAGCCGTGCCTGCCATACAGGCACGGCTACCGCCATGCTTGTAATGAGGCCCATGGTCTTCTACTCTGTAACTTGGGTTCACCGCTACCTGATTGGTGGGTTACGTGATGTGTTACTCTCCCCACCGGCCTAGTCACGTGCTGTGCACCTGGTGGTTAACATGAGCTCAGCGGATACTTTCAAGGTCAAATTTGACCTTTAAAATAAATAACAGTGTCTCTTGATCCCAAACATATGGGTGCCCCCATCATGCCTACTAGTCGGAGGGCTACATTTGTTGGCATCACCTCTTCCTCCTTGTAGTACAAGTCATGGGATGTTTCACTCCTTGCTCCCCCCCTATTGGCTACCCCTCCTCAGCTGCCCCTCCTCGGAGTTCATCTTGGGCCTCTTGGAGAGCACACTAATCAGCCACATTCTAAAGGATTAAGGGGTCTTGTTTGTGGGTATCTGGCAGCTCCAAAGGGATGGTCATTACTCTGTGGGGTGTTAGTGCCCTAAATCTGGACTGGGCCTTTGGCAGCGCAAAACCTCTGCCCCGGCTGCCATGGGATTGTCCATCGGTGGCGGGCACAGCTCTGTCTGTGCTTGGCCATTCACATTCCTTGTGGGTTTTGCAGGTCTGCAACACAAGACAATGTTCGGTTTCACTGCTCAGGCTTGGGATGGAAAAAGGATTTGGAACTCATTGACATGCTATGCAGCTACTTTCATCATGGCCCGTGGCAGACTAGGCCTGGCCTTAAATATGGCAGTGCTTCAGTATTTCTCACAGCAGGGACCAGGGCCTACGTTTGCATTGTTATTTTTATTTATTTATTTATTGGGTATTTATAATGCACCTATACACAACGTGTTTCAAGGCACAACAAGACAAGGGGGAGGTAGGGATGACAACAGAAACAATCCTACTAGGCCTTGTGACATTCAGATTGTGCAAGTCCAGTTACAGAAGTGCAGGGAAGAGGAGGGAAGGAGTGCCAGAGGGGTAAGTCAGTGCCGGGGAGGCCATTTGGACAGAGCCCAGGGAGAAAAGAGTGCAGGGGCAGAAGGTCCAATTGCTAAGTGTGAGGAACAGGCTGGAAGGACCCAGCCAGGCTAGTGCAGGAGAAGGGAGCCAAGAAGGGCAAGTCCAGCCTGGAGAGGACCAGGGCTCTGGAAACATTGAGCTTCTGGGGAAAGGAGAAGAAAGGGAGAATGAGGTGAAGCTGAAAGTGAGCCTTCTTGGCAAGGTCCGCAATCTGAGGAGAGAAGGAGAGAGAGGTGCTGAAGATGACAGAATTTTGCATCACAGGGGTGTGAGTGAAGGGGGCCCAGGAAGAGCAGCCAGAGCATAGGGGGAAAGGAGCAAGCTGGAGTCCCAATTTGAAGAATCTCGGTCTTACTGGCATTAAGGCAGTACTGGCACGCCTCTCCATGATGGTGGGAGATGCATGTATGCCCGCTGACCACACACCGAGAAGACATCCGTAAGGGTTTCTGTGCCCTTGCTGAGATCAGGGATGAAAAATGTCTTATTGCCCTTGTTTGCCACTGGAATGGTTCCATGCCCTCTAAAACAACACCCATATTCACCTACCCCTTGCACTTTCACTGGAACTTCTTTTGCTTTGATCCATTTAGCTTCGAGAGATACGTGGACCATATAGTAAGACAGTTCTTGTTAATTGTCCATTTGACTTCTTCATCAAACCCTGCTAATCCCCTGCTGTGCAGCTCACTACTGCCTCCTCCTCTCTGTTCGACCCGAACAACAGTCCGTTCATTGTTAGTAGTGGCTGCACTTTGCACTAAGTGTTGTTTCCATCTTTTGAAAATTTTTCTTCATCTCTAGCCATCAGCACAACATGACCCTGGAACTTGCTTCAAACCTGACAGAGTGCCAAATTAAACAAACACTGTGATTCTAGAGGTAGCATCTCTTGGGGTACCATCAGTTTGGATGTCCCACATGCATGGGGAATAAGAGAGCAAATGTAGTAGCTCCCATTTACCTCTGCCTCCCCACTGAGTGCATGTGACTATACCATAGATTACTGCACTCTGGATAGTGCACATCAATCATCGTATGAAGTACAACCCCTTTGTAGTGGTCAAAATCTGTCTCCTCCCTCTTCCTCAACCCTTCTTTCCACTTGAGATTTCCATTGCTATGTGACTTTATTCACTACCCACATTTGTTCCATATTTAATAGATTTCTAAAAAAAAAACCTCATTATGAACAGTACCATTCTAAGAAAAATCAACAAACTCATTTTTGTTACACACCCCTTTATCTGCCTAACCCAGATAAACTGGTCGAGGAGGTATATGCACAAACCTAAAAGGAAACCAAAAGATATATAGAACAGTACTATAATTACATGATGCTTGTGAGAAGACATTTGGAGGGGGCGAGAATAACAGGTTAAGAATACAGTATTCATATAATTAGTCATATAATTCTTCATAATACTCAATGCAGCAACTATGGCTTGATGACAATGAATAAACATTACAGTAAAAGTAATACACATTCTTTAATAAATTGACACTCGCTCCGAAGGAGCTGATGTGGAAAAGGTACATACTAAAATAGTAGAGTCAATGCGAACAACAAAAGACAATTTTTTTATGGCAACAGACAGAGAACTGGGTGAAGGAAGTGCAGCATGGGGATCCTTCCAGAAATACCCAATACCATAATTCCTTCCCCTTGACTGCAAATGGAGTACCATGAAATGACCAGGTATGGACCATGTATGGACCATTATACTGTGGATTACTCCATTTGTAGACAAAGTTCCATACAAAAATAATATTGCCAGGCTGCAATTGAAGAGGTGGCGAGCTCACAGTTTCTGGTGCAGCACTGTTTTCTTCTTTTGTTCTCCTCTGAGCAATCTGTTCAGACAACAACAGCATAAATTACATTGTTAACTGACACAAATCTGTTTAAAACACATCGGGGGTCATTCCGAGGTTGGAGGTAAGGGATTACCGGCACCGGTAAGGGTGCCGATGGCGGTAATCCCTTACCTCCGTATTCCGAGTTCCCTTTGCGGGTCCTTCCTTACCTCCTGCTTTTAGCAGGAGTTAAGTACGTGACCCGCAAAGGTACTTCGGAGGTAATTACGGCACCGTAATTTACGGTGCCGTAATTACCATCCTTCCCCATTCCCATTGAGCCCTGTGGGGCAGAAATGGGAATGGGGAAGGGCAAAAGGTGAATGGGAAATTACCGGTCCCTCCAACCCTGGAATGGACCGGTAATTACTCCATTCACCACGCCGGATTTGGGACGGTTTCGGAGGCAACCATGGAGCTAATTACTCCATGGTTAGCTCCAAACCCGGAATGAGGCCCATTGTTTAAAATGGATGCAGCCCTGTGAGCATCAGAAACATTACATTAGGTGAAATTGGCATGTGCATGCAGCGCCCCGTCGGTGATGGTCCTTGCAGAGCTATGTCCCCAAACTGAATAGGATCAAGGGCAAACACTGGACCCAATTATTTTTCTGGGTAATGCACAATTTAAATAATTTCACCTTTAGGATTCCATTTATCCGCTCAACAAGACCGTTGGCTTGAGGATGATAGATTGCACACATTTTAAGCTTGATTCTGAAGAGAGACGTTATTTCTTTAAATAGCTCTTTGAAGAAGTTGGTGCCATTATAAGTACTTTGAACACTCCCCAGTGGGGAAACATTTCTCGCACTACATATGTGGCCGTTAACTTAGTGTCTGGATGTGCACAAGGTCCAGCCTCAACCCAACGGGAAAAGGGGAAAACAATGACAATTAGGTACTGATACGTGTTGTACCTGTTGATGAGGAGAGGAAATTACTGACGGGCCCATTGGTCAGTACTCACCCTCGAAAACTAGTAATACAAGATAGCTGCACCATGTGAGGACAGAGTGTAGGATTCACGTACTCCATCAAGATTCAATAACCAAGACTCAATAAATTGGCAAAGCGAAGTCCGTTTAATGATACATACATCAGCTACTGGAAATCAGCAGCATCACGAACACCTGCCTCACCCCGACTTCCCCGAACTTCAGTCAAACAGCCTCTTTTATGGGCAAAATTCAACATCATTGTCATCTAATTATACAAAAAAATCGGTTGGGAAAGGTGACTTAAATATAGGTGCTATATCTGTATATGGAAATAAAGCGAGTGGATTGGAGAGCTCTTATCGGTTGGGCGTCTATGCCCATCCCTCTAAAACACACGTGATTTCCGTCACCACAAGTACGACCTCTTATTGGTTACAGTGTCTATAGGACCCTAGATTGCCTGGCCCATTGTGATTGGGCAAGTTACACCCCGAAACATAAATCTCCATTTTAATTAGCAGCATGCAGAATAGACACCCAGGTGCCTAGTGTCCCAAGATTTACCCTTCCTCCCTTCCATCAATAAGTGTTTTAGGGCTATGTGTCAATTAGTTGGCTGGGTTTGGCCTCGGATCTGTAGTCTCTTATCAGGAAAAGTTATGGCATCCTCCGGTTCTGGATGACATCAGGCGGTGGTACAAGGCACATAAATCAAGCCAGTGGATATAAACAAGTCCACTATAAGAAGCACAATCCCACCAGTAGTCGGGGCGGTCCCTCAATCAACCCCTCAGATCACTACACATAATACATAAACAAGTTTTTATGAAAAATTTATTTCTTTTCCTTTATTTAATTAGAAACATTAAAATTATTATTAAATAGATCAGCGCTCATACATGAATACGAGTAAGAATAAATATAGGGCATACAGTCATACAACATGAATAAAGTGCAAAATGTGAAGAAAAATGCTAATATCCCAATAGGGCTGCTGGGAACTTGCTGCCCAATTACAAGCTGGGTAATGATCACCATCGTCCCAAAATAAGTCCAAGTCAATGTTGGTGGATAAAATCTACTCGAGAGAAGGGAATCCCTCGGGTAGAAAAAATCCTAGTCAACCGAATATAATCAGGATGGTTTCGAAATGGATTCGAAGATGGATTAAATCCTGAGTGGCAGCGAAAAAGATCGTTAGTTCCAAATCTAGCAGTTTAAACACTGCAATAAACAAGAAACTGAAAGGTCTTCACAAAAATAATATTAAAAAACCCATACTCTAAAAAATCTAACATGGGATGCTATACGTCAACTACTAAGGTGATATGCGAAATAAACCACAAATACGTAAAACAGTATAGTGAGCATGGCGCCTTAAACCAGGTAGTTTCGATGGAAAACACATCTAGCTGAATTACAGATGATGTCCATCTTCATCAGGACGTAGCATTCCCGTATAAACATTCTTGAAGATTCATCTGTGTCTTGAAATTACCTACACAAATGTTACAGATTAAAAAGAGACACTAGAAATGTATGTTCTCCAAACAGTGAAATAAAAAGAAAAAGAAACAAAGAAAATAATAATGCTAACATCAAAGCAGCCTTTCATATAGGCCGCACAATCATTCATACATAATGACCATAAAAACAAACGATCTGAGGATCCCGATGAAGGACCCGATCCCCAACATTGGGTTGGGACGTGCAAAGTGGCTAGTAGGGGAGAAATCTAATTACCATGATCTCAAACCTTTTGGGGGTGGGCCCAGGAACCTGACAAAAAAGTCCAGGAAATAGCGGTCCGGCCACACCAGAACAAATCTCAATTGAATTAGATCTGTAATAAATGAAAGAAAAGAAGGCCACAAATTGGTCATACATTTCTCTGATGAAAAGATTCGAGTAAGGTACAAGCAGCCAAAGAAAAAACCAGAAATAGAAGAATAGATAAATATCACTCTAATGAAATAAACGTAAAAAAAAAAATATATGTAAGAAAGAGGAGCCCAAGAATGGGACTGCCCGTGTATTGAAGATTAATTGAAAGATAATGAAAATTGAAATGAAAAAAACAAAAGAGAGATGCAGTGGTATCCATAAAAATAGAGGAAGATCCTGCACCCGAAGAAGAGGGATAAAGCCAACATCATAGTTGCCATTGTGCTCACCATTGATCAAGCCCAGATCTGTCAATCAAGAACCATCAACAGATGATTCCTTAATCTGTAGAGCGACCTCAAGTACATGTACAGGTTAGGATGTCGAAAGGTTCCCCAAAAGGGTAAATCTCCAAATGTCGTTAAAGGATAATAGATAATAATGTGAGGCAATAGAAGGTACAACAAACTGGTAAGACATCTGTAATGCCCCAAAGTATCACATACATAGAATGTAACACTATGCTGTATGGAATCAAGTCATAAAGCGTAATCTGAAAGTTCGTGAAAAACTGAACTTACATCAGTCCAAACAGGATCTGTGTGTCTATTGTATAGCCTAAGTGACAGTACTACAAGGTCCCAACATATAGGTAAATCTATATAGATGTTTAGTCTAATCTTAAAGTAGAAAAATAAAACAAAGCCAAAAGCGTGAAAGATCCCGCCTAGCTACCCGTTCAAGTTGCTTACCTCAGCGGCAAAGGCCATAGACACCAAACCAGGAAGTCGGAAACCGAACTTCCTGTGTTGGCGTTTGTCCGGGGTTAAATACGTCAATGGGCGTATCAGAACTGACGTCTACAACGTCTCTAATACACGTGACTGTTGGCACGAAAAGGCACGTATAATCTCGGGCCACGTACCACACGATGGAAAGGAGCCGAATGGATGTAACCACGCCCCCTGAAGGTATGCAGGCGGCCCAGCGTTACCCGTTCCACGGCCCAAGCGCATCGAGCGCACCCGGAAGTACCCCCCGCATGACAACATGCAAGTAATCGCGCAGCGAGGCCAAGATAAAGGGCCAGGGTAGAAAAGAAGAGCCAATAGAGATCAATCCCGTGACTGACCACATGATTCAATATAGAACACATGTCAGATAGAAACAAGCTCTACGCTACAGTCCAACGAGGCAGAGCCAAGAGGCAGAGACAGACAATCCAGGCAGAAAACTAAGAAAAAAACAAAGTACATAGAAACAAAGGAATTTGTATGGTATGCCTCAATAGAAAATGTGAAACCAATCTCGGAGATAAGTAAATCAGACAAAGAACTAAAGCCAAGAGAAGGCAGAATATGTCAGGGGAAAGGCATTAGAATACTATGCCACAACGGAAAATGAGAAAGCAATCTCGAAAGAGACAACAAAAATAACACCATAGAGGTCGAGACAACAAAGGGAAAATAATTTATAATGCACCCCATCCAGTGGTAGATCTCTACCGGTATAGAGGTAGACATGACACCTAGACTGATTATCAATGGAATGGAACAGGCTAATAACGCCTGAAAGCCATATCGAATGCACCAGGAATTGCCAAAGACTATAAAGCTGAGTCCAAAAGCCGTCGCGACATAGAAGATCTATTGAAATAGCGCATGCCATTCTTCATGGGCATTCAGGCCCAGTATATGGCTTTGTGTGTTAAATATCCACCACTGTTCCCTTTGGGACAAATTCATGGCTATGGCATAATGTTCTGGTCCCGTAACTCTTTCAAGACACCACCAACATAAGTTTTCACAGTCATGTTGGTATTCAACAAAATGAGCAACTAAGGGGGAAGAAAGATTGCGAGTCCTAATTCTGGACTTGTGCTCAGATATTCTCAGTTTAATAGGTCTAGACGTTTTTCCCATGTACGATTTATCACATGAACACATAATCACGTAAATGCCGTTTTTAGAATTACACGTAGTGTGATCCCTCAGTTTCCAGACTCTGTGGTTAATGGTAACAGTGTTGGTCACTGTGGTAGATCCGCACTGACAACAATTGCCACAGGGATAGTTGCCAGTAACTCTTTCCATACCCCACATTTCAGTGATGGTTTTAGGTGCCTGGATGGTCAGCAGTCTATCTGCCTAAGATAGCCAACTCTTCAAATTCCTGGCCTTTTTGAATGCATACATGGGATGTTCCAAATCGGACATGTTCATTTGAAGTAAATGCCAATGCTTAGCAATAGTCTTCTTGATTTTGGCATGGTGGGTGCTGTAGGTCATGGCACAGACCATACGTGACTGATTCTGGGTGGTGCGGATATTTTTAGTCAGCAGGACTTCGTGATGTTGATATCTCGCCCTTTTACGGGACTGTCGCAATATGTGAGCTGGACAACCTCACTGGGAAAGTCTGTTTTCTATGATGTTAGATTGGGACACAAAATCTTTCTTGTTCGTACAGTTTCGCCTAGCCCTCAAAAATTGACCATAGGGAATACTTTCCCTTAAAGACTGCGGGTGAAAACTATCAAAGTGGAGGATAGTATTTCGATCCGTAGTCTTACGGAAAAGATCCACAATGATAGCACCATTCTGGTGTTTGAGTATTAGATCCAGGAAAGAAATTGACGCACTGTCCACAGACATGGTAAACTTGAGATGGTCATTCAATGAGTTAATCCAAGTCAGGAATTGTTCATGATCTCCCGTCGTTTTGTCCCACACATTTATGATATCATCTATGTATCTTTTGTAAAAAAGAATAGATGGCAGAAAGGGATTAGAAGTATCGAAGATAGAGACCTTCTCAAAAGCCCACATAAAAAGGGTCGCGTAATTGGGTGCAAATGCTGCACCCATTGCGGTACCTTTGACTTGTAGGTAGAAACTTTCTTTAAACCTAAAGTAATTCTTGGTCAGGGCAATTTGGAGGAGATCCACAATGAATTTGCTTGGGACCAACTGCGGGTCATCTCTGAGATTCAAGAAACATTTAATAATGGGCAATGACTCTGACTGTGGGATATTCGAATAAAGAGATTCGACATCAAGAGTGATAAACAAGTTTTTGTCTGGATCAAACGGAAAGTTTTCCAAATGGACAATAGCATCGGTGGTATCGGCCAGATAGGTCGGTGTACTGGCTGCCAATGGTTTGAGAAAATAATCAATGTATTTTCCCAAAGGTTCTAAAATAGAGCCACAAAGAGACACTATCGGTCTGCCTGGAGGATTTAATATATTCTTGTGGATTTTTAACAAGATATAGAACAGAGGTACGTGTGTTCCTTTACCAGTAAGAAATAAAAATTCTTTGGTACTAAGGATATCCGCATCTTTAGCCCGTGTAACCAGGGCTAAGATTTCACCTTGTATAGTCTCTGTAGGGTCCCCCTTGAGTTTGAGATAGAAGATCCCATTGTCCAATTGTCTTAATACTTCTGAATCATAGAAGGTTGCGTCACAGACTACCACTCCTCCACCTTTATCTGCCTGTTTAATGATGATAGAAGTGTTTCTTTTAAGGTCTTGCAAGCAGGACCATTCTTTTTTAGAAAAGTTATAACATCGATTTGAAGTGGGATTAGCCTGTGCTGAAAAAATGGAATGAAAATCACAAAGAACGGCACGTTCAAAAGTGATCGTTTCGCTAGAGACCATCTGTGATGCAGGCATAAAAGTCGATTTGGGCCTGAACTGAGTATAGTTGTTTTCTATATCACAGCCATCTGTGCCAAAATGGTCTCTAAGCCGAATTTTTCTAAAAAAACTCTGACGTTCTAATTCAAGGTCCATCTGGCTTGGATTGCGCATAGGAATGAAAGAAAAACCTTTCTCAAGTACTGCAGTTTCGTTGGTGGTAAGCATCCGTTTCGAGATGTTATAAACTGCCGATGTGTTAGTTAACGTTGGTAAGACCTCCTCCTTGTCTGAAACATGTTCTCTATAGGCGGAGGTCCTGCTTCGGCAGGAGGAAAAGGGAGGTTCGGGGGAGGAAAGGCCTGATAAGGGCCTTGAGGTACAAACATGGGCATCTGCATGTATTGTTGGTAAGGCCAATTTTGGCATCCTCCTCTCCCTCTACGTGAGCCTCTATTCCATTGGCGACCTCTTGGGCCGCGTGTATTTTGGTTAGGAAAAGAACCACTCCCGTCTGAGGAACTATCTGAAAAGGTAACTCTTTTTCTATAATGCTGCGGACCCTGATTAGGATGAGACGGATCATACCAAAGGCCTGGACCCGCATAATCGGGACTCAGATACGGGTAGGCAGATTCCTTAGAAAAAGTAGAAATGTCTTTCTTGAGTTTATCCATTTTTTTAGCAGTGGTAAGTTTGATAAACTCTTTAGTATGCTTGTCTATTAGGTCAAGCTTTTCTTTGATGTTAAGGATTGTCGTATCAAGGGCAAATACAGCTTCAGCATCATCAATTTCATTGCCGACGAGTATGCTTTTCTTAAGGGCCGTGTTGATGGTTAATAGCATCCAGTCTCGGCTGCATTTAGTACCTACCCCAGAGAAAGCTGTTTTATATTCTAAATCGTCGACAAAAAGACAGGGTTTGTTCCTCACTAGGAGTCCCTGTGGTATAATGTTTTTCTTGAGATATTCAGTCAGTAAGTGCCCGTGCATCTCGGTCCTAAATTTCTTCTTTTTCAATTTAAGGATGCCTTCGCTGGTAACGCCCGTATTAGATTCTTGACCGGTAGATTGGTTTAATGACTCAAAGAAAGACGGCACACAAATAGCTTCTGCTAGTTGTTCATCGCTGAACGAGTAAGTATCTGAAGCGGCCATGGTCAAGGTAATAGATGTTCAGCCAAAATAAATTAAAAAATACAACATAAATAATGAAACAACTCAAAAGGAATTAATAGTTGAGAGATAAACAATAATTAGAGAAAATACCACAATGTAAGAAAATCCCAAATGGTTTGGTCACCTGTAGATCTCACTCGAAGCAAAACCAATTCCCAGAGAAATGCGGAAGACAAAAAACCTTTCAATGAGGTTAAGAGGAAGAAGAAACCCACACAGTGAACTCACTGCACTTAGAAGAGCAATGCAATAGATGGGTACCCCCTACATCGCTGGCAAGAGGGGAAACAACCAGAAACAAGGCACAGAAATCAAGCCAGCGGATATAAACAAGTCCACTATAAGAAGCACAATCCCACCAGTAGTCGGGGCGGTCCCTCAATCAACCCCTCAGATCACTACACATAATACATAAACAGGTTTTTATGAAAAATGTATTTATTTTCCTTTATTTTTTTAGAAACATTAAAATGATTATTAAATAGATCAGAGCTCATACATGAATACGAGTAAGTATAAATATAGGGCATACAGTTATACAACATGAATAAAGTGCAAAATGTGAAGAAAAATGCTAATATCCCAATAGGGCTGCTGGGAACTTGCTGCCCAATTACAAGCTGGGTAATGATCACCATCGTCCCAAAATAAGTCCAAGTCAATGTCGGTGGATAAAATCTACTCGGGAGAAGGGAATCCCTCGGGTAGGAAAAATCCTAGTCAACCGAATATAGTCAGGATGGTTTCGAAATGGATTCGAAGATGGATTAAATCCTGAAAGTGGCAGCGAAAAAGGTTGTTATTTCCAAATCTAGCAGTTTAAACATTGCAATAAACAAGAAACTGAAAGGTCTTCACAAAAATAATATTAATAAACCCATACTCTAAAAAATCTAAGATGGGATGCTATACGTCAACTACTAAGGTGGCATGCGAAATAAACCACAAAAAATACGTAAAACAGTATAGTGAGCATGGCGCCTTAAACAAGGTAGGTGGTACATCTTCACGCCTGTCTGGTCACGTGTTGGTTCACCATGAATCTGCTTCAGTTTCCAACCTTTTGTGCATTTAATTCTGTGTTTGCTTGGCCACCTGCATGGGCCTCTCTTATCTTGACCTTCACGGGTGGGCTGGTATGCTCTGTAGTTGGAGTCTCGTGAGCTCATGCTCACCTCCCCTTCTCTGGTCAGTCCCGACTTCCCCGGCATGAGCCTCTTTGCTGAGTTTCGAAACTTGGCCTGTCAGGCCTTTGGCCGCCTGGGTACATTTCTGCTTTCACAAAATGGAGTCCCACGTGTACATTGTGCTGTGTTGAGGTAGATATATGGTTGGCGCTTGCCGCTCTATTCTTCTATTAAGCATTGTAGGCAGTATCGATTTCTTTGCATCTTGCGTTTCAAGCTTATTTACACACATTCAACAGGGCGGTTGCTTCCATCTTGTCTCGTGACACCATTCTCTAACGTTTTACCAGTGTCTCCCCCCTCTATCCGTTATAATTATCCTTGTAGTTACTAGTACTGGCATACGTGCTATCAGTAGCCAATTCTGTTTATTCTCGGGGCTGCTCGGGGCCTTGGTTTATTTCCATTGGCCTTCCATTAAGGCTTTAGGGGTCTCCTCGTTGACCATGTGCAGGTATTCCTCATTTCGCATCAGCGGCTGTTACCGCAGTCTGATAGGCTACCGTGCTGCCCAGGGTTGTCGTGTTATGGCTGGTTCAACCGGTACCAACCTCCTTATGTACACGGGGCGGCTCTCTGTTGGTTCATTTTCTCCTCATATGTCACGTACCTCGGCGAGTACCTTACTGACAACTCGCAATGGCAGGGGTGCAGGTCATAACTGGGACCTCCTCTACACTCCCCCCTCTGGTCGGTCCATCGACCACTTCTGCTTCCTCCTTTATATTCAGTTTCTTTGATTCCTCAGATTCTTGCTCATCGTCTCCTGGGTTTATACAAGAAGGCGTGAAAGTATGCAATTTTGGTGTCCATATCTTTATCACCCCTTTCAAGCTTCCTGCTGTTCTCACATGCTCATCTTTGTTCCAGGTCATCAACTGGCATTGTAAATTTGGACTGAAGTAAATCAATTTGCCTTCATACCTTCTTTGTTTCTTGGGATAAGTGAATTTTGTTCCCTCTGGTGCAAATTCACTGGCCTTCACAAAGTCCTTTATCTCCTCATCTGTCAGGTCTCTGGGCTTCCAGCCTGGCTCGACATCGACCATAATTTTTATCCCAATGGCCTTCTTTGCAGTTTTCTGGCACTGTGTGATGATTATCTTGATAACCCAGACTCCTAGCAGCACCATTGCTAGCAAGGCTCCCAGAAACTTGAATATATCAGCGATCCAGTGTGGGACCCATGAGAATAGGTTTCCAAACCAGTTGTCATCATCCACTTCATCTGTTTTACCGATCATCTGGTTCTTTAGGGTTGTCAACATGCTTATGGCCTCTGTGAGGGTTCCATTTTCTTCATCGTGTGATGGTATAAAAGTGCAACATGATTCTCCAATTTTTGCACAAACACCTCCATCCATCGCTGTGATCATGTCAAGCACATATCTGTTCTGGAGTGTCATCAGCCGGACTGCTCTTAGTTCTTCTTTGATTGCGTTGAATCCTTTTATGGTGGTATTGATGGTCTGCAGTAATTCCCATTTCGTTATCTGCAACCATTTGGTGTTTGCACCAACTTGGATATGCGGCAAGAGTATTGTTGTAAATACGGATGAAGTTAGGCTAAACAGCCTGTGTTCATAGGGAATGGCATAAAATGCATCCTCTGATTTGGCAGAGAAGTAATTCTCTCTCTTCATCCTTGACTTTAGTTCCACAGATCTCCTTTTCCTCAGGTGAGCATCTGCTTCGGGAAACTGTCCAAATTTAGTTCATTTTTTGGAATCACTAGTGCAGGAACATGGACGTTCACCACTGTGCATATGCCTCCCCAGTTCCTCGGTAGTCTTATGTATGCCTTGGATCAGCATGCCCAGTAATGTCCATCAGGACTGCGGACCCTTGCGACATCCCTGGGGCTTCGTACATTCATCCGCAGTTTTGATTCTCCCCCATTTTCCTCGTGCCATTACTTCTAAAGCACAGTTTCAGGTTTTCCAGCGATACTATTTGCAGGGGGCCTCCTCTGTCTTCGACCCACGTTAACAGCTTTACCAATTTTGGCCATAATGGTTTACAAAGTCTTTGTGAATTTTCTATTGCTTCTTGGCAGGCTCCAAGGACCATCCAAGATCGTCAGATTACGACTCCTTCTTCCCAACCGTCTGGGGAAACCACTCATCCCCAGATCTGCATTTGGCCTCGGTTCTTCCAGATCTGAGCTTCTTCTGCTGTTTTCCCTTGATGTTCAGTCTTGAGTTTATTTCCCACCTTATTCCTGATGCTTTGACGTCAGGGTTTTCGTATCTAATCACATGATTCTTGGTGTGCGCCCTGTTTCTTGTTTTGATGTCCTGGACATACCCGCCTTCATCAGGGCAGTCCCTTTCATTGGCCCATATCAACGAGGCATCGAGGCAACAAGGCATAGTGGGCTGTGGGGACATCGATGTCTACAGCCACAAATATTCTGGACTTGCCCATGCTGTATTGCAGGAGTGCAAAGACGAAACATTCTCCTTCTGATTGCCTTCGTCCAACTTCCTTCATGTGCTGGTACCAAATGTTGTTTCTAAGATGGGCTGTGCTGTCCAGGTAATCGTTCAGCTCATTATCGGTTTCATATGGACTTCTCTTGATCCTTAGCGTTTTTCTGTATTTGGCTATCACTATGTCTCTGAATGCGTCTGTACTGCTCTTCCTTTCAGGCAGGCTCTTGGGTATTATTCTTGGAGGGGCAGGTTTAATTTCCTGCCCTGCAGTAATTGGGGGAGGTTTTGTGTTTCTTTTCCTACCCTCATGCATTCTTTTGTAGACCTCCTCCCACCGCATTTGGCTTACCATCCTTCCAACATGTGGCAGTGTTGTAGGCTCCGTAGTTACTTCTGGCATTGGAGCTGGCGTGCTCGTTATCACAGTCGTGGTGGTTGTATTGCTTAGCACCTCATGTAACTTATTTGCTCTAAGTATACTCAACTACCGCATGTGTTTTTTCAGTGAGTTCTTTCGTGGCTTCCTTAATTCTATTGAAGGATTTTGCTATTTCACCGCTGTTCGGTTTCTTGCTTGGTTCCCTGTTTTCTGGAGCTGTTTGTTCCAAGGGGGACTTTTCTCTTTCATCTGTTTTGGCCTGTGGTTGTGCAGCCACTGACACTTGCCCTTGTTTGTGTGCATTCAGTGTATGGGTGCATGACGTGGACAGTGCTATATTATCATTCATTCCGTGCTGACCCTGTCTCCAGCATTTCTCACCATTCATTACTTCACAAGTATACCTATTACTACTAATTACATTCAACTGTAAATCATTTGCTTTACCATCTGTTTTTCTTGGAACAGGGATGACGATATAAGGTCTGGGTGCTTTTGTGGGGCCCAGTCGTTCATTATCTGGTGGGTGCACAGACATTGGGATGCTCCGCGCACCAATAAAAAATGCAGTTCTGATAGTTAGAGACAAAAACACTACAATAATCACTATGCATATACATACAATGGCTTTGAAAGACAGTTTACAGCATCTCCTTCCAGGAAACCGGGGCGCCCTTCCGTTGGCGGTACGACTAAGTTACTGTTTTGGGCCCCCATTTCAACCAAGTCCATAGTCAATAGTTTTATTTTTCTCCTTAGTCTGATCTCGTCGCTCAAATGTTCAGTAAACACTAAAGTGACAAGTGCTGTTCAATGTCCCCCCTCTTGCGAGTACTGTTGATAGTCTCCGAGTATGGGGTGCAGTTCCTTTGCTAGACTATGGGAAAAGGTTAGACTATCATTTTCAGCACATCACATTCATTCTGTATTTGTATGGCCAACATATTCCCAGGGCACTCTTCCAACTCACCCTTGGCCCTGAGGACATACAGGAATTTGTTCGCAGTAACACCATGAAAGGACGGATTCACTACAAATCATGCAAAAATAAAATATTGAAAAAATACAAATAAAAACAAAAATAAAAGTGAACATATGAGAAGGTAGGAAAAAATAAGAAAAAGGTTGAAAAAGGTAAACACAGCAGTGAAGTTCGTGTTTCTGATCCTTTCACTTGGTCTTTCGAGGTCGAGTTGATGAACAGTCTCTCTCTCTCCCCCATTTACTCCAGTGCGGAACGATGATGGAAAAATAGAAAAAATAAGAAAAATAGGAAAAGGAAGTACAAGATGTCGTTATCCTCATTTCTGCTCTTTTCGATCCGTTCTACGTTAGAAGCATGAAGAACTGTGTCTTTGTTTCCTTTCTCTATCCCGGCGGGAGGATGATAAAAAGTTATCTTGGATCTTCCCCTTCTAAGGCTCTTTTTAACAGTGGATGTCCATAGTTGCTTCTTAGTTGTGATGCAATAGCCCTCAGGAGCCTATTCAATTGAGCATTGTTTGCTGGATCATTAAGAAAAGCGGGCACATCAATGTTGCGGGGTCTGCCCACTAGTTCTGGAAAGTCTTCAATGAGATGAACGAAAACACGAAATGCATACCGACTGTCTTCAGGTGTTAATGACATTTGCTCTGATTCTTTGGCTCTTAGGTCAGAGGCCTTTCTTGCAGTGTGATCAGTCTTTGTATACTCGATCTGTCCCTCAGCGAAAGGTCTCACTGGAATCTCCTTAGGAATTCTCACTGGAAGTTGGACAGTTCCACTTGGAGCATGATGCCATGGAGAAGGGTCTTCATGTGTAGGTAATTGACTGGATCTCTGAGGAAAGTGACAATGTCAACATCAGCAGGCCTTCCCACCATTTCTGGATAGTCTGTGACTGGCCTAATCAGGACGTTGTGGGCTAGCTGTGTGTCTGCAGGGGACAGGGACATTTGCTTTGTTTTGCTGGGTCCTGATCACAAGTCTTTCTGTTGTCGTGAGCAGTTCTTGCACTTTCCTGCTGCGTGGATTGCTACCACATATTTGATTCAAGAAGTCTTTATTTCGGGGATCTCTGATGAAAGTCAGTGTACCTGTGGTTCTCCCGACAAGTTCTGGGCACTCCTCTATGATTCGAAAGAATAACGTGTAGGTAAGTTCATCAATGACTGCTTGAGGCGGGAGCATTAGTCTTTCGTTCACTGTGTTCGGGCAACTTGGCGAAGACCTCTGCGATGACAGTCAGTAGTTGCCTGATTACCTTCTTATTTTCTGGATCTTGAATGTATTCTGTGACACTTGTTTCTCTCCCTATGAGTGACGGATAGGACTGTATTACTAGGTGAAAATAGGTGAGCACATCCCACTTGAGACTTCTGCTGGGGTGAACCATATGTCCGTGAACAAAGTCTTGGTACTGGATGCTTCAGGATAAAAGGTTTTAGTTTACAGGAGTGTCCTATTTTACTGTTTATTAGAGTCTGCGAGTTTGTGTTCAATGCTTTGTGGCTCAACGTGATCAAGCTACCAGTGTCACTACGGTTTCAGAGTATGCGGTTTTCTTCCTCTAGCCTGCAGGTACAGCTGCACAGTGCGTTTGTTTGACAGTCTTGTGTTTCATTCAGTGTTTAGAGGAAAAGTTCAGTGCATAGCCACAATTTCACAGTGAATTCTTTAGTTTGTCTTTTCTGTTTGTGCATCCTTCTTCCTCACCATAGACCTTGTCTGCATGTGCTGAGATCCTTCCTCGTTGTCTGTGGACTCCTTGGCCGTAGATGCAGTAGGAGTGCTCTCTCCTAGAAATGGTTTTATATCGTTCAGGAAGATCCAGGCTCTTCTGCCTTGGAGCTTAACAGGGGATGGGGTACAGTCCTCTACGATGAAAGGTCCGTTAAACCTCGTCTCGTCCCATCTTTTCCTTGTGAAATTCCTCACGAGGATGCTGTCTCCAGGGAATACAAGAGGCGCACAAAGGCTGTGAACTGCGCCTGCATTAGCACTATCTGTTGTGGTTTGCGCCGTGCTGTCCCCTTTCCGCCGTCACTGCAGTTGGCCTGTAATGACAGTGGCTCTGGATATGAGACAGTCCAGGTAAACTTTCATTTCTTCTCCTAGAACCTCCCTAGTTCACTGGGCATCATATATAGCTCTGTCTCGGGGGGTAATGGGAGTCCTCATCCTTCTCCCAGTAACTATTTCGTGTGGCATGAGATGATGGTCGGAGCCTGGTTGGTTCCGAAGCGCATACAATGCCAGTGGTAGGCAGTGCATCCATCCCTTTCTGAATGTGAGCTTCAACTTGGCTATCCTTTCCTCGAGCAAGCGGTTGATTCGTTCACATATCCCATTTCCCTCTGGATGATACGCCGACGAGAACTTGTGCTTCATAGCAAGCAACAAGCTAATCTGTTTGAACACTGCGTTCACGAAATGAGCCACAACAACTGATCTCATTACCTCGCACACTCCCAATCTAGGGAACACCTCCCTCACCAGGAACTTAGCAGCACAGGCAATGTCAGGGTGTGTACAGGGACCTCCTTCTACCCATCTGGAAAAGGGACACACCACCACAAGTAACTACCTGTACCCATTACACACCTGAGTCATATCGACATAATCAATATGAAGGTGCTGGAAAGGTCCATTTGGTCTGGGGATGACTCCACTCACTACTTTTAATCTGTGCCCAGAGGTGAATTGTTGGCAGACAATGCAGTTTACCATAAAGAATGCAGCATGCTCTGCTAAATTCGGTATAAACCAGTCTTCGGCGAGAGTTGCGGCAAGATTTTCTCTTGGCATGTGTATGGGGTAGTGAAGCTGTTCTAACGCTACTTTTAGAAGGGCGACAGGCATTACTGGTTTACCAGTGCTGTCTTGCCTCCACAATCCATCGGAGGGGTTTAAAGAACACCCGCGACGCTTCCAGAGATTTTTCTCCTCCTGAGGTGCCTCCTCCTGGAGCTCCATTAACTGAGACTGCCCCATATTACTATATGCTTCTGGTGTGGCTCGTGCTACCATCACTCTCTCATGGGTATGTGCCACATCCACGTCCATGATTGTTTCAGCTTTGTATGCCATACGTTTGGCTTCCGTGTCCGCTTCATGATTCCCACGTGACACGAAATCTGTCCCCTTTGTATGAGTAGCACATTTTACGACCGCTATGCCCACTGGGAGCTGTAGTGCTTTTATCAGCCTGTCCAACAGGGCTGCGTGCTGTACAGGTGTGCCGTCTGCTCGGAGGTAGCCCCTCCTTTTCCAGCACGCCAGTCTTGCGTGCACTGTTGACGTCACATAGGCAGAGTCACTGTACACTGTTACTTCCTTGTCCGTGTGATTCTCAATGGCGAGTATCAATGCCACTAGTTCTGCAGCCTGTGCTGAATAATGAGATGGTATTTGTGCACTGACAAGCACTTGGAACTCTCCATTCGCCATATGTTTGATCACGGCCACGCCTGTATACCTTTGTCCATCTTCTTGGTCGATTCTCGAAGACCCATCAATAAAGACGATCTCCCGCCTGCCAGGGCATTTTCCTTTACCCTGGGGTTCTCATCATAGAATTCCTCATAGTTCGCACAGTCGTGTACAGGTTCTCCTTCTGTGACTGGCTCAGCTATGAACATGGCAGGGTTCACAGTTTTGCATCGCACTACTTTGATCTATGGTTTAGAGATAACGACCTCATAGGCTGATGCTCTCTGAGAAGTCAGCGTGTCCTTTGGCTTCTCTAGTATGGCGAATAGTGAGTGTTCAACATATAGTGTCATGGAGCACCCCATCACAATCGATGACACTTTCTCAATGGCGAACACGGCGGCGTCTAGATTTTGTTCGCATGGGAAGCGGCCCTTCATGACCGGGTCCAAACTCCCGCTGTAATATGCTAGGGGTTTATACCCCAGCGAGGTTCACTGCGCGAGCACTGCCGTCATAAAATTGCCATCAGTATGAGAAAACAGATAGAATTCCTCAGCACAATTAGGAATCCCAAGGACTGAGGCCTTACAAATTGCCCCCTTGAGTTCTGTAAACCCTTTCTCCATTTCTTCATTCCATTCAATTTCTTCTCTCATCACCTGGGCCTTTTTAAAGGCCTGCAACAAGGGCTTGGTATATGAGCTGTAGTCAAAGGTCCATGCTCTGACATAGTTGCACAGGCCTAGGATGCTTTGCATTTGCTTTACTGTGCGGGGCTTGGCCGTGTTCATGATGGCCTCAGCCCTTTCTGGGGTTACCTTTTTCCCCTCATGTGAGATCAGTTGTCCTATGTACAACACCTCCTGTTGGCAGTACTGCAACTTGTCCTTGTCCACTTTGTATCCCTTCTCAGATAATATAGTCAATAGCTGGAGAGAGTCAAGTCGGCATTGCTCTTCAGTGATGCTGCAGATTAGAATGTCATCTACATACTGCAAGACAACACTGTCCACCACAATATTGCTTAGGTCCATTTGCAGGACTCGGTTGAAAATGGACGGAGATTCGCAATACCCCTGTGGCAACCTCATACTTTTCAGGTGCATTTGTCTGAAAGTAAATGACGTCAGGTCTTGTGAGTCACAGTGCAATGGAATTGAGAAAAATGCATGTTTCAAATCGATCACCGTGAAGTATTTTGCCTCAGTGGGTATGTTGCACAAAATTGTGGATGGATTAGGGACTAGAGGGAACTCGGCTTCGACTATGTCGTTCAATGCTCGTAAATCCTGGAATAAACGCCAGGACCCTCCCTTTGATTTCTTGACAGGATAAATCACTGTGTTGCACGGTGATTCTGATGTGACTATGATGCCCTGCTCCATCATGGCAGAGATTGTCTTTGCGATCCCTTCATCTGCTTCTCTGGACATGGGATACTGTCGTGCCCATGGTAGAATTGCTCCTGGTTTTAATTTAATTTTTACTTCGCCGGCGCCCTTCAGGAGACCTACATCATAAGGCCCTGTAGTCCATACTTCGGCTGGCACTAGGGCCATGTCGTCATTGAAATATTCTGGGCGTACCAGCGCTAACATCATCCTCTGCGGCACCTCCTGCTTGATCATTTTTACCCAAAATATGAGACTCACCCGTGTCTCTTCTAGGTCAGAGTGTTCTTCGAACAGATCATCATCGGTGACGTCAGTCACTCGATACCCTTCTTCGATGGTGACAATCGCACACCATGGTCTGCCCTCGTCATCAGATCCTTCAACTAGTGCTACCTTTCCTCACACCGCAGCAGATTGTATTATTAAGGGAAATACTTGTGCCTCCTCTTCGTGCATGGGTATTCTTGGCCTGAATAGAAACTCATCAGGGGTTCTCATAGGTTTGTCTGTGAGGCCTGGCAATCCCATGATAAGCACTCGTACACCATATGCAAAAACCTCTGGCTCCAGTGGTACAGCTCTCATAGCTGCACGTCTGGAGTATGCTCTGATCATTTCGCACACGTTTGCATAATGCATTCCTGGGGTGGAGCACACTATGCCATCCTCATTGAACGAGATGGTCATATTCAACTTTGTCATCAGGTCCCGACCCATGATATTCACTGGGGATAGACAAGATTACAATAAATGTACATTCATGTCGCACTCTCCCACTGAGACCGGGAGTGCATCAGTAAAGGGAACTCTGCTATGAGCTCCAGTAAAACTCTGGGTATCTATGGCCTCGCCGGACAAGTAGAACTTGCCTTTTCGTATGCACGAGCGCATTGCACCCGTGTCAACTAAGAAGGAATATTTTTTCCCCGCTATGGTGACATTTACTCTAGGTTCCCCGATAGGGTCTGGTGTCACTGATAGGATAGAACAAATTAGAGTTCCCTGTGAGCCATCCTATTTCATATATAGGTTCGGTCAACTGTATACCTGTGGGTTTCCCCCACCAGAATTAGTGCCCTGAGCCACTTGCGGCAGTGTCTGCTGGGGTTGTCCCTGCGGGACATTCCCCATGTTCTGCGGCTGGACTACTTGCTGTGTACCTTGCTGCAAGCCAACTGCCTGCTGCTGCATGGTATAGTTTTGTGCACTGCCCTGCTGTGGGGTAGCGGGTTGATTCACCATGCCTGCCTCCATCCCTTGGTTGTTCTGCCACATGCTTTGGCTTCTGCACATGCGCGTCATATGTCCTGTCACTCCATACAGCCAACACACTGGCAGTGATCGGGCCATCTGTCCATCTGGCATAGTCAGACTGCCCATCGGTGCATTCTGGATACCATTTTGAACATTCTGTAAACCTCCTTGGTTACCTCTAAACCCTCCCTGATTACTCTGCCATCCACTTCCTCCAAATCCCCTTCCTCTCGGGTAAAATCCCACGTTACCCTGATTAGTCTGTGGCGGGTTAGTTGCACACTGTGCACTCGATTCGGCTGGGCTTGTCAGCATGGCTCCCTCGAGAGCATAATTTGAGAGCTTCTTTTGCACTAGCTTCGCCTCTTCTCCCTTACGCGTTGCCTTTTTCTTCTGATTCTTTTCTTGCAACAGTCTACAGTAATGTGCAATTGTCAACTGGATTTCGGCCCACGGTTTAGCTTCTATTCCTACTAATTTTTTTAGCTGTTTTTGCACCGGTTCTGGTAACCCTTGGCACAATATTTGGTAGAATACATGGATAGATTTCGTCCAAGACTCATGCTTTTCGAGCACCAACACGTCTTGAAAATTCTGGATATAAAGCAATGGCTCATCTGACTCTTTCATTTTTTGAGTCATTATAGCTCCCATATCAGATGTGTCTTGATATAGCGTACGCAGCGCTTTCCACACTGCTGCTCTACAGTAGTTAAATGGCGCTCAGTCATGAAAGGTGTTAGTTATGGTTACCCTAGGGTAGCCTGCCCTTTTCCATACATCATCTGCTCTTTCTCCGAGTATAGCAATTAGGAGACCATTGATGTCCCCTATGGCTAGGGTGACGCCCCCCGTCATTTTTTCTAGCTCATGTATACACTTCCCGGCTCCCGATGTCAACATTGGAAGCTTATTTTTAAGATTCTCTCGGTCCATGTGTGGCCATGGAATAAATTGCGGTCTTGCTCCCCCCTTTTCTAACAGTGGGAATTGGAATGCACAATCCTCCTTTTCCTTCTCTATACCTCCTCGGTCTCTTGCCGGGGTGGCGTTCCCACCTTGCCTTCTACCTGGCAATGCCCTTAACCTATCTGTATAGGCATGTGCTGCCGCCCTCTCTGACCGTGAGGTGTTTCTTCATGTCGGCTGGACTGTCCAGCGGACTTCGGTGTCCTACTTGTGGACCCGCTAGCATCTGACCATCGTACCTCTCGGTTCCCTGGGAGCCGCTTTTCGCACTGTCTCCCTTCACCATGTGCCACTTCCTCCGCTTCCCCATCAGAGTCAGACTCTGAATACTCCCAGTTTACAAAACGTCTTGCATCATCTTCGTTCTGCCCAACTTCTAGTCTATCTAGGGAACATCCCCTACTCTCATTACTCTGGTTGACATCCTCAGTGTCATATAGCTGAGTGCTCTCTAAGAGCTCATCTTCCCTTCCCTCTTGGGAGATTTGTTCCAGTCCCATCTCATCATAGATTTTATCAATCGCTTCCCCGATGCTTCTGGTGTCGAAGTCATCATCAATAATTGTCCCGCTTGTACTTGGTACCACATTGCTAGCAGGAAAGAACTCTTCTATGTCTTCCCAGGCTACAACAGGATTGGGTTTTTTCACTTCCTGTTGCAAATATTCAAAATCTCGCACCCTTTGCCTGCGTTTACGCTCCTCTTCCTCATCCGTTTCTCTTCGCTTCTTCGCTTTCTCTCTAGCCTTATCTACTTCCTTCATCCGTTCATTTCTACGTTCTTTTGCCCTTCTACTTTCCTCATCTTCTCTCTTCTTCACTTTCCTTTCGTGCACTCTCCTTTCTTCCTCCAACTTTAGCATGTTCTGCCTGTACTTTTCATAGGCTGCATATTGCGTGCGAATGAGCGGTATACCTTGCTCTTCGCAATATAGTTGCTCTCGCCTTAACCTATCCTTCTTTCTTGCCCTCTTGTCTCTCATATCCACTTCTTTCTCCCTTTCCTTTCTTTGCATCTCGTCAGACCGTTCACTTGGCCTTGCACCATCACTTCCCTTTCCATCTAATTTCAATAGTATCTGCCCTCCCATCCGTTCTTTGCAAATGTTAACTCATGGGTTCCGTTCCGCTTCTTTCCCTCTCTCTCTCTATCGAGAGGTGCGCTCGTTTGTGCCTGGTCCTTTCTTTCCTCACCTCGCCTCTCTTTGTCCCACGGGATTGTGGAGGCCGAGTCAATTTCCTGTTCCTTCTCTTTCGTCTCGTCACTGCTACATGCAGGTGAATCATATGTGGGGTTGCTATAACCTGTGGCTGCCTTAAGTTCTCTTAGTTGGTACAGACCCTCCGACTTACTTCCCTCAACAACTGGTTCTGACGGGGCAGGTGGCGCGGTAGGGGTCTCACCCCCCTCCATACATACATTTAATATCCAGTCTGCGGGGGGTTCTTCTTCCTTTACTTGTTCAAACATTTTCCAAAGCTCGAGAACAGCAAGGCATGTAGGAAGGTGGTCATGTGTTGTAAAACAGCCTTATACAATGACCCATTCTGGGGCCATGGCATAAACATTTTATCTGCGGTGCCCTTAACCCACTCCTGGCTATATTTCTTCAGCTTTGTTGCATGCTTTGGCAACTGTTTGCACAAATGTGCAAGTGGGGTAACTTCCTCCATTCTTAATTTTGTCACCAACAATGTTCACACAGTTTTTCAACTTTTCACTACTATGAGCGAGCACCACATAGGCAAGCTCCATTCCAACTTTTCCGCAAAATTTTATACCAACAGTTTACTCAAGACTCATCAATTCAGTGGCGATTCCCTCTCATTTACAGAATCGCGTAAAGCAAAAATGCATTGCCATCAATCAATAATACAACAATTCCACATTCAGCATACACAGGACATATAGGACAGACGCTTGACAGACTAGAAGGGCACCATTTGGTCATAAGTATACCTGCCTTCTAATCACTACCCCGTCATGGGATTTGAACAAACCCCATTATGGCGTCTTTAAACGCCATCATAGCCTAATGTCCCCCCTCTGTGGGCTCTGGGTTCACGTTCCTTCTGACCACTCTTTAAAGCGCAGGAACAAGGTGAATTTTACAGTTTTCTCTCGGGTGTCCCCCCGGTATTCCTTACAGTTTTCTCACGGGTGCCCCCCCCCGGTATTCCTTACAGTTTTCTTTCGGGTGCCACCCGGTATTCCTTACAGTTTTTTTCTTGGGTGCCCCCCTGGTATCTTCCCCAATCACTTCAGGTGCTCAGGTCTTTACCCCCTATATATATATACAGTCTTCTACTTCTAGCTGTTTTATTTTTTCTCCGCCACCCTCCGTTACCTTTCCTCTTCTTACTCTAAGGCCTACAATGACCTTTGCCAAGATAATGAGTTTCGTTGTTTCACTCACCGATCGCCTCTTTTCCTCTCTGGAACTTCAGGATCACCGCCCCTTCCTTTTCCTGCTTTTAAGGTTTTCGTCCGATCCGCTGCCCGTGGGAATAAGAAGGGTTATGCTTGGAAAGGCGGGTTCCTTCAGACCCACTGCAGATTTTTGGGAATATTTACACTATCATTGTCCACGGGGAGCTTCTCAGCCTACTCAGCCGGAATGGTGAAAGGACACGTGATGTAACCGAAGGCCCAGAGTTGCCGTAAGTCTAAAGGTGTCTTATAACTATATCAATCGATGATCTATAATCGATGGCCGAAACCATCCTCACGCTACCAAGTGTTGACGAGGAGAGGAAATTACTGACGGGCCCATTGATCAGTACTCACCCTCGAAAACTAGTAATACAAGATAGCGCCACCATGTGAGTACAGAGTGCAGGATTCACATACTCCAGCAAGATTCAATAACCAAGACTCAATAAAATGGCAAAGGGAAGTCCGTTTAATGATACATACATCAGATAATGGAAATCAGCAGCATCACGAACACCTGCCTCACTCCGACTTCCTCGAACTTCAGTCAAGCAGCCTCTTTTATGGAGAAAATTCATCATCATTGACGTCTAATTCTAAACAAAATCATCACGCAATATAATTGGGTGGGAAAGATAACTTAATTATAGGTGCTATATCTGTATATGGAAATAAAGCGAGTGGATTGGATAACTCTTATCGGGTGGGCGTCTATGCCCATCCCTCTACAACACACTTGATTGACGTCACGACAAGTACGACGTCTTATTGGTTACAGTGTCTATAGGACCCTAGATTACATGGCCCATTGTGATTGGGCAAGTTACACCCCGAAACATAAATCTTCATTTTAATTAGCAGCATGCAGAATAGACAACCAGGTGCCTAGAGTTCCAAGATTCACCCTTCCTCCCTTCCATCAATCAGTGTTTTAGGGCTATGAGTCAATTAGTTGGCTGGGTATGGCCTCGGATATGTAGTCTCTTATCAGGAAAAGTTATGGCATCCTCCGGTTCTGGATGACATCAGGCGGTGGTACATCTTTACGCCTGTCTGGTCACGTGTTGGTTCACCATGAATCTGCTTCAGTTCCCAACCTTTTGTGCATTTAATTCCGTGTTCGCTTGGCCACCTGCATGGGCCTCTCTTATTTTGACCTTCACTGGTGGGCTGGTATGCTCTGTAGTTGGAGTCTCGTGAGCTCATGCTCACCTCCCCTTCTCTGGTCAGTCTCGACTTCCCCGGCTTGAGCCTCTTTACTGAGTTTCGAAACTTGGCCTGTCAGGCCTTTGGCCGCCTGGGTACATTTCTGCTTTCACAAAATGGAGTCGCATGTGTACATTGTGCTGTGTTGAGGTAGATATATTGTTGGCGCTTGCTGCTCTATTCTTCTATTAAGCATTGTAGGCAGTATCGATTTGTTCTCATCTTGCGTTTCAAGCTTATTTGCACACATTCAACAGGGTGGTTGCTTCCATCTTGTCTCGTGGCACCATTCTCTTACGTTTTACCAGTGTCTCCCCCCTGTATCCGTTATAATTATCCTTGTAGTTACTAGTACTGGCATACGTGCTATCAGTAGCCAATTCTGGTTGTCCTCGGGGCTGCTCGGGCCCTTGGTTTATTTCCATTGGCCTTCCATTAAGGCTTTAGGGGTCTCCTCGTGGACCATGTGCAGGTATTCCTCATTTCGCATCAGTTCATTTGATCCTCATACGTCACGTACCTCGGCGAGTACCTTACTGGCAACTCGCAATGGGGGGCAGGGGTGCAGGTCATACCTGGGACCTCCTCTACACACCATTCTCCCATGTCTCCATAATCATTATGCAATTCTCATAATGGTCCGCTGGGGCATGGTAGTGTGCCTCATAGCACCCGCAATGTTTGCCCAGTATTGTATATCTGACAAATGGTACAGTTAGAAATGAACATGTTCAACAATTCTTGGAAATTAGGCACGTACCAACCCTCCTGAATGTGTGCAGCAACATGCTGCTTGATACATGTGAGGGGTAGTGCAACTGCTCAAAGGCAACCATTTCCAGCTGCTGATGCATTGTTGTCTTACCTATGATAATCTGCCTCCATATTAAATACGTGGCTGATTGCTCACACCCCTTTTCTGCCGTAGCAACTTTTCATCCTGAGGTGCCTACCCCTGCAACTCGATAATTTGGGTGACTGGTACCACAGTATAGGGAAACTCTAGTTGTAGCTGCATGCTGGCTATTTGTGGGTACTCTGATCTCTGGCACTGGGAAATAGGCAGCTATTCATTATATGCACCGGGGTTCCATCTGCCCTTTGGAACCCACTCCTCTGCCATCTTGGCAGCCCTGAATTAACAGTGGTGGAAACATATGCTGAATCAAAGTAAATAGTAACTCGACAACCTTGGTATGCTCCTAGTGCTTAAATTAGAGTAATAATCTCTGCAGCCTGGGCAGAGTAGTGCATAGATAATCTTTTTTGCACCCATACTTCATATTATTGGTCCACTAGATGGACCACTGCCACGCCTGTGTGGCTCTTACCCGTCTCCTGGTCAACAGTTGCTGAACAATCAACAAAAAAGATTTCACTCTCTTCAAGAGCAGAGTTCCTTGCTTTTGGTATCCCATCGTCAGGGCCTTCATAAGTGACACAGTCATGCATGTCATCAGCGTCAGTAATCAGTTGAGTTATGAATGTGGCTGAGTTCACTGTCTTGCACTGGACAATATGAATGGATGGACTGGACAGTATTACGTGGATGCCCTCTGTGTTGTCACTGTGGATTTGGAACTTTCTAGGATGGCAAATAATGCATGCTCTACATACAATGTCACTGAACAACCCATCGTCATAGAGGTAGACTGCTCAATGGCAAAGGTTGCTGCAGCCAGAGCCCATCAAAGGGGGGAACTGTCCTTGCATCACTGAGTCCAACATGCCACTATAATATGGCAAGGGTTTTTGGCCCTTCCTGATTTCAGTGTCAGGACAGCTGTCATCATTTGCCTATCTGAGTTTGAAAACAGGTAAAACTCTTGTGCATAGTCAGGTGTTGGTAGGACTAGGGCAGTAGCAATTGTGTCCTTTAGTTCTGAAAACTTGTGTTCATTTCTTCAGTCCATGTGAGGGTACTTGTAGTCTATTGGGCATCCTTAAGTGCTTGCATTAAAGGCTGTGTGTATGTCATGTAGTCGAATATCTAAGCCCTGCAATAGTTACATCACCCCAACTTCGGCAGTTTTTAACCGTCACTGGTCGGGGTGTGCTACGCACTGCTGTGGCACGCTCTGGAGTTACCTTTTTGCCATTGATAGAAATTAGTTGTCCTAAATAAAGTACTTCTTGTTGACAATACTTCAACTTTGCACTGTCCACTTTGTACCCCTTGTCAGCAAGCAATTAACAGTGTGATGGAGTCCTCCTTGCATTGCTGTTTACTGGTGCTGCACACCAGCAAATCATCAACATATTGAATGATGGTATTCGGCACATATCTGTTGCCTAAATCTTCATGCAATATCCTGTTGAAAATGCTGGGAGACTCACAGTACCCTTGTGGGAGCCGCTTGTGCTGGAATCGCCCCCAGCCATACATTAATGCAGTGAGGTATTGAGAAACAGTGTGCAATGGGACAGAGAAGAAAGCATTCTTTAAATCAATAACCGTGCAATGGGTTGCTGTAGTGGGCATATTGCATAATATTGTTTATTTATTTATTTATTTATTTATTCTGCACAAAATCCTGCAGGCATCGAAGAGCTGTTACAAGTCCCAGTTACATGTGGCTGATTAGCAATTGCCTGTTATATACAGGGTATATTGACAATTCCATACAGATCAAGATGGAGATAGAAAACAGATCACATACAGCCAGACAGAACAACCCCAGGCTTCTCCATACATAGAGGTAGCTGGTAAGGCCCGGTTGGGCAGGATCTGGCAAGGCTAAACCAGTTAGGCAAACAGCTATGTTTTTAGGGCACTTTGGAACACCCAGTAGGACTCTACACCCCCCAGCGCTGGAGGGAGGGAGTTCCATTGTTTAGCTGCTATAGATGGAAAACCTGATCCTCCCGCTTTGGAACGTTTGGACATGAGCTGCACCAGCCGATGGTTGTAAGGTGTTCTGGTGGGCCTAGATGATTGCAACTTAGCAATTCTCTGGGGCAGGCAGGGCAAGGCCATCCGGGAGATGCATCTTTGTGTGAAGTGTACGTCTGTACGTGCAGCCGGGATGTGTTCAGATTTGTGGATGTTAAGGGCCACTCAAAGAGCATTGTTTTGGAAGATCTGTAATTTCTAAAGGTTGTGAGTAGAGGTGGCAGCAAAGAGTACGTTATAATAATCCAACCTAGCGCCAACAACTAGGCGTGCAATGGTTAGACAGCTGTCCGTGGATAGGAAGGGTTTAGAGGCATTTATCAATTTGGTTGTGTATGCCGCCGAAGAGGCGATGGCGAGTCAGTGATAGAGTGGCATCAAGGTAAACCCCCAGTGCTTTCACTGCAAGTGAGACTGGAATTAGAGTGCCATTGATGTTTAAGGCTGGGTATTTGGAGTCAAGTTTTTCTAATAATGTTAAGGGACCTACAAAGAGGAGCTCAATCCTCTCGACATTCAGACAGAGACCGTGCATTTCCATCCAGGCTTGAATGGTTGCGTAGGCTTCGCTTAGCATTTCTGCGTCACTAACATAGTTTCCCAAGCGGGGCAGGAGAATTTGCGTGTCATCAGCATAGTTGGTGGAGGCTATGCTGAGGGAGTCCAGAAGGTCAAAGAGTGTCTTAGTGAAAATGTTATATAGCATGAGAGGGATGCATGAACCTTGTGGTACTCCGCATGTGATTGGAACTGGGGGAGCACTAGCACTCTCTGTGAACATTCTCATAGTTCTGCCCTCTAAGAAGATGGCGATCCAGGAGGAGGCTTCCGGTGAGAAGGAAGTCGAGGTGGTAAGATGAAGGCAGAGGATTTTACACTCCACAAAATGCTGCAGACAGATCTAGAAGGAGTGGCATGGCAAGTCTTCCTTCATCCCTGATCTCATCAATCTGGTTTTTAAGGTCAAGGAGGGCTGACCCTGTGCCATGGCCAGGACAGAAGCTGAACTGGCGGACTCCCAGGATCTGGCTTCGTTGAGGCTGGATGACACTGAGCCTGCCGTGAAGGAGGCATTAATATAAATGGTGATGAAAGGTGTCACTGCTTCTAAGCAATCTTTGATGAGAGAAGCCGGGCATGAGTGGTAAAGCCGGGCAAATTGAGGGTTTTAGGCTCTTTAAGATGTGTAAGGTTTCTGGTTCAGAGATTTTATGGAAGTGCAACAGTGGGACACCTTGGCCGATCATCATAGGAAGAGAAGATGCTGTTGTAGCCTGGCAGGTTGATATCAAGGTGGATTGTTTGGAATAGATTTGTGTATGCAATGTATCCATTTTTAATAGCATGGCATTCTGAATATTGGTGCACCATGCTTCGTCTTTATTAAAGTTAGGTGGAGGGATGATGTGAGCTTCCAATTCCCGGAGGATGGTGAATAATTCTTTGTTGTTGGATTGGGAATTGGCTATTCTGGCATTGTAGGTAGTGGCTTTGGCGTGGATGATCGCCTGGAGGCCCTCGTAAAACACCAATTTAAGGGCATCTAGGTTTTTTTTCTTCCAGCGTGATTCTGCAAGTCATTATTTTGTCCAGAGTTCTAGGAGATGTAAGGAACTCATCGTGGCAACAGTAAAGACAGACACAAGTGATCACAGTTTAAGGGTGCTCATTAAACTGTAAATGCTTGGTTCTAAACCTAAATCTAAGATGGGAGCAAGCGTCGACCATCAAATGAAAAATAAGGCATTCCTTGTGGTGTCGTGTCAAAATGAAAGGGCCTATACTGAGAAAACCTACTGCCAATTCCTTACAACTGATTACAAAAAGAGGCTTCTATAAAGAAAGAAGTGTTCTCAAATAATAAGTCAAGATGTAATTGCCAGGGGTTTCCCTTCCCCACAATTTCAGCATGGGACAAGGTGGCACCTTGGAGCACAGCACATGCTCAATCTTTCTCAGCACGAGTTAACAGCTCTGTTCCAGCTATCAGGTTCTTCGATGGATAAGTCTATTTTCAATAAAAAAGTCTCTTTCCTTCGAGGGCCTGATGTAGTTATCAACAAACAAACAAACAAACAAACAAAATGTTTCCTTCCATTCACTTACCCTGGTCTTCCAATACTTCTTACTTTCATGGGTCTAAATGTCTTTTTAAACACTTCCTCAGGCTTCACCTCTGATTGTTGGCTTCCCTCTGCTGGATTAACTCTCGCCAACTTTTACAGATGGTTCACCTTAGACACCCCTGGTTGGGTTCAGTTCGCTTAACACGCTATTCTGGTTGTTGGCTTCCCTCTTCTGGGTTCACTCTCGTCAACTTCTACAGACAGTTCACTGTGGGACTTTAGACTTTTCCCCTTCTCGTTAGCATCCCTCTGCCGGGTTCACTCTTGCCAACTTTTAACAAACAGTTAATGCACTAGTTTTCACCATGAGGGATTAATTTCCCTTTCTTTCATAATCATTGGCCAGTCAAAGACGTTTGGCGGTACAGAGGATTTTACAAGATCGCTATATGACCACTTCGACATCTCTTCGCCTCTTCCCAAGGCCTTCTGGTTACGGAAGTCTCTTATCATCGGGTAAACGGCCGGAGTTTCTTGTGTGAGCATCCACGTGGTGCCGGGCACCTCTGTTACAGGTTTTGACTCTGTTTTCTAGATAGTTCCTTTCAAAGTTCAAATCAGCTCTTGCTACTTTTCGTTCAACACAGTTTGGTTCTTTATCGCCACTCCCCTTGACTCACCGGCTGTGATGAACCACTTGGCTTTGTTCTCCTTTGAGTCAAGGTTGGTACCACCAAGACAAGCATCTCTCCCCGGCTTTGTTATCAGCAGAGGAGGGTCTTGTGTACCATAGAAATCTGCTGCAACATACGCTGGCCTTTGTTTGCAGTCTTATGTTTCTGATTTCGGAGGTTTCACGGACCTGGATCGGAAAGAGTAAGGCCACATCTCTCCTTGTCCCCCTCTCGGTATTCACCATCTTTCGCCTCCTCTTGAAAGGCCATACTGAATTAGCCCTCATGTCGTGCGGTCTGCTTTCTCGTCCTGTGCTCACATGATCCACCTTTTATCCCTGTGGGGAAAGGAAAGGGCCACCAGGTGTGTGTGATTTTGGTCAATTGTATGACTTTGCCTGACCCTTAGGTTGGGACATGTCAGGTGAACAGCTCTGGAATTAGTCTGTTGTTTTCCTTGGTGTTGTGCAAAGGTGTTCGTGTTGGAATGGGGCCGGGGGGTTTAGAGTGTTCGAGTATCCTACGGGATATAGAGATGAAGAGGTGTTGTGAAGAAAACAGGAGTGATCAGGATTAGGATTACGAAATAAACAAGAGGGTTTGTGGGAATGGTGGTGTTTTATCTGAGCAGGTTCAAAATGCAGGAAATGATCATCAGAGAGATGGGAAGAAGGATGATTGGGAATATCTGGGTAGAAGACAGGAGTTCTGGTTTCTGATGGATTTATCAGATGCAGAGGGGTTGTTGGATTCTAGTAGGGGAGATCTATTCAATGGAAGGGAGGTAGATGTAGAGCAGACTATAAACGCTATAGGGACTTCGTCCTCCTTATCTTCTTCCCTGGTATAATACCACATCTCACCTGGGGTATTTCCCCAAACACACCCAGGGTTCCCATACCCAAGTGAACTCCCCTCGCTCATCCACCCCCTGGCCACCTGAATAAGGGACTACCGAGGTCTACCTGGGAGACTATCCACAGGTTTCTCAAAGAGGTCAAGGGTGAACCAAGAGTTTATATTGGAGGGTTTGGCACAATGGGAAACTCATCCTGTACTATGGTATTGAGAGGATGCAGATTCTGAGTTCTGGACAGGGTATATAGTCGGGTTGCAGGGAGAATTTGATGGCATAATAACGCCTTGCTGTAGGAGGGCTGTGATGGTGTTGTATATTCCTTCCTCAGCTTCTTTGGACAATGGATACTGTTTAACTTTGGGCAACACTACATCTGGTTT
Source organism: Ambystoma mexicanum (assembly GCF_040938575.1). Taxonomy (NCBI): domain Eukaryota; kingdom Metazoa; phylum Chordata; class Amphibia; order Caudata; family Ambystomatidae; genus Ambystoma; species Ambystoma mexicanum. The sequence goes on along the minus strand of NC_090937.1, from coordinate 702,125,436 downwards.
AAGCATTGTCTGTATTGGGGCGACAATTCATAAGAAACCCATGTTGTGGGGATTACTTGTCCATAAATTGTCAGGTACTTCAGCTTGGTCGTTTGGGCAAAGGGTGGGACATTGGATGTGTTGGTATTGCACCATTATCTCACATGGGAGGCAAACTGCCAATATTATTTCCCCATCGTTGTCCATATCTTCGAACAATTCACTGTCTGTAACTCCCGTTAAGGACTGGGTTGGATCAATGCACAGGATTGGGCACCATTTTCGTCCATCGGCATCCGTCCCTATCAGGACAATCTTCTCTTTTGACACCATCACCCCTTCTAAATTGAGCATAAGAATGGTTCCCGCAACATGTTCCTGCGGCTGGCCTGGTGTAAACAAGAACTTGGATGGCACTCTTCAAGAACGGTTGGCTGCATGCTATACAGCAGTCAGCAACACTGTAGCCCCATACATTAACATGTCTGGGTGCACTGGATATTCCCTAGTCGCTGCTTCCTTCCCCAGTGTGTGTATACTCATCAAAGTGAAATGCTCCTCCCTAATACATGAGTTTGTGGCACCTGTGTCTTCCATAAAAAATGTATGGTTTGTTCCTCTCTCCACGCCCAGCAACTGTTCCTCTTCTCGGTTGCAAGTGACTGATAGGATTGGGCATGCTAGAGTTCTCTGTGGGCTGTCCTATTCTGGATAAGTGTTTGTCCATGGGAAGATGAAAGGATTTCCTCTGATTATGCTTGCACCTCAATAGTGTGTTACAGTTCCGCGAGGCACTACATTACCGTTGGGCACTTGAGGGGCCTGTGGCTGTGTGGTGGGTGCCGCATAAGCTGGTGAGCTGCTGGGCACCGACACTTACAATTGTGGAAACTGCGGTGGGAGGACAGGCGGGACAATGGGTGATGGTGCACCATATGGAACACTTGGGGGTACTTGGACATAGGGCTATGGGTACGGGACAGGGGCACCTTGTCCATACGGGCTATTTGCGGTTTGTATGCAGCCACTTGTCTGGTCCTACACTCCCATAAAAAATGACCCATTCTCCCACATGTTCAACATTGCACTGTGTCCCCCTGCCCCTTCATGCCCATTCCTTCCAAACCCTCTCTTGCTTCCTGGGAGCCTGAAAACCCTACCCTCATGGGAGTCATCCCTGATACTGTGGCTGGTACACACCATTCCAACCATGTCCACCTCCCACACGAGAGCTGCACTCACTTCTCCCAGGATGACCCTCTGTTCTGTCTGTCCTTCCTGGTGCGCAGCTACTACCAGCCCCTCTATGGACAATTTCACTCATTTCTTTTGCACTAGCTTGCTTCCTCTGTTTGTACCCTCTGTGCTGTCTCCTTTTCCTTTTCTTTCAACCTCTTGCAATTGTGCACAATTATAGACTGTATCTCCACCCACCCCTTCGCTTCAATCCCTAATATCTTATCGAGTGCCTTCTGCATCTCTTTGGGGAGTCCTTTCATCACCACAAAATAGAAAAATACGATTGACCGATCCCATGGTTCACCTGTTTCTGCCCTCCACATCTCTTGTATTTGTAAAATGTACTGAGCTAGGTCCTCATTGTCCTGCATTGTAAGTTGCATTATTAACCGGAGATCTGGTGTATCGGGGTATGCGTACTGCAGCCCCGCCCACACATGGGTCCTGGTGTCATTGAAATGGGCACTGTCATGTCTATCACCCCTAATCTCACTCCGGGATACCCTGATTTAGCACAAATGCTGTCAGCCTGATTTCCCAAAATTGCGATGAAACCACTCTTCACGTCACCCACAGCCAGGGTACTACCTGCTGTTTGCTTTTAAAAATGCATAAATCCATGTTCCCGCCCCAGTTGTGAGGGACGTTAATGCCCATATCAAATTATTCCTATCCATGTGTGGCCATGGTACATACTGTGCCCTCCCTGGTCCTTTGTGCAACATTGGAAACTGTGCCCCACTGTCTTCATCACCTTCTTTTACCCACCTGCTTTCTCTTCACAACTGCAACATGCCCAAAGCAGTTCCTCAACCTATTCCTCCACAACCTCTCCAGCCGTGGCGATCTCCCGGGTGGGGCCACTTCCTCCCCCATTCATCCACTGTGTGCCACACGCCTCCTCTGCTCCTGCCTCATTGATCGACCTCAAAGATTCATAATCCAAAACCCTGCCTGAGACCTTCCCTCACTTGACCCTCCAGACTGCCACTCCTTACATTCCTACTCAATATGCACATCCTCAATCGCTGTACTGTCAATTTTTAACAGAATATCTCCCATTCTCCACTCATCTGTGCCCGTAATTGCAGATCTCAATCACGCTAACTCTTCTTCTGCCATCCTTAACGCTTCTTTTAACTCTCTCTATTCCTTACGTTCTGGATCCCTCTGCTATTGAGCTTGAGCGGCTGTGGATGCTATAGGGTTTGGTGCAATTGTGGTACTCAGACGATGATGAGGGAGGAGGAGGTGTGATGGCGGGTAGTGGAACAAAAACAGGAAATATTTTGCCTATCATGCTTTAGTATCACTCATGCCCAATGCCAGGGCCTACCTATGTTTCCATGACTATTCAAAAATACTACATTTGTTATTCGCACATTGCATGCTCCACCTCCTGCATTCGCACCCTTGAATTTCCTCACGCACTATTATATTTTCCTCCATCTGAATCGTTGGGGTGGACATGGGACCTGAACGTACGTCTTTGCGCCAATGCAGTTTGTATAGGCATCTGTGGTTAAAATGCTATTACCACAACACCACAGGAAATCTGAACCAAAATTGATGCTGGAGGGGTTTGCATTGCTAGATTGAGGATACAAACCCACGAGCCACTTGAGCCATGTGATTTGAGGACTGCTATAAGGCAGTACAAGGCAGTATAGTAGATTAAGATGTGACACTACTGTTACAACAACGACAAGGGTGGATAAATGTGCCTTTTGGGTGAGAGTGACTTTAATGCATTAAATAGTAGTTAGTTGAATACATAGGTTTATTTATAGGACCCATATGTGCTGAATAATTTACACTTAACCCACAAGCAAATAAATATTTCTTCGATGGTTGATGGTTCATGAATAGACTTTTAAAAAACAAGGAGAGGTTTTTCTTGCGCATTATAGGAAAGGCGAGTCTAGAGTAACAAACAGAGGTTTTCGAAGGTGTAGAAACATGTCGACTAAAAACACTTAACTAAGAAACTGCATAAATATAGGACAAATGCTGAAAAAGTGGGTCCTGAAGTACACGTTTTTGAAAGAATACATAAACATCTGACAGCCCATGAATAAAATTGGAAGGGCGTGAACAGACTTGATATTTATTATTTTAAGTTATGTCTCCCGACATTTGTGCCCACAGGCGAAACAATAGAGATTGCTCTAAATAGGTCCCTGCAAACATCCTATACCTAGGGCGAGTTTTACATCCTAAAATATGGATTGTTAACTTTATCCTAGTTTAAGTGTTGCATACATCAGGTTTATATCACTGTTGCATACATCAGGTGTATTGGTTCCAGCAGTGATTCACATTACACAGTGGTTAAATTAGGCAGGACTCTGACAAACCTTTTTCAGCTTTGCCTTTTTGTTTTCTAACCCCTCTATGACGCAATGGGGGGTTCCTAGAAAGCAATTTGTATCACTTGTTGGTTACTACATAATTACTAGTCACAGCAACGTAATGTGGATGACACTTTGAGACAGGATTATATATTTAGTACATTCCTTTCTCTGCTTGGAAGGATACAGCTCCACCTGAGTGATTTTTCTCATCCTCTTTGTGATATAGTATAAAATATATAGGAGCAATGTGGGCTCTAGGATAGAACACTCCTGTGTTGAGCTTGATATTTGATCTGCTGGTCTTGATGGTTCTGTGCAAGGTCACAGGTGGGAAGAGGTGACCCAGCACCTCTTGTAAGGAAATAGTGAGAGGTCCTGGCTACCTTGCAGCAAGAGAGTTTCATTGGATCTTGTGACTACAAAGATTTTCACGCTGAATGCAGTGTTTCAAGGTGTGTTTCTTTAATATTCATAAAGTAGACACATGGTCTAAAAAGTGGTCAGCCGACATGTGTTTTGAACCCGAAAGTTCCTTCTCAAGGCAGGTTTGTAATGTAGATCGGGGGTTATGAATATGTTTTAGTTCAGTATACGCTGTGTGGCAGAAAAGTCAAGATTGGTTTTGTTGGATTTCATGGCTGGTTCCGCCATTCATCAGGTTTGCTGAAAACGACTGAATGATCATAGTATATAGTATAAGATGTTCTGATGGGGGTGTAGTACCAATCCTTTCCCTCTTCTATATTATGCTGTTGCATTTGCTGCATAATCCCTCCATTTTTTCTTTTGTTGCTGTCACAGCCTGTGAAGGTGGGGGGGGGTAGCTGTGATCAGTAATTTTGTGCATTATGGGGAAGTGTCCTTGCAAAACCCACCAGCATAGATCTGTCTCTTCCTCTCCATCTCTGAAGAGGAAGGGGAAGAGGTCTACGAGGTCCAAACGCCCACACAGTACCATGTGGCAAAGGGATAATAGCCGAGAGTCTCGTGCAGGTCTTGCCATGAAAGACAGAGAAGGGATAAGAGGAAGAGATTGGTTTCCCTCGGACTCCCTCCAAAAAAGATTGAGCCAAAGGCTCAGAAGTAGACAACCCTCTCAGGTGCTCCGCAGAATGAGAGGAACAAGGAGTCTCCAGTAAAGGACGGTGAGAAATATGCGGACCCTTCTGCTAAGAGGCATTATGTCTCCAAGAAAGACAGACCGGCCCTTTGGCACTCTATCTTAGAGTCCCTGGAGTTATCAAAGAAGGAAAGTAATTATGGGCAGGAGAAGGGATTCCCTAACCCTTATAACATCATGGAAACCTCCTATGGGCTAATACTTAAGACCATAAGAAAGGCAATAACAGGGGAATGGGAGGACCCTCAGGTACTGGTCCTGCCTTGGTGCATGCCCAAACAATATCCAGTGTAGTGTAGTGAGCCAGTTCTCTCTGGCTGCATTGTGGTGGATTCCTTAGTGCCCAATCTTGCTGGAAATTCCTATATGCCAGAATAGGATTTAACACCTAAGATTCCTAATGACCAAAAGGTGGATTTATCCTTAAACATAGCCATGTGGATTCAAATCTGGTACTCACAGCACATATTTATCGGATCTACACAGCTCAAGCCATTCTCAAGGGTCTCCAAAAGATGTAAAGTTCTGAATATTAATCTATATGAACCTCAGCTGAAATTCGACACAGTGATGGACTCTGCCGACCCATACAGAAATTCGACACAGTGATGGACTCTCCCGACCCATACAGCAATTTGTTATGGATTTTCTTAAAGTAATCTTATCGGCATCTTATAAGATCTTACATAAAACCTACTTGTGATGGGGTCAGGGTCATGACACTATCAGGGAGGAATGGAGACCCCTCTCAGAAGTGAGGTGAGGGATTTGGGAAGGACCCAGGTCCTCGGCCCACAGAGTATTCTTTGCATATGACCGAGGTACGACTGTCCCTTCCACAATGCCTGTCAGCATTCCACAATGCCTGTCAGCATTCCTTCTGGACAGCGGTCTCTTGTTTTTTTCAGAAATGCAACTCCCAAAATGCAGCTGGGTGCCACCATGAAAACCCAGACCAGAGCCAGGGCAATCGAACATGAGAACAGATATGGATTGGACTGGGATTTTTCCTGCCCAAAAGGGATGAGTCATCCAGCACCTGACCCACCAACCCCAGACAAACCCCAATTGGATGGTCAGGGAACAGAAACAAACTCAGAGTGAGAAGGGAATACAGCGTAGCAGGGTTGGCAAAGAAATCCTACCCAAACTCATACTCACCAGCGCACAGAGAAAACCACCAGGAAAACAAGCAGTCTGAGCACATGATTGCCACCCTGAAAATGGAGATTGAAATGGGGGCAGGGCTAAAAATCATTCTTAAAACCTTCCAGGTGAAGTCCCAATACTTAGAGGGATAGCTTAGCCAGAGATTGTCCAAGGGGAGCATTACATCTACATTAAAGATTGGAAGGCTCACCAGAGGCACCACAATCTTACCCTGCTGGGTAATTTTATCTTTGGCCCAAAGTTGGATGCCATGGTCAATTAGTCACACGAGGACCATACTTACTCACAGTCCATGTAGGGGAAATCAGAGACGAATATGCAACCTCAAAATCAAAACAAGCTGTTTCGTACTACCAAAGGTTTCTTGTGGGCTCTGAACCAACCTGCCTTTAGATGGAAGAAGATTCAGTCTTCACCAACATCTGTTTCATCCAAGCATCAGTCCTCCTGACTGTCCAGGGACAGACTCGATATGCCGGTGGGTTGTCACCTTCAGGCCTTCCGTGAGTAGTGGATGGACATCATAAGCAGTCATTGGCAGTGAGGATCATTTCCCAAGGACATGTTGTAGAATGCATGAGTCTTCATTCTCCAGCTGGGATGGCATGGACTATGAGAGACCAGGACCAGAAGTCTACCTTGGGGACAAAAATCCAGAATCCGCTCCTCAAAAAGTCCATTGCCCCCAGTTCCCAAAAGAGAACAGGGACGGGGATTATATTCTACTCTGCAGTGTTTCTGGCCCTAAGGAGTTCTAAATGTTTGGGTGCAGTAAGTTCACTTCACAATGCAGACATTACAGAAGATATTTACCCTGCTCAGTCCAGGATTGTTTCTTGCGTTGTTGGACCTCAAGGATGCATATACCATATGTGGACCATATGCCTACCATATGTGGACAGCTCCTTTTCACCTGAAACATCTCTGGTTCATCATGTGGGATCAGCATCTATAGTTCTGGCTTTTGAGTTGATGTTGGATCCCAGGATACTGGTGGCCCCAGTGATAGATCTCATTCACAGGAAAAGCATAAGAATACACCAGTACCTGGATGACTAGTTGGCCCTGTTTTTTTTCTCTAACAGATTACATGACACACTTGGCCAGAATGGTGATGTTGGGATTGCTCATCTACAGTGGAGCTTCTCCATTGACTGGATTTCATTGGCGCTTCCCTGGTGACAGACGAAGGACTGGTGCTTCTTTCTCAAAGAAGAACAGAGGCGCCAAGGAACAAGCAACCTCATCTTCTGGACCTCAGCCGGAACTTTGCTAGGAATAAGCTAATGGTTTAAGGCCATTTGGTGGCCACAATATTCTTGATTCCTTGGGCTTGTTTCCAAATCAAGCACTGTGAATGCATCATGAAGTAGGCATAGACAAGTGAATGGAATGTTATCATACACACTTATTAACCAAAAAGAAGGATGAGCGAAAGGCATAACTTGCCTTATACTGATGTGGGATTTCCCTACCTAGCTAAAACTAAGGATAATCTGGGTCAGGATGTCCAAATAAAATGTCTGTCTGTGTCCAAAACCTATACTTGCCCTTACACTAAACTGTATACAAAGTGCAGGGATATCAGCATCAAATGAGACGTGTTCAAAGTAAAAGTTCAGAGCTTCCTCCAGCTCTTAGGTGGAAAAGGGATTTCTCTTCGCCAAGGTTCAAATAGTTCACTTTACAAAAGAAGGGTTCACACAGGTGGATTTATTCAGTCTAGGTGCAGTTGTCAGACCACACGGTCCACGAATTACAGGTCACACCTTCAACACACCTTATTTGCGTCTGTTCCATGTGCATCTTGTAATAGTTTACATTTCACAGTGGGGCTTGATGTAATATCCTTTCAAGTGCCCTTGACACTTTATCATCACTTAATTTGTCATCATTCACTTGTTTAGTTGTTTTCACTTGAAAGACCAACATAAGCTTCTCAATACACTTTCCTGCTTTGAAACTCAGTAAATGTTAGATTTCTTTTACACATTTCACCATAAGCTTCCCAGTAGATTCTCCTGCCAGGAAACTTATTCTCTGTTTCAAGTTTCTTGATCAAAGCACCTGACACCCTTGCACCAGGTTTCTCTTGCATGGAGACTTGGTTACTATTACAATTCCTTTGCCCCAACTATTCTTGGCTCTGGGCAATGCTTGCTTCTTTAGCTCTTGGCAATTATTTCTTATTTGACTCTTGGCAATGTTTGATAATTCAACTTCTTATTGTGTTAATCACGTTTTGATATTTGACTCATAGCAGTACTTGCTGAATCAACTTCTCATTGTGTTATTCACTTTTTTACATTTGGCTGTTGGCAATGCTTGCTTATTTTCAATTCAAATGGTAATGTCTTAGGCACTAAACCGCCCATCTGCCATGTCCAGGCCTCCCTTTTTACCCAGACGGACACACAGGCCTTCTCACGGTCTGCTTTCCACTTTCTTTGGCTCTCCAGAGAAACATCTCCGCGTGCAGTTTGCTAGCGCTGGTTCCCACTGGCGTACAGAGTCCTCTTTCTCAGAGTACTGCTTTCCCAGCTCCGCCTCAGACTGCCAACAAACACCTCTCGCTCGCTGCACCAGATCATGCTCTCTATACCTCCCAGCATCTTGGAAAAGTGCCTTCTCACTGCCACAACTTCTGCCCTGGAACTCTGCTTGACGTTGTTTGCGCATCCCTTCAGCATCTCAACTGAGTCTCTTTTAACTAGGCTGCTCATGTTTCTTCTTCCAGTCTGTGTTAATGGTGGCCTCCTTGTCTCAGTACCTAAGTGGTGTTCGTGTGAGTGAGAATCCCAAAAGAGATGATGTATGGCTCTGCTGTAGTGTCTTCCTCGTCCCAGTATCTGAGTGGAGTTTACTATGAAATAATTTAGGTAAAGAATAGGGAAGGGTCGGATAGTAACCTACAAAGGCCTGGGTGACATTAGATTCACTAGAAAAGGGATATGGGGGTACTGTGTCTCACCCAAGGGTGCCTCATGCCCATTTCCCAAGTCTCCTCCACCCAGGGGATCCTCCCTCGCATATCCACCCGCAGGGTCAGCATCCGACAGCGGCAACCTTTCTCTGGCTCCGTGAGAGATGGATATTATGGGAAGATAAATGAGGACGCCCTTAGGTTCCTCACAGCACCTGGTCACCCATGTTGTCACACACTTGAATCCTGTGTTACTATCAATGAGTCCATCTAAACCACTATTTCTAACAACATATGCCTGTTATTTGGGATGAGGGAGATCCTGGGGCATCAGTCATGCAGGAAGAGGTGGTTAACTCAGGATAGTTTGCAATTATCAAATTGTAGAGAATTTTCAGCCATCCAGAGAGTGCTGATGGTGCTTGCATCCTATATGGCGAATAGATCTGTGATTGTTTAGTGAGACAATATGATCACAAAGGCATACACCCATCACGAGGAGGCCAGTACAGTGAGATCCTTATCTTAGATTTCTGAAATTATATTTTTCTGGTCTAAAAGGCATCTTCTCTCTCTTTCAGCAATTCATAAACATGGTGCTTTGAGCAAGGAAACGGACAGATTAAGCAGGGTCTTACCATCATCCTTGTAGATGAGTTGGTCTCTCAGTGCTTTCCAACATAGGTGCAACTCCTCCAGAGTACTAGAATTAGATCTGTTTGCATCTAGAATGAATGCTCTGGGTCAGCGGTCCTACAGCAGGAGCCCAGACCAGTTAGGTAGGGTAACAGATGCATTTATCCTGCCTTGTCCCAGAGGCCTCTTATATGTGTTTCCCACTTTCCCATTCATTCTGATTGTGCTTAGGAAGCTCATGAGAGAGGGGGAGCAATTGATTCTGGTGGTCCAACATTGGCAGAGGACACCTTGCGTCTCACTCTTGCAGGAGGTAGAAGTGGCTTGGCTCTAATTCATCCTCTGAGAGATCCCTGGGTTTTCGAGAATACGATTACCCAGTCTCAGGCTGTTGGTATGGAAAATGAGAAGCAGGGGCATACGAGTCTAGGTTTATCTGATGAAGTGGCACTGATATTAAAGACTTTGGGGCACCCTTCTGCTAGTAGGACCTTCTCTGATCATTGGTGATCTTTCAGTTATGGTGTGAACCTTGGGCAGTGCATCCTCTTCTCTGTCCCCACACAAGATCCTTGATTTTCTATTGGAAGGTTTTCTGAAAGGATTAGATGTGGCAATGTTGAAAGCTCAGTGGTCCTGCATTAAAGTGTTCGGAAGTCCTTGGGCGGGAGCTGGAAATTTTAGAGATCTCATTTCCAGGCTCTTTAAAGAGTTTATTTTATAGGAATTCTCCTATACTGAAGAATGTCCCTCAATGGGATCTTTTACAAATGTTGGAGTCCCTGACTAAGCCTCCTTTCGAGGTAGTTGTCTTACAAAGCACTGCTCTTGGCTGCTGTGCCTTCCATTAGGAAATTATTGTTCTGTTGTACGGACATCTCTGTTTGCCGATCGTTCCCGATGCTCATAATTTAAGGTGCAATCTGGATTTCATGCCCAAAATCTGCTCTTCAATATATCTGGAACAGGAAGGTGTTCTTCCATCTTTCAGTTGCATGTCAATTTCAGATGAGGACAAAGGTGGCTCGTCTGGGTTTAGGCGACCAGACCTGTTGTACATAAAACACGTTAAGAGGTTAGGAGTTGTGTTAATCTCTTTGTGACATTTGGTGGAAACAAGAAGAGTTCTAAACTGGCATTGTCTACTCTCACTAACTTGTTGGGTTAGATTGGTTATTATGAAGGCTTACGAGTTAGGTCCCCGCATGCCCCCACCCCCGTGTGTTTCAGGGAAGGTCCACCAGGTGGACTGCTGTTTCATAGGCTCAAGTATTGGGACATGTCTCTCAGCTTTCATTATCCACTGTGAAGCACAGCTTCCAGGTTCTGAGAATGTCAATGTTTGCATCTCGTTTCTGGGGTTTGTCAATTGTTAGGGTGTATTTTCACACAAATAAAATGGTTATAGTTCATACTATTGTGGTGATTATATGTCATTGTCCTTAGTGCTTATCAAAGCAGCATCTGCAGTAGGCTCTCATAAGTGAGGAAGGGGACGAGGTAGGAGAGATGAGGGTAATCCCTTGATTATGTGAGGTAATTGTAATAATTAAGGTTGTCCGCTCTCGCAGAAGGTAAGTTCCTCAGCTTTTATTGTCATCACCAAGTAATCTAGTGCATGAAAACACCGGCGTCCCATCCAGCCAGTTTCATCCTTCTCATTCTCTTCCCAACGGCTCCCTCAGAACCCTCATACGACATTCACCTCTCAACATTCCAGCAGCCCATAGCAAGTACACATCACAACACTTCTTCCCCCGTAAGAACCGAAAAATGAGTGATGCTTAACAAAACCAACTGATAACTCTATTTAAAGAAAACCGCTCATAACACTCCATAACACTCCTCCCTCTGTTGGCAATAACCCAAATCAATGAAACACCTAAACCCAGTGTGGAAAACACTACATAACCAACCACCTGCCAACAATGTGTCGCCACCACGCTATCAACAGGTACACCAAACCCCTTACAAGCACATAAGCAACACCCTAAAGAGTTAGCTTACACTGGTAAGCTAACCGGACCCAAATCAAAGTCCATACCAAAAAGAAACCCCCGTATGACAAACAGAAATTACCTTGAAAGAACCCAATGACAGGTACATAGAAATATCTCCTCAACTCCGTACCAGTCCCCAGACCAACACAACCGACCAGGCACCAACCCACGAGAATGAAAAATGAACATCCACCGTCCTGAGCTGCCCCTCAGAACTGGACCTTTCACGTCCACTACTCAGTCAAATGACAACCCACACGGTCAAATGACAACTTACCTAACTTCCCAAATCCTCAGTGCACTAACATCCATATGCCCCGAGCTGCCCCCCAGAGCCTCGGGCCTGCCACGCCCAAGCACAAACCAGCCCTGACCAGGGCAACAACAAGCACAACCATCAGATAAGATACCCAGTCCAACCACCTAGGGACAACCATAAGATAGCGAACAGTCACAGCTACCACAACCAGATGTGACCCACAGTCACAGCTACCACAACTACAGGTGACCCCTAGTCACTGCCACTACAACTACACCACACCTTAATATGACCCCTGGTCACTGCCACCACAACTACAAGTGACCCCTAGCCACTGTCACCACAACTGCACCACACCTGAATATGACCCCAAGTCACTGCCACCACACCACATGTGACCCCTAGTCACTGCCACCACACTACATGTGACCCCTAGTCACTGCCACTACACTACAAGTATCAACATAACTCCATGAAGACCACAAAGGACCCGGCCGGAACTCAGTTGCGCTTCCCAGTGAAAAGAGCACTCATCACCAACTACTGAGTACCTATACATCAAGACGCTCAAATACCCACAATATAGAGCTGCGCAGCCAAATGCGCTCACCACACTCACAAACCCACATACCTCACACTACAATTATGTAAGGGCATACAAACATGCTAATTGGCAGGACTGAACAACACTTGCGAACCAGCGCACAATCCTGGAATTTGAGGAAACCCCTTCCCTCATATCCGCCCTCATAAGGCAACATTAATACTCACTTAAAGGAAACGAGAAATGAGGATCAAACCCGCCCTCAAGTCCGTCCCCTTAAGGCACTGTCCAAACCTCCTTGAAAACAAAGAAGATTTGTATGCAATAGACAATTGGAAGACACCACCTTTTACGCACCTATTGATATCGATCCCACTTCGAGATTGACAGCCCTGATACAGAATAAAGTGGACAAAGCACTTGAGAGAGACTGGATCTGCAAGCAGGAACATGAGTATCTATGTGTTTCTAAACGTTCTACTCCTAAGTTCTATACTCTTCCCACAATACACAAGTCACTAACGAATCCACCTGGCCGTCCCATTGTATCGGGTTCCGGCTCAGTATTGGAACCTCTCTCCAAACTAGCCGATAAATATTTGAAACCTTTTGTTCTCACTATGTACTGCTATATCCAGGACACGACCGAAGTGATCAACTGCGTGGAGAATATGAGCTTCAATCCTACAACACAACTATTAGCTAGCCTCGATATTATTGCATTATACACGTGTATCCCACAAAAAGAGACCCTTGAGGTCCTTGAAGAGGTTTTGTTAACCAAAAGAACGACAGGCTCAACACCTAATAGCTTCATTTTATGGTGCGCAGAGATGGCGCTTACCGAGAACTACTTCTATTTCAATGGCAAGTTATATCATCAAATCCATGGGACAGCAATGGGCACACCTGTAGCCCCGACAGCAGCCAACCTATATGTCGAGCGTTTTGAACTCGAACACATCTACCCTCTGACCAATCCATTCTTTTCCAAGATTGCCTTATGGAGGAGGTTTATAGATGATGTTTTGATTATATGGGAAGGCACAGAAGAATCTTTTGCAGAATGTTTTCAATGGATCAATCAGAGGAATCAGTTCCTTAAATTCACCTACACTTGCAGTAGAAAGAAGATAGATTTCCTGGACATCTCCATTGAAGTGAACAAAACCAATACTGCCCTCAAAGTCAGTCCTTTCGTTTCATAAACCAACAGATTGCAATGCTTTATTGAAATTTGACAGTTGTCATCCTAAGCATACACGTGAGAATTTACCATTCGGGCAGTTTTTACTCCTCAAGAGAAATAGTACTCTCAATCCCACATTTCTGAAAGAGGCGGCACTACTGAAATCCAAATTAGAGGTCAGAAGCTACCCCTCGAGGATAGTTAAAAGGGCCTTCAAAAGAGCCAGGCATAATAATAGGGAAACTCTCCTGGAATACCAACAAAAGGAGCCCACTACAAACAAAATTGTTTTTGTGAACACATTTTGCCCCAGATCTAATCTGGTTACAAAGATAATACGCAAAAACTGGCATATTTTGACAGGGTGAGAACATCCTTTGGAATTCCCAATGTGCACATATAAAAGGACGTCCAATTTAAAGGAGTTGCTCACAAGGAATGATATCACGACCAAACAAGGACATGTGAGAAGCGTTACCGAGTCTTGGGGCTTACCAACACTTACGGGTCATTCCCCCTGCGGTCACTGTGTCAATTGTAAATACACAAAACGCACCATGAAGGTTGACATTGGTTTAAAGCGCCCTTGGACACAAAATCAATTCACCAATTGCAATTCCACTGACGTGGTATATGTCATATGGTGTCCGTGTCACAAACTTTATGCCGGGATGACAGAAAGGAAAGTCAGAAGTAGGATGAGCGAACACAAGAGTTGCATAAAGAGGAGAAATATTGCAGCCCCGTAAGTTAACCATACTATCATGATGGAACACGGCCCAGACGACATACTATGGACTGTCTTATGGCAACTAGACAAGTCCAAGGTAAATGAAAACAAAACTGATAAACTTTTGTTTAAATAAAAATGGCTTATTTTTCTTTCTAAGTCAGCTCTCACTGGTCTGAATGAACAACTCTGACTGGCATCATAACATCTGATACATTTGAACAAAGAATGTTTTTTTCCCCTTTTGGTTTCATTCTCATTTTTTGCTCAGTTAGTGTGGCACTCACTTTACAATATTTGGGTTTACCGCGGCTCCTTTCTGGAGTCTTAGTCTGACAGTAACATTGTGTTCTCCCTCGGAATAGATGGAACCACGAGACCCAGTGTGAGCCATTTATAACATCTCACCTGTTGTTGGGCATATTCTGACCACCTCGGTCTTCCTTGATCAGGACGCCTTGTTGTCTGGTGTTTCGGTTTGTAGTTCCTCGGCTTGACATAGCTTATTAACACGTTGATCACCTGACTTGCTACGTGATTGGCGTATCACACATTCGCCCGCATTCCCCATCTAGAATCATCACATGACCAGTAACCACGCCCCCTTCCTCTACTTACCGTTCCGGATGATTGTTAGCGGCCTTACTGAGTGAATCGGTAGGACGGATGGAAGCGAGTGTAAATTCACTACACAGGCAACCTTTTTTCAACTGGGATATCGAGTGATGCGTGAAGACAGACGGGAGCTAGATTCAGCCTTACATACTAGTGGTCTGCTGTCTTTTCTTGGTAAGCTGTGTACCGTGCCCGCTTTTGCTTTCCTTCTGCAATCTTGTAACCAACAAAGGTAGTGTACGTGGGAACCACGTTGTGGGCTGTACTTTCAAATTAATGCTGCGATCCTCCCCTGGGTTCCATTCTAGGGCCGTGGTTCATTGGAACTGGAAAGAGCTACTTGGACTTGCCTGGACATCCTTCCTCCTTCAGAGGGTATGAGTCTTTGTTGGTTATGTTGTCGGTGTGTCTCGACCCTGTATCTTTGTTTCAACCCTTGCACCTCCGTGTAGTTTGCACTCACTACCTCCTGGCAGGGATTTGGTGGAATCATGATAAAACACGGTGGTGCTTTAAAAGGAAAGCTTACACTTTTTACATGGTTGGGCTTAAAAAGGAAAGCTTACACGTTTTACCCCTTTCCTTCTGATATGCATGTGACATGGTTTAGGTGATGCTTGTTTACATAGATTGTGCGACCAGTGAGGTCTTTGTCACGCTGAATCACGTAGTGTGCATCGTGACTTTGGCAGTTGGAAGCCATCTAATTCGGTGGATATCAGGGACTGACAAAGATGATTTATCCCCCTTCACCTAGAAGAAAAATACTGTGGTTTAGTGATGGACGATGTTGTGCTCACACTGGCTCTGATGTTCTCTTCTCTTGATTCGCAGAACGTGTACAAACGTCCACAGTAGAGACGTTCCCTTCTTCACCATTACTTAGCAGTATTTGCTTCGGCGAAACTTGGGTTGGTGAGTCTTACTTAGGTTAGTTATAGCCTTGTAAGTTGATTTGAGGTATATTTATAACCCAAGTCCCTTTTTTCTCTTTGTTTCTTTCTCTGGCTTTACCCCCCCCCTTTTCCCCTTTCCTTTTCCAGCAGGTTATCCTTCATTAAAGCCTTCAGTAACTTGGAAGCATCCCTACGTGGAGACATACCTCATCTTCTCAGACAGTTAACATCACTTGTCTTGGAATTTGTTTATCTTTTGTGTGTATAGCGGATTTTTTTTGTGGATCCCCTGATGAATTCCAAGTAATTTGGCTAATATGTTTTTTGAATGAAACATGTCGGGCATAAGAACACCCTAAATTATAAGGTGTTGTACATTGACCAATCTAGTGGTTACGGTCACCCCAGTAGCGACTGTAAGGGGTAGACAATTAACAGACAGTGGATTATCAACACACCTTTAACAAACCTAGAACAGGGGTTGTTTTAAGGTGCTACCTACCAAAAGCGTTACTATACACCAGGGTTTAAATTTTTGTTGTACTGCTTTGTTTAGATTTGTATAGGCAGGAGCTTTCTTTTGGGTGTATAGGTGACACCTAGGCAGGTTTGTGAAGGTTTTTTTCAGTATTTTATTTAAAACTGATTTAGAACTTTTATTGTGGTTTTTTTAACCAAAGTGCACTAAGTTTTACATTCTTTTTAGATATGTTGACTTTTAAGAATACTATGTGCTATGTTTTTTCCTTAATAAAATTGTATTTTATCTGATTCTTAAAACCCTTTACGCGGTCTTTATTTGGTCCACGGACCGTGTGTGGGAATAGGGGTAGAGTTTGGAGAATAAGTAGAAGAGAAAGACGGTTTGTTCCCTTTTGTTGAATATTGTCTATAAGGTATTGAAAGGAGTTCGGGACAAACGTCTATAAATAACTCCATTGGTCTCTCTTAGTTAGTTGTAATGAGAGTCCACCACCACCCTCAAGTCCGCCCAAAACTGGGCACTGAAATCAAGTTGTACATTTCCCATAACAACGTCTTGCAAGAAAACAACCTGCAAGAAAGATACAATTACAACAACATCGTTTTCCACAACCTGCAAAGGAAATTAATAGCATGCTATTATAAATCAATGTTGCAAAGCACAACAAAAGACTACAACGCTCTAACTGCACTCACATGGGCCACAACATAAACATGCACACCATTCACACCAAAAGCCTATAACATGCACACCGAGGCCACACAGCAAACATACTAGCCTCATCCACTCACACAATGAGAAATTAGTCCTCTGACAGGGCGAGGTTGCTCACCCTGATATAAAAACTACAAGGTTCAGGATCAAACTCCTCAAGGGCGCCACGTAATAACGTTAGCAGAACGTCCTGTCCAAAATGATTTCCTCCAGACAGACTGCACTTGACGTCAGACGTGGCTTCTTGGCCTGGATCTGCGAGCACTGCAGGTTGCTCTCCTGCCTTTTGCTCTTGGAGAGTTCGTCACCAACAGGAACATAAAAACATACGCCACTCCGACTCTCTGATGATAGTGCAGTACTTACAAGTTCTCCTGCAATAAGCCCCAACATCAATGACTCGTCGTCCGGGCCAACCATTCCTGGCGGATCCGCAAAACAGTCAGCAATGGAACCCAACGTAGATGTACTGCGCTCCACTTCCGTGTCTCAGTCCATTGCTTTGCGTTTTACGCAGCACGCCACGCTGCGTTCACTTCCAGACCCCTGTAGCTCCCCCCGAACGGCAGCCGACGTCATCAGTGCATTCGTCGGCCCCGAGGGAGTAACATACGAATCAGGGGAAACTCCAAACGCAAGTTCAGCCACGGATGCCACGGTTACAAACGCACAGCAACCACCCACTCACTTTCAGGGCTCGACCTGCTCCAGTACCTCGGAAAAGTCCACCTGCAGGTCACCACTGACACCGGCCCCAGGCGCAATCAGGCCCGCTACAGTGCCACCCAGTCCTCCAACAGACAGAGCCCTCCAATTCCGACACCGGCCCCAGGCTAAATCAGGCCCGCTGCGGCGCTGCACAATTCCTAACACGAAGCAAGGTGCTGGCAAGCCGCCCACTGGAACGCATATGACGCTGGCCCCAGGCGCAATCAGGCCCGCTACAGTGCCACTCTGCCTTGCCACAGAGGACACTGCCCGCTCTCCAGACTTTCGGTCTTCTCACAGGGCAGGGTCTTCGAACCAACCCCTGACCCCCCTGCTCCTGATGCTGGCCCCGGACAGCAACCAGACCGCTACAGCACCCATCCAACCGGCTTTTACGATGGCAGCCCTCACTTCAGCCTAAGGGCTGCCGGATGGGACGGTACTTGGAAGGCGATGCCTTCACGCTTTCAGCCACCCCCTCCACGGCGGCAATCCCATCCTCGTCGCCAGTGTAATAATTAAGGAAGTCCGCTCTCACGGAAGGTAAGTTCTTCAGCTTTTATTGTCATCCCCAAGTAAGCTAGTGCATGAAAACACCGGCGTCCCATCCAGCCAGTTTCATCCTTCTCATGCTCTTCCCAACGGCTCCCTCAGAACCCTCATATGACATTCACCTCTCAACATTCCAGCAGCCCATAGCAAGTACACATCACAACAGTAATCTCCATCACATCAGCAACCATCCCTTGTCGCCTTTACTCACAAACCAAACAATCCACCCAAGGTGCTTCAGCACGTCTCAGGGTCTGAGTGATGACTGGAGGAAATGTGTGTGCAATACATTCTTATTGGCCCAGGTAGTGGGAGGGTCCCATGAGGCGGTATGTACTCTAAAGTGGTAAATACATCTTGACTAATGTTCTGGTGGGAGGTAGAGAATAACTTATAAGTATATAAGGTGCTGAGTGGTGGTAGCACTACTTCACCTAATCAATGCATTACGTCTGTGCACCTGGGCCCTTGGGATATAATTTGCATAGCACTGCCATGCTGGGAAATTCCTTGCTCCTAAAACCACAATTGCTTCCCTCTAAAGATAGTTCCATTGGTGTATTTTAAATTACCACCATCAAGCATATTAAAGTCATATTGTTCCTTGAGGATCTGACATCGAAATCAGAAGGGTCAGAGTCCTGTATTTCAGACTTTTCCTTAACTGCAGCTTCCACTTTGTTCGTGAGATGTAATATGTAGTCTAGGACCAAATAATAATAATATTAAGATTTTGTTTTTATATAGCACTTCATAGTGGACTCCGCTAGCTTCTAAGTGCTGTAAAAGGGTGTTATTAGTACCCCGTTTTAACAGGCACCTGAGTTATTGACCTCACAAGAATGAAAGGTTAACTCACTCCTGCAACAGGATTCGAACTTGTGAAGTGCAGTCTGCCCTTATGTCAAAGCTCAATGCTTTACTTATGTAACCATCCACCCCTCGGAACATTCCGTCTCCGGCCACAGCTCATAGTTGCATTTCTATTTAACTCAGTGTGGCCCTCTATGAAGACATGTTTGGGGTGTTTAATGTTGCATTTGTGCACACCTCAATACGCTGAATACCACGATATCATCCTGCTCAAAACACAATCCAACTAATTTGACTTTTTCCCATGAAGCTCTATTCGATTGTCTAATTTTGTTATACTGGTTTCTGGGCGACCAGGTACAAATAGGTAGCTGAATAAAAGGAATGTGGGTGTGCACTGCTGCACCCTCAAAAATGTGTGGTAGTAATGGGGTGCATATCCTCAAAGAGTGCCCCGCAGAACACACTCAAATAGCAATCTAAGACAAGACCCAGGCCACCTGTGTCGGTGAGGATTGCACACCCTATAACCGCCTTGTTAATACAAAGGTGAGTGTGAAGTCGAGCATACGTGCTAAAAGAATTACATAACGCAACTCAGTCAACACAAGAGAATGTGCAGATGGGTAGCTGGACACATGTTGCACACGGCATATCTGTTAACCTTACAGATTTTGAAATTGGCACTAGGGACAGACTACTGATCATATGATACAAAGACCTGTGCTGTGTGTAGTGGCTGCTACCTTCTGTCAGCCTCGCCATTTTCCCCTATGCTGGTCTCACGTTTGTGACATAAGCGCTCACGAGAAAGACAACCACCCAGCCTGCCAGTGTAGCCTTAATTAGGGGGCATGTCCCCAGTGGTTCAAGGTTACCTGTCAGACCCGATCTACTGGTAAAGGGTTCAGGTTAGGACGTTAGTTAAAGATCCCTAATCCACCCCTAGAGCGATGTCATCTCTATGCGCCGCATGACCTTGTGGCTACCCCTTTAACACTGCTTGCAGGATGCCGACTTTCCCGTCTTCTGCTGCGTCTCCATTCTAATGCCACCAGCTGTTGCTACCTCAGTGCATTTTCAAGGTGGGCACCCTTGAACTAGACCCATCAGTGCTCCCCTGTGACCGGTTTACCTGTCTCTTTTCAATGGGACTGACGCACTTGCAACCAACATCCTGCTTCAGCCTCCCAACACTGTTCGCCATGGGGCTGCAACCCAAAGCACGTGTCCTTCTAACAATGCAGCGTGTCAGCAAGGTGACGTTCCCTATGCAGCGTGTGTTACCCCTGCAATTTGAGGACGCACAGGTGATCGGAAACTCCCAGAGCCACTGTTTTATCCACACAACAGCTGACCCCAGAATTCAAATCTGAACCTCAACATTCTTACTCAACTGGTCCTCTCTGGTCAATTTTCTACTACGCTCATGTAGCCCTTGGCCCAAAGGGAGCCCAGCTAGAAAGGGCTGCATGCTTGTCCCCTAAGGGAAAACACCTAGAAATAATGACACAGACACCAGGGTTCAATAACAGATTGTATTTAGCATGTGTGTTTTTCCTTGGTGCAGTGATCCATCCAGCCCACCATGGGGCTGGGTGGAATGTTGAAGTGAGAAAAGAAAAAGAATAAAGGGACTGAACTCTACTGTCCAAGAATGGGCTGCGCAGGGGAGAAAAGAATCTAGAAAAGATATGAAAGGAAAGACAGAGGACGGGAAGAGAGGAAGGACAATTAAAGGAGAAAGGAGAGAAAAAGAAACATTGCAAAAGAAAGAAATAAAATCCCCTGTTGGGGCTGTGGTCTTGAGAAAGGGACTGAACTCTACTGTCCAAGAATGGGCTGCGCAGGGGAGAAAAGAATCTAGAAAAGATATGAAAGGAAAGACCGAGGACGGGAAGAGAGGAAGGACAATTAAAGGAGAAAGGAGAGAAAAAGAAACATTGCAAAAGAAAGAAATAAAATCCCTTGTTGGGGCTGTGGTCTTGAGCAGCGCCCAAGGGCCCACAGCCATTGCAGGCACGGTGCCGCTTTTTAAGGGCAACCGGGCTTCATAAACACAGAGTGGGGCTGTGTCCCTAGAGCACCCCGGGCACCGACCGGGCTGTGGCCGGTGGTGACACTCCCGGGGGCCAGACCTGACGGACTCTGTGAGATCAAAGGGGTGGCTGGGCCGAAGAGGAAAAGGTGCCCAGTCCGGACTGTGTGTTGGAGGTGGCTCGAAACGGGCAACTCAGCCGTGGGCTGTGTTATCCCACCTCGTGGCCGGCGAGGTGGCGCCCATTGAAAAGGCCTCCTGAGCTGCATCTGCCAGGCAGCCCGGGAGGTGAAGAGAGGAGGCGGTAGCCCTTCCCACCCGCTGTGGGCCAGGTGAAGAGAAGCTCTAGGCTGCTGGAGCAGCTCAGGTGTAGAGAAAAATCACGGGCCGCTGCGTCATTTTGGCCCAGATGAAGACAAGCCCCAAGCTGCTCTGTCATCATGGCTCGGGTGAAGACTCCGGGGTCTCCTAGATACATCGACTAGAGGGGTTGGGCCATTGAGTGCACGCAGGTCCGGCGGTGAACATGCTGACATCTCCATGGCAACATTAACACCGCCTGGACTGAAAATGGCGCTGTTGGCGAAGCCCTGTGAATGGTAAAATCTCCACGCCAACAGGGATTTGACTGGAGCAAATATGCCAATATGGCACTGCGGAGTGCGCAGTGATGCAGGTGCCCCACCCAGTCTACAGGGGCCACCCTGAAAATATGAATTGTGCCACTGGGCATGTGGTGACATGGGCAGCCTCAAGGCTTCAGGGCTGATCAAAGGTGAAGAATGGCTGTGGGGGCTGCGGTATTGACATAGGTGGGTCCCACTCAGGCAGGTGGTTGCCCAGTCACTTTTAATAAGAGCGACCCACACGCAGTGGGCAGGGCCATCCAGAAGAATGGAGCTGTGGGGGCAAGGCCCCAATAACAGCAGTGGCAGGCCCCAACCAGCCCCGAAATCATCAGGGGAAAGAGGCCACCACTAAGACAGCCCGTACGGTCCATAAAAAGTCTGGCTGACTAAACAGTCACCCCATTGTGGCATAATGTATTGTATGTTTTATATGTTGTATGTCTTTATGTATAGTTTTGATATGATATTTTATTTATATTGTGCTCATACACAAGTGTTTCAGAGCGCGACCAGGCAAAGGGAGGGGAACAGGGGAGAACAAAAATAAAAACAACGCTCTTACTAGGCCCAGTGACATTAAGAGCGTGCAAGTGCATGGGAAAAGGGTAAAGTGCATGGAGGGGAGGGGGAGAATGGAAAGTGCGGAACAGAGGAGAGAACAGAATAAATAATAATAAGTACAATAAATAAATAATTAAATAAAGGTAGTAAGCAGTGGTAGTGCAGCCAGCAAGTGTGAAAATGCTACGGTTAGTCACATAGGGTGTATCTGATAAGTGCAGAAGAAAAGTGGGTGGGGGACTGTATGGATACAGATACAGACCACAATGCAAGGGAGGCCTGGAGGCAGTGCAGGAGGGTGGCAGCGTGAGCAGATACCAGGGCCTGAAGGACAACAGATGGCCAGGTGCACACTGCAGAGAGATCATGGCAGTTAAGCAGGGGAGAAGAGGGGCAAAGGCAGACGCAAAGAGGAAGGTCTTGAGCTGCTTCTGGAACCGGAGATGGTTCTTCTCAAGTTTCAAGATGGCAGGGAGGCTGTTCCAAAAGGAGGACCCAACCGAAGACAAAGATCTACCCCCAACCCGTTTCTTTGAAAAACTACTGATCATGAGGGAATTTGAGGTAGAGGAGCGAAGGGCTCGAGAGGGGAGGTATGTATGGTGGGATAGTTGAAGGTATTTTGGACCCAGGCACCAGAAAGCCTTGTGGACAGTGCAGCGGGTTTTAAATGCAATCCTTGCATCCACACAGAGCCAGTTGAGGGATTTCAGAGCTGGAGAGATATGATCCCAGGGTTTGAGGCCAAGGATAAGTTTTGCAGTCCTGTTCTGGATTAGTTGTAAAGGGCTGAGAGTGGGGGCAGGTAGATTAAGGAAGAGGCTGTTATAGTAGTCCAACCTAGAGAGAACCAGAGCTTTGGAGACAGTGAGCTTCTGAGGGAAGGAGAGGAATGGCAGAGTACCTTTAAGGAGATGAAGTAAGAAGTTAGACTTCTTTGAGAAGTCCGAGATGTGTGTGGAGAAGGAAAGTGTGGAATCAAAGATGACCCTGAGGTTCTTAGCCTCGAAGGTAGGGGTAGGAGGAGGGTCAAGGGAGGCCGGCCAGAGAGTGAGGGGAACGGATGGTGCAGGTGTACCAATGAGGAGGATCTCAGTCTTGTTGGCATTTAGACAATGATCGTTGGCAGCACACCAATTTTGAATGGCGGTTAAGCAATCAGAGATGAGGGAAGGAGAGGAGGTGGCTGAAGGAAGCCTGAAAATAAGTTGGGTGTCATCAGCAGAGCACTGGAAATTGTAGGAGAAAATGGAAATGCAATAGGTGAGAGTTGCCAGTTATTGATTGAAAAGCCTTGGCGAGACTTTAGACCCCTGGGGAACACCACAGGTAGAGAGGGAGATAGAAGATAGGAAGGACCCAAGTTGTACCTGGGGTCAATCAGAGAGGAAAGAGGCAGCCAGTCCAGAGCTTGGCCGGTGATACCCAGGTTGTCACGAAGACGATTGAGCAGGGTGGCATGGTTTACCGTGTCAAAAGCAGAGGAGAGATCAAGTAAGATGAGGACAAAGGGAAAGTTAGAGTCAAGGTTAGAGAGCAGATCATCACGGATGTTCAAGAGATCAGTTTCTGTGCTTCTGGCAGCTCTGGAGTCAGATTGGTGGTCGTGGAGAGAGCCAACAGAATCAGAATGAAGGTTAAACTGAGAGATGACCAGCCTTTCCAGGAGTTTACCCAAAAAAGGGAGCAATGGAAATTGGGCGATAGTTTGCAGTACAAGAAGGATCAGCTGTCGGTTTCTTGAGGAGAGGATGCACAAGAGAGGGCTTCAGAGTGGAAGGTAAAGATCCAGAGGCAAAGGAGAGGTTGCAGAAATAGGCAAGGGATGGAGCGAGGTTATAGATGTGGTCCTTAGTGGTTTAAGAGGAAAAGGGATGGACCTGTTTTGATGAGGCTTTCATAGATTGGACTTGTCTAGCGCCCTCTCGTAGAGCGTGGAAGGTATTTATGGAAAATGTTATGTAGGATTTCAGGTTTAAATTTACAGAGTATAGGAGAGCAGACCCTGGAGTGGGGATAGTGATAGAAGTGTGTGTGTGTCTGAGGCCGCATGGGGGTTGGGACCACATACTGAGGCCATCCTCTGGCCTCATGCTTCAGGGGGTGACACCAGGCATTAGGCAGGGGGTCTGTTGCATCAGTCCCACCCTATGGGTCTCCCTGTGACCCCACCAAGGAAAGGTGGGCTGATGGAGCAGATTCCACATTCAGAGCCAATGGGGAATCTTAGACAGTTTAAGGGAATTTTAGAAATGGTATTAGAGAAGAACAATATAAATAATATAGGGATTTCTGTAAAATCCACCTTGATGTATGTGTCCAGTTTAATGAGGTCAGAACTCAGGGTGCAGCCCATCTCCTGTTAAATTCTGCACCCGTCCCTCTATGGCTGGCATGGTGGGCGGGGGTGGTGGTTCCCAAGGAGACTGTCCCTGCATTCTCCACATATGCCCGATGCCTTACACAGCCAATTAAAAGCACACCACGCACCCACCCGCCATAGCTGTACCAAATCCACCACTATTGCTTTATAACCTCCCATTCAGAGTAGTGAAAACAAGTCCGCGTTGTCCCCACCAAGCAAAAAAGCAAACAAACACAGGATAACACCAGAACAAAGGTCAAGGGTGTTCTGCTTATTTCCTCACCCCAAATAGAACGATTAAGGTAGTTGAGATTTGGAACTGTGACCAGAACACAGATCTCAGGGGAAGGCCCGCAACAGACTGAGTTAGCTCAAATTTTTCTGAAGTGAAGTTGAAGACCTCGCTTTTCCACTGATATATTATTTCTAGTTCCTCTGAACTGCTATGTGTTAAAGCATTAATGTAGGGTTTCCTTTCGTTGTAAAATATATTTGGTGGCCAACGCAGTCCCGAGTCTACCCTGAGGGTCTACCCATCCAGGCAAATTCTGCTACCCACACAGCGTGCATGAAAACCCTCATGCCTGATTGGTTATTTATAACACGCTTAATACCCAGAGGTTTCTAAGCGCGGACCCAGGGATTGAACCTGCGGTGCTCCATGTCGTCTTGCTTCCAAGGCGAGCACGTTGCCCCTGAGCTATTCTCCCGAGACCTCGCACATTAGAAACCCCTCCATAGGTCGCGCTCGCGAGCATTAGCAGATCCTGCCAGGGTTGCCTTGCCAGGGTGTGACAGAGATGTTGCAGAGGTGCGCTTGGCAGAAGCATAACCATGACGATGGGCCTTGTTTACTAAAGACCGCTCAAGCCCTGCTTGCTCCCTTTCAGGAAGGATAACCGGGGTCTGATCGTATCTCCTGTCACCCCTCTTAGGATTCCTACAAAGACAACACACTGCTCGGATTCAGACAACCTCTGGCTGCAAGACCCAGCTGCTGGGTCAGCAAACTCAACACAAAGGAACAGTCAAGCCTGTAGCTAAGAATTCCAAACGCATTTCTACGTGTCACATTTTCTTGGAGTGAAAGAACTTTCGTTCTGTCAGATTTGACAGTATTTCCTGACAATTGGCCATCTGGCTCTACACAGTAGTCTAAACTTTAGCATGGGTCAGAAACTCAGTGTTGCAAATTGTGAACTGAGAAAGCATTGCTGCCACATTCTTGTTATGTTCCGAAACAGTTTGAGTCATGTCAGCCTTAGATGGCTGTGAAAGACAACACTTGCATTGAGACTGTACCGACAGCCCCTGGCATACTGTACATCAGCTGCTGATAGACCTGCCGCTGCCGGCGCTTGCGCCACCTATAAGCCAAGAAAGGGAGAAATGGCGTATGAGGAGGGACACAATGCTTGTAGGCTTCCCCACAGATAAGGGGTGTATAGGACACTTGCACTCCCTAAAAATTGACAAATACTCCAAAAAAATGAACATACAGAGTAAAAATACTCCCAACACAAATAGGAAAAAGACATGGAGAATCTTGCAACGCTGCTTTCACCCTCACAGCTGCATGGATATGATTGGACCAGTAGTGCATGTAGTACCACACGAAGAAACTGCTATTCTAACTGCCTGATTGGAGAAGTAAACCTGTATCTTTTAATGTGCAGAAATAACTAGGTGCAAAGAAATAATTACAAAAACGTTTCACTTTTTTAGTTAAAACATATTTTTACTTGCTCATAAAACACTATCATTGGGAATTGGACTTACTTTTTTTCTCCCACAAAAATAATTTTACTCCCAACTTTAGAAAATAGGGATCAAAATACACCCACTTCCAAATCTTGTCTGGAACACTGCTTGTAGGTGATGTTTGGTTATTTGCCAACACATTGACTGCCCCTGGCCATGCTAATCCCTATGGCCATTCCTGCAGCGTTCCTGCCCCTTCCCGCCGAAAACACCTCCTCATGCAAACTATTTGAACTTGCTTTAATCAAGCCTTACTATCAAACTTTGTGCTGAAAGTACCTGCCAGTGTTTTTTCAAAGCAGTCTTTTGAAAGTTAATGACTTAAATGGAGGTGTAAACACACTACTGGTGTAATAAAAATGTCTTAACCAGATCTGCCTTGAGCCACTCGATTTATAAGTACCATGCATGTCCTTTACTGTAGTCCTGTTTAAAGCATTGGCAAAGCCAACAGTTTTGACTTGTGTATAAGTATTAGGCATTTGCCAGGCAGTGCTTTTAGATGCCCAGGTACTCAGACGATTTTGCAGCTGCTATCATCATGGGTCAGTTAACACTACTACAGCAGTGCCCTAGCAAGTGGTTTTCCCATGCCTACATAAAAGCACAAACTGTTTGCATTGCCAATGCTGTTTTTTTTCTGGTTCTCTGTCCCTCTTGCTCTCTATCCCATGCCCCTTTCATTCCATCTCTCCTCCACCGCCATGCCCCTTTGAAGTAAGGAATTTGTTGTAAAGCTTCCAGTGTGTTGTTGCTCGCTGTTAAGTGATTTCTGTCATGTTAATTCCCCCGCTCTCCAAACCTTACTTTAAGGGGTTTGGCTTGCTGGCTTGCTTACTAGATTCGCTTGCATGGTGCAATATGGGTCCCCTTTGAGAAACATTTCTAGGGCAACCTTTGGTTCCAATTCTGCCATCCTCATTGAGGCTCCTGCCAAAGCTCGTGATGTGGCACGTGGACAATGCCTACCAAAGGATCGTACCCAAAAGGACATGCACCGGCGTCACGAAAGTGACAGACTTTGCACGAGGGCATGCTGCAGGATCCCACTCCTGACTCTGAAAGGGAGGCGCTCTGGGATGGGCCTGTCCTGTGACAATTTCCGCATTGCCGGGTCTCCCCTTGTGTAAGTCAGGAGCAGAGGAAACCACAATGCAAGGAGGATTATTTTCAGCAAAAATGCAATAATATACTGGCCAGGACATGTCCTTTAAAGGCTGCCAGAACTCCTGCGTGGTGGAGGGGTGGCTCCGGTCTTCAACCTACATGCGTAATCTGGGGCCATTGCATATGTGAGTGCCAGGCAAGCACACAACTCCTACATAAGCTTTTGGGGTTGGGCTATAAGTATCTTGAGCCCCTCCTGCACCCATTCCCACTCCATGAACCAGCATAGAGGCATAAAGAAGAAGCAGGAGCAGGATTCCAGGCGAGCTGAGTTACATTTAAGTTATGCTCCTTTCTGAGAATTAGGCCTCATGAGTTTACCAGCTTAAGACCCACCGCCTTTCAGTTTTCAGAGTGGCAAAAAGTACACTTAAGGCCCAATCCATGGAACATTTAGCGCGGTGCAAAGTGACTTTGCACTGCCAACAAACACCTAATTCACAGAGCAGTGCAAAGTGTATTTTTGCAGAGCAAAGTCACTTTGCACTGCAAAAGTACTCTTTGCTCCGCGTATTTACCACGGGGCAAAGAGTACTTTTGAAGTGCACAGTGACTTTGCTCCACAAAAATACACTTTGCATCGCTGTGTGGATATGGGTGTTTTTATTTTTTAATACATTTGTATAGCGCACAGCAGCCCTTGGGCATCGAGGCACTGTTACTTGCAAAGATCTTATTTACAGGGTGGGAGCAGCAGAGATGGCTGTACAATTATACATTAGGGTACATATTTACATACAATTGTACATTACTGTGCATACATACATGGTACATTTGTGAGGTTTATCGGTTAGCTGGTGGTCGTTGCATACGTCAAGTGAAGAGCACTGTTTTCATGGCTTTGCGGAATTCCATGAGAGATGTCTCGCCTCGGAGGGTGGGAGGTAGGGCATTCCAGTGCAAGGGTGCGAGGTAGGGGAAGCTTGCGCCACCTGCTTTGGATCTCCTTACAATGGGCACACAAAGCATGTTGGCGTAGGGTTTTCTGGTTGGTCTTGCAGATGCGGAGAGGTGGATGCACTTGTGAGTCAGTGTCAGGGTTTTGAATATGATCCTCTCTTTTACTGGGAGCCAGTGGGCTGTATTCCTAGTGGCCGTAATGTGCTCTCTTTTGGATATGCCTTGGGCTGCGTGGAGCACGTTCTTCTGGACGACTTTTAGTCTATCCAGGTTTTTTGTGGAGTTCCCTAGGAAGACTGTTGGCAGTGCAAAGTCACTCCGCACAAGTTTAAAGTCACTTTGCACTGCACTAAAGGTTCCATGAATTAGTCCCTTAATATTTGTTCTCAGAGTCATCAAAATGTGCCAAAATGCAGTATTTATATTTTGAAAATTGACCTCTCTCCAAATGGGTTCAAATGGGTTTCAAAGCGTGTCATGTTGCACAAGCGAGTCCTATTTGAATGAGTCAAGACCTTGAAGCCTTTTGGGTGGTATTCTGAGGCAATTATTTTACAAATCACCCCTTGGAGCTTGAAGCCAAAAGATATACGAGGATGGCCCAACCTCAGATATCAACTGCTGAAATACGTGTTAAGAAACGTGCTACTGTCCTAATACAGATTTAAACATTAGCTTCCATGTTCCAATGCCTGTTTGTCTGTCTGTCTGTCTTGCAATATGTTCTACACTCTACTCAGATATGAACTTCGCAAACGCTCATCATTTATATCAACGCAGTAGACATGCTGCAGCTCAATCTGCATGCAACAAGGCACCCGTGGGCCTTAAATTGTACTCTACAGTGCTTGCAAACTGGGGCATCACTCCCTCGTGTAGAATTCCTAAACTATCTTTACAGCAATCACAATCCACAGGACTCCATTGAAAGGGCCAACCCCGTCTCATTACTTGATGACTGCACCGATTTGGGCACAGATATGCATGTCTGCCTGACAGAAGCTCTTCTGCCAGACATGGTGGGCACTGCCAGGCTAACTGGTTTGCCCTCTTAATTGGCCTTATGTGGGCAGGCCACCAATTTGAAGCTGTCAGGAGAGAGACAGTCCCCTCTTGTCCCCTTTCATTACTGAAGGGAACCCACATAGCAGGCCATTCATGAAGGTTGATGGTGGAAAGCGGATCCATTGTGTTTCCCTGGGCTGGGATTGAAGGTGTTTGCAGAAGAGGCTTGAGGTGGGCGGGTAATTTATTTATTTATTTGTTTATTTATTCATAATGTGCCAAAGCCCGCAGGCGTCCAGGCACAGTACATAAACACATAGGACATAAGAAAACGGGACAACCAAGAGGAGGAAGACCGCTTACTGGGGAAGAAAGTAAGCCAATTATTCTAACAACCAAGTCTTGAGTTGTTTCTTAAATTTAATAAAGCAACGTTCCAGTCGAAGTAATACCACCATTTCTGCAACCTGCCTGTTCCTTCATTCCACAGTGCTTCTAGCACTAAGCCCTCGTGCACCCAACCACTGCTTGCTGGGGCTGGGATCAATTGTTAGAGGTACCCTCACCCCAGACACTTTCCTAAACTATTTTAAATGATTGTGTCATGTTTAATTTGAGGCGTGCAGGCGACAAGGGGCAGTCTTCTGGGAGTAACGACCAGGGATTCTGGCCTTTGCCGTGATGAAGACCTAGAAACATTATCCTACGGCCCGAATAGGCAAAGTACTGCACTTGAGCAAGTTGGAGTGGGGTTTGAGATGGCACACAGCCTGCCACCCTACATACTAACGAAGTTGAAAGAGGTCCCTAGAGTCTTCGAATTTCAAGCAGCCGTTTATCTGAAAAAAAGTTTCTTATCATTCATAACCCGTAGCACCTCGCTTATGGTAGCAAAGTGGAATCTCCAGACAGCCCCCATGCTACATCTTCCAATTCCCCGATTCTTGTAGCAAATAGAGTCAAATTAATCTATTTGAGAGAGAGAGAGAGAGAGAGAGAGATAGAGAGAGAGAGAGAGAGAGATAGAGATAGAGAGATAGAGAGATAGACAGACAGACAAACAGATCGACAAACAGACTCTAACTGTGGCAGTGTGAAAAAAGTGAAATGGAACCTGCCGCAAGAGGCTTACAGGTAGGAGCCAAGTGAGGACACCAGGTTGTAAGGCCCTTGCCAGGTGTTTCTAAGACTTCTAATGCATTGTGATAACATTCATGCCCCTTTTCATGCCTTAATATGCCATGTTGGGACCTGCTATGTGTGGTTTCCTGTTTGTCTGCCCAACATGGTCTCCAACTGCTCCCTGCATGCTTCTGCTTAAGTTCGACATTGCAACAAAACATATGCATACCAACTAAGCCACCCACACATGGCAATCCAACACCCTTCACAACAGACATCCAACATCACAACACGGAAAGTGGGACCGCAGCTCTGTAAATTTCATTTGTTCTTGTGTTTGGGCCTCATGGAGGCCAAGTTCACATATGTGGAAAACCAATAAAAATGTTTTTAGCAAATATCAGAACACTACAACTTGTGGGGTTTAATCAAAGGCCCAAACAAACAGAACTGAAGAGGCCACGGGAAAAAGGACCTGCCAGTCTCCCAAAAACCTTCACACTAAAAATGTGCATATTAAGGCAGACTATGTGGGTATCTTTCTGCAGTTGAAATCCAGAGAAAGCTGAAATAAATGTAATCAGAGTGCAGATTGGAAAGGCACATCACATTGCTGGCTGAGAGCCACCCATCAAAAGGTGGTGCACTATGACAAATCAGACCCACCTTTCAGCAAAAAAAAACGAAAAGCAGACAATTAAAAATATATTTTATGAAAGACCTAAATAAACAGCCTTGTACTTTCACCTGTCATATTTAAAAAACAATGCTGTGTGAAAAGAAAGAAGAAATCCCTGATGCAAAAGCAAAGTGAATCAGGAACAGTATAATACACAGTATTTTGAAGAATGAAGGCTGATGTTAGAAAATGTAAAATGTGAGTTAATTCAGCCAAGGACAATCTGTGGGTCTATGGGCAGAATTCTGAAATGGCTTCCCCCATTGCTAGTCTGTTGGTCTCTGGATCTGGAAAGGGAATTCCCTTGAAGTTCTTGCAGGCCAGCTCTTTACAACTGCAATAAAGTGTGGCCTATCCTTAATGATGTTCAAAGCAAACAACCCCTGTTGCCAGACCTGTTGTCTCTGAAGGCTCATTTCTTTGCAGGACAAATGGCTCAGCCAACACGTGACTGGAATGTAGGGAGGATTTGCAGTGTGAGATCTTTGTGTAGCCAATGCATCCCAACTATTAACAACACTGCAGCCTACCAACTTCAAACAATAACTGGCCACATGCTGGCCAAGAATGTAAACAAATGCATTTTCACAGCAACCACAAGTCGCACTGCATCCATTTATGTGTCATTTTTAAGATAGTTTCAAGGCATTCTGTTGAAATAAAATGTATCCACATGCGTCTTATGAAAATGGAATAGCTAGCTAAAATGTGTTTTTGGCTGTTCTGAAAATGTTTTGAATTTAAGAATTGGCGAGCTGGTGGAGTGTAAAATTAGGTATTTGGAGAGTAAATTGCATGTTCATAATGATTATACTTTTTGTATAAATGGCAAAAACTTGCCCCACACCCGTGCAACATGGTGCAAACCGGGCTGTCATTTTATTAAATCCCCCATGATTAGCTGAAGTGGAATATATATGATGATGGAAAATATTTTTTTTACCAGAATGCTTTCTCCATGTATTTATATGTTATGATTAATTTGCGTCTTCATTGATTTTGACCCTTTGCCTTTGTTTAGGAATGCACCATTCAGCCAGTATTTGTCTGTTACTTGTGTTCTCCACATTGGTCTTCATATGTTCCAAGATGTCTGCCGTTGTGATTTGCTAACTGACATTACTAGTTTACTGTGTCACTGACATGGTAGTAGGACTTAGTACTCTATTTTACTGTGTACTCAAATCTGCAGCCTTTGTGTAATCAAGCACTCTGCGAGCGTGAAACCCTCAACCTTTTCCTGTGTGCTTTTCGCATGCTGTGCTTGACAAATAAATACTTTCCAAGCTATTTCATGTTGATCATCTTTTTTTTTATTGATGTGGTATCCTTTTGACCCAGAGTGCGGTTAGCCAGCCAGTGGTAGGTTTTTTGCTGTTTTTTTGAATATATATATATATATGTATATATATATATATAGGACATGGCCTGCGGAAGCAGCCATGTAGTTATGGTTAAGTTGCTTAACCCATAGGAAGAGCCCTTTTTGTTTTGGATGGCTTATAACTTCGCTCTCCCTGGACGAAACCTCACCAAACATTGCAAAAATAGTATATGGCCCACTCTGAATTTGTTTGCAAAGTTTGGTGATGCTTGGTCCAGGGGGGGCAAAGTTATAGGGGGTCCCAAAATGTCTTTTTTTCCCATAGACTGAATGGAGAAAGAATTTCCGTCGTGCCTACAGCCCAAACCGCTGGACGGATTTTCACCAAATTTGCGGCAGGAGCGGCGGTTTGGTCCCAAAAGCGTGCTTTTGTAAATTTGGTGAAAATCCGTCCAGTACTTTTAAAACAAATGACCAAAAAGTGGGATATCTATGTCTGCTCCGCGGACACACTTCCCTGTTCACTCCACGGACAGGACACCGATTGGATAATCATCTTGCGTCATGTCCACGGACACACAACGTGTTTGCTGATTGGTTGGAGTGAAGCGTGAGGTGCGTCAGATTTTTGGAAATGCCACCATCTTGGATTCGCGGACAGCGGCCGGTGTCCACGGACATCGCGGTAAAAACATATTAAAAAACACAACATTGCACTTGTCAAACTTATCAAATAATCTTTGTGGAGGTGAGGGGTAATGAGGAAGGGATGGAATATGTCTGCAAGAAGCAAGAAAACGGGCGTTTTTCACTGTGAAAGTCTGCGAACAGTTCGCGGACAGTCCTGGGAAGTTTGCGGACACCTCTGCAATACAGGGTTGATGAAAAGCAGTTCTTGGATGGATTATAACTTTGGCGCCACTTAATGAAACTGAATGAAATTGTGCAATTATATTCCTGACCTGATCCCGAATGTGTTTCCAAAGTTTGGTGGGATTCTGTCAAGAGGGGGCAAAATTAGAGTGGGTGTCTTAAAATAATGTAAAGGCTTATAAATGAGGTGCCATTTGACGAATCTACACTTAATTTGGCAAACTGATAATACATATAGATATAAATGTTTTTCCAAAGTTTGTTGGGATTTTGTCAAGAGGGGGAAAAATTAGAGGGGGCTCCCAAAATAATGTAAAGGCTTATAAATGAGGTGCAATTTGACGAATCTACACTTAATTTGGCAAACTGATAATAGATCTAGATATAAATGTTTTTGCGAAGTTTGGTGAGATTTTGTCAAGAGGGGCCAGAATTAGAGGGGGGGTCCCAAAATATTGTAAAGGCTTATAAATGTGGTGCCATTTGACAAATCTACACAAAGGTTTGCAAAAAGATTATAGATCTAGATATAAATGTTTTCGTAAAGTTTGAATGGATTTTGTCAAGTGGGTGCTAGGTTATATGACGATTGTATCTGCATACATTTGACACTTTTGAAAAAATAAAACAAGGGTGGATTTCCCACAAACCTGCGTAAGGAGCATTGGCAAGGACCTACAAGCATGGTTTTGCAAATTTTCCAGTGTTTTATTATTTGACAAGTGTCATAATGTAGCTACAAAAAATAGCGGTATACCTTTAGTGACTGAGGGGTAGCCTGTGGCCATGGGCAGTGGCCAGATTGTGCGGGCCATGGGATAAGGTCATGATCCGGACAATCTGGCTACTGGAATTACCACGAGGGACAAAACATGGGGTTACATTGGCTATGTCCACCTGGGACTGGCGTGTGGTAAAGTTATTCGAAATTGGTATAGATTGGAAAAGGAAGAAAAATGTGCTTGTAGTAATATGGTCATAGAGTTCTCTTTTTGCCTTCTGCAGGCTGCCATTGAAAGGGAAGAGGGGCCCTGCATGGAACCCGCCCTTCCCTTTCCATGGTGGCCATCTTGGAAAATCCTTTTTTTTTTTAGCGAAATCCTTTTTTTTAGTTCCCGCTTTGGGAACCTAGGGTGCTAAAGTCCTTCATCCCCCATTACAGGGGCTGGAATGGGGGGATAATGGACCAGAGACCTCGTTATCCACCCTTGCTTCCCTTGGGCTGATAACTAGTCCCTGGAACGGAGGA
Organism: Ambystoma mexicanum; assembly: GCF_040938575.1. NCBI lineage: Eukaryota > Metazoa > Chordata > Amphibia > Caudata > Ambystomatidae > Ambystoma > Ambystoma mexicanum. Next base: position 702,090,838 of record NC_090937.1, on the reverse strand, counting down.
TGAACGCCACAATATTCCCATTAGCATAACAGAAAATGCAAATGGGAATGTCGGAAAATCTTATTGAGTCTATGTACTTTACTGAGAAATATAAAGTAGATGGAGTCTATACGTTTTTTTTAGTTCTATTTAAAGTAGATGGCGTCTATACGTTTTTTTTAGTTCTATTTTTAACTGTGAAAGGTGGTTCCTAAAGGAACATTTCTTTTATTGTTTTTGGATGTGTTTTATTTTTTTGGCAGGAGAGCTAAGACTGAAAGGTGGGGAGGAAAATGAGGGAATAGGCACCAAACACTAATATGGAGGGGTAGGTCGACAGGGGAAAATGTTGCACGTGTGTTATTTCTAAGGTAGGGAGCAGTGTTTCTCATGCTCCTTGATTACAGCAGTGGTGGTGGCTCTTGGGGAGGAGGGATGTCATTAGCTGATGCAATTTTAAGATAAATAGCAGTTTTGCTCAAAGTATGTACTGTGTACTAGATTGTTAATGGATAATGAGTAGGAATAGGTGTTGGAGCTGTGCAATGGAAATTTTGAAGTTGAAAGTTCCTAGATCAGTAGAAAATGCAGTTCCGAACTGCACCCGAAGCACGGATCTTATTGTGAAGTGCAGACGGGTTCTCGGACACGTTATCAAGCCGCGCGCCAGCGTATGGTCATGTGTCACTGTCTGGATGGTCCGCAATGAAGTCAGATGTTCGTAGACGTCTATGGATGCAAAACTAGTTGAAATAGTTGCAAAAACTGTTTAGAAGTGTTAAAAATGATTCTAGGAGGTGGGAAATGGCAGAGTTTTAAGGTGACACTTTGTAAATTGTACACAAATATTGCTATATTGGTTAAGTATGATATTAGTAAGTTGTAGGAAAATAGCATGCACTGGTAAAAACCCATGAAATTCACTGAACAAACTTAGTTAAAGGGACGTTATGGTTAAGTTGGACTAATAAAAACCTATGAAATTCAATGAAAAAACGTTGTTAAGAGGACGTTATGGTTAAGTTGCACTAATAAAAAAACTTTGAAATTCAATGAAAAAACTTTGTTAAAGGGACATTATGGTTCAGTTGGACTAATAAAAACCTATGAAATTCACTGAAAAAACTTTGTTAAAGGGACGTTATGGTTACAAGTAAAACCGAAACCCCCCAGAAATTTGCCAGTTAAGGTATGCTAAGCAACCATAACTTGCGCCACCACCCTGCACTGCTAAGAATAACACCCAGGACATCAAAGATGACATCACAAATGTAATTGATGACATCACATGTGAAATCAATTTTGATGAAAAGTCCCTACAAGGAGTTGTGTTTATATTGTTGGTAACAAGATGTCAGGGGTGATCGGGAGACCTATCATGAACTACTTAATCTATTAAAGAATGTACTCATCTAAAATCATTGTATTGGAGTGTTGTTGTTAATACAGAAACCTAATCATATATAAACATAGGCAATGACTGCAGCATGCACCATAGATGTCCACTATTTATAATCTTGTAATTTTGGATAGTACAATAATGAATGCTACCATATCAGAGTTTTGAGTAATGTTAAACATGTGATAACTAGCTAACAATTCAAGACTTACAGCACTTGTGCTGGTACAAACAATACATATGAAGAACCACAATGCGTTTAAATCAGAGGCACATACAGGGAAACTAAACTAAGGAAGAAAGAAGCAGCATTATCAGAAAATGTTAATGACATTAAAGTTTATCTTCATGTATACAAATGAATTGTGTGTGTTGAGGCCTGCTCATTTCCCATGTATGTGCACCATGAGCTTAGACCAAACCCTAAGGAAAGTACTTAAAGAACATAGGACAAGGTTAACGTCTAGATATAGAGCACCTTTTTACATTTTAATATTCTGACTGACATGAACAAAACCACCTGGCCTATATATGTCAGTGAACAAAAACAAGTGGCCCAGATATGTGATGTCATTTGGGATGTCATCTTTAATGTCCTGGGTCTTAGTCTTAGCAGTGCACGGTGGTGGCGCAAGTTATAGTTGCTTAGCTTATCATAACTGGTGAGTTTCTGAGGGTTTTCGGTTTTACTTGTAACCATAACGTCCCTTTAACAAAGGTTTTTCATTGAATTTCATAGGTTTTTATTAGTGCAATTTAACCATCACGTCTTTTTAATGTCAGTTATTAGTAAATTATGAAGTTTTGCCACGTTAACTACTTTCTGACTGACGTTGATGCAAGGACAAAGGGAAATTTCAAATTGGAATTGCAATATTTCTGTTCTAGACTCCTGAACCAATCCTTAGACATGGGATGGGCCTAGGGGTTGGAGAGAAATGTGAAGGACCAATGAAAGGTGTGAGAATTCTTGCAGGGCACTGCCCAGTATTGAAACCTTGATGCTGTCATCCCTGGTATATAATGTGGATGCACTATGAGAGAAGGGGAGAGCAGCCAAAAATTAACAACGGGGGAGCTGATAACAATTTACCAGCTGTTAGATGTCAAACTACATCTTCTGATTGCAATACAATGCATCGGTTTTTATAACGTTAGAACCTCCCTTATAAGCTTCTGTTTCATGGATTGTATCCGATAATGGATTCTTTGTTGTTTCTTCAAATCACTGGCCTATGTACCCCACTCCCTCTTCAGGCCCCAATAATATATTGCAATTGCATGCTTATCCTGTTACTATTGAACATTTAAAAACAAACCACTTTAATAAAAACCAGATTAGATGTTTGTGCCATTTATTTTGATTTTTGATTTTGAAAATTTCTTGACCACACCAAACTGACCTAACTGCATTTGGGCGCAGATGTTAACTATATGTCATCAATAGAATGTGCAGGAGTTGCATGTGATCTGTGACACCCCTCGATTATCTAAATAAGTACTTTTTAGCCTTCCTCTAAACAACTCCATAGTCTGAGATGTCCCAATCTCCATCGGAAGCTGATTCCACAGTTTGGGGTCAAACACCCCATACCTCCTGTCACCCCTGGAGCCTTGTTTGGCCCAGGGTACGCACATCAGCATTTTCCTTCCTGACCGTAGATCTCTTTTGTGGTAGAACAACGCACTCTAGTGGTAAAATACTTCAGTGCCAATCCATTCACACATCTGTACATCAGGCGGGCAACCTTAAACTTGATTCGATCTTCCACTTTCAACCAGTATAAAGATCTACGTAGGGCAGGCACATGGTCCCTCTTCCCTAAATGACCGACCAACCTGGCCACTGCATTCTGGGCCTTCTGTAATCTGTTAATCTGGCCTGATGGGATGCCTGCCAGCAGGCTTTTGCAGTAGTCTAAGTGCAAGTTGGTCATTGCCCCTATCACGACTCTTCCTGGTCTTCCTGAGGAATGTATGGGAGCACATCTCTCAATGTTCATAGAGAGTAATGTACTGCCTTCACTTTGGCATCCACCTGGGCTTCACTACCCAGGTTTTCCTGCCAGAGGCACCCGAGATTTTAAACTTTCCTTGAATATTGCAGTTCCTCATCAAGGATCCGGTGTACTGGCTTTTGTCTTTCTCCCGTCATCTTCCTTCTGGCCCGAATAATATCAGCTTAGTTTTTGTTGCATTCAACTACAACTGATTTCCTGCCATCCATTGTTTGATTTCTTCCATGTATTGGTTAACCTTCTCAAATGCCTCTTCTAGATTGTCCACCTCAACGTAGACCTGGGTGTAATCTGCATATGAATGAAACTGCACCCCATACTTCCTCAATATGTTGAGCACCGGACGAATGCAGAGGTTAAATAACAATGGGGAAAGTTGGAGCCCTTGCGGGACTCCTCACTTTAACCATAATATCTCAGAGAGAAAGCCCCCCGGAGTAACCTGTTGGGTCCTATCTTTCAGGAAGGACCCAAACCACTCCACCTCTTGATTTGAAGCCCTCCCAACCTTCTCTATTAGCTGCAGCATGATCTGATGGTCCACCGTATCGAAGGCCGCAGACAGGTCCAGCATCAGAAATACTCTATCCTTGGCCTCCAGCAGGTGATGCTGAATGGCAAGCAGTGCCGTCTCTGTCCCATGCTTGGGTCTAAATCCGGATTGCAATACATCCAGCAGTTCTTTGCTATCTACAAAGGCCTGAGATTGACTACAAACTACTTTTTATAATATTTTGGTGGGCCAACACAGGTTTGCTACAGGGCGATAATTTTTCAAAACGATGGGGATTCAATTAGCTTTTTTCAATAGTGGTTTAACAAATGCTTTCTTCAGGACCTTCAGACCTGACCCTCCAGTAGTGATGTATTCACAACAGATTTTATAAAGGGAGTAATATCCCCTACCAGGCGTTTCCCCATGCATGCCGGCATCGGAAATGCTTGGTTATTAGTTGGCTTTAATTGTAGAATCGGGGAGTGTACCTATTCCTCTTTAGTAACTGGAAATGGAAGAGTTCTTCCTCTTCCTCTTCCTTGCTTTCCCCTATATCCTTATCTTCTATGGCTTCCTCCCTATTTCCTGAGGCCCTAATTTTCGCTATGTTTTCCTGGATGTCCAAGATCTTTTGTTCAAAGAAATTATCAAACTTGTTGGCTTGTTCCTGGGTGGGCGTAATGGGCATAGCCAAGCATGCCGGATTTCTAAATCGAGATATTACATCGAACAGCACCCTTGATTGGTTCCCTGCTTGTCCGAATTCTTTGTGGAGGAATTTTTTTTTCTGCCTTAAATAAGGCTATTTTGTACCCTTTGAGCATTTCTTTCCCTTTTATTACATCACTCTCTAGTTTGGACAAGCTCTATCCCTTGTGTGCTTGACACAGATGTTTGCACATCAATGTCAACTCCACACTGAACCACGATTTAGATTTTTTTATGGTCTTTGATTTCAGTGGGGCATATTTATCACATATCTCTTCTAGAATGTCTGAAACTTTTCAAAAAAAGTCTTCACATGTGAGCGTATTGTTTAACTCTGCTAGCCTTCTCTGGAGTTCGTCACCAGGGATGTTATCCAGATCAGCTAGCTTCTTTACTGGGGTGCTCTCTCTCCCTCCTCCTGCTTGTTTGGCTTTCCCCCGAAAGCCAAACAGTTGTAAGCAGTGGTCAGACCAGGGGAGTGGTCTCAACTCCTAAAATTGCACCACTCTTCCTCTTGCTGCTTTCAGGTCTTAACAGTTACCTTTATTGTGCGATATTGCTCTCGGTAATATCGCCAGCCTGTGATTCTCCAAGAGCTCAGCAAGAGCCACTGAGTTTGGGTGTAATTTAATCTCCAGCCAGATATTCCAGTCTCCTACCCGCAGGAGTTCTTTAAATTTACTCCCAATCAGTGTATGGTATGTATCCAACTTTTCCAGAAAGCTTGCCAAGGGGCCAAGTGGTCTATATCCTAGGACAACTTTAACCGTTCTTCTATGAGATAATTAAATTAGACATTCCCCGATCTGTGCTTCGTCGTCCCAATCCAGAATATTCAAATGTGATATGCTAAGGGCTGATTTATAAATTATGGCAATGCCCCCCCCTTTCTACCCACTCTGTCAATAGTTTGAACTGTGTATTTTTCTGGTACCAATTTGTGGAAAATGGATTGAGAGCCCTCTGTGAACCAGGTTTCTGATAGGAAGAGGAGCTCAAGGTCATATTCCTGGATGAGTTCCCCCACCTCCACCGCATTTGCCACTGCTGAGCGTGCATTAATCGATGCTGCCTTTATCACAATGGTCTCCTCCAGGTCTCTTCCCACCTCATGTGGTATTTATTTATATAGTCCATGCAGTCGGATTTTGTTATGTTATGTTAAGGCATTTGTAACGCGCAACTGGTACCCATGGGCTGATTGGTGCGGAGTGACGCACAAGAAACATAAAACAAACGGAGGACATGACCAGACTCAGAGTGATGAAAAGGCGTGGGCAAGTGTGGCTACGAAAAAATTCTCCAAGCAAAGAGCAGGGTCTTCAGCTGCTTTTTAAACAGTTCTGTTGAGGCTATTGTTCTTAGCAGAGGTGACAGGGCATTCCAGGAGGTTGGAGCTGCTACTTCAAATGACCCCTGTCTTGTTTTGTTAGAATTACTACAAGGGACTTTAAGAATATTGGTGTTATCTGATCTTAATGTCCTAGCGTTATCTTTCAAGACAATGGTTTCCTTCAGATAAGATGGCATTTGACCCATAATGCATTTGTGGGTAATGAGTAGAAGCCTAAACAGAACTCTTGCCTCGATCGGTAGCCAATGGAGGCTCCTTCTAGCTTCGGAAACATGATTTATTTTGCTTAGGCCCTTCACTACTCTCACCGCCCCATTCTGAATCACCTGTACATGTTCGATCTCTGCCTGCGGGATGACCACCAATAGGCTACACCTGTAATCCAGTTTGGATCCAATAATGGCCCTTGCCAAAGTTTCTGAGTTTGTTTCAGAAATGAGAGGTCGTAGGTGATGGAAGAGTTTAATGAAATAAGAAGATGAAGAAATAAGACTATTTACCTGGGCCTTCATATTCGTGTGTTTATCCAAGTACACACCAAGAGTCTTAACCTTATTCAAGATCTCAATGACACAGTTATCCAGATTGAAATTCTTATAGTCGGACCACAGTTTATCCAGTTTACTGGGAGAGCTTACAAGGAGAAGATCAGTTTTGGCACTATTCAGGGCCAGCCCATTAGAGACCATCAAGTTTTGGATTTTAAGGTAGATTTTATTGATGAATGCTTCATCTTTTTGATGTATGCCCAAAATGGGTAGAATGCATTGCCTTTAATCTGCATAATTTGCAAATATGATCCCCTCCTCTCCCAACATCTGGAAGAAGGGGATCATAAAGATGTTAAAAAACATGGTGACACGCAAGCTCCCTGTGGAACCCCATACAATAAAAGCATATGGTCAGCTTCTGCCGATTCACTGGCCACTCTAATTTGTCTATCTTTCAAGTAAGAGGATATCCATTGGATTGCTTCTTCAGAGAAGAATGCGTTCTCCCTTAACCTGGTGGACAAGATGGAATGGTCCACCAGGTCAAAAGCAGCAGAGAGATCTAAAATCAGGAGGGCAATCTGGTCCTTGTCCATGCCTTGAATTGATTAAGATTTAAGGGCAAGAAGAGCGGTCTCAGTACCATGATTGGTACGAAAGCCTGATTGGTATTTGTGCAAAATTTTATTTTGTTCCAAAAATACAGATATTTGATTATACGCGACTCGATCTAAAAATTTTAAGAGAAAGGCAGTATTAGTAATCGGTCTATAGTTGGAAGGTGTTAACAGGCACAGGTTTGGCTTTTTCAAAAGAGGCGTAATCCACGCATTTTGTAAATTGCTTGGCACCAGATTTAACTGAAATGAGGCATTAATAAATTTCATGAGTGCTGGAATTAAAATGGGTAGACATTCCTTAATTATGATGGACGAGCAAGGGTCTCCTTTGCAGCATGTGCTTTTAAGTTGGCTGATGGTTTTAGCTAATTCATCTTCAGAGATGCGCATGAATCTAAATGCGGGTCGATCTTTATCCTTGTCTGTCAGGCAATATGCCTTATCTTGCTGTCCAATTATATTCAGAGCAAGTTGTTTTTGTCTCTATTGTTTTTTTAATTTTTTCTAGTTTATTGGAAATGGCTAGTTGAATTTCAGTAAACCATGCTTTGTTTTTAACAATCGAATCTTGTGTGGGTCCTGGGATATGTGTTTGTTCTTTTAGAATTTTAAACAGCTCCTTACAATCTGATTTAGCATTGATGATTCTATCATTCAAAGCCTCCTTTTTGCTATTAAGACCGCTTTTTTAAAATCTGCTGTAATGATTTTATACATTTTTCTTGGCTTTCAGTTCTAACAAATCCTAAGAAAACCAATTGTTTTTGTGTTCTGTTATTTTCATTTTGGTTTTAATAGGGTCAAACTTCTCTGTAGGTGTATTTAGAGAATTTGACATTATAACGGACATGACTAGTTACATTACATATATCCGTGTTCAAGGACTCTTCCCAGGGACCTAGGACATCTTTATTTAGCTTTTTGCGAGTTCTGCTAGTTGCAAATGATTTTGGATGAAAAAGATTTTTCCTTAAAAAATCTCATTTGTGATTGGAAGCATATGCTAAAATGGTCTGACCACGGACAGGGTTGCACGTCTTCATTGCTCACAGTACATAAAGGGAAGAGACCCAGTCCAAGGTGTGACCCTTAATGTGGGTGGCGACTCTGACATGATGGACGAAGCGCAAACCATCAAGTGTATTCTCCATTGTCTTGGCGATTGTATCTGAATCGCTGCCTAACCAGAGATTAAAGTCTCCTAACAGAATCAGTTTTGTATTTGGTTTCAAGAAGGATAGAAGCAAGCTATTAAGAAGAGCGGGAAAAGTGGGGTCAACTGTGGGGCTCTATAGAGTAAAAGAACATTCAGGGTGGTTTCAGCACTAATGGCTATTTTTGTAAGTATGATTTCAGAGCCTGGGATTTTATACATTTTTATTGCCCATGTTTTCAGGCTAGATCTAATGATAAGCGCTACACCCTCCCCACCCTATCCTGGAATATGTCTTGTCTAATCATGTGGCAGCCTTCGGGAATGGCCAATAACAATGTGGGATCGGCTGCCTCATGGCTCCACGTCTCTGTTAGTGCACAGATATTCAGATCAAGGTCTTCAATAACAGATGCCACCTCCGTAGCATGTTTCAGGAGGGACCTAGTGGTGAGCAATAGGTATTTAAGGGTACATTGAGAAGTAATAGATTTGGAACGGTTCTCACAATCTCCCGGTAAGTTTGTTTTGTATATTTGGTTCCCCATAGGCGCTTTATGTCTATCGGCTAGGACAGGCGTAGCCATCGAAACTGTCGGAGCGTTATGTATCTCCTTGATAATGTGCGAATGTGCAGCCCCCCGCGTGGCTTGTGCTGAGTCCTCACATCTTTCCAGGTTATGTACAACTGGCAGGGTAGTTAACCGTGGGCGAGGCACCCTAATAGAATCTTTGTTTAACAACTAAATTTCAGTCTCCTGAATCTTGTGTGCATTAGAATCGGGGATCACTACTCTTCTCTGATGAGTGGTTTTGTGTGTATTACATAAAGTGGGACCGTCATTCATCATATTATTTTCTCTGTGGCTATTCTCTGAGATCGATGGTATGGGAGACATGGTAGTAATACTCTCCGTTTGCGTGGCTTGTGTATTCTTTGATGATGTGCCAAGGTGTGCATAGAGGTGACCCAGTATATCTATCTTGTCCTTTGCAATCCTAATGGCATTAGGTACTTTCTTAATTACCATTATGTATACTTACTGCGCACAGTAGAGAGAGAAGCCCTCCTCCCGACTCCCGTACCGAACCGGAACAAACCAGCTCCTACGCGCCAGCGCTTACGCACCTGACGTGATCATAAATACTGCCAAGAACTACATTACTACTGGCATTATTTAGTTCTCTCGGCTGTACGGCTGTGTAACTCCTTGATTTATTAGCCCCATCCAGATGCATCTTACCTAATGTGTTCCTGCTAAATCCTGAAATCCCTCACCGGCAGCATTTCCCGCCGGCCGCCGGCTCCCAGGCCGCAAACAGGCCTAAACAGGTTTAAGATAAATCCTTCAGTGGTCCCAGAATGACACGCTTCCAATGCGCCGGTCGCTGGTGATTATGGGCAATGTGGTCCCGGTCTTCACATCGTACCAAGTAAACTCGTGGGCTGGTAAGTATTAATTGTGCATTTTAAAAGCACATTAGGGATAAAAAGCACATTGAAATAATCACGAGGTTAAAAGAAAGTACCCTTCAATAATTCCCACTGTTTAGTGCCTTCCAAACATCCACAAGCATGTTGAAGACCATTGAACCCCATAATAATTGCACAGTTACAGGGGCTACTTCAGCAGCCTGGATGAGAATACATTGGACAGACCTTCAAATGCCCCCAAGAAAGAATCTATATGTACGTGCTTGCTAAAGAAGCAAGTATTAGGGTGAACTAGTAGAAATATGGGTACATAAATAAGAAATATTAATATTTGTCAGTCTATCCCAGGTCTTGCACAGGTTGTCTTCTGAATACCCAACATGTACTTGGATCTGCTCCTAGAAGTTCAAAATGCATTTCAGGCACAAATAAGCATGGCTTGGTACTAGGAACCACGCTGAGGAGAATAAGGTCTAAGTCTAAATTGAAAACTCCACTATTGGAACTGAGTTTCGCTTATGTGGGCTATCCAGATACATTATCACTAATAATCTCCTTTGCCGAAAATGTTATGCCCTGAAGAAGGCTGTGCCAAGGGAATGAAGTGCCCATTTAGACTAAACTTAAGTTGGCAATCATGAAAACAACAGTACCCAAAAAAACACCAATCTGATTTTGCATCTATTGCAAATTCAAGGCAGAATAATTAGGGTAAAACACTAATAAATGATGCATGTCAGGATTACATTGATATGTAATCTACATTGCATTTTGCACTCACATGTCAATAAAATCCAGACTCTGCAAAACAATGCTCTCAGAGCAGTGCTCAGCATCCCCAAGAGAGAACACATTTCCAACATCAGGAGAGCCCATAATTGGCTCGTCACCACCGACAAAATCCTGCTCAAAGTAGCCTCCTTAATTCATAAATGCCTCAACAATGCAACTCCCCGATTCTTAGTCGACAGAATAAAAAGACACACCCCTAACCGACCCACCAGAACCGCCAATGCCAACTTGCTCTCAGTTCCCAGTTTCAAACGAACCAAAACGGGTGGTAACAGCTTCCAGGTGAAAGCAGCCCAAAACTGGAACTCCCTGCCACCTTCCTTAAGGAAACCTCAAACTTACCCCCACTTCAGACGCAACTACATTCAGTGGATAAAGGACAACAATCGATAACTCACTTTGACTACCCTATGTATACTATGTAAATACTCACATTTGTAAACTGTTTATCACTGCATCTATCGTAACTGCTTTAACCTATGTACACACTGTAATTATTGTACAGCACTGTAACCAAGCTGAGAATAACCTTGCTGCTCCTGCGCCCATATACCTTCGGGTCTGGCGCGCAATATAAATGAATAAACATAAACAAACATGTATGTTGTCTATGGAGCTAATGTTCTTGCGGGGCGTAACATGAATGAAAGGCGTAAAAGCCTTCAGTAAGGCTTTAACGCCTTTCATTTACGTCACACCCCATTTTTCAGCATTTGTATGGCACAGAGGAAGGGCACAGCGCAAATTGCATTTCCGCCACCTTCTTCCTGTCCGCCATACATATGCTCCAGCATCTGTGCCACCAACTTTCGCACATGCTAAGCAGTGTTTCCAGTTGAAATGAGACCATCCTTTTCAGAAGGTGATTGAACGAAAAATACTTGAGCATCAAATGCTTTCCTTTTGTAAAAGCACCGTGTCTTCAATGCGCTGCCACTGTGCGACCTTTGTGAAACAGAGTTGCTATAGTCAAAGCAAACGTCTTCCTAGGTGAGGTTTTCATATATGTAGAGGCCATCACAGATCTTACGCTCCCATGGGGACTACCTCCCAGGACTACTGCTTGGACCAGCGTGCTTCATTCGGCACAAAGGACGCACAATAACTGCGCATTGAATACATGCTGCACTTACATAGTGAAAGCCTTTCATGCACAAGGATTGTAGGTTCAGTCCTCTTCTGAAAATAAGTGTTAGGGGTGGGGTGTCAATACATTCTCACAGTTGATTGGAGTAGCTGTGAAGAGAGTTATCCATAGTTGAAGAGATTATACCATCGTGAAGAAGGCAGCTGTATACATTTGTGGAGGACGTAGGAGATGGGCGGACCACCTGATTACTGGCCGAAACACATTGTGTAGACATATTTCCTGTTGGGAAACAAACATCCTAGGTCTATGGTATATTCAGTATCCATTGGGAGGAACCCTTAGAACCAGTGATCAAGGTGGTTGGGAGTGGTGCTCCTCTACTTTTTTTTAAGTGTCACTGTTTCCATATTTTTATTTTCAAAAGTAACCGTTCCGGTATGGTTTCGTTTTAAAATAAAAGTTTAAACTTGCACTTCAGTGCAGTGCACTGAACATTCCCTTAAAAAGCAGGTATGTTTATTTGGGGGTTTGTATTGCTCGTGGTAGGGGGCATGGTGATGGGTTTTGTGGGGAGCGGGGGCAGGCCAGTAGTGAACACAGTTCCACTACTTCTTTGCGTACACTTTGACCACTGCTTCGAACCACCCACAGCAGACCGGACAGGGTGGCACTGTGAGCCGTCTTAATGTATAAATGGTGGTAGAAGCTTTGTCTCAGTGACAAATACATAATTTGTTGAGTAGTGGCTCCAGTTATTAGGGCCTCCCCATATTCAAACTGGTTATAACTAGACTTTTAAATTTATTGCCGATTTGCACTATTGCTAACCCCGTTTTGAAACACTGTGTTGTTCTCCATTGCACTTTTCTGCATTGTTGCACTGATGCGAGTAACATCGTTGCTTGTTGTGTATTGTATTTACATGTGCTTGAAAAATGGCAAGCAATAGTTTTAAATATGTGTACATAAATAAATATTAGTGGTGGTGTTTTTAAGGATTGTGTGGTGATAATGTACTGTTTGATTTGCATGTGAACATCTTGAATTAGGATTAATTATATGAAGAAGAGGGAGGGGTAGTGTTGCGGGGTGACATTAATGTCTGATACTGCAGGTAAGGGAAGTGAACTTCTTTACTAAGTTGCAGTGACAAGGTATGTACATCAGGTAAGTCGAAGGGTAAGTAGAAAGTACACAGGAAACATCCACCGGCCTCCACTATCACAGGCTGCTTTATCCCAATTGACATTCATGGAATTTACAGGGGCACTCACACCACAACATTCCACAGGCACACATTCCACCAGGCATTCTCTCAAGCAAGCATTCATGCAGGACCAAGGCAGAGAACACACGACACAAAAGGTAGCTTGCTCTGTTTTTGTGATGAGTTTTATACACATGCCCCATATATGAGCAAGCCCCCTCCACCCCAGATAACAACAAATAGGGGTAGATATTGTAGAAGACCATAGCCAACATCCTCGTCTAAATCTCATAAAAGTGGAAACAGAGTATCTTTTTAGGGCGGCCACCCACGTGAGCAGCAGAGGCAAAGCAGACACATGGAGGCAGAAGAAAGACTGTGAAGCATCAATAGCATGCTGGTCCTCAAGGTAGGGTACTCTCTCAGCAAGGAAGAGTCACTGATGTGGCCATGACCAGAGAGAATCATGAAGAAGAGAGGACAGCTTACAAGGGCCACAAGAAACACTCAGCCCTTCGGAGTGAGTTGGGCCAGCACTGGGGTGACCATACACAAGGGACATGAAGGTCACCAGAGAGAGGGAGGCATATTTCCCTACTGACATGGCCCCAGGGGCATTGTCTTGGATATGCCAACTCGGGTCTTTACACCAGTGCATCTAAAGTTAAATATAACAAGGACAGGGCATGTATGACTCGAAGGGACCGGTGTAAACCTTCCCCTTTCCCCCCTTCCTGACCAGAAACCACATTGTAACAGGAAATCATTTCCCCACTATAAAATACCATATTAAGGGTTTGGGTCCAAGAAGAAACTGATTCTCTTCACTGTTTCTCCCTTACCGGCCTATAACACACAGATCCTAAAAGGACCGTTGAAGGAGTTTGAATTGGAAATGGAGGGGCCGTGCCTTCTTTTTTCAATAGCTCTGCATTTGGCATTTGGATGGCTGCCACCTTGAGCAGTTCAAACTCGTATTGAAGCCCAAAGTGTGCAGTTCACAAGCATGTTTTTCAAGCATATGATGACTGGAAGAAGTCATGACTTACAAAATAGATGCCAGGGAGCATCTCAGATTTGCACTTGCTATCTTATACCCGCGTCACATAGTCCAAAACTGGAGCAGCTCTGGAGATGCTTGGCACCTCTGTAAGACGCACTTGACAATTGTTTGTGAATCACATTTAAACAACAGCATCCCAAAGATGCTCACGTGCCTCTCTGCATTTGCTGCAGTTTTGGTTTTGTGAATCGGGTATAAGTGAGCATGCGCACATCAGAGATGCTCCTGGGGATCTCTCTATTTGCTCCATTCCTAAACTTTTTGAATCATGCCCTTTATATCTGTTGAACAGGCAAACATTTTTAAGTAAGTTACACAATCACTCTTAATTTGTGCAAATGTAATTTGCTATGAGACCTGCACATTTCGATGTTCCAGTGGTGAGGGGGCGGGGCAGTCTTCAAGGGGGGCAAGAGGAGAACAATGTGAACTGGCTAACCCAGCCCTTTAAGATGAGTAGCAATACCCGGAGATGGATCGGGATGCAGATTTGTATTCATACATCAATAATCAAAACGTCTCAGGTAGTTGGCAAAAGAATAACTGTTTAAAATCAATTATCTAAAACAGGGAGTACAGCGAACATCAATGATCACGCTCGATCCTCATACTCAACGAGTATCATAAAAAACGGAGCTTATATCCTAAAAAGTCATCATCATTGACGTTAACCTATGTGTTACCAACGTCATCCTACCTGGTAAACTACAAAAACCTAGTGAAGAAAGTGATTTAGACTACGAGAACATCTAGGTATACGTTCCATACTAGTCTGGGAAAATGAGTGAAAGTGATTGGTGTCTTAACATCAGGTGGGGCAACTAAGCCCTCCCTTCAAAATGGCTACTATGAATGTCACTAAATGTATGATGTCCCATTGGCTACACAAACTATGGGACACCTAATTACGCATTCCCCTACAATTTGTTGGCACTCTAACCTCCGTCAGTACTTTTCCACCTACGTCTAGCAGCACACAGGCCGGGCTTCCAGGTGCTGGTGAGCTCGTCTTAACTATTGCTTCCCACCAATTAACATAATCATCCATCATCACCTCAGTGGTCTGCTGTAAATTAGGGCTTTGAACTTGTCCTTGAGAGTATTCTTAGCTCTGGAGAATTCAGGGGAGTGAAGGCACGCTCTGCCCTCATGCGTAGATGTGATCATTTTGCTTGTCCAACTTCATCCTTCCATGTGACTGAAGACCATGGAATCCAGCTTTCGGTGTATTTAAAATACTATTTTTTAATAGACCTCTGACGTCTTCCTTGTTTTGTCCATGCCCTCTGAACAGGAGTTTTGTTCTTTCACACGATTTGTATCCAATGTCAGTTTACTCCAGTCTGATAAGACCATGGCTTCCTGGGCTCATCCAGCCTCGCCTTTCTGAGATTCATTTTGTAATTCAATTGTTTTTCAACTGCGACACATTAGAAATTAGGCCTTCTTTTTAAAGTCCAGCACTGCTAAAAATACATAGTGGAAACATCCGTCCTTTTCTTGATTATATACATATATATATACGTTGGCGCTTGCCGCAATCTATTCACTATAAGCTAGCCTCATGAATACTTCGTCTGCTTGTTTTTCTTTTGCATCTGTACACATGTAAAATTACCTGATATCTTCATTGTTTCTGTGGCATAAGCTTCTTCACCTTGGTCCCAAGATGTCACTTATCCTTGGTGCTTCTTGATGCCTTATAGAATATCTTCATTCTCTCATCTCTGCATCCTCTTATGTACGTCAGCTCGACTCTATGTGATGTCACCATTCATCTTGACTATTCATTTGCTCTGCTTCTTCCAGAATCTTATTCAAATGGCCATCATATTTTCTTGTATGCAGGTATGGCTTTCTCAATGGGAACCTTGCTTCCAGGATTCACCTAGGTATCAGTATCCCCAATGACACTGTACGGTTTTCACACTCTGGCTCCCAACATATAGGTAATATGGGCAAAGTGGTTGGGGTGGGGTACTTGGCTCCTCCTCTACAAATGCAAACGCTGCTGAAAACTCAACCAAGTCATATTGTACATGAGTATTCACAAACAATTGCAATTTCCATGGCTAGCGATACAAGTAAGCACAGGGGCAATGCGCTGGTCTTGGAAGCAAGACCACGCAGAGCAACAGAGGTTTGAATACCGGATCAGCACTTAGAAACCAAACTCAGTTATGGTATTAGGCGTGATATAAAAAACAATTGAATAAATAAATAAATAAGGATCTAAGGACAAGGGGTGCAATAAGTCTGGGAAAGTGGGCCAGGTGTTGTCAAATTGATAGCATATGTGCAAGAAGTGGAAACAGGCATGGAAAAGTGGGAAACAAATTAAAGGTTGCACGTATGAAAACACTGATGCTCATATAAGCACATATTTTCTGTAGTAAGAGTGTGTTCTTAGTTAATATGATCACTTGGTTGTGTACGCTTCCACAAGCAAAACAGACCTTTGTCTTGGAATCGATTATTTGTGAATTTCTTGGCCCTTTACACTTATCTGTAACTTACAACTTTCATGATTTACATGTGCAATTAGTCAACTTTGTGAATTGAGTCAATTACATTAAGGTCACACAGGAATCAATCGAAATTAACCTGCCTTGAGTTTAGAGCGACACATACCTTACCATGTGGTTTGGGGTTGTTGTGCGGCCACAAGAAACTATTAGCATTCCCCTGAATGTGTGCAGGATGTGGCCTCAGGACTTTCAATGGTGGAACTTAATTAAAAACAACAATCTCGAGGCCTCAGTGGGCGTATATGGAAAGGTGGGAGCGGGTCCTGGGCAGGAGGATTGAGAGGAGGGAATGGGAGAAGCTCTGGAGAAAAATCCCTAAACTGGTGCGATCTTCTCAACTTAGAGAAACCTGGTAGAAGGTTCTTTTTGGGTGGCACTACACTCCGGCGCGCCTGAGCACGATGTATTCTGACTCATCGGGTCTGTGTTGGAGGGGTTGTGGGAGATGGGCACAGCAGAACAATCGTGGTGGAGGTGTCCTGAAATAGTTCTTTTCTGGTCCAAACTTGCACAAGCGTTCGAACAAGCGTTTGGGCCTGGGTCTAGCACGTCTCCAGAGTGGACCTTGCTGGGATTAAGACCAGTTGAGACAACAGGGGAGCCCAAGGGTAGGGAAAGAGTGCAGGTGATGCTTACTTTAGCAGGGATGTCACTTATTGCCCAGAGATGGAAATGTTCAACTATTCCAACGTTCCAGGAATGGTTGCGCAAAGTGTGGGAATTGGTTGCAATGGAGTGGGCCACGTACGCTATGAACAATGCTCTACAGAACTTTGCGGGCGAAAGGGGCGAGGTTCTTACCTTTCTAAATTGGTTGGCGCCCGCAGCGTCTTAGGCTTCTTGAACTGGTATGACCTCTAGGAGTATCTACGAGTGGGTCAGAGACATTGGCAGACTGACGGCAGCACCGGGGAAAGGGGGGAGGGAAGGAGTTCTTATTGCTTTACCATTTTATGGTTATAATGTTTTACTTTGGTTATGAGATATTTGTCTGTTGAAAACTTAATAAAAAGAATTAAAAAAAAAAACTAAAACAACAATCTCGGCAACAACATCGTTTAACGGAGCTAATGTTTCCTATTAAATGAATATGTAGTGTATTCCAAATAAATGTATACAGCACGTTTCGGTGCTATAATTTCATGCAATTCTCCTAAAACTTTTGCACATTTTATGGTAATTGCACTTCCATCAGTTGCATGTTTCTTTAGACATTCCTTTTCCGTCTACATTATTCATGTCATGATGCAAAACGAGTTCCTAGAGTTTATG
The DNA here is from genome assembly GCF_040938575.1 of Ambystoma mexicanum. Lineage (NCBI taxonomy): Eukaryota > Metazoa > Chordata > Amphibia > Caudata > Ambystomatidae > Ambystoma > Ambystoma mexicanum. The sequence continues at coordinate 702,073,233 of NC_090937.1, read as the reverse complement.
AAAAATAAACACTCCTTTTCGATATTTAAATAGTTTAAAGTAATTGACTTGCTGTTTTTGTAGCAAGCGATTCTATTAAATGCTTGCATAACAAAGTCAAGAAGGTAGAGCTTCTTAGTGCGCTTCTAACACTGACTTCCATCCCTACTCATTGTTGACAGTTGTCTTTTCTTTTGGTGTTAGGCAGAGTGCTGCCATTGTGAAGAAACAATTCTCATTCAATCCTACCTTCTGAATCACTGCCCAAAGGCCCTTCTACCTTCTAAAATACTTTAAAAGTATTTCAGTGATTACTGTCAATGGGCTAGTCTCAGAATTAGCGGTCTAAGATTATTACTGATGTATATTTTTTTGAAAAGTGCTTCTGTCACAAGTATATCATTGTCCTGCATTCTCAATAATAGTATACATCGCCTCTACAGTGGCAGCTGGTGGATTTTTAATTGGGTGTAAATGTTTCCCATGAATATGCGTGAGCGACTAAATGAAGCAAGGCATTGCAAACATATAAAGGATTGTTTAGTTGTTGTGATCTACCGTGAGAAAATTAAAAAAGTAATAGGTTAAAAAGGTGCATTTTGAAGCACACTCTCTGTAAAGAAATGCGTAAAAAGCCTGACATTTTGTAATCGTTTTTGTAGACTAACACATGAAAAACCCCAGGAGATGTCAAGTCACCAACAGTGCAAAGGAGCATTTTTCAACACATTTTCATTATGCCTTCGCACACAATATATGTTAGTATATAAAGATGTTTATATTGACTATGCACATAAATGTCCATGCTTGTTCTGCCAATATATACCAGTTTCCCCATGTAAGAACATAATACATTTGACTTTGCCTGTAAAAAAGGACATGTCAAAGTATTGAAACGTGTCAAGACTTGCTGCAACTATGTAGGCAAATACGACTGTGGAAGAAAACTTCTCATCTTGGCTTTATCTTTGATGTCAGTAAGACATGCCATGCCACAATAAGAAAACATCTGCAGACTGGCTGCACCAATGTAAGCCAGTGTGGCCACGTAAGAAAACTCATCATGTTGATTGTATTCTTAATGCCAAGAAAATGTGCCATGCGACAGTAAGAAAGTGTTCATGCATGGCCATAATAGCCTATATTGGTGCAGCCAGTCTACACATGCTTTATAATATGACCACACTGGCTGGAACAATGTAGGCCAGTATGGCCATGTAAGAAAACTCATCATGTTGGATTTAACCTTGATGTGAGTAAAAATGCCATCTTTTTTAAATATTTGAACTATACTTCGATTGGTTAGGAGTCAGGGTCGTTAGAATTGTTTCATAAAAGTTTTATAATGCTATAATTGTAGTACTACTTATACTACTCAGCATTTTGAAACCACACAAACGCAATTCAATGAAAAAAACAACTTTTAATTTTACATAAAAATTCATAGTAAACAATAAGATACAAAAAATACCCAAAAAAGGAGCACAGGAAGAATTTCAGCACACATTTCATTTGTATCTCATTAATCATTTATTCATTCAAACAATAATTTATAAAAGGTGCAACATCATTTGTTTTACCAGTTGTATTCCCAGCAGCCGATATCTATCCTACATTCAAGAAGTCTAAGGCATTATTGGGAGAAGCCAGGCTTCGGTTTAGTTTTAACCTGCGAATTAAGTGGCTAAAATAGCACAATGCAAAATGTATTTAAACAAAGTATAAATTACACATTCTAGGTAGTGGTTATTGCCTCTGTTCCTTAAACATTCTTCCTTTCTCAAAACACATGCACAAACACTGTTTGTTGCCTTGACTAGCAAAAGTCCCAGCTGGCCACTGAACACAGCACCTGAGCAATAGTGAGATTTAAGGAGGCTCTCAGCATGAAAACGAACATACTAAGTAAGGTGGAAAGGGTACCTAGGTCTTCATATTTTAAGCAGCCATTTCTACGTTTTTGCCTTCCCATTATGTTTACCATGTAACTGATTGGAAACACTAGTCCCCGGGGTGCCCCCTCACTCTTCTGCCAATTATCTGACCCTTGATGCACATGGGGTAAAATGCATCTATGAATGAGAGGGGAGGAACAGGGATAGAGGGGGGGCAGAGAGAGGGAGGGAGGGAGAGAAATAGAAATTAGATATTACTGCTGGAGGGCAGTCTAGTAGTGCAGAGAGGACACTTGGTTGTTCGTATGCCTTGTGAAGTCTACTCTCCACTTTCCTCAATCTGGCTGACTCCCCTCTATGATCACCTCAACATACACTACGCACAAAACATCCCCCACAGGTGGCCACCACAGGCCTAGCTGTTAACACAGAAATTACATATCGCTACTTTTTAGTCCTATCACACTTGCCCACATCAGAGCATAACAAGATCCAACACACTGAAGTGCATCAGATCGTGGGCTCTTCTCTCAAGTGTCTCCGCCATTTCCATAGAACAATGGTACCCAGTTCTTGGGTACTTACAAGTTCCACCCATCAACCCCATAGTTTACGCATCTGCATCGCCTGCTTACCCACTAATCACTCATCCTCTCTCTTTTTTTAAAGAGCCCTGTTCAGCAAGGCCAACAAACATGAAAGAAGGTCATTATATGGGCCGACTTTACATCACACATTGGGCTGTTATCGTGAATATAGTCTGGTTGTAAACTAAATGACAACAGCAATGTCCCAAAGTCATTACAGAATAGAAACAGGACAGAAATTAACATAAATGATGTTTCCGGATGACAACAAATGCATGCTTTATTGGAGTAACTGGAAGTATCATGCAGAGGCGGAGCAATGCATACGCTTTCCAAGTCTCATTGACTTCTTTATCTCCTGCACCATCTGATGGAGACATCAATTGGACTTTGAAAACGTATGCATTGCTCTTCCTCTGCAAAATACTTCCAGTTATTCCAATAAAAGTAATCAAAAGCTGCATTTTGTGTATGAAAACAATGGTAAAAGGTCATACCAAAGATCATTCAGGAATCTCAAGGGAGCAATACCACAGGTAAGAGTATCAAGATTCCAACTGAGGATGCTAATACACTTCTTTTAAGGAGTCTCCCCCATTTCTGCGTGCTACATCAGTATGTGCTATCCAAACGTAGACCCTGTTCTCTCTGTGCCTACAGAGACAGAGAACCACACCACATTGGCGCTGCCAAAAAAAGCTGAAACCTGTGCACAGGGTTGCTGGTGATACCCGTGCATAGGAGAATTGCCAAGCATTTTGTTTGCTAGACTGCATTTATGGATGGGACCAGACTGATAAGCAGTTGGATAGTTCTCCTCTGGTAAGGTATAGCAATCTATAACATGGTGGTAGACCCTCCTGAGTGGGTACCAGCCCACAGAACATGTTATTTGTCCATGGCAATTCCCAGTAGAGGGGGCTCACCCGCGTTTTGCCAGTTTTCAGTGCTACATATTGTGTGGCAAGTGATTGACAGTACAAAACCAAAGGTATTCTAAGGCTCAAAGATGCTTGTTGGTGGCGTCCAATGGATTTACCTAAGCAGGATAATGGACAGGTTCAGTGCAGTGCAGGAAAAGTCCCAGTAATTCCGTAACCAGCACTTTTACTGCACCGCAAAAGAACAAGTTTGTCGGTGGGGGTCACTGATTTACCTCCAGCCAAGAGTCGGAGGTAAATCAGGCCCCCATCGGCAGAAAACTTCTGGTATTACCAGCTCTGGTACCAGTGCCGGTAATACCAGCGATGCCCTCTATGTAATCCTATTGTACGCCCTTTTCGACACCTGTACTATCACGGAATATTCAGGAATATCAGGCAGCAGAAACGGTAGGTCAGTTTGCCAGTATCCCTCCGGAATTACCGGCAGGATACTGGCAACCTTACAATGAGACCCAATGTCTTCATCATCAAGTTTAGACCATTTTACCAGAACCTATCAGCAAAGGTAAATTGAGAGGGATTTATCTTGAGTCTACTTTAAATGAGATGGGGAACATGGCAGTGATGTGCATTTTCACCTGTTTTGTTCAACCTAGCACCTAGAACTGTTGTCTACTGACATAAGTGAGAAGGCAGGCAGCAATGAACTCCAGACATCAGAGAAGTCAAAAGAATAAGATGGGACAGGGATTATATATTGGCAATGTTTGTTCAAATGTCACCCTTTATGCTGATGATTTCTTGGTCCTTCTATAAGAACCAGCCACGTTTCTTCACTAACTCTTTTAGAACCCAAACAGATTGGGGTTTGTCTCCTCCAATTATAAGGTTAACAAAGGCAAAACAGAGCTCTTCCTTGTTTTGCAGGATAGCTTCCGGGGACTGCATGATGTCCTTCAATTTTGTTGGGTGCAAGAATGATTTAGGGATTTGGGTGTCAATTTATCCAGTGATGTGCGTTGGTTGCTGTGCAAACACTTGGATACTAACCTAAATAATATTGCCACTAAGCGGCTAAACCTCTTTCTCTGGAAAATATTGATGCTATAAAAATTACCCTTCTGATCCAGTTTTAGACATGTTCAGCACAATCTCGCTCTCTCGTCCATCTAAAATCCTCAAAAGGCTTATAGGTTGTTCTCAGTTTCTTTGTGGGCAAGGGGGAAGAAAGCTCAAATCCTTATTACATAGGTCGGTACAGAGTGGAAGGCTTAGTGTTATGACACAGCCTTTTTATTGAGAACTCTTCACCAGTGGATCACAGCTTGTGAGGAGCCAGCTCCATCGAGACTACCTTGCTAGGCTGCCTGCTCTCAATGGGGACTCATCTAACTTTGATCATGACCCCAGTGATGATACACTCTGTACTGAAATGTTGCGAAAGGAGTAATGCAGTCTTGGGTTCACGCTACCTTCTTGCTACCTACTATATGTGGACTCCTCATTCTGGAAAATCTCAACAGTAAAAATAAATGAAAAAAGTGAAGTGCAGAGATTTGGACCTTAAGAACCTCATGCTAAATAATGCCACGGTTGACTCTGAATACCTGAAATTCAGATAAAAGCTGGTTGAGTTTGAAAAGGGCGGGCATGAGATCCTTTCTAAGTGGTTCAGCGGTTACACCAATATGCTTCAAGCTCAGATTCTTAACTCTTAACCACTTCTTCTAGTTTAGGTTAGACTAACATTAATATCATTGATAATAGGGCCTATGTAGAGTTAGGGAATTAGGATAGAATGTTTGGGAGGCACATGATTTGTGGGAAGGTGGGGATATTTTAATTGTGGGTGAAGCACTGTTCGACCTACGTACCTTTAGTAGCTGGTAGAGAAGGCCAATGCATTGAAAAGCCCACATGGATTTGGAAGGCTGAGAAGGGCCAATCACTCCGAACTCTATGTGCATTTAGTGAGAGGAGAAGGGCAACACACAGAGAACCCATATGAATTAGTAGGCAGAGTAGAGCAAAGCAATCAGAACCCCATGGGCATTTATTAGACAGAGAAGACCAAAGCACTGAGAGAAACCCACATGCATTTAGTAGGGCAAGGAGAAAGCCAAAGCACTGAGAACCTTTATTCGCTTAGTGGTTGTAGGCCAAATCACTCAGCAGAGAAGGCCAGAGCATCAAGAGAACCTCATGTGTATTTATTAGGCAGAGGAGAAGGCCAGGTGAATATAGTAGGTGAAGGGGAAGGCCAAATCACTGAGCACCCTTTGTACATTTAGTTGGTGGAGGAGATTGCCTAAGCACTCAGCCAAGAAGGCCAGAGCACTGAGAGAACACGGAGTGCATTTATTTAGCAGACAAAAGGCCACAGCACGGATAGACCACCAAGTGAATTTAGTAGGTGGAGGAGAAGGCCAGAGCACTGGGGACCCCAAGTAATGCACTGTAGCTGTAATGTAGCTGGAAATAAGAAATGCTCTGAGAACTTAAAACCATTTAGTTGGTGGAGAAAGCCAAAGCGAAGGAAGAACCCCATGTGCATTTAGTAGGCAGAGGAGCCATACCACTGATCGTCCCATGTGTCTTGAGTAGGTGGATGAATAGGCCAAAGCACAGATACAACCATGTACATTTAGTAGTTGGAGAAGTTCAAAACACAGAGAGAACCCCATGTGCTTTACTAGGCTGAGCAAAGGTCCAACGCACTGAGAACCCAAAATGCATTTATTCAAAGGAAGAGGTGAATTAAATCCCTCTATCTGAATCTGCTGCAGTAACCAAATGTGGTAGCGTATGGTAGCAGAGGAATATAACTGTTGGGCATTTTTCACCTGCTACAGCATTGGCTGTTTGGATTGGAGAAGCCAAAATAGCATGCCAACTACGACAGTGAATTGGTATTCACATATCTCTTCCACTGTTAAGAAAACAGGAAAAGGAACAAGGAAATGCACATAAGGCAGTTATTTGATTTTCTAGACATACCTTAATAAGGGAGTAAGGGTGGAAAAGAGATGTCAGAGAGCTAGCCAAACGACAAACATGCAAACAGAGAAACAATCCACCATAAACAAGTAACAAATAAACAAATAAACAAATAACCTCCTCCAAAACACAATGAAACTCTTTTAAAATCACTAAAAGCCCTCCAAAACTACTCCAAATACACCAATGTGTGAGCCACTCCCCCTGTGGCGGGCATAGATAGAAAACCCAATAGGCAATAAGGAAGAAAGCTGGGTCTTTTAAAGGTCCTGAACCCTGTTTTAGATTGGCTGGTTGAACTCCCCTCTCGAGTCTCAGAACTTGAGATTGGACAGTGGGCATCAAACCTCACCTCGATATCCAAATCAGGGTTTGACTTTTGGGAAACCTTTGTGAATCCAACGAGGAGGGTTGAACTTGCCCAGAAAAGATTGACTTTCCCAAGGGGCAACATTTAGAAGTTTAAGCGCCCATCATGTCAACCATATGCATGGAATCTACTGGAGTAACATTAAATCACAAGCAACCTATACATTGAGTCATTTTCTGTATTGAATCTGAAAAATGGAGTAACCCCCCCCCCCATGAATCTCCTAAACAGAGTACTTAACTCTTTAAGGATCGCTGGAGGTTAGCCCACAGATGACATCTGAGAGAGTGACCTAAGCCTCTCTCAAGAAACACGTCAGAAGTCACGTTAGATGTCACATGAGGTCATGCTAATAAAAGGAATGTTGATAACTGAGGAAAGCACTCCAGACTGGAACAAGGCCATCTTGGAATGATGCACAATCAGTAACACGAAATTGCAAACATGAGATTAGTAGTTGAGCAGAGTGCTGCCAAATGCATCAACATAGGACCTTATGCTGCCAAAATTGCCAGGAAATTATTATCAGCCACTGGTAACACAAATCACCAAATTATTGGAGCAAGAACCTGAAAATGTTGTTAGCATTTCACAAAAAACACTTACTTTCCCAGCCTGAAGAAAATAACGAATTGCAAAGAAGCGCATCCAATGAGACACTTAACCTGCAGTGTTCAGAGGTGACGTGAGAAGGAACACTGTGCCCTAAGGACTCCATGGTTGCCCTTTATAATGTCACAGTGACGCCGCTCTATAACACTGCATGCAACCTTGTTGGCCTTCAAGCGATCATGCCCATGCTGTGTGCGCTTCCATCACGCATCTCATTGGGGGAGAATGTTCAGGAAGTTGCCATATTTCAGAAGACATGTGTCTGTGTTCTACCACAACACCAATCACAAATTGCAGTGGCCACATACTAGCCTGTGGTGTTGTCATAAATTAGATATTAAAAACTCTAGATCTTTGCTGCATTTATTTATGGTTGTCCTCTTCATCGCTATCAATCAGCTTGGTTATACGCATACATTAATGCCAATAATGTCATTGGCACCATGCGTGATGAGGCATGGAGCCTCTGCATGCAGCTCTTCCTCCTGCATTGGCTCCTTCAAGGCTGCCCGTGCTTCTCCTACATGCACTTTCTTCCAGTGTGCAGTCATAATGTCGAAAGAAGAATGTCGAATTACAAAAATGTCTAAAACATAATGTTGAAAAAAAAAATGTCGAATTTTTTATTTTTTTATTTATGTATTTTTGGGTTCCGGGGGTAAAAAAAATGGGTAAAACAAAAATGACAAAAAAGGGTGGTTGGGGGCCACCCCCCCCCATCCATTTCGGACAAAAAGCAACCAAAAAAAGAAATTCGACATTTTTTTTTCTACTTTATTTTTCTAGACATTTTGACTTTCGACATTATGACATTCGACTTTATGACTATAAACCCTTTCTTCCACATCTTGATCCTCAGACATACCTCTTTGTCCATTCGATCTCTCTCTTGCAGATTCCTCCATGCTGACTTTGCTATTCACCAGATTTATGAAACTGGGACCATATTAGGGCACGTTCGATATTACAAACACTCCTAACATCGTCAGACACAACGTTCAAGTGGTTGACATTTACCCTGACAGTGTCCCTAGTTTGGATCTCTGCATTTCTGAGTGCACCCGTATTCTCATACCTTTTGCTTCCTATGTGCTTTGAAAATCCACCACAACATAGATCTTGATGGACATATCGGGTCACATTTCAAGTGTGGCAGTCCGTACCGCTACACTACAAGTCAGCCTGGAGGGGCCGTTGCGCCTGGAAGGTCTGACCTGCTGGGCGAGTCCGGTCCCGGTAGGCATACTTGGCACCGAAGCATCGGCACCGTTAGCAACGGTGCCAGTGCTGCCTGACTTCTCGATCCGCCGGGACTTGTAATGTCCCAGTGGCACTGGGATATCAGGTGCTGGAAAAGTGTTATGAGTCCGGCGGCAAGCCACCGGTAGCACCGATGGGTTGCCGGATTCATAATAAGGCCCATCGTCTCTTACATCAGTGAGCACTGGAGGAATGAGCATAGAGCCTCTTTCTCCCAACCTGACATCTGCCGGATGACAAAAGTGTGTTCTTGGAGTCTCGCAGGTAAATGTGCAATTTTTGGGGTGGATGTCTTGGTCCCACCTGGACTCAGGATGTGAACCAGAGGTTTGTTGTCAGTTACTATGAAACATTGAATTCATCAAACATGTGTCTTGATGGATTCTGTTGCACACACATAAGCTAGTAGGTTCTTCTCTGTCACGGAATAATCCTTGTGAGCAGTAGACAACGTCTTGGAGGCAAACGCCATGATTCTTTCCCCACCATTGCGGCCTTTGAGTAAAAGTAGTGCCCAGACAATAGATGCTAGACTCTGAATTTATGTAAGTTTCCTAACTCAGGTGGAATTAGTGTAGACACGCGGCTTGCATTTTGTTTTGTTTAATGCCTTTGAATTTGGCGGTTTGTGTTTCAGACCGTGTGTATTCTGTGCCTTTCTTGAGTAATTATTGCACAGACGTGTTGCGTTCCGGAGAGGTGGCGATGGATTTCGCATAATTTAGGCTATGTTCATTAACTGTTTGCATAGAAAACTGCAAAAATGACTGTTTCCAGAAGAAAAGGAAAAAGTTCTAAAAAACAAATTCAAAAATGGAAATCTCTGCTCAGCGCTAAACAAATGGAAGGTATTGTGTGGCAGACCTCCAGACAAAGAATACGTTCAACCCTCTAGGGAAAAAAGCTTGGAACACCATTTGCAAGCATAACAAGGTTATTTTCTTCCAAAAAGAAAAATACATGTCATCAGGGGCATTCACACTCTACTGCCACATTGCGCACTGATAAGTTCGAAGCAAACAACACATTTTAAGGCACAGCAACATCACTTATGATGCAAACAATATACAGTGTAATTTCTTCATTATTATTGGTAGGGCCCTCATGTACATACAGTCAACCCCTCATTGACAATCTGATGATTGCCTGGCATTACGTGTGTCCATCTTCTTCCATGTGTACCTTGGCAGTGATAAGTTCACACCCTAGCAACTCAATTAGTTCATTCTATGAATAGACCTTTCTTTTCACATTTCGACCATGTGATATGCACCTGTGTTCTGATCTTATTGGTCGTGCAGATTAATGAATACCTCCGTCCCCAAGTACCACACAGGCAGAATGACCAATCACTGCCTGTGCAATCTTTGAGGCCACCAGGGCCATCTTAAGCACTTTTGGGGCCCTGGGCACGTACATCTTTGGTCTTTGGGGCCCCCCGCTACCAAACCAAAGGAATTAAGGGATCAAGGATACTGGTCGTGCCCCCCACCTGTCGCGCTCACAACCTATATGTTGATATGCTGTCTCACAATAAGCATGTTTACTCCCTTTAAGTCCCATTGCCCTCTGCATTCTTGCTCTAATCAGAATGATAAACAAGTAGCATCTGAAGACCAACATTAGCAGTCTACAAAGGGGTTACTGTTCTAGTACATACAGGATACTTTTTATCAATAATATCCAGGAAGGTAGATGTAGTATTAATGCAGGACCGTCTGTGATAGGTACACGTAACCCATAATAGACAGCACTCACATTTGCTGCCTCACATAATGCACAATTGCTCATGCATGGGTAGAGAAGACCAATTAGAAGCAAGGAGAACGCTTCACATACCATAGCATGGATAGTGGAGGCAGGTTAGAAGCTACCAGGAAGGTGTCTTTATCCAGACAGACTGAGATTAGAAGTGGGATATGGTTTTCAAATAGTGTTGCCATTAGATATCAAAGGAACAAATGCCTGTGGTGTGCGATATAAATATGTTCACCATTAACGCAGTGAAACCATGAATAAGGCTTTCATGAAGATCATACCATGAGAAGGCAATCACTCGGAAGGGCTGACAATTTTGAAAGGTTTAGGGGCTGGCAATATTGAGAGGTTTGGCAATACAAGAATAATGAGATGCCCAGGATCACACACTGGTTAGGGGGTGAAGGTGTGAAGTTGGGATTTGTGCCAACTCTGCAATTTCTGCATTTGAACACTTTCTTTTCCCGTTCTTACCATGAACTAAAACAATCTCATTTTATTAAAAAAACGGACTTGGAAAGTAGACAAATCACATTATCAAACATGACCATTTTTAAACAAAATATTATAGAAGGGTGTTATGCAAAATGGAAATGATTCTAGCTTTGTTCTCTCCATCATCAAGGTAAGTATATAAGAACTAGCATACCAATCAATGTGATTTAATAAATTCAATCTGGGTTGTCTTTTGTATTTTAAAGCTTTAAATACTTCCAAAACAATGGTTTGTAACATTTTAATTTATAAACGTGCATAAAAACCTTTGACTTTTACCAAAAAGCAAACCTTTTTTCTGTCAAACAAGCAGACCTTAAAATGTGCTTGCCTGAGGCCTGCAACATATGGTCCGCTCTCTTCGGTCTACCAACCCTTCTACTCAAATGGCCTACAGAAGAAGAAAGATCAAGTATCGGGGTAAATGATACCAGCAGCATGCAAGGAGGTAAACCTCACAGAAGACAGCTCAGTAATGTAAGCTATATTAGATTATTTCACCAGGATCACTGTATTGTCTGCTGGCAAATCCAGGATACAAACATGAACACTGTTGTTCCACAGACTTGAATTTGGATACTTATTCACCTCTTGGACTAACAGTTTATGCCATCGCTGGAAGAGATTGCTTAGGTTTTACAACACATCTGAACAAACCAATTTCTAGACATTCGCCATACAGATGATATGTTAGTTTTTATAGCAACCCCTATCTGGTATAGGTACATTGCTGGTGATAGCAGATGTTGTTCTGCAAAACCAAGTACATAGGCAGGCAGGTTTATAAACTTCAGACATAGGAAAGGCTCAGCCAGCCTTGCAGGAGTGTGATATTCTAGTTTTGCATATGAACACATATCTCTGCAATGGGTGCTTCACACACTGAGCTAACTTCTGAACCATTGTGGCACTCAATTTATCAATATGCATTTCACCATTGCCTTTTGCACATGATCAAAATGATTCCCACAGGAAGGAAAGAATGCCATAAGTTGTGCCATAAGGAACACACAAACTATGTATACCACAGTGAGCACAGAAAGAAATACATGATGAATTGAGCAAGGCAGAATACACTTGCCAAAACAAAAATGCAATGGGTTTAGAGCCTCAGCAGCACCCCATTAAATATCCCGACGTGTGCTATTTAAGACTGGTGAACAATGGAATCTTACTTCTTCAGATCAGCTAGCCTTGTGGGGCCCCCTCCAAGGTGGTGGCCCTGGGCAAGTGCCCCTTTTGCCCTCCCATTAAAACGTCCCCAGATTAATGAATACCTCCGTCCCCAAGTACCACACAGGCAGAATGACCAATCACTGCCTGTGCAATATTTGAGGCCACAGGTGTAGTGAGCCGTCAATCTGGAACCAGGAACGCCGGAAAGGACCCCTGACCACTGTAAGGCAATAGGTGGTTATCAAACAAGGTGCAATGTGGATAATGCAATATGAAAACAAGTTGTAATAAGGCTTACCTAAGTGTAATGTAAACAAGGCCGCAAAGGATGGTATGTATCAGGGGACCAACAGCAGAGTCAATGGGTCGGGTATCCAGTGAGGCTTGGATAACAGTTCAACACCTGGGTCAAGATGAATTTGCACAAGAGGAAATTCGCAACAGTCCAGAATACGAAACGAGGTCAAAAACCACTGGTTTCAAAAGCCAAAAGTTCCAGGCAAAAGGCAGTCCGTTTTGCAGTCCGTTGAGTAGATCCGAGGTCAAATACCAGTAGAAACAATAACAAGATCCAGGGCAATGGTAAGAGATGCAGGGAGGATGAAGACAATCCGTGAAGCAGTCCGTAGTCGTAGTGCCTAAGTATCCAAGGAAAAACAAAACGCCCAACAATCCTTACAAGAAGAAGCTGAGAAGCACTGCTTTCGTGGCTTCTGATGCTTTTAACTACTGACTACAGTCACATGATGCGCATCACGGAAGCGTGAGGAAAATCATGTGATAACCGATGATGAATGTGATTGGTAGTAATTCACCTCACGTGATGCGTGAATCTCCGTGTTCCTCGGCGGCGATGCAAAGTATGCAGAAGTTTCCAAGGAAGTTGCCACAGCAACGAGGGTCGGAAAACTCCCCGAGTGCCAGTCAGCGCTCTCAATTGTCGGGCGGAATGCTGCTTCTTTGCGCCCTGATGAGAAGTGACTGTTGTGCCAGGTAGGTACGGGCTGACTGTGTAATTGTGGATTGTTTAACGGTGAGTAAACTGGGAGACGTGACAACCTGGTAGTATAGACATGAGCGTGGTCGATACTCTCGGGGTCAAGATAGCCCTCAGAAATGGTTGAAGCTTAGCCCGATCCCAGCCGGTCTGGCGCGCCCGCCATGCCTCACCATCGTTGGCCTAAATATGTAATTCTCACCCAGCACACCTCACAGTTCAAATCACAGGACTTCTATTTGAGCTCCCTCTAGGCATCTGCCTGTGACAAATAAACTTCCGGGGCACCAGGGATGAATATCGGTTTCTAAAGCATCAATCAGCCTCACACCTCTAGTACACAAGAAGGGATCCGAACAGATTAGAACACAAGTAAATTATAAACCTCCTTGTCAAGGTTTTGGTAATTAATTAATTTTTAAGGTAATTTTCAAGGGATACTATTTCCCAGTATTTGTCTATTTATTTTTTCGACAGTCTCTCTAGTTTGTAGAATAATGCTCTAAAGTCATCCTGTTTCTGAATAGGGTTGAAGAAGGCATGCTTCATATTCATAATTATCTTAAAAATGAATTAATTCCTAAAGGCTTGAGGATTTTGATTTTCCCGAACTTTAGCAATGATTTGGACAACGACTTAGCAGACTTGTGGGAGCACAAAAGAACAATTGAACTGATAGAACTGATAGACAAAATCAAAAAAGAGATTGCAGAAACAAATTCACAAGAGACAACGAAAGAAAAGAACTATAATACCATGCACGACATTCTTAAGAATTACCAGGATGAAGTGAAACTTAGAAAACTAAGAAAACACTACAGAGACGAGAGAGATTATCAAGAAGACAGGGTCTACACCTTCCAAAGCAAATATAATTAAAACACGAAATTTGGATCAAAAACAAGTACACCGAACACATCATCTGCAAGTTCGGAAACAGATTCAGAAGGAGAGCACTTACTGCGGAAGATACAACAGAGAAGATAAGTGTAAGTGGGAAAACAACCTCAGGCTTCATGAATCAAATACAAAGATACAAGAAAGGTAATAGGAACTTTCCACCCAAACAGGTCCGTTTTCAGTTACCTGTGAATACAGGAGCAACTATCAGTACACCAGGAGGAGAGGAAGGAGGGGGGCACAAGATCCAACGAATCCAGGATTACAAGGAAACACAAACAAAAGGCATACCAGAGCGAACGCAAAAGAACTAAACAGAACCAAATAACACCTAATCTTGTCCTGAACCTATCCGGAAGAGAGATAATACCTGAAGAAAAACAGCTACTCAATAAAGGATTGTCATTTGCTCCTACGGCGAAACATAATGAGACATACTTTCATATAGACCTATTCAAGTTTGTACGCAAATTGAAATTGAAGAAATTAATTGCCACCAAAGCACCAGGGAATTACCAATCACAACCTAAGATACAACTGAGTGATTTGAGTATTAAGGAAATAGAGGAGATAAACCTACTCAGATCCATTGCAGAGCCCACGAGCTATGATATTAACGAAGTACTAAGAGATCTTAATGTGGAATCAGACATGCTATCAACTAAAGAGCTTAAACCGGCCTCCAAATTTGTACCACAATTTGCAGCGGATGACATCATAGACACCTTCATAAGGCTGTATCACAAGAATTGTATCAGACGGATTCGAAAAGACGACAAACTAGAACTAAACATAATTTGACCACACAGGAACAAGAAACTCTTCTGACCCTAGAGACTTACCACTCAATTGTGATAAAAGAAGCAGACAAGGGGGGAAACATTGTCATTATGACTAGAGAAGACTACTTGGAAATGGCAAGAAAGCATTTGAGTACCCCACATTGTTACGAAATACTACTCTCTAATCCAACAAAACAAATAGTACTTAACTTGGAGCAACAAATTAAGATCTGGCACCAGAAAGGTCTACTTACGGACGATGAAAGGAGTTTTCTCACAATTAAAGAACCTACTATACCAATCATGTATTTTTTGCCCAAGATACATAAGAGATACGAACACATACCAGAAGGACGACCTATCCTCAGCAGAATAGGCTGGGCAACAGAGAACATTTATCAATATTTGGATAACATCCTAAAACCAAGAGCAATGAGATTGAAAGCATATATAAAGGACACTACTAATGTCATTCTAAAGCTGAGAAGCATAAATTGGGAAAGCAATTATCAACTTGCAACTTTGGATGTATGTACATTACATACATAGATCCAGTACACATGGTCCTTGAAAGCAATTGATCATACCTTTAAGGAGGATTCTGCATCGATGTACCTACAAATTCAAATGGTGAAAGAAATGTTGGAACTGACCTATAAAAGTAATTTCTTAAACTTCGACAATAACTTTTTCAGACAAACAAAGGGCGTAGCAATGGGCACCAAATATGCCCCGGTCCTAGCTAACATCTTAATGGGCTTGTTTGAAGATACAATCATCTACAAAGACAACGCATATGAGAGAGAACTTGTGCATTGGATAAGATACATCGACAATGTATTAATAATATGGAAAGGTACAACCTCATACTTTACAGACTTTAAATACAGAATCAATCAAAACCAAATGGGAATACAATTTACGGGCAACTGCAATGAGACAAGCATAGATTTTCTTGATCTCACAATATACATTGATCAGAATCAGATCAGAACCCGAACATATCGGAAACCAACGGAAGTGAATTCAACTCTCCACGCAGGGAGCTGCCACTATAGACAACAATGGCAACAATTTTGAACATACCTACAGGTGAATTTATAAGAGCAAGAAGAAATTGCCAAACAAATGAACACTTCGAGAAGGAATGTACTCTTTTAACATCCAGGTTTCTGGACAGAGGGTATACAGAACAATGTGTCAAAATAGCATTGGAAAAAAGCTCAATATTAACCCAAGAGCGTACACTGACACCAAAGACTAAAGGGATGGAGCAACTAACGATAGGATTTATCACCAAATACACTAGTGACCACAGAAATTTGTACAAAATACTAGCAAAACACTGGCACCTTCTCAAACTGGATGAGAACATTGCGAACAATGTGGACGATAAACCAAGGATTATATATAAAAAGGCACCAACCATAGAGAACAAATTGAGTCCATCAAACTTACCAGATCTGACTGGGGAAGAACCAACGAACTGGCTTAAAGCATCTACAAATGGTTTTAGAAAGTGTGGTACATGCACAATGTGCAAATTTGCACACAACAAAACGGACACATTTACTGGCACTAATAATAAAACACGGAAGATTCTACAACCAATCAACTGCAGGTCAAACTATGTAGTGTATGGAATTATATGTGTTTGCAATTTGGTCTACATTGGTAGCACTGTAAGAGAATTTAGGATACGAGTCAGAGAACATCTTGCCAAAATTGGCAGTCAAGATCCAAGACTACCATAGGCAGGAAAAAAATCAGATGGCTAATAAAGCTGAATTTCGATTTATTGGCCTTGAGAAGATCTCACTAGGCAGAAGAGGTGGAAATAAAGAAAAGAAACTAAGACAAGCGGAAGCGAGAATCATTTGCAAACTGAACTCTACAGTACTTGGATTAAACACGGACAATGAAATGGTGTCCTTTCTATAGAGGACCCTTTTCTCTTTCATAACCTTATTTGTCCAAATGAACTACCACAAATATATTGTAATGTGTATACTTGTACCTATCTCTCTGAACAGGTTTCAGTATGGCAATCTAGCATTGTACCTTCATATGAGAATTGTAATGCTCCGACTGGCAAACATAGTAAATGACAATAGTTACACAAATTATATTAGACAGTGAACCCTAAGTGGTTCTTTGTCTCATTAATAATCCATTAAATGAGACTAGAACCCAGGATCAACATGCATGCAACCATTACGTAATTATAAAAAATACAGGTGTCTTAAAAAGTGTCGTAAGTATATAACACTGTCAATTTAATCTCAGAATGCTGTAGTACATGGCATAGTAAGTTTTAGTATTTTCTGAAAAGACATCAAAAGTTATGGTGAATGAAATTGAACAGAAAAAAATGCCCGGAATACACCAGAGTAACTTTAAAAACACTAGCTTAAAATGGCCGCCACGAGAGCATAGGTGAAATGCTGTCACACAATTAGAAAACGGACCAGGGCTAGGATCCATTTCCATGACAACACAAACACAATAATGAGGGACTTGGCGCCGATCGCTGGCCCCTCAGGAGAATCCACGGCACGCGATTAGACGCGAGTACAAAGTTGTCAGGTAAGAGACCATCCTGCAAGTGTAGCACACGCTGCGTTTGTTAGAAATGTCTGCAGCGACTTTGGGATTAAGATACAAATGCTCAGCAGCATCATTATTTTCTTGCCATGCACGGCGTTTACGCACGCACGGGTTTCCTTATTAGAACATTTATAAAAGCCAGAATACACAGACAGTTAAGAATGACTTGAATAACCTTAATGAGTATTTATGTATAAAAGGAATAAGGGCATTACTTTCTCATAAATGCAGGTGTGAAATTTATGGATAACGCACAGTACTATTAATTAGGCACTCAAAGTAATGGAGACTTATGAACATCCTTATGGCGATTCAATGCTTAAGAATTAAAAGAAACACACCTACCTTGGTGATTTATAGAATTACTATTTCGCAATATTCGGTGATACCTATGGCGATCTTGTACTCATAATTGGAGGTGACACTTTGTGTGATTTGTATATTTTTTTGAAGGGATCTAACCCGAGACTCAAAGAGAGACTACTATGTGTGTTAACCCACAAGGGGCAGTAAATGAAAATAAGGTAAAAAAGATAACTTGAATCCAAATTTCCTTGATTTCCTATGTGACACAACATGTAACATTGACTAATGGAAATGTGGTTTTGCCTATCTCTTGACCCCCAACATTCCCCCCTATTCCCCACTCCATTTTTTGTCTGGCTTTTTGGTTTAATTTGATTTAATAACTATTATTTTTTATGGTTTACTTTAATCCATCAATTACTGTCATAATTGGTAAAACATGTGTATGAACATTTCTGTCATCTTTTAACTTTGCTTTCATATGATTTTGAAAATATCTTTATAATTTTGTGATCATTTCTTTTGATTGATACATAACATCAGCCCTGATCTGAGAAAGGTCCAAGAGGGACCGAAACACGTGTCATCACTAAGGGCATCAATATAATAAAACGCTTGTTGAAAAAACTGGGCGCAGTCTCAACTTGGGATCTTTCCTCTTTACTTAACCATTTATATGTGGTTGTCACTTGGCTAAACCACTACCCAAGGGGACGCGACCGCAGGGAATGTGTTATAGGGAAAAGTGCATTTTTACTCAATACTGAAAAAAGATGTCGCCATGTCAGACCTAACCAACATAGCCAAGCTCTTCTAAAACTATGGCTGGAGGAAGGTGTCACCTTCCACCTCTGAGATGCTTTTAATGCACCTATGACTGTGACATTCTGGCTGAACATGACACGGGAGGAGGGTGCCTGTAGACTATGTCCTCCCGGAGTACACTCGACTATGCGTTTGTTGTGCAGTGAGCAGGGAAAGTGTGTGCGGAATGGCCCGACACACATGTTTGGAGGTTGTTCTCCCATCATTCATTTTCATTTCCAAAATTAAAAAAAAAGCCCAGGCGAGGGCACACTCCCCGGGCAGATGGTTGAATTCCTCACATGCCCCCCAGCCTCAACATGTGAACCACCACCCTACTAAGGATCGGGTTTGTCATCAAGGCGAAAGTATCAGCTGAGGCCATCTGCATTTCCATGCTGGGAGCCTGGCTTGTGCTGGATGTCCATATCTAATCTCTTCAGGAATATGGCCCAACGCAAAAGCTTAGGGTTCTCCCCTTGCATGGTCATTAACCATCGCAGAGGCTGGTGGTCTGTCTGGATCATAAAGTGAGACTGAAAGATGCAGGATTTCAGCTTCTTTACGGCCCACCCGACGGTGTATGCCTCTTTTTCTATGACAGCCCAGTTCCCTTCCCTTTTTGTTAATCACTTGCTAATGTAGGCAACAGGTTGCTCTACCCCTGCAGAGTTCAGCTGTGCTAACACTGCTCCAATCCCAAAATCACAGATGTCTTTCTTGATAATGAACTCGAGACCATAGTCTGGCCTTTTAGAACTGGGGCCCTGTGCAATCCACCCTTTAAATCCTGAAAGGAGGTTTGACAGGAGGGGGTCCAAGTTACCTTCTTTGGCATCTTCTTGGCAGTTACGTCATTCAGGGGCATAGCAATGATCCCATACCCTTGGATGAATGGCCGGTAGTACCCGGTGAGACCTAGAAAGGCTCTCACCTGCATCTGTGTGGTGGGGATGTCCCAATCCTTTAAAGACTGTAACTTTGCTTCAAGAGGTTGTTTGTTACCTCCACCGATCAGGTGACCTAGGTAAGTCACTGTGCCCTGCACTATTTGGCACTTTGTGGTCTTCTTAGTCAGGCCTGCATTCCGCAGCACCTAGAGCACTTGTTTCATGTGGGATAAGTGATCCTTCCAGGTGTTGCTGAAGACAGCAATGTTGTCTAAGTAGGCGATACTGACGTTTCCCAGATCAGACAAAACCTCATTAGCCATCCACTGAAAACTAGCAGGGGCATTCTTCAATCCAAAGGGCATCACAGTGAACTGATAATGTCCTTCCGGGGTTGAGAATGCTGACCTCTCTCTTGCTCCATCTGTCAAGCCGACCTGCCAATACCCCGCTGTGAGATCAAAGGTACTATAAAACCATATTTCACATAATACCATCTAATAATGAACCTTGGCCTAAGCACATTCACATCGCACTGAACACTGTGTCCGAATTAGCCTGAGTAAAGCTGACTTTGCCGCCATTTTAGAATCATCTGCCATTTTCATTAAACTTCTGTTTTCTGTCTCAGGTTAAACTGTGTTTTTGGCTTGAGCTGAGCAAAATTAACTTTGGACTGTGTTAACATGCTGTGGCTGCTGAAGCAGAATGTTTGTCCTGTACTAAGAAACCTTGGAGCTGAACTGAACTGCCATTTAGATGTTGTCTGCACCAATAGCTTCATCCTTGTTCAATTAGTGGAACTGAATGCTGAATAGCTGAAACTGTGTGCCTCTGCAGAAATCCATTGTGGTCATTCTTGAAACTGGACTTACTTTAAGCTTGAAAAACAGATGTTACCATTGTGCTATGTGTGTAGAAAAACATTTCAAGTGTTTGAAGACAACATTGCTGTATTTGTCATGTGAACTGGGTATGAACCCTAGCCAATTTTTAGAAGGGCTGAACGATGTAACCGGGATTGTGATTAAAAGATGCATGCTTTTTAATGTCCAGCACTCTCTCCCCTCACGGTGTCTGCGAGGCGCTGTGAGCCAGATAGCTATCTGTGTTTGCATATTAAATAATACATATATCTCTGAACTCGTGATTGACGTATTCCATTTTTGGTGGTACTAAGCCTTGATATTTCCTTTTGAGTGTCAGTACTTATGCACGTAGCAGCACTGAGCTTGTCAATGAGCTCATCTGCCCGAGGAATGGCGTGAGCATTCGTCTTCGTGGCAGAATTGAGCCTCCTGTAGTGGACTACACACAACAGTGAACTTCAGTCTTGACACCACTGATCTTTTTTAGGGACCAGGATCACTGGGCTAGCCCAGGGGCTGTGGGATGGTTCTATCACTCTAAGGGACAACATCATGGAAACTTCCTGCTTGATGGCGTCCCTGACCTTATCGGACATCCGGTGAATCCTACTCTTCACGGCTTACTGTCTCCAGTGTCCACATCTGGGTTCACTAATCCGTGCGACCTGGAGTCAGAGAAAACAGACTGGCAAACTGTCCTAGTAAACGGTGACAGACTGTCAGTTGCTGTTCTGACAGGTCTATTGCAAGGTTGACACCTTCAACTGACCCATCTGTGGCTTCAGTGTGCAAGAGGTCTGGGAGGGGATTGGTCTCCTCCTCGGTCTCTCTGTCAGTCACTAATGCCATGACCAATTCATCCCGGCCATGATGGGGTATTAGCCGGTTGATGTGAAAGACACTGCACATCTGTTTAGGTTCTTTCACATCAATGAGAAAATTCACCTCAATGACCTTTTCCAGCACAGAGTAACAACCAGTCCACTTGTCCTTACGAGCACTGGGTTTGACAGGCTCCATAATCCACACCCACTGGGCTGGGGAATAGACTGTCACTGTGGCCTGTGCCAGTGCTTCATCAGCTGTTGACTGGCCTTTAAGTTGTAAAATGAACAGCAAGTACATAGTCCACCACATCTCGTGCAGGGGGCGAGGGTTTGCTTTCCCACCCTTCTTTTACTAAACTGAGGGGACCTTGTACAGGGTGTCCAAACAGAAGTTCAAAGGGGCTAAACCCTACTCCATTCTGTGGGCAAACAGAAGGCATGGCAGGACAGTATCCCATTTTCTCCTCAGGTGCTCTTTCAAGCCACCTATCATGACTTTCAGGGTCTTTCAGCGTCTTGTTGAACCGCTCAACAAGCCCATTTGTTTGTGGATGGAAGGATGTGGAGGACCTGTAGGTGACTCCACACTCTTCCCACATAGCCTTCATATTCGCTGATATGAAGTTTGATCCCCTGTCAGAAACAACTTCATTGGGGAATACCACACAGGAGAATATCCCAGTCAGAGCCTTCGCAACCACAGGGGCTTTGATGCTACTCAGAGGGACAGCCTCAGGGCATCTTGTGGTATGGTCTACCACCACCAAGATGTATCTGTTCCGGGAGCTGGTTTGAAATAATATCCATGCTTATTCTCTCAAAAAGCCACCCAACCATGGGTAGTGGAATTAAGGGGGCTTTTGTGGCACCACCTGACTTGCCAGAAGCTTGATAAGGCTGGCAGGACCGTACAAATTTCTTAACCTTTACGCCAAACTGCGGACAGTAAAAGTGTGCAGACAACCGGTCTGATGTCTTAGTCACTCCCAAGTGACCCGCTAAAGGGGGTGAGCCAAATCCAAAAGTCAATTTCTGTGGCATTGGAGAATCATCAAAGTCCTGTTTCTCTCGCCCTCTGAATGTTTTGGCTCACTGTACAGGAGTCTATCCACCCAGTACACTTTGAACAGGCCAGGGACCTCGCCCTTAGCTGGCTCCTCTGCCTGCACCCATAGACCCATCAGGGTGGGACACTCTTTCTGGGCTGTGAGGAAGTCAGTCTGACCTGTTGCCCCAGCTGATGCAAACTCATCCAGCTTGGGCAGGCCCTTCAGATCTGCACCCACCTGGTCCTCCACCTCAGGTTCCTGCACTGTGCCAGGCAACTCTGAAGTCACTGAGTTCCCTGCTACCAAAGTAGGGTCCTCAGTGGCTATTAGACCCTCTCCCTCAGGAGTAGGCGACTCAGTGGTCTGTGGAACTGGATTAGGGCCTACCGGTCAAGCCAGTCATTCCAACAAGCCCTCTGGAAGCACTAAACGCCCTAAGGCTCTGAGAGTGTCTAATATGGCAATCTCTTTGGCCCTGGATCGGGTAGCCGCTGCTACTGTCTCAGGATCAGGAAGATCATTACCCAGCAAACATGGGACAGGGATGGAGTCTTTCACTGCTACACAGCGCTGGGTCGTTTCACCTCACCAGCTAAACTCTACTATCACCAAGGGACACTTACTCTTTCTATCAAACACACTTACGCTACAATCAGGCCCATCAATATCCTGGCCTGGCTGTACCCAGTGCCGGGTGACAGCAGCGACAATAGCCGCAGTGTCTCAGACCACAGGAGATTTGTGTCCATTGATATACACATGTTCTAGATAGAGTTAAGTATTATTGGAAAGCCCACCTCTAAGAGGCCCACACTAATGATGGCCTCTTCCACGAGTCCAATATTCACTATGGCTTGCTTGGGTAAGCCCTTGCAAGTAGGATCTCCTTTCCTACGACCCAGCTCCTTACACACAAAACAACCTTTGGGTGGTGAGAACCCAGGTGTCCCAGGGTGCTCTTTTTTCAGTGTGCACGGCTGAGCTAGAGTTTTGGGATTTCCCTTTGTTCTTTTGGGGACCTGACTTTGAATAGGATTGGGTTTGACCTTTGTCCTTCCCATCCTTGTTTACTTTTTGTCCGCCGATTTCTCTTCCGGTTTGGGTGTGCTCGCCTGAGCCTTTTTCTGGACTTGAGTACTCACAAACCTGTCGGCAGCCTTTGCAAGCTCCCTAGGGTCTGTGATAGTCTTGTCCACAAGATGCTGGTGTAGGTCAACCTCACAATTTTTCAATACATGCTCACACGCAATCAAATTGTACATCCCTTTAAATGTGTCAACTTTGTTACCAGTCACCCACCCGCTCAGATACTTCAACGAAAAGTGTGTGAACACTTCAAATGTCTGCCCACTCTTCTTTCCGTGCGCTCTGAAGCTCTTGAGATACTGTTCTGGGGTTTTACAGAACTTCCTGAGGAGGGCTGCCTTCATGCTCTCATAAACGGTCCTTTCCACAGGAGATAACTGAAGAATTGTGTCAGTCCCTGGGGTCAGTAAGCGACTCATCAGGGCTGCACCCCACAGTACCTCATCCATCTCCTGTATCTGAAAAGCCAGCTGGAACGCTTCAAACCAGTCAGAAATATCCCTCCCCACTTCATTAGCCTGCACTAAGTCTTTGGGGATGTGCCACCAGGACTTTTCCAGGCCACTCTGGTTTGAGCCACTACTGCTGCTTTCGCTAGAGGTGGATTTGTTGGCCTCCTTCTTCTCCTCAAGTACTAACTTGCACAGCTCTATGGTGACCTTGTCCTGCTGTTTCTGTTCCTCTAGTGCTAGCCTCCTCTCCTCGAGGGGGAGCTTTCTAGCCCCTACCTCATTAGCAGCTGGAAAAATTATTTGGCCACTTAGAGACTGTGCTGAGGCCTGGGACCTGCTGGATGCCGCACTAGCTCCCATCCTCACTGACGCTCTTGAGTGTTGAGAAACCACACTTGCCCCTCCGGCGGGATGATTGGCGAGAAACACTGCTCATGTGGTCGTTCTAGTCATTTTCCCCCTCTGGAAGGTCTTATCCATTCGGGTACATGGGGCCGAGCCCATCACCTGGGGTCTTCTCCCCAACTGCCCTCGCTTCTACCCAAGATTGGAGGCTAGTCAGAAACTCAGGTTTATTAACCTTAGCGCTGTGGGGAAGTCCCCTCTCTTGTCATAAGACACACAGGACATCCTTGATCCTGCCTTTGACAGTCTCCATGTCAAGACCCATGACTATTGCTAATACTGGGCAGTGACTTAACATTGCCTGCAACAGTACTTTTATTGTTGGGTGACAACTCTGTTCGCAAGGCTCCAACTGATCCGACCTCTTGCCACTAATGTGATAAATCAACTACCAAGGCACCAGTGGTCCAGGGATGAATATCGGTTTCTAAACTATCAATCAGCCCCATACCCCTAGTACATCAGAAGGGATCCGAACAGATTGGAACACAAGTCAAATATAAACATCCTTGTCCAATTTTTGGTAATGTGGACAGAACGGCAGGCTTATCTCCTCAAGGTCATGGATCATTGCTTAGTTACAACACAGCGAAAATACAATTATTACCAAATGATAAAAGGGACTGTCCAGTCAAGGTTGTGTACAAATAGCACAAATATCTACTTCATTATTATTACAACAGACAGTTCTAGCACACTATAAAATACAACCCACCCTGTAAAGGAACACAGAGGACAGACAGTTTCACGAAGGAAAGGGATGCACTCTGGAGAGGAGGGTAGTAGGTAAAGCAATCATTCTTAACTGTTCGAAGTTATTTAGTTTCAGCACCAAGAGAGCAAGAGGTTGTAAATGTCACTAGGGTCCTTTGGAAAAAGAGCGGGGGGACAGAACCACAATGTACCTGGTGCTTGAGATGATCTTGATGCTCGACAACATCAAGTCCGTTCCAGGATGCTTTGCAGCTCCTGTGACAGAGTTCAAGATAGGAGACAGCTACGGGTATCAAGAAGAAGGCAGTCCGACAAGCAGGGCTGGATGGATGGCTGCAGGCTAGCCTACACAGTGGCTCAGGGTCAAGAATCATCTCTGTGCTGATTAGCGGATATGGAACGTTGGTTGAGGCATCTCGGATGACTTTAGTGGCTGCAGCGTGACAACTGTCAGTGGTGAAGCCGGTCGCGGTTTGAGGGCTCGACTGCCTCGAAAATGTCCTTAAAAGATGGACGCTGGTTGATGCTTGTTGTGGCACTCCTAGCTTCTTTGCAGGGCTTGTGTTGTCCTTTAAGGCGGACGGCCCAAAGCTGAGGAGAGTGTGTGCAGGAAATGGCTTTGTCCTTTGTTCAGCGACTCTCTGGCACTTCCCACTTAGGAATCTTGCTGGCAGAACCTATCATGGCATGCTGCGTGCTGGCTTGGTACCAGTTCTGGAGCTGATGGACGGGTCCTCTGAGTCCGGTATCTCCCTCTGTTCCCTGGGAGATGTTTAGAGGAGGGATATTGCTACTCTCTTGTGAATCCTGGCCTTCCTTCACTGGCAGAAGATGTAAAGCAGACTATACCTTCAGCCAGGGTACCAATGTGTCCTTCTTCTTACTCCTTTCAAAGTCATTGGATGATCTCCTAAGTGAAGTGCTCAGCCCTCTTTTAAAGCCAATTGGGCACCAGTGATTGGTGCAGGCTAAGCCTACCTTCAAGAACCAATCCAGGGTCCCCACCAACAAGCTTCTGTTATGTGTGAGGTCAGGACTAGAGTGCTTTGCAACAGGAAAGGTAAGGGGTGACAACATGTACTCCTAGGTCCCACCCATCTTCCAGTCTTTTGTAGATAAAAGTGTCTCTCTGGTTAACTGAGCCCTCTGTGACTCTTGATCAAAACGCAGGTCTCTCTTGAAGTTTGTGACAAGAGCAGACTTCCTGTCTCTCTTAAATCACATAATTTTTCCCTCTGAAAGGGGTCCTCTCTGCAGGGGTTTCCTATGGTAAATAGTGGATCCAGACATGACATTCACTGCCTTTCATACAGAAGGGTGGGAGCTAGCTTCAAGTTGACACATTGCATTTCCAAGAGGTGCTATCCTGCGTCCTTTTTGTCTGTTCTGTGACCAAGCCTTGTTCTGTGATCAAGCCTGTCGCAGGTCTGTTTCACTTAACACATATCAGCATGTGGTGCCACCAGCAGAGTTAGACAATATAGAGGCAGTTCCATGGAGCCTTTGATATTTTAATTAGGCTGGCCATGGCTGGAGGAATGTCTCACCTTCCCCCTCTGAGATGCTTTTTATTTACCTGTGGCTGTCACATTCCAGCTGAATATGACAGGGGAGGGCGGCGCCGGTAGGCTGTGTCCTCCCGGAGTACACTCAACTATACATTTGTTGTGCGGTGAGCAGGGAAAATGTGTGCAGGATGGCCCCACACATTATCGGCGTTTGATCTCCCATCATTCATTTTAATTTCCTAAATTCAAAAAAGCCCAAGCGAGTGCACACTTCCAGTGCAGATGGTCGAATTCCTCACACTGCCCCTAATGGTGTTGCCTGTTGCAGACACACTAATCAATCGACAGTTGAGGGTCTTAGGACTCGGATTGTGGGCCTCTGGTAGTTCAAACAGAATAGCTGGGGGTTTGGAGATGTGGGTGCTCTAAATCTAGGATCCATATTTTGGCAGCTTCAGAGCTCTGCCCTGCTTTCCATGAGATCCTCCTTCAAGACCAGGCACAATCCTACCTGCGCTTCGCTGTGAACATTTCTTTTTGGATTACATGGGTCTACAGTGTGAAACAAGAAAGAGCCCTGTTCCTAATTGATAGAATGACCTTCTATGCGATCACCTGAAATGAGAGCAGGGGTGGGCGCTGGTATTCCTCCTGAGTCGTATAGTTATTATTCCCTGGTACTGGGTCCTGGCCGTGTAGGGCCTAACTTCCAAGATGGCAGTGGTTCAGTATGCTTTTGCCACTTCAAAAACCTACCATCTACAAGTTATATGTTTCCTGCAAGTTCTATTATCCCTTCTATACACGTCGCAACCAGCCACCGCAAGAGACATTAGGTGCACACACTCTCAGCATATTGCTCTCAGTCTAAACCACCTATAGGAACTGGGGAGCTGGGCATGCATACCAACAGTATTCAAACACAAACCAATGACTAACAGAAACACATTTATATTTTCAGAAACTATCCAAATAAATTAAAAAGATAAGAAAAGATAAAATCAGAACGAATGAACTTTAAAAAAAAAAGTTGCTACAAACAGTCAAACAGCTCACAGCGGAAAGAGGAAAATGCAACAAAATTTCATTTAACTTTAATTTAGGTGACAAATAAATTAACTGACAGTAGAAAAAACACTGAATATAAAGTTCTGAAATTAATATACTAAATAAAAAAATGCACTGACTGAGTCAGAATCTTGTTGATAGGCTTAACGAATCAGGCCCTGAACTATTTTCTTTTACAATGAAATAAAGTAAACCAAAATAAAGTAAAGAAACAGAATTTATTTTCTGTATAAGCACCTAACAAGAAAATATATAAATAAAGAAATAAATACAAGTCCGTCTCTCTGCTGTCTGTGGAACAGAATGGCTCTAGGCAGGAAATGTTGGCCCTAGTGCATCATTTCCTAAGTCACCAGTACACCAGATTTCAGTATCACCATAGAGATGTATTGAAGCTGAGTCAAACCATCAAATACTCGTATCTTAATCAGTGGCTCGTATCTTGGTACACATGTTTTAAAACACTTTGATCCTCGTATCCAATTTAAACTTGATGGATTAGTTTCAGCCATCCCCAGTATGCCAAAGGTCCTCCCACACATATGGTCACTGTGTTAATTGTATTGCCTTCAGTCTTCTTGATGATAGACACAGATACTGAAGGTAGCCATATATCTACCCACCTCAAGCATAATAACCAATCAGTTCTCTGCTTGCCATTGCTTCTTCACAGTTAGACGGCACATATAACCTTCTTCAAACCTTGTGTAAAACAGTCATATCTTTGTGAGCTTGGCCCACTGTCATAGACGAGTAGGGATGTTGTTCCTGTTGATGACTGAGTCATGGCTAGCTATTATTTATTTAAGTAGTCAATAAATGATCCTTGGCCAGCTCCTATTTTATACATGGGATGAACTCCATTTGTAATCTGTTCCTCGGGATAGCGGACACGCACCTTTCAGCATTCAGCTAGTTTGTCCGTCTCTAAATATTGTCAACAGTTTTAAACAAGATTGAAATTTAAAAAGAAAACTGTCTGTGAATCTTCTCCTGCCGCTCTACAGTGGATATCACGTTATGCATTGTTCATTCCATTGTCTATGTCATTGCACATAGATCAATGTGTTCAACAAACATATGTTTAGGTAATGTATCATTTCCATGGGAATAGTGCTGATGGTCGCCTTACTGTGAAACTTGCAGATACTCTGTTGAATTCAGATTATGTTCAAGTTCTTCAGCCACTAACTTGTTATTTTCATAAGATTGTTCGGTTAGTGATTTTGAAACTAATTTGTTTTGATTGGACTGACAAATAGTCCTATTACCATTCCTTTACTCCCATCTCTACCCTCATGCCTTAAAGCATTAAAACACATTAGTTTAATTGAAGTTATCTTTGAGATGTGCTCTCTCCTCTTATTTTTTGTTGTTAGTTTTGATGTTGTATATAATTGATAAATTATGTTTTAATTATGGTCTGAGAGAGAATCTATGAATTCTACCTTTACCTGACTTTCAGGCACATTACGAGTTTGGTGGTATCTTGGCGGTAATTCCACAGAGATGCCACCAAATCTTATTACTGTTACCACCACTTTGGCCGGTGGTATTATCAACAGAATACAAGTGATCTAAGGCTGTGTTAGTCCCCATTAATTGGAGTCCCTAGGACTCCATTGGGATTTCAGTTGTATTAGCACTGGCAGTATTACCACTAGCAGGAATAACACTGATTTGGCAAGTATTGAGCAGTAAGGCAGCGGAATTACCTCCAGCATTCTACTGGACGTGTGTACTCTGCCTTACCCCAAACCTGTAGTTCGGCAGTGTGGTAATGAGGCGATAATGCAGTGGTAACTATTTTAACACTGCACCAGCACCCTTTTTACCACACCGCCAAACTCATGATGAGGCCCTTTGCATTGCATATTTACATTGAATAGCGCACGGATAGCCACAGGATAGGGTTGCACGATATTCATTTTTTAAATAATGAAAATATAAATTAAGATGATATTACTATGATCCATCCCAGGGATGAACATTGTGGCCCGCATGTATATTATAAGGTACAATACTAGTACTAAGAGTCACTCTGATGGATAACTATGATATCATTTGCCGCTCTGAAAATTCTCACATGAAGATGGGATCTAATTAGGTAATATAAGTTCAATAAATATGTGTAGGCCTGAGGAAGTCTTTGTCCTAGCGAAACAGAAAGTTGACTGCATGCGGAAGATAGGAGCCCAGGAGAACATTTTTAAATGTTTGTATGCTTAGTCCAAAATGTAGAAGTATACATCAGAACGAAATTAAGTTGCAATGAATTTTAGTCAGCAATGGCCAACCACAGAAAATGGACTCTATATTTTAAGGTAATGCATATGATCTGGATTGTTTTGCATGACATGTTTAATGGATGATGATGTAGATAGAAATGGGATGGACAACTGGACTTAATGTTCTTTTAATGCATTGGGATACGTATAAATTCTCACGTTTACGTATTGTTTACGATGTAAGCTATCAATCAAAGTCCATGCAAATATGTTCTGTAACTAGCGCTTAGATGCCTCAGGGCTTTGTGTGCTGAAATAAAGGCAAAAAATAAAAAAATATAATGAATACAAATAAACATGTGGTTTCACCAGTGGCTCAGCAGAGGGATTTTGTAGAAATAAATTGATGATGACACTCTGATTGAATAAATATTTTTGGTAGTTTTTATTTGTTACAATAAGTGACTGAATAGTCAAACAGAAAAGCTTATGAAATTATGTGTATTAGCCCAGCACATTTTATTTGTTTATAAGAAAAAATGCATGCAGACAGACCATTGGATTTCCAGTGCCTTCTCTCTAGAACAGACATTTTGTACATAAAATATAAATGATAAATAAATAAAAAAGAAATACTGTTCTTTGATTGTGTAATATAGCAATCACCCGGTAATAGCCCGCCATATCGGGCGTAAGAAGGCCTGTGCGAAGTGTGAGCCGCTGCGAGGGGTAAGGGCCGTTATTGTCCCTATAGACCCCCACCCTAAGCAGGGGTGACTGCTATATTACTCAATCAGAAAACAGTATTTCCACCCCGACACCCCTAAATTGGGGAGTTTGCTAATCACACCCGGGGTTCCCAGCCCAATCTCCCATTTAAACAAAAGACAGGCGAGAAGGAGCTCCACGACTAGAGCACAAAGGTCCAGTCCAGCAGGTCATTGGGGGAAGGGAAGGGTGCAGCATATCCTGGGGGGTAGGGCAGGGTAGAAGGTCATGGGGAGACAACAGGAAGAGATTCCCTGTTGCCTCCCCACAATACAGATGGTGGCACCCAGGAAGGGCCTCGGGATGCCTGGAGAAATGCGGTACACTGCATGTTCCCGCCCACTTTTCCAGCCCCCTGATTGGCTGAGAGCCCTTCCCTGAGTGAAAATATTATTTGTTTTAATCAATGCTTTCAAAATGCAATCCTTATCCAAAGAATATATGAAATATTTTAAATGATGCTTTCAGGGAATAAGTAGTGTGTAAAGTTTCGGAACTCAGAGCAATTGACAGACAGGTGCTCATTTGAAAGTTTCTCAATTGAAAAGCAGTAAGTTTCAAATGTGTATCATGAGTGCTAGTCATGGTGAAGAAGAAATTGATACGTCTCCCAATTCCTGTCAGTCATAATTTTGTCTGTTTAGTGAGCGGAAGATTTTGGTCTCAGAGATCATAAAATGGAGAGACGTTGGTATGTGGTGTATGGCAGGCACGTTCCGGGAAACGTCCATCACGTCTGAACGACGGCTGGTTCAAGTTTCAGCCTTCTGCTTTCATCCCTTGCATACTTTTGATCAGTCTGTTCCAACAATACCCATGACACAAAAGACATGGAAGATGAGTGATGCAGGGCACCTTGACAGCACACTGCAGGTCTTTTAGAACTGACAGAAAATAAGGATACAAAGAATGAAGGCTGTCAGCCTTTCAGGTCCAAGATCTTTTTGATATCTAAGAGAACACTTTTCATGCAGTACCTGTGCATGAAGGACTGCATGAATTGTGGGTAATTGTAATGTTACGGGGCCGCATATTTATTATACAATTAGAAACATTGTGTGTATCATGAAAGTCCTCATCATGTGATATATAAAACGCCTAAGCAGTGAGCCTACATTGTTGACATTCTTGAATCTTAACGCATGGAAGGGCATCACATCACAGGCTGTTACCTGGCGTACATGAACTATACACATCCGTAGAGACAAAATGAGGTATGAGTGGCAAGGCCCACCTTCTTTTCCCCTGAACTCAACCTGGTATTGTGGTGGCCCACCATTGCAGCACATAAGGATCCCTGCCCCAGGGTCACATGAATATGATTAAGGCCCACTCCATCATTAAATCTTGACTACATCACTGACTATAAGGACTTAGTCTTACCGCCGGTTCGGCTTTTGCCAGGTCAGTACAGGTTTCCCGCCCTATGTCTGTGGAATTTAGAAAGACCTGAATTTCTCCTGCTTCTGCCTCAAGCAGCACCTCCTCATTGTCAAGAAGAACTCCTGCTTCCCGATTCTCTTCCCCCACCACAGAAGCAGAGGAAATACAAATATGGGATCTGCAGTTCCCCAGCCACCATCTTCGTCACTGTCAAAGAGCATAAAAGGTCTGTGTAGGGGAGACTGTCACGAAAAAAGGGAGCAGCGGCACTGAATGTAGATAACAAATACATATTTTCTTTAGCTCTGTCAACAGTCAATGGTCTTCTCCTAAACCTGTTTAGTCCCTGAAGTCAGAGAAGTCAAATAGATTTGCACAAACATCCCATTTTAGTCAATGGAAGTTTCCAAGATAGATCATCACACTGAAGCCTACAGCATGTAGCGGGGGTTATTTGGGACAATGAAAAAGAGACCAAAATGGGTCTATTTCATAGTCCAGTGTGGATAAGCCAACATTATAGTTGGCTGCAGGAAATTCTAAAGTAACCATGTCTCTGTGTTGTTTCGTGTTTTAATAGTTTCCTTGGAAAACAACACATACAAAACCCCATATTGACACCTCCATGGCAACACTATGGTTCACAGAAATTAGAAACGGTAACTGTCATCAACATTTGTAATATTGCCCAACATGTTATAAAACTTTGCCCCGATACGAGACTCTTCGTCTTGGTGAGTGACCACATTTAAATGTATTTCTTTTTTAATGTGGACTCTTGCGTGGCATTTTAGCACTACCTGTAGGCCAAAACTATTGCATTAGAGTACTGATACAGAGAAAAGGCATATGAGGAGGGACACAAAGCTTGTAGTTGTTGTTTGGTTATTTACCCACCCATTGACTGCTCAAGGCCATGCTAATCCTGTTGGGGTGGTCGACAAATGTTTCAATAGGAAAGAGGGGTTCACGTCACTTGGCATATTGGTAACTGGGATGACAGCGATGTTGGTGCGATGTTGCGATTTAGCATGTATCAAGTGTAGTTAATGTGAATGGGATAAGTGTTACTATTAGTGTTACTTTGTGGTTAGTTGATACATTTTAGATTCACACGCACGCAGCAACATAATGTCACATTTGCCAATGCAATAGGAAGACAATATAGGTGTGTGTTGTGCCACATAGTGCCTAAAAAGGTGGGTGGCAATGAGCTTCATATGCGCACATGAGAAAGGAGATTTGTGGATGGAAACACCACTGTGAGGGGATGCGGTAGTCTTAAACAAACATGCACAGACATACATACACCAGGGTCTTTAGGGACATGTATCTGGGACAGTTGGGGAACACGGGGTACATGGCAAATACACACATCTGTATGCTGCAAGTCTTCTCATATCTGGTTGTTGTGCAGGCCGTGTAACCTGGGGTGGCGAGATAAACTCTGTGTGACTGGTAAAGCTGGTTGACCGAGGTTGCAGGCAGAGAGAAGGCAGTGAGCAGCAGCGACAACATTAAATGGTCGGCTACCGCCAGGCTCAGGTTTTTATGACTTAGTACTATCGTGTAGAGCAGATGTAATCTTTTTAAGTACATGGGAGCCTATTATTCATAGTCCAGGGAAGTCTGGTCACCTGATAGGGTCAGTTCGAGGCCATGTAATAAACCAAGTGTACAGGGATGCTTGAGGGCAGAGTTGAAAATGGAATCAGGTTTTTAGGAATGACCAGGATGCGGCTAGAGGCCATGCGCGCTGAATTGGTAGTCGTAAAGATCAGTGTGAAATGAGGATGCCAGCAAATCTGGGCAGATAAGATACCTATTTCTAGTTCAAGGGGAACTTGTTTATTTCCTCTCATTCTCATATTGTTGAAGTGTCCTTGCAAAGACCATGTGCATCATGACTGGGGTTAGAGGTCCTTGACCAGATGCAATCAGTAATGACATATGTTTGTTGTGCAGATATGTAACCATGTAACAATGTCATGAGCTACTATGGAAAGATCCCAAAACGGGGCGTGCTGAAATATGAGATGATCCAAATGTATGTTG
The DNA here is from genome assembly GCF_040938575.1 of Ambystoma mexicanum. NCBI lineage: Eukaryota > Metazoa > Chordata > Amphibia > Caudata > Ambystomatidae > Ambystoma > Ambystoma mexicanum. The sequence goes on along the minus strand of NC_090937.1, from coordinate 702,039,522 downwards.
AAAGGGGATAGTAGTTAAATAAATGTGTCCAATGAGAGTGTGGGAACTAGAGGAGATTAGATTTCTTCGTAAATGTTTGACCAATCATGTATGGGGGGTGACTTTGTAATGAAATATGTGGAAGTGTTTTAACTGTTGCAAGATGCATAAAATGGGTAAACTTGTGTGGTTCGAGGGGACTTGGGTTAGCTTGACTCCATGGCGTCATCTAGCCCCTACCAGTGATTTGTACAATGAACTTGCTTTATGGACAAAGGTGAACTTGCTACCTAAGCGATGGACCTACTTTGGGTTAAAGTGATCGGAGGTCCACCCCCACATTCCCCATGGCTATTTCCACCCAGTTCCTTCCCCTCTTGATCCAAACACCTCTTTCTGGGGACTCTTTGAGATTGCTTTAATCAAGCCTCACCATCAAATTTTACACTGAACGTGCCTGTCATTGTTTTTTCAAAGCAGCCTTCTGAGAGTCAATGAGTTAATTGGAGTTGTAAATGCACTACTTGTATAATACAAATGTCTTAACCCGGTCTGCCTTCAGGCACTCGATTTATAAGCAAAATATGTGTCCTACACCGAAGTCCTGTTAAAAACAAGCATTGGCAAAGCCAACAGTTTTGGCTTTTGTATAAGTATTAGGCATTTGCCAGGCACTTCCATTAGATCCACCACTTTGCATATGCTACCATCAATTACCAGTTAATGTAACTGGCAGTTCCTGGCAAGTGCCTTTCCCATACATACACAAAAGCCCAACTTTTGGCATTTCCAATGCTGGTTTCCCATTGCTGATAGACATAGAGAGAAACTAAGGGAACCTCTCCACTCTCTTTGCAGTGTGGTGCTAGACAGAAACCGTCTACTCATATTCAAGATTTTTGCTGAGGAGATTGCCTGGTATTGCATGATGATTTGTTAACACGTATCTATGTTTCTACAAGCTGTATAGTTACGGCATTCATCTGTTAAGTGGTTTGTATGCTCACCGCCGAAAAGGGAATGGTTGTAAGAGCTATGATGTACTCATTGACAAATGGAACAAGATATAGTGTATACATTATAGGGCCAATGTCTATGTATGCTTGGTTCAGGAATTTGCCTCTCAGTTTAGGAGGTGAGAGGATCTGTTGCAGCCTGTCCAGGAATGTCAGACATGTTTGATAGTCCATCCAGAGATCAAAGTGGTCAGGTTCAGAGATCCTTTATATCAAACACTGTTTTTAAGTGTCCTCTATACAAATAGTCACACTTCTTATCGACTACAGAATTTAAAAAAATGCTTCTTTATTGAAATGCATGCCACTGTTTAGGGCTGCCTTTAATTTCTTTCATCGGAATTTCCGAATAAGTGGGTTGCTTTGTGTTGGAAATGGTAGACAATGTGATTGTCACTTAGTGTGCCATGGTTCCGTTTGAGCAAAGAGCTCTTTATATTCTGTCTTGCAAGCTTTGACCCCTGAGGTATATACCTTCTTTCTTCCTATTTGCTAAACCTCTGAATTGGCTAATCATGTCCTTTGATGGACATGTTCACTACTGTCTTTTTAATTGTGTTTGTTTGAATTGTGAGTAGCTCTGCTTCCAGGGTAGAGTGCCCAATTGATAAGACAATATTAGCCCCCTTCAGAGTGCCTGCAAACACGCCTGGCCTCTTGCAAAATGCACCTTTTCACATGGGTGATTTCTGTCTACACATAATGGAAAAGTCGAATAGGCCTGATTAAGGGCCCAAGCATTGGTTGCTGTACTTATGATGGTACTCGTATGAATCATTTACCCATCATACTTTTTTACGCTTTGTGTAGCCCTTCTCCTTCAGTTCTAGCCCATGCAAAGGATTCCATGTTGAAGACAATCATACAGCTATTAAGAATGCATGGGTTACTTCACTTATTGTACCTGTAATACATTGCCTAACATAAATTCTCCATAGGTGAGTGTCAAGCTGAGGAAGCTATTTTGGAACTGGTTCTTCTATTACAGAAAGCCAGCCATGGCCCATCGACCTCACGATATATTGTAAGAGGTGGGGATGTCCGCACAGGCCAATGAACCCTATTTTGGAGGATAGACTACAATGTTGAGACACAATGTTGTAATTTTATCGAGATGTTTACTTTTTCCCTACATTCTTCCTAATTAAAAATCACTCATCCTAATTCAAGTTATGTGGGCTCATTCAGTTCTCCCAGTTCCCCTCTCAAAATCTCAAAATAAAATTGCCTGGTTCTGATCGCCGACATTCGTGTACATTACATTTTTCTTTGTGGCCCTTGTGTGAGAGACTTAATTCCCTGATTAAGGAAGATGATGAGCAAACTGTGATTCGGCTTAAATCTCTTTTCTGCTCTCTTCAGAGTTATTAATGACCCATCTGCCATTCTCGGTGAGCTCTGTGCTGGAGATGGTAGACTGCAATGCGAATCAGCCTTTACAATTGCCCTGGTCTAAAGGTGTAGGGGGAGGCAGTTTGTGCTAACGTGACCTTTTTCTACAGTACACAACATAAGTAAATCTGATCCCCAGGTGTACATCCAGTCCTGGTTTTTGCCAAGTTACCTGTGATGTGTGGTCCTGGTTTAAAAATGGATATAGCCTAAGCACAAGTACCAAAATCCAAAGATAAAATGAGACTGGACCTGACTTCAATTGTATTATCCACCAAAAAATGGTAACCTAAGAAGTAAAAAGGTAGCACAATGTGGAAACTGGTTGGAAAAATGTAGGATTTTGGTGCACAGAGGTGGGTAGTGGTGGGGCTGTAACTGGACGGTAATTTGGGGGGGCGGGGTAACAAAAAAATCATAAGATTTACATTTTATGCACTGTTGATATGCATGTGTGTGTGGGTATGTGTGTGTGTACACATTGCAGAAGAGATTTGCTTCTATTACATTCTAGGCTGGTGAGTAGTGACATGAATAAGGAGAAGTGGGTGCTACCTGCAAAAAGTGGATTGAGACAGATGAGGACTTCAAAGACATGCTTTTTCACAGAGGAGCCATCCACCACTGGAGAAGTTCAATGGGATGGCGTTTTAGGAGAGAGTGTACCGTTCAAGTAAACCATAGCAAAAGCACAAAGTGGAACTCCCTGTCTATGGGGGCTATCACCAAGAATGGCCCAGGTGCCCTAGTTATCTCTGCAGGGATAATGGACACTGCCTTCTTCAAGGAGAACGCTGTCTATGGTGTGGTGGTTTCCCATGAGCAAAGGTATTATGCCCAGGATGACTGAAAACTAAAACTAATACAGGATATTGACACAACACCTTACACAGCGCAGGAATGGTACCGTGCCAAGTGGATCTGTACTCAACCCGAGTTCCTTGACTTAAATCGGATTGACGTGATGTGGGTGCTCACAAAGGAAACCCATCAACAAAGCTGTGCTATTAGATGGCCTCAATAAGGTTTGCTTTCACAAGACATTTGCTGCAGGAAAATTACACAGGTTAAAAAGGTTGTTGAAAGTAAGTAGGGCATTATTACACATTGTATGTTGTGTATTTTAATACATATACTACTTATTTGACAATTGTTTGCCTGCGACATTGAGTAAATGAAGCAAATATGTGGTTCTGTACAACCACATTGTAATTATAGGATTTATACAATGCAAATGTAGCTGGGTAGAATTGGTGCGCTGTATTTAGGGGCTTCTCCCAGGGTGTAGGGGTGTCATAGGTATCAGGAATGGGTAGGGTGATCAGGGGGGATACTGAGGAGAGTAGGATATTGTATGTCATTCACACTTCGGAGCAGTTATTAGGGTACAGGGTGGTGCAAAGCAGCATGGTAGGCATTAGGCCATGAAAGGTATTCCTTAACCGCTTGCTAGTTTTTTTTTAGGGACTGGCACAGGGGTAGATATAAAGGGTGCAAGCATCGAGTCCTCTCTAAAATAGGTCTTTGAATATAAATAGACAGAGAAGCAGTCTCAGTTAAAAGGCACACATTTGATCTTGGGATGTGCAGACGACGCGTCAGGCTGTACAGTTCACTGAAAAGGATTGCAGCTCCTAGGCGGAATGGTTGCAGCTTGCAGTTGCTGGGCTTTTTTGCAGACATTGACAAGTCTATGGGGCTCAAATCCCGAGCTATGGCGACCAAAACTCTGTACTGCATCCTTATGCTATGGACCACGCAACTAGGAAGTCACAAGCACATAATGCACAGTACTGTATCCCCCATATTGAAGTTATGCAGGGTCCATTTGTTGGCATAGTACTTTAAATGTACGAGCTAAAACTGTAGTCTTGTAGGAAATTAGGCACACACACACACCAGCGCTGTAAACAGAAGGGTAGCCATAGATATGTATTTTAATAATTGCAGCATTTGTAAAATAAACTTCTGTGGGGAGGTGGGATCAAAGAGGAAGGTTTTTGTTACGCATAAGATTATGTGGGAAAACATAGGCAGAGAGACAAAATACGTTAACAACACATTAATTGTTCCTGGTTGCACAATTATTTGAAAATCAGCCTTTGGCCAAAGGACAGTCCAAATTACCCCTGTCAAATACTGCACAACTCTCTACAGTCAGATGAAAGTGAATGGGGCATGGGGCTTGACGAGTTGAACACCTTTTGGATTATGTATTCACCAGGAAGGGAAGCCTTTGTGGAGGAGGACACCCTTTGAAATCTACTCTTTGGAGCTGTGCTCACAATTCAATTTGTACAAAAAAGGTAGCAGGTGCCCCTCTCTCAAAAGAACACGGCATAATGTCCTGTTCAGTGGTTTTTAACCTCTTTGAGAGTTGGCAGCCATCTACTTTTTGCTCACTGTATCTTTCACAGATGGGAACTACTCATTTGCATATCAGTCTTTGTCCCGCCCACATGGGCAGCCCAGCACCGAAATGCTATGGCAATTGCCTTCTGAACAAGAGTCCCAACAGCAACCCCATACACATGTTTCAGCCTTGTTGGGCCTCATCAGTGAGGTGGAGCTGTACCTCTCTGAGCACAGTGAGCAGGGATGCCACGTCTGGTTGCCCCCAGGTAAATTAGGGTGACCACACCCAAGTTCCTTCCCAAAATACAAAAAAGGTAGCAGGCGCCCCTCTCTCGAAAGAGCATGGCATGATAACCTGTTCAGTGGTTTTTAACCACTTTGAGAGTTCGCAGCCATGTGTGTTTTGCTCACTGTACCTTTCACAGATGGAAAATAACCATTTGCATATCAGTCTTTGTCCCGCCCACATGGGCGGTCCAGCACCAAAATGCTATGGCAATTCCCTTCTGAACAAGAGTACCAACAAAAACCCCATACAAGTGTTTCAGCCTTGTTAGGCCTCATCAGTGAGGTGGGGCTGTGCAACTCTGAGCACAGTGAGCAGGGAGTCCATGTCTGGTTGCCCCCAGGTAACTTAGGGTGACCAACCCCAAGTTCCTTCCAAAAATACAGAAAAAAAGGTAGCAGGCGCCCCTCTCTCGAAAGAACAAGGCATGATAACCTGTTCAATGGTTTTTAACCACTTTGAGAGTTCGCAGCCATCTGTTTTTTGCTCACTGTACCTTTCACAGATGGGAAATATCCATTTGCATATCAGTCTTTGTCCCGCCCACATGGGCAGTCCAGTACCGAAATGCTATGGCAATTCTCTTCTGAAAAAGTGTCCCAACAGCAACCCCATACACGTGTTTCAGCCTTGTTAGGCCTCATCAGTGAGGTAGAGCTGTGACTCTCTGAGCAGAGTGAGCAGGGAGTCTGTAGAGGAGTTCCCAGATATGGCCTGCACCCCTGTCCCCCATTTTGAGGTACCAGGAGCGTACTCGCCAAGGTATGTGACGTATGAGGAGCAAATGAACCAACAGAGAGCTGCACTGGGACTCTGCCTAGTGTACATCAGAAGAGCCATACCTGTTGAAGCTCCCATAACCAGACAGCCCTGGGCAGCACGGTACCCTATCAGACAGCCGCACCAGCCGCTGAGACGAAATGAAGAGTACCTACAGATGGTCCATGAAGAGACCCAAAGAGCCTTAATGGAAGGCCAGTGGAAATGACACAAGGGCCTGGACAGACTCGCGAATGAACAAAAACAGCTATCGAAGATAGCACGCCAGTGCGAGTAGCTATGAAAATAGATCTAATGGACACAGGAAAGAGACGATGTTAAAACGTAAGGAATCATTTCTATGAGACAAGATGGAAGTAACCAACCAGTTAAACGCATGTAAATAGGCTTGGAACGCAAGAAGGTAAGAAAACGATACTGCTTGCAATGCTTAGTAGAAGAATAGAGTGGCAAGCGACAACCATATCCACCTCAATAAGGCACCCTATACAAGTGCGACTCCATTTTGTAAAAGCAGAAGTATGCCCAGGCGGCCAGAGGCCTTACAAGCCTGGTTTCATATCCCAGCCCAAGCCAGGAGAAGGAGCGGAATCGAAACTCAACAAAGAGCAGCTCATGCCTGGGAAATTGAGATCAACCAGAGAAAGGGAGGAGAGCGTCAGCTAACAGGAATCGAAACTTCAGAGCATACCAGCCTGCCCCGTGAAGGTCAAGATAAGGGAGGCCCTTGCAGGTGGCAGGGCCGAAGCAGAATTAAATACACTAAAAGCTGGAACTGAAGCAGATTCATTGTGAACTAACACATGACCAGCCAGGCGCGAAAAGGTACCACCGCCTGATGTCATCCAGAACCCGAGCGTGCCATAACTTTTCCTGATAAGAGGCTACAGTTTCGAGGCCATACCCAGCCAACTAATTGACACATAGCCCTAAGATACTGATTGATGGAAGGGAGGCAGGGTGCATCCTGGGACACCAGGCACCTGGGTGTCCATTCTGCATGCTGCTAATTAAAATGGGGATTTATGTCTAGGGGTGTAACCTGCCTAATCACAATGGACCATGTAATCTAGGGTCCTATAGATAGTAGAACGAATAGGACATCGTACTTGTAGTGACTTCTATCATGTGTGATGTAGAAGGAGGGGCGTAGACGCCCACCCGATAAGAGTTATCCAATCCGCATGCTCTATTATCATAGCACCTATACTTAAGTTATCTTTCCTAACCAATTATATTGCATGACGAGTTTTGGTAGAGTTAGACGTCAATGATGACGAGTTTTATGCATAAAAGTTGCTGTTCAACTGAAGTTCGTGGAAGATGGAGCGAGACAGGTGATCGCAACAATGCTGATTCCCAATTGTTTCCCTGTTTGATGTACTTGTCATTAAACAGACTTCCCTTTGCCAAATTATTGAGTCATGTTGGAGTAAGTGAATCCTGCACCCCCATCCCTCACATAGTGCAGTTATCTTGTCTTACAGGTACTAGAGGGTGAGCCTTGATCTATGGGCCCGTCAGTGGATATCCCGCCCTCTTGTACAAGTCCACATCTGGTTGCCCCCAGGTAACTTAGGGTGACCAAACCCAAGTTCCTTCCCAAAATACAAAAACGGTAGCAGGCGCCCCTCTCTTGAAATACCACGGCATGATAACCTGTTCAGTGGTTTTTAACCACTTTGAGAGTTCGCAGCCATCTTTTTTTTGCTCACTGTACCTTTCACAGATGGGAAATAGCCATTTGCATATCAGTCTTTGTCCCGCCCACATGGGCAGTCCAGCACCCAAAATGCTATGGCAAATCCCTTCTGAACAAGAGTACCAGCAGCAACCCCATACACATGTTTCAGCCTTGTTGGGCCTCATCAGTGAGGTGGAGCTGACCCTCTCTGAGCGCAGAGAGCAGGGAGTCCACGTCTGGTTGCCCCCAGGTAACTTAGGGTGACCAACCCCAAGTTGCTTCCAAAAATACAAAAAAGGTAGCCAGTGCCCCTCTTTCGAAAGAACACAGCACGATAACCTGTTCAGTGGTTTTTTACCACTTTGAGAGTTCGCAGCCATCTGCTTTTTGCTCACTGTACCTTTCACAGATGGGAAATAATCATTTGCATATCAGTCTTTGTCCCGCCCACATGGGCAGTCCAGCACCGAAATGCTATGGCAATTCCCTTCTGAACAAGAGTACCAACAGCAATCCCATACACATGTTTCAGCCTTGTTGGGCCTTATCTGTGAGGTGGAGCTGTGCCTCTCTGAGCACAGTGAGCAGGGAGTCCACGTCTGGTTGCTCCCAGGTAACTTAGGGTGACTAACCCTAAGTTCCTTCCAAAAATACAAAAAAGGTAGCAGGCGACTCTCTCTCGAAAGAACAAAGCATGATAACCTGTTCCACGGTTTTTGACCACTTTGAAAGTTCACAGCCATCTGCTTTTTGCTCACTGTACCTTTCACAGATGGGAAATATCCATTTGCATATCAGTCTTTGTCCCATCCACATGGGCAGTCCACGTGGGTGGGACAAAGACTGATATGCAAATTGCTCGGAGCTAGCTGCGTGTTGAAAAGATGAGGCCTGCATCAGAGGAAAGGCCCTGGAGTCGTGGGCAAGCGTGATGTCGTGCCCTGATAGAAAATTAATTTGTTGAACAGCAGGGCATGGAGAAATGCCTCTGCGTTGTTTGCCGTGCGATCAGTTTAAATGGGAATGGAATTTTTTTAATGTGGACGTAAAGGTGCAGCGGGTTGACAGGATATAGCAGCAGCGGGCTGGCAGGATAACAGTGGCGCTGCGAGGTACTGTAACGAGGGTGACATTGATTGCAGACCATACGTTTTGATTGAAAAAATATATATATATATGTCGAACGTGAAATTTTCTAAATATGTTCGTTTTGGGAGGACATTTGACACCAGAGATTGGAAGCAGTTATAATGGTTAGAAACAGCGTGCATAGTGGCCGCTCGTTTATGAAGTGATGTGCACAGTATTTCTCTGTTGGTTATGTGCACAATGTTTTAGAAGCTTAGATGTCTCGCACCTTGATATTATGGGATTCGTCGTGAATCATGTAAAGAGATAATTTCAAAGGTGCAAGAAAGAATGTACATGGGATTTTTAATGCATTTTGACGAATTTATGAGATTTTGTGCTTAATGGTGCAACGTTTATGAGGATGTAGATGCAATTTGGTATGCATGAGTTGTGTGTGTGTGCAGTTTCGGCGGACTGATGAATGAGAATTACATTTTATGCAAATTGCACCGTGTTTTAAATGAAGACTGCACATGATGTATTTTGTAGCAATGATGAAATGTTTTATTGATGCATTCAATTAATATTGATGTATAGGATTTTGAAAGCAGGCAGAAGCTTTCTTTATTAATGATGTTTGCATTTTTAAATGATGTTGAAGTATAGACTACAGTAGTTTTTGAGCAAACGTCCACAGAGTTAGTTTTGTAGATTATGCAATTTGCAGGGATGTTGTAAATTTTGAAGACAATTCACATTATGAGTTTATTTGGGAATCACAAATCATTTTTGATGTTTTATAGTGATTTGCGCCCCCATCATGGTGACTGATCACCACCATGGCTGGTGGTGCAACACATCCCTATTTTAGGAAATGTAGATTTTAAAAAAATGTGCATTTGTGTGTAGTGAGTATGTGTTGTGTGGACAGTGAGTTTGGAGTTTGCGTTTGTGAGCGCAAAGTGTAGCAGTTGCGAGCGTATGTGATGTATGGGTGTGCACATTGTGTAGCAGTTGTGTACGTGTGAGTGGCAACATGTTGTAGTGGAGTTGCACACGTGTTTTGGAGTTGCATGCATGTTTGGTGGGGTGGCTTTCACACGCCGGCCGGGTGTGTTTGCCTAAATATTGGAAAACCTTTGTAGGAACCTCATATTTTGTGGATGTTGGACACTTGTAGAGGCAGTGTTCAGTTGAGGTTAGCCCTTAGAGAAGGGTAGTTGTGTAGTCACCAGGGCAAGGGGCCCGTTATGTGGCTTCGAGATTATTAGAATGCAGTTGTGCATGTGAGTTTTGGGCAAAGGGCCCATATTGTAGGTTTGTGCATTGTGGGTGACCGCACATGTTGGTGTCTTTTAGGAGTAAGGTTCAGACTCCTAGTAGTTGGGCTGTGGTGCCAGGCGTTGCATGTTAGGGGGAATTATAGTAGTTTTGCACACAAGTGGATTTTTATTTCATATGGTTTTTGGAGTGGCACACAGATTGTGGGCCAGTGTTTTATTTGAGGGTAGTTTTACGGTTGAAGTTGTGGTCATTAGAGGACCAGGTGAACCACGCACTGGCAAGTTGAAATTGTGAATGATTTATAACATCTATACAAATACATTTTTATACTGAGTTTTTGTAATTAGCATGACAATTTTCATTCTTTGTTGTGCTAGTAGAAATTATTTTTTGCATTATTATATCAATGCATACCGCTACACTCCATCTTTGTGGTGGTCATGGACAGTTTTGTCGCATGGTTTTTACTGTGCATTGTTTCACGCACCTCATTCTTTCTCTCTGTGGTTGAATTTTTGTGATTTGTGTGGTCTTTGTGTAGTGAGTCATTTTGCTATATTTTTTCATCCTTTTTTTCATGTTTTCTTTGGGGAGAAGAGACAAGGCTATGAGGCATGGTTTGTATCTGGATACATTGGTTGTGTTTGTTGTTGGCATGTTAGGAAAAGTTTTAGGTCATTGTGTATGTTTAAAATATCGGGGCTACACTATTTTGGAAGGTATGTTTTGTCTCATTTGGAGGCATGGGTAGTGCTCAGGTGTGGCAGGCCTGAGGCCAGGGGTGGCAGTTATGGCAGAAGGAGGTAGGCAGAAAGAAGGTTTTGATTGTAGTTTGGTTTTTATTGTCCATGTGGCAAGGTACGTGCTTGGTGGTGGCATCACTGAGACCCTGGTGTGGCAGGCCGGGGTAGAAGGAGTTTTGTTTGTTTTGATTGTTAGTCCTAGCATGATAGTGGGTGTGATCTGTTTCTTGTGGTTGTTTTTAAGGAGGGAGATGTGTTATATCTTTGATGTATTAGTGTGTCTGTCTGGTTGAATGCAGGGCCTCATAGAATGGTGAGGTGGAGCCTGGAGTGTTGGAGGCTTGGGGGTTCCAGAGAGTGACGGTGGGGACTTGGCGTATGGCACGGAACCAGGACAGATGCTTGTGATCTTCTCTCCTACCTTTCATGATCTGCATCTATATAACCAAGAACAAGAAAGTTTTGGTACTTACCTGGGTCAGCCTGGTTCCTGCTCCATGTCATCTCTGATCCAGGCATATCTTGCTAGGGAGTAAGATACAACACGAGTCTGAACAAGAGTACCAACAGCAACCCCATAAATGGTTTCAGCCTTGTTGGTCCTCATCAGTGAGGTGGAGCTGTGCCTCTCTGAGCACAGTGAGTAGGGAGTCCACGTCTGGTTGCCCCAAGGTAATTTAGGGTGACCAACCCCAAGTTCCTTCCAAAAATTAAAAAGGTAGCAGGTGCCCCACTCTCGAAAGAACACGGCATGATAACCTGTTCAGTGGTTTTTAACCGCTTTGAGAGTTCGCATTCATCTGCTTTTTGCTCACTGTACGTTTCACAGATGTGAAATATCTGAATATATTTCTGACGACTCTTCCGTGCCAGCATTTCTGTAGTTGACAAACTGGCGTTGACCAAACCACAGAAGATGGCCACCATAATTTACACCGTTTCTTATGGCACACACTTTTGAACAGGTGCTGCATCATCTGTGGTCCTCAGCCATTTCACCTTGACTACAGAGCCGCTGTAAACTTCAGTGGTGTGAGTTCAGTTTTGTCTACACATTCACAAGAATGGAGGGCCTTGGTTACATGTGTATGAACACACATTTTAAAATAGCCGTCTTCCGGGTGCAACTTGAACAAAATCAAAATAGTACCAACACTTGCTGGAGGAAACAAACTGCGAAAATCGAAGGTGCAAAGATCTGCGTCATAGCCACAAGATTGCAAGCGCAATGGGAATAGGGGGTGTCTCGATGACTGTGTGCTTGAGTGGGCTTCTACACAGTGGAGTAACTTTGCTGAAAATGTTGGGGGGAATATGACATCTGAAGAAAAGGTGCCCCAGCCAAATGAATGGGGACAAAATGGTGTGCCATGAAATTTGGGGGGACAAACACCCCTGTGCCCCCCTAAAATAACGCCCATGCTTCTACATAGCACACTTCCATGGCTTGGGTGTTAAATCCACTGTTCACTGAACATATTCATTGGAGTCCTGTTTTCGGTTGCAGGAGTTGAGTGAACCAACATTATGTTAAGATAAAAACACAAACAGTGAAATTATATTTGACATGAATTAATACAAAGATCACTGGCACAATGATCCAAAAAACCAAGGTCTAAATAAAACAGTAAATAATAAGTAGCAATATATACTGGAGTCATTCTCTGGCGTCTCGTGCTTATATCCAACAAAGTTGCAGCTGTGGTCCTTCTTCAAAGGGCGTCTACATCACGCTATCCTCCGCATTATGATGGTTTTGTGCCCTGGGCCAATGCATTCACGTGACGGTCCTTTCCATCTGTTCAATGCCAAGGTGCCATCTAGCAGTGAAATATTATACAGCATCTTGAAAGGCTGCGTTGGGTGTTTATCAGAGATAAACTCTGGCCAAAATAGTGGCGAAATGCGTTGGTGAGATGGGCTATACAAATCCCATCACTTGCTCAACTTCGCTTCCCATGCCAAAAGATTTGGCTTATAGGCAGCACGACATTGCCGCCTAATAAACAAAACTAAAACATTGACTGAGTGGTTAATGCCCATAGACTGGAGGCATACATATTCCTCTATTTCTAACAAACTACATGACTTCTCAAATACTATTTACCTACCAATCTTGTGGTGGTCATGGTATCCCTTCTGGAGGTCTAGTTTGGAGAACACTTTCGCTCCATTTAGCAAGTGTATCATGTCTGTGATTCTTGGTGCCGGGTGTCTTTCCCTTTTGATGGCCTGATTCGGGCGTCGCATGTCTACACATAGTCTTATGGCCTCCGAGCCTTTCTTGGGAACCGGGACAATTGGTGAGACCAATGTTGTGGGACCAGTAGCCTTCTCGATGATGTCTTGCTCAAGTAGCTTTTTGAGCTCCTCCTCCACTTTTTGTTGAATGTTCACTGAGATCCCTCGATATGGTTGTGCTACGGGGCGAATGGAGTCGTCCACATGAAGCCGTATTTGTCTGTTGCGAAGCTTCCCTATTCCTTTGAAGATTTTGGGGTATAGGTTGTGCACCATTTCAACGGGTTCTATGTATTTGTGCACCATGATGTTGTACAGAATGTGAATGAGGCCCATGTCCGCGGCTGCCTTAAAGCTAAGGACGCAACCACTGTCAGTCTCGGTGGCTAGCACGTGTATGGGTACCTTCATTTCATGGCCCTTGTATCTACAGAGGCCATTGAAATGTCCCAAACATTTCAGAGGTGTCTTTGCCCCGTATGCATAAATGTCCACGGTTGCCCGATGTAATTTGGGTTTTTTAGGGAGATCGTTGTAGATCTTTTCGCTTACCACATTGACGGTGGCCCCGGTGTCTATGAGAAATTCGGTGGGCTTTTCCTGGAGTTTAATGATGAGCGTTGGGCTGTGGGCGGTTGCCGTGGTGATTCCTAGTGCATATACGTATGCTTTCCTCTTCTGATCGCTCCCTGATGAGCTGAGGTCAGACTCTGTGGGGGACTGTTCCACCATCGTACGTGTCGGCGGGACCGGCGGTCCGTTCTTGGACGCATGGCTTGCCTTCTCCTTTCCCTTCTCCTTTGCCGGTCTTCTCCTGACTCTCTGTCTCGCTGATCCCCTGCCGGTTGATTTGGGGTGGTCCCTGTGGCGGGGATCTGATTGTTGCCTTTGGACCCTCCGTGTTTGCTTCTTGGGCGGGCGGTGTTTTCCCTGGGTCTGTCTCTACCTCGGTCGCGGAACAGTCTGCACACAGCCTTGAAGTGACCCTCTTCGCCGCACGAGGTGCACCTTTGGCCTATGGCTGGACATGTACCTTCATGTGGATATTCGATGCCACATTTATAGTTCTTCAGGTTTTCTTTCCATTTGCAGTTTGTTGACGTTCTCCCCTATGGTGGTGTTGCTGAAACTTTCGACCTGGGAGTCGATGGCTCTCTCTACCCTCGCCAGTGCTAGAATTTCCTCCAGCGTGCGAGATTTCTACAGCAGCTTCCGTCGAAACGTCTGTGATTCGCACCCCGAGATGATTTGCGATCTTAGTATTCAAATAATTTGCAAAGTCACAGTGCTTTAGTTTGGTGCGTAGTCGCATCACATAGGCGTCCATGGACTCCCCTTTGATCTGCTTGGTGCTATGGAATAGATGTCTTTCGTAATCTACATTGGTGTGGGGTGCAAAATATGCCGCTAGTGCTTCTTTGAGGCCTTGGATCGAGTCTATGGAATCCGGTGGCATTTCATCAATTATATCGCGGGTTGCAGGGCCTACGGCTAGTTTTAGCAGACATACCTGTCGTGCATCTGCGACAGGGCCTGTAGCTCCCATGTACAGGTCAAAGTCTCGGATCCATTTGGTCCACCGAGGACCCATGTTGCTGGTGTCCATTACATCAAATGCTCCCGGCATTTGGGCAGCCAACGTGTCTGGCAGTTGGTAGGGCACATGATCTGGTGCGGGTGTACCCTGTGCTGGGGGCGCGATCGCCTGTGCCTGCCCCCCTTGGCCATCGTCTTGTCCTGACATGGTGGTGGTGGGGTTTCTGTTGCCGCCTCTGGCCCTCGCTTGTGTGACGTACCTTCGGAAAACCCGGTTCAGGCCTTGCTTCTAAGGCGTGGCGCCGCCTTCTGTCGATGTGGGACGGCCGCCTCACGGGGCACGAGCACCGTCTACCGAGGGGGTGGGCCCTTGGCACTCCTTGCGTCGCCCTGTGAGCTCCCTGATGGCCTGCAAGGCCTCCCTCCTGGCTTTGCGTGCCCGGGGCCTTCTGCGGGCTTCCTGAGCCTGTGTCGTCGCAGGGCGTTTCTCCGAGCGTGGGTGTTCGGCGCGGATGTTGGGCCTCGCCCGAGGCACTGACGCGTCGCTGTGGGCGCGTTCTCACCGCCGCGGCCTGGGCCGCGCGTAGATTGCGCTAGCTGGCAGGGCCCGCTGCTGCAAGCTTCTTCGCTGCGTTCGGCGGGGGCGGGCCTCTAGGAGCATTGTCCTACCTCCGCTCCCACCTTCGTCGCCATTGTGGTGGTCTCGCTTGTCATGGGGGGCCTGCTGCGCTAAAGGAAAACTCAGGACACGGAGCGTTTCAAATACACGTCCTCTTTATTCTCCTTCTTCCCCGAACTCCCCGATCCCGCCCCCCGTTACATCACTTCCTTTCCTCGTTCCCTCCCGCCCCCGCGTTACTAAGGGAACGTCAACGTGACAGATCTGAATGTAATTCTGGACCACTTGAGGATATTCACTTTAATTCCCTTCATTTTGTAAATGAACACACTAATGAGACTGTTTAGGAAGAATAATGTGCCCCAGACGTCGCCCGGTTCTGGAGATTCAGTAACTCTCTCCACTCATCGATCTGATGTGTATGAGTCGACGTGGCACGCTTTACACTCACATAATAAAGTTGTTGTTAACAAAAAGTGTCAGTGTAGGATCCCTCACTGTAAACCACCAGAACACTGTCAGCACGTTTTGCAGGGTGCTGTGAGTTCAATTGAGGCATGAAAGGGAGGCATGGTGCTTTTCATGCCTCCAGTTAACGCTCGGACCCATTGCTGCAATGGCAAAATGGAGGAGGGACATGGAGCAGAGATAAGGGGGCCGATTCATGGAACAAATGTGCGCCGGAATTTGTGGCGCTAGGTGCGCAAGCGTGAAAAAGCAAGCGTGCAAATCATGGAAGGCCCTGCGTGTGTTTTTCCCGGGATGTGCGCGAAATCCGCAGGTGGCGCACATGGGCGCACACATCATTGCAACATCCAGAACTATGTGCGCAACGCGCACAGCGAAAACGCACAATGTTTGTGCACACACCAAAAAGGGGGCGGAACATGGGGCAGAACACGTGGAAGGGGGAATAACGTGTGAAAATAAGGGTGTAACTGGGGAAGTACTGCTGTGAAATACACGGAACGCCCACACGCGTGCAAACTACACGTATTCATGGAATCGAATAGGGGAAACACGTGCACACCAAAAGACACGCACAGGCCTGAACACGTCCGCCACCCAAAGGCAGGCGGAAGCGTCCCCACGCAGTATAAAAGGACGCACAAACAACAAAGCACGTATATACCGCTATGATGAATGTCCCATTCTGTGGCCCCTTAGGAGAAATGACGTGTCATGCAACGCTCAGGCATCCCAAAAAAGCAAGAAAAAGAGATACGTGACCCCTGTAGCCCACGTGCATGTAAAAAAACACACGCAGTACGCTGTGGCAGCCAGGAACACAATAAATGCGTATGTGATCAACACGCAGGCTAGTATGCCCGAAGAAAAGGGGTGCGTGACTGACAGGGACACCTGCAGTAGGAAAAATAGCATGTGCGACTCACTGTCTGCCTTGCGTGTAGAAGAACGCGTAGCCAACACCCATGCCAAAAGAAGAAGTACGCACTGTAGCCAATGTGAAGTAATCGCATGTGAACCCCAATGTCTGGAAAACACACGCATCGCTTTCCACGAAAAGCACGTACAGAGCGATGGAAACCCACGTGGGACCTTCAACCCGTGCTGAGGGAAACGCCCGCGTGCACGTTATGTCACCTACGTGCTTACGCGCTAAGGGCCTTTCCTCGGAATTCACGCAAACGTGCTGTTTTTCATGTGCCAAATCCCTCCGTATCAAGCTGGCCATGCAATAACACATGGAAGACCACGCTCCTGCCCAGAAGGCCGAATTACTGCCCCCCAGAGTCCCAAGCAGCATCCAATGAGCCATCTGCTGCTGCCTGCCTGCCTGCTGCCACCGTGCTCTGTCATTTGGTTCCCACACATCTGCCATCTGCAGGGGTCCAGTTGCTGTGACCACCCCTGCTGGAACAGAAGACTCCTGACTGGTGTTCCATCACTCCACAGCCCAGCCCCAGGACCCAGTTGCCCACCCACACCTGCCTCGGGGGTTGCCATGTCTGACACAACACCTTCCGGCACCAGTGGCTAACCACCAGCAGAGAGGCAGAGGGCTACCAGCTTCAGTGAAAAGGAATTTGGCATCCTGGTGGAGCAAGTTCTGGGGCATTATGATGCCCTCCTCACACCATCGCATGCCGACAAGGAAGGACGGAAGAGGATCTGGAAGGACAAAGTGGGTGCCAACCACGCAGAGGGATGGCACCCTGCGACATCAAACCAGTCCAGAAGGGCTGGGAGGACTACAAATCCAGGACCCTCAAGAAGGCCCGCCGTCTCTTGGAAGCAGCGGATGCAGTGGGGCGCTGGGTCCAGCTTACCACCCAGCAGATGAGGGTCCTGGAGTGCATTCGCCCAATGCTTCACCACCAGATCCTCAGGATGCAGGCCCATCTGGAGTCGAGCGGTAAGTGGCCATGCATTCACGTTTAAAAAGGGCATGTTGCAGTGTGCTGGTAGTTAGCTACTTGGCTGCATGTGTGGCATGGGTCATGTTTGTATGTGTGTGTGCAGGGACATGATGGTGCTGCATGTGAGTCCAGTCAGGCGTGACCCACATGGATGGTGTACGTGTTACAATGCATCATGCAGAGCAGCTTGCGGAACGCACACATGTATGCATGCCTGTGTCTGTACTTTGACATGTTTGGGATGTGAGAGATGGGTGCTGCTGTCATAGACATGCATGATGTACATGTTCATGTGTCTGAGTAGTGTGTGCACCATGGATGCATGACACATGTTCGTGATGATGTGTTGATTCACTGATACAGCCTAGTCATCCTTGTATCCACTGTGTCTGGGGGTATACAGGGCCAGATGCATGACCCTCTGGTGATGTGTGTGCAAGTGACCAGCATGTCCCATGATGCATGTGAGTATCAGCCCACCATTGGATGAATCTATGGTGCCTTGTACATGGATGCCATTGTATGTTGCATGTGCCATGCCTGTTCCCGCATTTGTGTTGCCTGCACTGACCCATGTGTTGTGGAGGGACATGATAGAAGTGATGTTTGACAGTGCCACTCATGTGCTATTGCTTTGTGTCTAGGGTACTATAGTTCAGTACCCTGATGCTTGTGTTCAATGTCTCCCTTTACACAGCGGCGAGTGAAGAAGAGGACGGAGACGGCGCTGTGGAGGAAAGCGGCAGGGATGCCTCCACCGGCCAGCGACGCAAGGCCTAATCACCCTCCCAGGAAATTCCATCATCCGGGAGCGAGGGGACTGGTGCCGCGTCTGCCACTACAGCTGCAGCTGAAGGGGTGGATGAGCCCCCACAGGGGCTTGCAACAGTGGAAGACGGTGCAGAATCATCCAGGTTGCTGGTGTTTATAGAGGAGGAGGAGGACATTACAGAGCCGCACATGGGGCCTGGTGGGGGTGGTACCACTGGTGCAAGTGGTGCAGTCCAGGGGCAGGAGGCAGCACAGGTCTACGCGGAGGTGCCTTTGAATGTCTCTGTCCCTGACACTGTGACTGCATCACCATGCACCAGCAGGGATGCCCCGTCCCAGGCCCGTCCGCAGGTAGGGGGGAGGTCCACGTTATCTGGCACTCGTCTACCTTTGGACGAGGGGACCCATGACCAGATTGAGTCCGTCCTGATTGGTGTCACGTTGTGCACACGTGACATTCGTGATGACATGAGTGTTTCCTGGGAGGACCACGCACATTATCACGAAGAGCTGTGTGCCAACATGGCCCAGTTGGGAGTGACCATGGTCGGGGGTTTCCTCCATGTGTCGGCCAGTCTTGCAGCCCTCTCCTCCTCTGTGGACACTATACGCCAGTCGTTCTCCATGCCGTCTTCCGGGCCAGATGCCACCAGAGCCCACTGTTGATCTGCCCCAACCAACGCAGCCAGCCTGGTGGAGATCCCATCCCTGCCACAGTCGGGAGTTGGAGGTCCAGCAGGGGTGGCCACCCCACCAACTGGACACCAGCAGATGGAGGATGTGCCAGCATCATCGGGCAGAGTACGTGCACAACAGCACCGGTGGATTCCATCAGCCCGGAGGCTGTCGTGGTGGCAGAGACAGTTGCGTCAGAGGCAGCAGCAGGCTCAGCGTGGGAGGCAGCATGGCTCGGGGCCATCAACACCCCGGGGTCAGGCATCAGCCAAGGGGCAGGAGGACCCGAGACTGGGAGTGTCTTCCGTGTGGCAGCGGTTGGGCAGGCAAATAGATGCGGAGAGGCGGCGGGCGGAGAGGGCACGGCTCACTATGGTCAGGGTGGAGAACTTCATGCGCACGGCATTGAGGCGGGCTGAGTGCCTCGAGGCAACTCGCAGGGAGTTGGAGGAGGCCATGGATGCAACCCTGTAAGACCTTGAGGCCAGGGAAGAGGCCCGCCTCTCGAACATCGACGCGGAGTTCGATGATGCCCTGGCCCGGAACATCAACAAATGAGCCGTTGGACTTGCCTGCCGCCTTTGTACATAGTTCTTTAGGGTAAGGTTTCCTTTGTTTTTTCTTATTATTTGGAGTTAATGGGCTTTGCTCCACCTTATGTACATAGTTTTTTATTCATGGGACTTTTTTGTAGGTTTCCTTTTGGATTGTATATAGTTGAAGACTTGTACATACTTTCTTGTCAATGGACCACTTTTCTTTTTTCATGCCAGGGGTTTTTGTTCATCATTGGATTTTCTATTTTTTTTTGGTAATAGCTTTCATTATTTATTAATTTGCAAGTTTGATTTTCTTTATGTTATTTCGTTATGTTTTTAATACATTTATTCTAACTTCATGATTGGTGTTGTGTTCTATCATTGGTTTTGTGCATGTCTCAAACAGCATTGCATCTGTCATGTGTTGCCACTGTGTGGCTCTGTTGTTCATTTATGCATGGTCATGGTGGTTCTTTTAAGACTGTCATGGCATGGGTAATTTGGGAGTGGATGCAGTGGATGGTTGCATGCTTGTACTGGGGCTAAGGGGGATTTGGGTTGGCATTAGGGCCATGGGTCTGTTTTGTTAGGACATGTTGTTTGGTGGGCCATGTGTCGGGGCCTGCTGGCAGGTGCCCGTCACTGGGGGTGGGTGGGGGACTCATGAGTCAGGGACTGCTGGCAGGCGCCCGTCAATGGGTCGAGGGGGGACATGAGTCGGGGCCTGCTGCCAGGTGCCCGTCACTGGGGGTGGGTGGGGGGAACATGAGTCGGGGCCTGCTGGCAGGTGCCCGTCAATGGAGGGGTGGGGGGACATGAGTCAGGGCCTGCTGGCAAGTGCCCGTCACTGGGGATGGGTGGTGGGGACATGAGTCGGGGCCTGCTGGCAGGTGCCCGTCAATGGGGGGTGAGGAGACATGAGTCGGGGCTCCCAAGTGCATGGTGCCATGTGGCCTGACTGCGGGGCATGGACTGCGGTGATGGGCTGCCTGCGGGTCATGGTGGATGGGCTGCCTGTGGGGCATGGGGAGGGGGGGCACACTCGGGAGGGCACACACTGCCAAATCGCGTGTAAAACTCTCTGCGCTTTCCCCAGAATACACGTACCCTGCTCGCAGTAGCAAAAACGCGTGTGAAAGTTCACGCGTACCCCCGGAATACACGTAACCCACCTGCGCTAGCGAAAACACATGTAAAAGTCCACACGCACCCCCGGAATACGCGCATGCAGCCCATCTCCCCTGGGCATGCCCCGCAGGCAGCCCATCACCCCTGGGCAAGGCCCACAGGCAGTGCATCACCCCTGGGCATGCCCCGCAGGCAGCCCATCTCCCCAAGGCATGCCCCGTAGGCAGGCCACAACACAGGGTGGACTTTTTCCATGCATTTTACCTGACGCAGAGGGGTATGTGTATTCCGGAGATGCGCGTGGACTTTCACATGCGTTTTTGCTCGCGAGGCTGGGGTATGTGTATTCCGGGGGTACGCGTGGACTTTCACACGTGTTTTCGCAGGCCTCCATGTATTCCGGGGGTGCGTGTGGACTTTCACATGCGTTTTCGCTGGCCTACGTGTATTCCGGGGGTGCACGTGGACTTTCACATGCGTTTCCGCTAATGCGGGGTACGTGTATTCTGGGGGTGCGTGTGGACTTTCAAACGCGTTTTCACTGGCCTATGTGTATTCTGGGGGTGCGTGTGGACTTTCACACGCGTTTTCGCTAGCGCGGGCGGGGTGCGCATGGACTTTCACACACAGTTTCGCTAGCGCGGGCCGGGTACGTGTATTCCGAGGGGTGTGCGGGGAGTTTTCCACGCGTTTTCGTGGTTGGGGGGCTGTATGCTGGTCCACTGGCCTTTGTGCCATGTTGGGGATTTGTGCTATGTTTTTAGCACGCGGGGTTGGGGGCGTGACTGGCACTGCTGCAGGGTCGCTGCGCCACGGCTGGTTATGGATGTTAGTATCAATGAATACGCTGTGCGCTAAAATGGGTTTTGGCGCACGCGGCTGGTGCAGACTGCCGCACGCGCACTCTGTGCACCAGCCGCGTGCGCCACTTGTGCAGTAAATTCTATGAATTACACCCAAGATCTCCAGCGTGCTCTCCTCCTCCGTCTCGTGCGTGCGCCTTCAACAGGCGTACAACAAGGCGGCACCGTGTTGTATGCCTGTATTATATTTTAATGCAGACCTATAACAAATGGATTAATTAGCAACTGAAAAAGGGACAGAGGATTCCATAGGAACCCATTAGTAAACACCTCCTGCAAGTGCATTTCCACAAGACTGAGGTGGAAAAATGACTCTTTCCTTGTCCACTCCGCCTGGCAGAGATTTGCAATTGAATGCAGGGGATCACACAGCATGTAGGTGCTAACGTTGGTGGTTTCCTGCATGCAGTTTTACGAATTATGTTCAATAATAATTTTGTACAATAAGTCTGTAAGACCCCGTTTTTTCCCAAAAGTGTAAATTGCACGCAGGGGATTGCCTGTTTTTGCACTTTTGTGCAAAAAAGTACCCTCTGTGCAATTTTTGTCATTTGCATTAAGTGTTGTCAAAACAGGTGAAAAAGCGTTAACATATTTTTGTTAAACCTCATAATGCAAAAAGTGTACAGGCTGCCTGCCATTTGCTCAATGCAGACAGCATTTACAGTGGATTCTATGGATCTGTGTGATTTTAGCAGGTGTAACACCAGGGACGTCATTTAGGGGCTGCCAGGGGTCACAAGTGTGACCCCTGAGGCCTCCCTTGCTACCCCTGTCGTCTCCCCCACTACCCCTAAAAAAACATTTTTTTAAATGCAAACTCCTGGGCTATACTCATTAAAGGTTTATTTTAGGCACACTTCAGGGGGTGAGTCACTGATTTAGTCTGTTCTTACACACCTCATTTCAGCCTTTCATCCTTCTGGCGTCGATAAATGAGTACCAACACAGATTGGGTGATATTGTATGCATATTTGTTCTATATAAAGTCTTTAAGTGCCATATAATAACACATCATTATTATTTGGCCTTGGACGTCTGCTTGCATTCACACTAATTTGGTAATATGGGCCTATACACACTGATCTTAACGATACATATGAAATGTATATTGCAATATTTATTTTTCGTACTGTACTTGGGAACAATGCTATGTGATGCCACTTCCTGTTTTGTCAAGGGGTGAAAGGTTGTGTTCCATCGCTTCCTGTGATATCACTTCGATGTGGGTTGAAATTACATCACATCATGTGATTCAGAGGTCAAGGGTCGTATGATGTCACTTCCACTACCCCTGGCAGTTTGGTGAAGTGATGTCCCTGTGTAACACCAGGCAGATTCCTTAGAAATACAATGGTTTTACACCAGTACCAAACTATTCTGCTGGCATAAAACCATGTGGTTTTAGAAGGAGGAGCCGGTTTGCTCAACAGAAATGGAACATCCAACCCGGGTCGCCAATTCGCCTCCAAAAACCATGACAATGCCCCTGAGCGCAAATATAGTGATGTTAGGGCAGGCACAACACATGTAACCCTTTCTTTTGCAGCTCCTTACATACAGTTTAAGGATTTGGAAAATTAGGCCCCAAATCTAATTCTTATTGACTAAAGGAATAAGGTGTGAATCTAACCCCAGTGAATAATTCCAGGAATCAACCTTAAGACACGGAAAAATGCAACTTTCAAGCAGCTGGGACCCACTGATCACTAATCACAGTACTGAAAAGAGAGACTCTTTCCAAGTATAAGAGCCATTTTGGATCAACAGATTAAATACGTTTCAATGATTCCATTTGACAGTTTAATGTGTCATATGTGAGTCACATGTGCAATTATAGTTAGTGCATGTACAATACATTCAGTCTAATTGTCTATGTGATATCAACATCCACAGTCGATCTAATTACGAAATAGTCCAATTGCTCATCCTGCTTCATTTGTAATAGATGAAATTATGGATGGATCCATAAAGAAGAAGGTGGTCTGTGAATGATCCCTCAGTCAAATGAACTCTTTACATATGAAGTTGTGTGGCTAAATGACAAAACATATTTTTACTTTGGCGTGATGCTTTAGAGCCGGAGTCTAAAACCTGTGGCGGCCAGATGTTTTGGACTGTTGCTCTCATGATCCCTCACCAGTAACTATGTTAGCAGAGGATGGTAGGAGTTGTAGTCCACAACATCTGGAGAGCTATACGTTTCAGATCCTTGCCTTAGAAAAAACTGCTAGCTCTTTAATCTGATGGATAAATGCCAAGGCTCCAGGTGGGGCGCTCAGGGCCTCTCAGGGTCCCTTGTATTGATAATGTTGTTGGGACCTCGATAGCCCTCTACAAGCCAGACCCTAAAACTGCAAGGAAAACCAGAGAAATGCATCAGAAAATGGAAACTGGTACCATTATATTTCCAAGGTCTTCTAGGCACCTGGGAGTATATTATTTATGCCATGCCTGTCGATAAAGGACTGCTGGCATTGTGTGTATGCCAAATATTCATGGAAAATGTATTATAGAATTTGAAGCTTTGTATGTGGGAGACTAGGAATTAAGCATAAGATAACAGAGTATTCTTTATAACCTGTTACTGTTTTGTGTTTTGTTTGTGTATTTATGTGCAAACATGTATGTGTAGTTATATATGTCCATATCACAGGACATGGCACCAAAGTCACTGTTACCATGAAAGGGTCATGCAAGTACTCTTCCACGTGGCCCCTGCTTCTTATATGTTATTATGAGTTGTTCATGATGTAAATCAATCCTTATGAAGTGTAGCATGCACATTAATTTGTTGAAAACTGTTTAAAAGCCTAATGGGGCAGCCAAGAAGCTGTGCTTGCAATGAAACTAGCACAACCCACCCGTGTCACACCAATGCATTCCAAAAGTTGTGGCATCAACACCTTGCCATCGAAAAATGCCTTTTTTGTAAAGTGCTGGCATTTGGTGCAACCATTTATTAGCAAAACTGGCTTTAAGAAGCATTGACTACTGTGCCAGATTGAAAAAAACGTGACACACAAAAGTATGGTTCCAACACATTTATTGTGGTGCAAGGAGGTGCGTGGGCATCAACACCAATTGGAACTATAGATCTCCCAAAGACTCAAAAAGCTGCCCATCTCTTGGAACGCCAAGTTTTCTGCTCAGGCAGAATGGAACAGGGCCTGACATCTTTCTGAAGCATCCTCCTAAGGATGAGGCCCTGCAAAGTCTCCCTGTCCTGACAAAGGTTGTCGATCTTGTCAAGTCTGCGGGGAGGGGACCATGGGAGACCCCTGCGTTGAGACCTAGAAGCAAAGAGCCACATGGCGCTGACCACAGCCCAGCAGCTAGCATTTAGAGGTAGCATGGGAGACCACAGGCATAGCAAGGAAGACCTCCGGGGTCACAGTTGGGACACCTGCCGACCTGTAAATGACGTCCCTGAAAGAGATTAGTTTACAATTGGAGTCACAGGGTTAACTTGCTCTGTCTCAACCCATTACACTGTAACCCAATATAGACAGAACCACTTTATGTTTTTATCAGCTTCTTCATAGTATTCATTGGTGGTATATGGGTATTTCTTTTCATTTGAAAAAGATGCAATATCTTTTTCTCTGTTTTATGATTTTCTTATTCAAGTTGAAATCTTTAAATTCTTTTATAGTTGCATCTAGTGCTCCCAAGCTTTTTAGATAATTTCCAACAATGGTTTTGGCTGACAACACCTACATTGTCACCATGGACATTGAATCTCTCTTCTCTAAGATTCCACAGATAGAAACTTTGAAACTAATTGAGAAAGTGCTACAAGGTAAACAACCACCGGTCGAGATGCCCATCCCTTTCATCATGCAGCTTGCAGAACTAGCAGTGACAAAAAACTATTTCCTGGTAGAAGACAGATTTTACGACAGCTGTCTGGAACAGCCATGAGGGCATCATTTGCCCCATACTGGCTAATCTGTACGTGGCAGATTTTGAAGAACGGAGTATCTATCATCCATCAAACCCTTACTCTAAGAACATCCTGAGTTGGCGCCGATATATAGACAATGTTCTAATGTTCTTTGAAGGCGATGAGGCCACTCTACGGACTAAACCCCTTTCTGAAATGTACTCATGAATTTAGCAAAAAAGAGGCAACTTTCCTTGATCTCAAGATTCAATAGCTTTCATCAAAAAATCCTCAAGGAGAACTTGCCATTTGGGCAATTTCTCCGCTTTAGAAGAAATTGCACCACTCAAAATGAATACGATACACAAGCAGATAGATTGACACAGAATCTGAGAGAAAGAAACTATCCAGAAAGAACAATCACATATGCAAGAAAAAGAGCAAGGTATATTCCCAGAGAGGTAACTTTAACACAACAAGAGAAGAAAACAAGGGGTGAGAATGAAATAACAGCTGTTTTCAGCCACTCACCAGTGGCCAACCGCATAAAAAAAGAAGTGAGGAGACTATGGCATATCCTCAATGTAGGAGACACCAATTTGGAGTTTCCACTTTTGCAATAAAAAGAAGGAGAAATATCACAGATGTATTGGTGCACGCATACAAGGAAAGCAATATAGAGACTGAGAACCAGCCCACACTATGGGACCTACCAAGAACAACTGGACACACACCATGTGGAGGATGTTCAGTATGCCCCTTTACCAAACGGCCTACCACCAATGATATAGGATGGAGAACACCTTGGGAGCAAAGATCGCTCACTAATTGCAACACAGCAAATGTAGTGTACCTTATAAAATGTCTGTGCGACAATGAATACATTGGGATGACAACGAGGGCCATAAGAATCAGAATATGCGAACATAGGTCTAATATCAGGATGAAACGCATAACAACTCCATTGGTTGACCATTTGATATAGAAAAAAACACTCCGAAAATGACATCGCCTGGACGATACTAGAGAAGGTAGTGGTCCCGAAAAGAGGTGGGAATATTGGAGCTCTACTTGTTAGAAGAGAACAACTATGGATTTATAGGCTCAAAAGTCATCAAGTAGGCCTTAATGAGGAGATATGTTGCCACATTATAAGGCTCAAACATTACAATAATTGGCCTATATCATATGACTCTGCGCAAGAATATCCGAGAACACCGCCAGAATAATATCATTCTGATACAGACACTGACCGGTTCATTCGATCCATTTCTAGACGGGTCCTAGACAGACAACATGTTATATATATGAAAAAAAAGGGTATTATGAGAGCTAAGTTGGTTTAGACTAATTGTCCAATAAAGTAGGTAATCAGTATTACAAATGATTATTCACGTGCAGCAGGCAGCAATACCGAAACAAAGGCATAGAGTAAACTATTACCCATAACTCTTATGAACTTTCAGCAGCAATTTTCAAAAATATGAAGGGCATTAACGTCCGGATATCAATAGAATTCAAAATTAGGGTTACATCGCCTGTCTTAGTCGGGATCTCTGACCCGTTATTAGTGACAACCAACTAGGCTAAGATTTGATTCCAGAAATAGATAAATATGAGTGGAAATCAATGTCAAAAACATTTGGATGGCTTGTAATCATCTGTGAACATAACCGACAGCATCCATCTACAAGGAACAATGAGTAGGACCACATCACCCCAAATGCATTGGAGTACCTGTGAATGGAAGTGGCAGGACCATTCACTTTGAACATCTGATTAGGCATGTGCATAAAAACTACATTACCCAAAAAGCCGGGGGACAAGAAACTACGGGTATTGCAATACAAACCTCGGCAATACAAGCGTGAAACTGCACACGCTGTACACACTGAATACACCAGAGATGAACACAACTGTAGAGAGGGTGAGGGGGCGAATACAAATGGCCCCTAGATCCAGCCTAGCTATGGGAGTCATGAGAGAATAGCGTGATCCCAAGCATTAGTATAGGTGCCATCTTTAAAATGCGTAAGAAACTGTGTCAAGATGGGGGTGAATATAACACTCTCTGGTGCCGTTATTCCCTCCCTAGGATATCCCATACATAAGAAATGTGATGACTACAGAGAGGGAAGTTACATACTCTATAGAGCGACCCAGAGAGAAGGTTACGCACAAGATCAGAAGAAACAGAAGACGCAACTGAGACAGGGTAAGCACCATCTGTAGACAATTTAGACAGATTGGCCTCCGCCATATGAATATACACTAAAACTTGGGCTATTGACTCATAGATTGCACCCGGCCAATAGCATATAGAATAATCAGCCCAGTCAGTACGAGAAGTGACCGGGCAAAGTACTGAAGGAAGACCAGTGAGAATTTATTATGATACTAACCTGTTAATATACAGATGCAGAGAATAGAACAGAGATAAACACTGATGTTGCCCCATTATGTGCATTCCCTTTTAGGGTATCTGGAAGAAAATACAAGACGCCCATTAGAACAAATGTGAGATGCTCTCCCTAGTCCAGAAAACGGAGACAAGAAACAAGAATATTGTCTTTTTTATTTTCAACACAATTTGATGAGTTAATGGGCCTCATTATAAGTTTGGCGGTCTGGGAACTATGGTACTGGTAAGCATGCCGGTACCGTAGTTCCCGGACCAGCAAACTATGAGTTGTGCTCACGGGTGCCTTTCTGCCTGCCAGGTGCGACCTGGCGGGCAGAAAGTCACCCGCAAGCACAGCATGTCGGATACACCAGCAACGTTATAAACGGTGCCGGTGCATCCAACCTCTCCATTCCCATTTAGCCCAATGGGGAGCATCTTTTTTCCGGTGCCCGCAAATGGGCAATTACCTAGTCCGGCAAGGCTGGAATTACTTGGTAATTGTCGATTCGCAGGCACCAGAAATTTTCGGAAGTTTGGCGGCAGCCTGCCAGTTTTACCGGCAAGGCTACTGCCAAACTTCTAATGAGGCCCAATGTCATAGCATATGTCCTGAAGAAAGTGGAAAGGGTTCTGTACCCGCTGAAACCGGTTGACAACGTTAAGTTTCAGGGCGAAGACCTGATCCCCGAGACACACAATATCTATTGCGAGCTCGGATAAATTGCATCATTTTTTAGATAAGTGTAAAGACGAATAGACACTTAACAATCTAGAAGTAGGATTGCATTTTAATACTTTCGAGTAATACATAAGACACTCAATTTGGAAGTAACAAAAATAAAAAAGGAAAGAATCGACTTCCAAATAGTGTGCACTAATTTTAGCATTTAGCGAAAGTAGTGAGAGAGATTAGGGCGAGCTTCTTGTCTATCCCTCACACTAGATATGCGTCATAGCAGCGCTTTCTAGGGGCACAAAATCACACGGAAGGATAGTAACATTCTTTTTTAGGGACATTTAGTTATTTCTAGGGACCTTAGCAGTAGGAATTACTTTTGAATAAAGTGGTTCTGTCTATATTGTGTTACAGTCCCTGAAAGAGACCCACTATAATCAGGGAAACATCCTCATCTGAGGATGGGGATTTATCGCCTGAAATCCAAAGAGACTAGATGATGTACTTGAGAAGGTATCGTACCAAAATACCTAACATGAAAATGCAGAGGACGAAAATGCAGAATTTAAAAAGCAGCATTTCACTGCATACATATGTGGGGGATGAGTAAGGATATTAATTCATGTACAGAGGTTATGGGGGGCTGAAGAGGGTCACCCCACTGCATATATATGCGATGAAAGGCATTGTAAGAAAGAAATCAGCATTTTTGTTGCTTACATTTTATATCACACAGATCCCTTGAGAAAAATCTACCATTTCGACACTGGTGAAAAGATGGTGCATGATGTTCCCATTTACAGGCACAAAGCCATGCCTAGTGGGCCAAAGTGGAACTGAGAATGACAGACGCTTATGATTATGATTAGTTGTTTGTAATGCGCTTAATATCCAGAGGTTTCTAAGCACGGAACGAGGGATCGAACCTGTGTTGCTCCGCGTCGTCTTGCTTCCAAGGCGAGCGCATTGCTCCTGAGCTATTCTCCCGAAAGCACAATGATTATGACGTTTACAATATGAAAATGGTGGAAGCTCTTCTTTAATCTGAAATCAAAGTGCTCCCTCCAGGAAAACATGCAGGACCTCAATAAAGTTTGATGGGTATGTCAAAATCTGTAGACCTAACTTTGAATTAGAAAAAAATAGAAATAAAACCTTTGTTTTATAAAATTAATCAAAATAAAGAGGATGAGGAATTTCATGATAGAGTCCACACTTAATCAAAAGACATGATAGCAGAAATAGAGATCCATAACATACAGAATCAGGAGGATAAGATGAGGAGAATCAATGGCATAGGATAGGGCACAAACAAACATTATAAACACAACATGGACCCAACTAGGATTATTACATCTCGAAGAGGTCTAATAAAAAGGTGTTTTTTTCAAATTAAATAAAGATAAAAGTATTAAACAGCATATTGAGTCTGTAGAGTGTGCATAGAGAGGTTAAAAAATAAATCAAGAATTTCTGTTGGACGGTAAACAAAGATAGGTTGCATTTTACTCTTGTCTATCAGAACAGAATACCAAAACTTGGAAAGCTTTTAAGAATGAAATTCACAGACATTTCAACCCATACCCTTCAGTCCAGGAGGTGAAGCATGTTGCTTTTTCTATAGTTTGTAAACCAAAGGAATTCCCTTTTGACTCCATCACCCGTTTCTGAGAATTGATCCGAATCTAGACATTGAATCACTAAGCTTACATAATTCATATTTCTATTCCTTTGGGGCTGAAGTCTTAGCATAACTCATAAGAGATTATCATGACAGCTGCCCAATAAATTGGATTGCTGAACAGGCGACTTGTGTGTGGGCAGTGATTGCAAAACCTCAAATTGCTGGTAACAATTCCAATAAAAGCCAAGAGAAGGAGAACAACACACCTTATGGCTTAGTGACCAAAGTATTGCAGGTAAAGCCCAGTAAAATCATAGTTTTTGAAAGTAACAAAGCAAGCAAAATGCTCAAAAGAATGAACCCCCTCGTGAGAAAGTGACTCTTGAAAATACTGGGTCTTCCAAAATCACATTCCAGCGCATTGATTCTACACACTCAACGACATTAGTCATGGTTCCAACTCATCCCTGGGTTTCCATATGGCCAAATTGAGCAAAGGAATCATTAAAATCTAGCTTTTTAAAATATGATATGATAGGTTATTTATAACGTGCTTAATACCCAAAGGTTTCTAAGCGCGGACCCGGGGATCAAACCTGCGTTGCTCCGTGTTGTCTTGCTTCCAAGGGGAGCACGTTGCTGCTGAGCTATCCTCCCGAGACGGGGCGAGAACTTTGCATGCAAGGCCTATGTCAGAGATACTTCCAATATCTCTAGAAATTGTAAATTATCCTGATATGAGATATTTAAACACGTTGCCAGAAATAAATATACCGCAGAGAGACAAAAACTCAAGAAATAGCAACTCTGATCCCAGTTTAAACTCACAGACATATGTTTGAGCAGTTTCTCAGAATCAATTTGACACTAGGATGATGCCAAGATCCACTACCAATTTAAACTGTGAGGTTGGAGAGAAGCTAAACTATCTACGATTTCCTGAGCAGAATTGTGGGAACTATAACAGAGATCCCACCAACAATGTCTAACAGTATAGGCCTAGATTTCAGAGGTCTGAATTTAGAAAAAATCAGAGATACCAACATTTGGAAAGCCAGTTGACATTTCTTACCAAACAAATTGAAACATTATTCAGCAGCATAGCAAAATAGTGCACCTCCTACAGAACAAAATGAATGTGCTCTGAATACCGCACAGAACTCAAGCAAGTGGTTAGTTAAGAGAGCACACCATCAAGGACAACCAGATTCTTGAAGACTCCAATACGGAGTATACTCATTTATGCATTTAGGGTTGGCGCTATTGAGAATTGCGACTAAAAGAGGGTATCCAAGAACAAGACACAAATAAAGAAAAAATAGGGATCAAACAAGAAGGTCAATTTTGATCTAGAATGAAACCAAGTGAAGAAATTCATATGAGAGATAGAATACTTGGAAAAATAGAAACCAGAGCAGGAAGATACACGGTAACAGAAAGTAGGGTTTGGTGAAGAACCAAAAGAACTAAAAATCGAATGAAAAAGGCGAGTTTGACTAAAGATACCAAAAATAGCACAGAGAATACTACTGTAAGGGTTCTTTAATACCAAAACCAATTAGCGACAAAGATCATCAAAGTGAGAGTGTAACGCAGTGTAAGTCCAAGGTATCAGTGGTGCACAAGGATGCCGAGACAACTGAAGAAGAGTTGTTAACTGGTAGGATGCTTTCCTTTAAAAACTCAGAACCACCACCTTTAGAAGGCATACCTGCATACAAACGTGCGGGTCGGAAGGTGAAAAACTCATAAGTGGTCATTACAGTTCCCCGGTCTGGAAAAATTGCTGGTAGAATTGCCAGTAATTCTGGCACTGGCAATTTTTCCAGACCTGTGTAACACAGGTTTGCCGGTGGGAGCACTTACTTACCACCAGGCCTGCCCTGACGGTAAATCAGGGCCCCAGTGGCAAATAAATGCTGGAATCACCGGCACGGGTACAACCGGTGCCAGTAATTCTGGAAATCCCCTCGATGGAGTCCCAAGGGACTGCATGGAATGGGGATTTGGCAGCATTTCCACCACCTAGAATATCCCGGTAAAACTGAGATATCAGACGACAGAAATGGTAGGGGCAGTTTGCCGGTATCTGGCCAGAATTACCTGTGGGATACTGGCAAACTTGTAATGAGCCCCATAGTCAAAGGATCAGTGTTGATAAGGGAATTATGGCTTCTTCATCTTTTGATGTACCTTATTATACATCTGATCCCAACAATCGCAGCACTAATGAAAAGCATTTAGCCAATAATATGGAACCAGTAGATTGTTTCACTCCAGAATTGTTTGATTATGGGCAAGTAACAGGTACAGTAGATATATTTGATCCTGTCTGTTCTTCCAGTCAGTCTCCTTTGTAGGTTGAAGGGAGTGTTCAAGAGTGGGAAAGAAACCGGAGATCAAACTCCAGTGGTATACTCAAAAACCTGAGGTAAGTTTATATCTAAGGAGAATGAAGGTCTAAAAAGAAATATGTACTGTCAATTTTTTTTAAAAGAGCAAAAAGTACCCAAATTGCTCTAGTAAACATAGGAGATAAGGAAGTGGAAGACAGAGAAATATCTAAGAAAATAAGAATGATGTCCTTCACTAAGCCTTGCGAAGGGTATGGCAGGACTGAGCAAGGCTAGCCCTGAACTCAGTAATAATTCTCATTTCCTGTGCACACTGGAAATTGTTGAAGAGTCATACAATGCACCAGTTACTCTTCCGGGGAAATGCCAGACCTTCACATTAGTTGACAGAGGAGCACAAGCGACAATTACAACTAATATAAATTCTTGAATCAAAAAATGAGGTGAACGAAAAGGATCATCATCTGAAAATGCAGCCATTACAAGATCTATTATACAATTTTGATGGAGCGGAGATCCCTCACCACCTTCCGCAAAACTCTGAAAACTACCCTCTTCACATAAGGCCCGTCACATCAGCATGAATGCTTATCATATAAGTTGTAATATATGACCAAATGCAATATCTGTAACAACAGTATGATGTTTTGTAATATTCATAATGTGTCAACAATCGCTATCTTGCCTGTACCCTGTAACTAAGTTATTGCAAGTAACAGCGCCTCAATGCCCCTGGGCTGCTTGCGCGCTATATAAATATAAATAAATAAATAAATAAATAGATGCTATTCAATCTTTGTTATATTAAGCACCCCGACCCTGGAGTATAAATATTGTTTCTCGGCACCCCAAGTTATAACTGCCCATATTTTCTACTAAATGCTTATATTTTCTATTAAAAGCAGTCACTTTTATCTCTTGTTAAAAAGCCTCACCCACCTCAAGCATCCTTCACGTCACCATAGGGGGGCCAGCCCCCCAATTTGAAGAATACTGCTAGAGAGAATTGTTGAGGGAGATATCAAGATAGGAAAGAGTGAACTCAAACATTCACTTTTAATAACATTGATTCAGAGACACCTGTCTTGACAGGAAATTATCTGTTAACAAGACTGTCACGGTTAATTGATGGAGAAATGGAAGGTTGTGGTTCTTAGTGCGCAGGGCTCAGAAACTGCACAAAAGTGAACCACCAGGACAGAGGTTCACGTGAGTGCCACACAGTGGCAAGATCCAATGATGCAGATGGGATATACGTGCAGAATAGACAAGTGAAAGACATCCCCATTATATTGCTACGAAAGGGAGAATAAGAGGACAGGAAACCAGAACAACCTTTTAAGATTCACTTGGAGCCCAAACAAAAAGGCATGTGGATGAAAACAATTTGAAGTTTACCCGCAGAATGATACTTCAGAAACAGCTAAGTCAAGCACGGCAGACCAGAAGGGATACACAGCACAGATTGAAATGCAATATTGACACCCTTGCACCATGGTGCCACTTAATGACTCCAGAGAGGATATCAAGACAGAATTATCATTAGAGCAAGGGGACGTTTCATCAGTGAATCATTATTTTGACACTTAAAGGACAAGGGAGACATGCTTCATTTCATTATTCTAGACCAGAAGACATCACAAGTTATAGATTGTGAGAAATCCTGAAATATCAGATTACTAAGTTAATTGCGTTTTTTCATAGGATGTGCACTTTGACTGACTTACTAAATTGGACGATTTGATCTAGTTCAATAGGTTTATGAGGTAGACAGTCCAGTGCAGAGGTGAGGGCAGAAAGGACATTTTTGTAAGATAGGAGTAGGGTAGAGGTATGTAATTTGCACTAGCATTGTAGGTCACAGCACATTTTGTTTTGAGGGTCTGAATTTTAGAGGTGATCCAAGGCTGAGGACAGGGACCGGAAGGTGTGAATACACAAGCATGATAGTGTTTGTCAAATGTAGACATAATTGCATAGTGAAAGTCAGAAAAAGCACGTCAAATGTAAGAGGCATGAATAGGGGTGAGCAACAGGAGAGCAGTCCTCTCATCATCAAGGCAAGGGGCAGGTGAGTCCTGCCTGAATTTCCTCTTAGTCGTTAAAGAAGGGAGAGGAGGAGTAGAAGGTGGAGGAATCGAGATGTTAAAGAGATCAATGTACTGATCAGAAGGAGAGAGGTTCTTGGATAGGACAGAGGAGGAGATTGAATTCAAGTGAAAGACAAGGTCAAGATAATTTCCACCAGAGAGGGTAGGCTAGTGGTGGAGGTAGTGGCCAGAGAGGAGAGAGTTGAGTTCAAAGCAGGTGGCTGCATAGGATTACCCAAGTATAACAATGGGGATGTTGGTCAATAGTGATTCAAGGAGAAGGTTCAGATCTGGGAAGAAGGAGTGGAGGACATGGGGTTGATAGAGCGCCAGAACAGTGAGAGGAGTCAGAGAGAGGAGTTGAATTGTGGCATATTCAAAAAAGGAAGAGGGGCACTGTTGAGGGCCTGATTGATAAAGAACCCCACACAGCAACCCTTCGCAACAGGTGAGGGAGAGTGGGAAAAGGTTGCAGAGTCAGCCTGGAGAGCTGCTAGTGTAACAGAGTCATGACGGGGGATCCAGGTTTAAGTAATTGCAAGAAATGAAATTTCAGGGTGATAAGAGTTAAACTGCTCAGTGATGTCGTCCGACATTTAGCAGAAATATTGTGCATTCCAGAAGCCAAGTGAAAGAGAGAGGAGGTGGGGGAGAGGAGCAGGTGTTTTTTGGTAGGCTCAGGGGACAGATGAGGTTGTACATACTGGGAGAACAGCAGCACCTTATTTTAGGGATGTCGGTGCACAGAGGGAGAAGTGACATACAGAGGCTGGAGAGGAATGCAGAAGTTAGTGAATTGTAGCTGAAGGCCAAAAAAGGGAAGGAGAAGACAGAGTAGAAGGAGGAATGGAGTAAAGTCAAAATGCACGATGAAGGGTAGAAGAACGGGTGCAGCCAAGATAGAGACAGGGTCGGTGGGTGAGCAAAAAAGAAAGAGGGTGGGTGGTTGATTGAGAAGAAGCAGGTGTAAGTTCTGTGTTGGGCTAGAATGGGGCTATAGGTAGCCAAAAGACAGTTAACATGCCCGAAACAGGAATGTTCCTTGTTTCTGTGAAGTAACAGAAGCTCCACAGTGAATGGATAGTCAATAGGTGGAAGGATCCCTATGTGTGAAAGCAGGTGCCAGGTAAAGGGTGAGCCTGGTGAAGTCCTGCCTTGAGCAGGTGTTCTGGTTTCCACGAGCAGGAAAACAAAAAGGTGATAGCTGGAAGGTTTTGAATTAAACATAACCACAGGCACAGCTCTGGGCAACCCTCCAAAACATTGTTTCCCAGCCTGCCAAGCAATTACAGAAGGGGAAAGACCATATGCAAATCAGGTTTGGTCCCACCCCAAAAGGGGCAGACCAGCCTATACTGCAAGGTCACATTCTTTCTGCACGAGACCACAAGCATCCCCAGACATGATCTGGCCTTGTTTGGTGTCACCAGTGAGGAGTAGCTTGGGTCTCTAGGCCCAAACAAAGTGTTGCCTGTTTGCTGCTTTTGGCCCTTGGCTGCAGGTACCCAGCCAGGAAATCCAAGGGAGACTGAATAAGGGAGACAGTCTGCCACACGACCCTCTGGGAGGCAATCACAGTGCTCCAGGTGGCTTCCAGAGTTGCAGGCAGGATCCTGGGTGTTGTAGGTCCAGGGTGATTCACGTTGCAGATGGTGCACATGGTCATCTGGCAAAGCAGGATGTGGGCAAAAGCTTAGGTGTGCTTGATAACTTACGAAATAAAAAGTGGCATTAAATAAACAGACATTAATAATGACATTACTAGTGAACATAGGCCTTGTGCTGACACCGATTCTGTGTGTTGTGTCGTTTTTCGCATGTTTCTTGTTATTCACTATTTGCTGTGATGAAATGCAGGGGTACTGACTCGGGTATTGGCTCAGAACCTGGCAGGCCCTGCCTCTCACATCTGTTTGTGGTGACATTGCTTTGATCTTCGCTCTGCAGCATGTGAACGCAGCAGGGATTGGGGAAAAAGTGCCCACTATGAAAACAAGCATTGGCAATGCCAGCCGTTTTGGCTTTTGTGTAGGCATGGAAACGCATTTGCCAGGCACTGCTGTAATGGTACTAACTGCCCATTAATGATATCAGCTGCAAAATGGTGTGAGCATCTTGGCATATAATAGCAATGCCTGGAAAAGTCCTATCTGATATCTATCCAAAAGCCAAAAGTATTGGCTTTGCCAATGCTTGGTATTAACAGGACAGTGAAGCACATGCATATTGCTTATAAATCCAGTGGCTGAAACCACATTTGATTAAGACATTTTGATTACACCAATAGCACATTTACAGCTCTAATGAAGCCATTAGCTCTGAGAAGACTCCTTCGAAATACCAATGACAGACACTTCAAACACAACGTTTTATGTTACTGCTTGATAAAGCCAGTTTAAAGATATCCTAGGAGGATGTGTTTTGGGCAAGAAAGGGAAAAATGGGTGGGAATAGCCAAGGGGATTAGCATGGCCATGAGCATAGGCTACAGCGCCACCTAATAGTCAAACCTAAAATAAGTGCCCACCATTACAGTGGCTGCCTATGATGCCCAGAGACTCTGAAGACACTAAAAAGCTTGCAGATACCAGAGGGAATACTGCCATTCCGCTGGCATTGAAATGAGGATGAGGGCAGAGACACGATCGGATTCCCTACATAGAGTAGAGCATTCTTGCCGTGTATCCCTCTAAATGTGGGGCATCCGATAAAAAAGTATGTGGATACATGAAAACCTTTGGAAACTTATCATGCATCCACCCTTTTACACACCCTCGTGACAATGAGGGTGCATACCTGCTAGACCACTCTGAACAGGTTTTTGTTACTAAAATACAATTCTCGAAAAACATTTTAAAGGACTGTAAATGGCAAATTGCGCCTGGATAGTTGAATATAGCGAGGAACAGACTTTTCAGGGAATGTAAGAGGGGCAACCTCATTTACACTTGAGGTAGAACTGGAACAATATTCTAATGAAGGCCTTTGGACTGGATATGAACATATATATGAAGTTAACCATTTTAAGTCGAGAGCCTTTGCTGAGCATTCTATATCTAACGGTAGTTCCCACCGGAGTGGGTTCAGCTCTACTTTAGGCTTAAAGAACCAGAGGCTATGGAGGTCATTACGACTCTGCCTGCATGGAAAACAAATGCCGATATTTCCATATACCAGCCCTTTTCCGGAACGGTAGAGTACAAGTTTGCCCGTGGGGGTACCCGATTTACCAAGAGCTGGAGGTAAATCAGTCTGGAGATAAATCAGGCCTCCACTGGCAAAGATCTGCTGGTATGACCGGCTCCTGGTAATACCTTTGCCAGTAATACTGGCAATCCCCTATGGAATGGGGATTTACCGGTTAAGGGAACAGTAATTCTTATTGCTGGTATCCCGCTGTAATTATCAGTGGGATACAGGAAAACGTCTAATGGCCCCCTATGTCTCCTGATGTACAGGTAGCGCCAGTGGAATAAGAGAGAGCGAGGACCAACCTTGCTTCTATACCCCACCCTAACTACATTAAAATAGAGTTATGGAGGAATGTGCGACAAAGCGAACAGCGCTTTAAGCGGACCGAGAACATTGCACTTTTGGGCTAGACTCCAAGTTGAACTGCAGATCTAGTTCCTCTCCCCTTGCTAGCCATCCCACTCGTCTTTAACAGAAGCACCAAGGGATGGGAAGAAGAAACTCTTCCAGGCTCACATCCACCTAAATATGGGCCTCATTAAGCCTACTGGCACCGTTGTTACTGGACCGGCACACTACAGGTCTGCTTACCAGAGTTGCTGTGCGTGGCAGGTGGGACCATCCTGGGTATAGCGGCCACAGACCTACACGGAAGCACCAGCACTGTTACTAACGGTGCCGGTGCTTCTGTGTTCCCCATTCCCATTGAGTCCTATGGGATTTAAATAGAATTAGGGATTAACATTTACCGGCGTCTGACTTCCTGGAACGCCAGGGTCGTTATCCCCCGGTAATTCTGGCAAGCCAGGCACGATAAATATTGCAAGTTAGGCGGCAACCTGCTGGTTTTAAAGGCACAGCTACCGCCGGACATGTAATGAGACCTATAGAATCCCATTCTCCTGACATTCGCAAAGGACAAATCAACCCACATTTAAATGGGTCATGCTGCATTTTGGGAGGGCCACGGCTCGCAAAGAGGGGAACAAAACAGAGTAAAATGCGTTATTTGTTTAACGTATCAGAATCCTTGCACTCATATCCTGCTGCTGCAGGTAACTAACTCACCCATTAGGACGCACACATGTGAAATACAATGACAATTATTATGAAAACATAAAATGATCGTCTCAACATCAAACTATGATATATGATATGATATGATATGATATGATATGACATGGCATTTATAACACGCCTATACACAAGTGTTTCAAGGCGTGACGAGACAAGGAATGTGGAACAGAGGGAAGACAGACAACGATCCTTG
The DNA here is from genome assembly GCF_040938575.1 of Ambystoma mexicanum. Taxonomy (NCBI): domain Eukaryota; kingdom Metazoa; phylum Chordata; class Amphibia; order Caudata; family Ambystomatidae; genus Ambystoma; species Ambystoma mexicanum. The sequence continues at coordinate 702,000,683 of NC_090937.1, read as the reverse complement.
GCCAGGTGTCATTCAGATCACGCAAGTGCATGGCACGGGAAATAGTGGGGGGGAAGGAGGATGGGACAGTGCAGTACATGGGATAAAAGAATAAATAACAATAAGTAGAAGTATGGCCAGCAGGTGGCAAGGGTAAGTGCAGATAACATGTGTCAAGTGCTGGGAGTGGGACTGTAGGCATACAGAAAAAAGTCTCCAAGTACGGGGGTTGCCAGGAAAGCAGTGCAGGTGTGCGACTGGCAGGGGAGGGGACCTGGGCCCGAGATCAGAGGGTGGCCAGGTAACCAGTGCAGTTTCGATTTCAGCCAGGAAGTCAGAAAGGGAGAGGAGGAGAAAAGGCAGAAGCAAAGAGAAAGGTTTTGAGGTGCTTCTGAAACCGGAGATGATTCTCTTCAAGTTTCAGGGAGGCTGTTCCCAAGGGAGGACCCAGCCGAAGAAAAAGATCTACCACCAACTCGGTGCTTGGAGAAGCGAATGACCCCGAGGAAGTTGGAGGTGGATGAGCGAAGAGCTCGAGAAGGAAGATATTTAGGAAGAGAGAGTTAAAGGTATTGAGGCCCCAGACCCCAGAAGGCCTTGTGGACAATGCAGAGGTTTTTTTACTTAATCCTCGCAGCCACTGTGAGCCAGTGCAGAGACTTCAGTCCTGGAGAGATACGATCCCTGGGCTTGAGGCCAAGGACAAGTCTCGCAGTCCTGTTCTGGATGAGTTGCAGAGGGTAGAGAGTAGAAGCAGGAAGATTTAGAAAGAGGCTGTTGCAATAGTCCACCCTAGAGAGAACCAGAGCTCTGGAGACAGAGAGCTTCTGGGGGAAGGAGAGGAAAGGAAGGATACCTCTGAGGAGGTTCAGCTGGTAGTGTGACTTCTTAGAGACATCAGAGATGTGAGGAGAGAAGGAGAATGTGGCGTTGAAGATGACCCCAAGGTTTTTAGCCTCACAGGTGGGACCAAGAAGAGGGCCAAGAGAGGCTGGCCAGAGAGTGACAGGAAAGGAGGGAGCGGGTGTGCCGATGAGGAGAATCTCAGTCTTACTGACATTAAGGCAGAGATCATTGGCGGCACACCACCCCTGGATGGGGGACAGACAGTCAGATATGAGAGAGGGAGATGAGGTGGCTGAGGGTAGCCTGAAAATTAGCTGAGTGTCATCCGCCTAGCACTGAAAGTTGGGGCAGACCATAACAATGCGGTGGGCAAGAAGTGCCAGGTATTGGTTGAACAGCCACAGAGAAAGGTTAGACCCCTGGGGAACACCACAGGTAGAGATAGAGAGAGAGATAGAGATAGAGATAGAGGAGAGTAAGGACCCAAGTTGAACCTGGGAGGGGAAAGAAGTCAGCCACGCCAGGGCTTGACAAGTGATCCCCGGGTTATCACAGAGACGGTGGAGCAGGATGGCATGGTTGACTGTGTCAAAGGCAAAAGAAAGATCAAGTAAGATGAGGACACAGGGGGTGTTGGAATCACGGTTGCAGAGCAGGTCTTCAAGGATGTTCAGGAGAGCAGTTTCTGTGCTTCTGGCAGCTCTGAAGCCAAACTGATGATCATGGAGACAGCCAACAGATTCAGTGTGGAGATTGAGCTGGGAGATGGCCAGCTTTTCCAAGAGTTTGCCCAGGAAAGGAGTGATGGAGATTGGGTGCTAGTTAGCTGGGCAGGATGGGTCGGCAGAGGGTTTCTTACGAACAGGGTGCACAAGGGAGTGCTTCAGGGGGAAGGGAAGACTCCAGTGGCGAAGGAGTGGTTTCAGAGGTTGGCCAGGGCAGGAGTCAGGGAGTCAATGTGGTCCTTGATAGTTTTGGAGGAACTGGTATGAACCTGTTTTGATGAAACTTTCATGGATCGGACTTGTCTAGAAACCACATCTGGGGAGAACAGGGGAACAGCAGAGAAGGAGGGAGGAGAGGTGGCCTAGAAGGGCCTGAGGAAGAGCAGGGAGTAGAGGGAGGAAGGCGAGAGGAGGAGAGAGAGGACAGGATGTCCTGAGTTTTAGAGATGAAATGAGAAGCCAGTGCCGTGCACAGGGCCTGGGAAGGGACAGGGGAGGTAGAGGCTGCAGCAGGGTGGCCAGTTCCTTGCAGGTTTTAAAGAGTTCAGCCGAGTTGTTAGATGCCGCAGAGATGCATGCTTGGATGTGAGATCTCTTCTTGGTGAGGACAGAGAGCAGGTATTGCCTTTGGAGCAGACGGCACGCCAGTTTGTCAGAAGATGTACATGAAGCACAACATTTCCTCTCAGCCACCGTGCACTTGCGTTTAAGGGTGACGAGGTCTGAGTCGTACCAAGTGTTGCACTTGGCTTTGGGCTTCAGCATATACTAACCACTTAAACATGGCGACTGGATTCTTCTTCAGTGCTTTACTTTATGGATACAACTAACATACAAACATGGCAGCGCAATTTCACAAATTACTGCTAGTGAAATGTAAGGCAAGGAAAAGTATCTGACCTCGTTAATTGAATCAATAGGACACATCCTCTTTCCTGCCCTAAGAATGCAGGATATGTTTAATTTTGAAATCTATATATTGTGATCTTTTGTCTGCAGAGATGGCGAGAGAGGTGTTGACCGTTTGCTTCATAGAATGCGCAGGTAGTTGTCATGGTGCAACAATGATGACAAAATACATAGCAATGAAGCGATAGCTGGAGCCAACAACCTGCACTGTGGGATTTGAAACGCATGTGAACATACATCATCAGGGTGCAAGTGAACTACAGTCAAAACAAAAAGAACAAACGCGATGGAATGGATGCACAAAGAGGCAGTGTGTTATAATTGTATATTTGGTTTACCCATAAGCGAAAGTTCCAAAACAAATTAAAGTAGCTCATAACAAAGTGCATTTCAAAAGCAAAAAGTCGCATAGGGGGTGTATTGGTTCACCCCGCAAAGAAATGTCCAGAAAGGAGAAGAACATGCTACATGTTTAACCATTTCTCGCCTGCACAGTTTCTCAAAAAGGAATACATTTTAAAAACACGATAGTCTGAGTTTGGGCTTTGCCAGTCCCAATGTGGTTTTTGACAACAAGAGCAAATTGGTGAACTTTTCTAGGTCAAATGGGACATAGTTTGTCGAAATAATGTACATTGAACTGGAGGAAACAGCAAAAGATTTGTGTTGGGTCGTTCTCCCCAAAATATATTTTACAGACATGTACACTGATACCTCTGGGCTTAGGAACTTTACACATGATAAATAAATAAATAAATACAATAGCCGTGTATCCTCAACACACTGAAGGAGCTCCCGCAGCAGTAGCGTGTGTAGCCACGCATCACCACAGAGTGTTCTAGCATCAGGCACGGAATGGCTGACATATGCCCTGTAATTGCTTTCAGATCACATTTGTCCAACCGAATTGGCTCAATGACAGTATAAAATGCCATTATAACCACGACATGCCACATGAGCACAGGTGTGGAAAAGGCTCCCATGTAGGCAGTGCAATTTCTGCAAGTTGAGTAATGAATTAATGCACAATAATAATAATAATAATAATGTGCATTCATACAGCGCTACAAACTCTCAGGCATCTGAACGCTGCTTATTTACCCATGGTGTGTGGTGCCCATTTATCAACCTCGGAAGGATGAAAAGTTGAGTTTGGCGCTGCCGGTATCCAAACCTGTGTCAGCAAGCTCTGCACTAGATGTCAAAGCGAGCGCTCCACTCGCTGTGCTATCTGACCAGCTAATGAGATTGCACAGGCCAATAACATACTGGTACATAAGGAAATTAAATCTCCAGCAGAAATCCTATCATGAATCCCTTTACTCCACCTCTACACACAAAGGGCTCATGAACTACCTACCTGTGATTTATATACCAGTTCCTGAATCATGAAATGTGTTCCAGAAGCGCTCTTCACGTGCCTCCTCCAGAGCCACAGAGTGGTGCCAGTGTTTGAGGATGTCATGTGGCTATGGCACATGGGTCATGGTGACTACTAGAGTGTGTATTCACCCAGTGTCGGATTGGCCCGTCGGCCGATCGGCCCGTGGCCGATACGAAATCCTTAGAGGCTGGCGAGGGGCCGGGTTTCAAGCCCATGCCTGGGCCGGTCTCGCGCTGGCTCAGGGCTGCCTGCAGTGCTGATCTGCTCTGCATGATCAGGGCCTGTGGGCAGCAAGTCGGCGCGAGACTGACACCATGGCGCTGCTGCTAGGTGATTGTGAAGGAAGTGTTACTTTTTTACAAAACACTGGTAGTGGGTCGGGCTGGCCTGCTACCAGTGTTTTGTAAAAAAGTAACAGATTCCTGCAACTGCTCGTCCTTGAAGGACCTGGGGCAGCAGCAGGCAGTCTGATGGAGGAGCCTGGAGGCCGCCTGCAGGGCTGGGCTTGGCCAGAGGCAGGATAAGTTGCTTTCAACTTTGCAGGAAGCAAGTAACACATTTGTTGCACGCCACTTTGCAAAGTTGAAAGCAACTAATATTGGCCATGGCCAATGAAAATGCGGCGAGACTCCGTGCCGCCACCACCCCTCACTCCCAGCCCAGGTCAGGATTGGAGCTGTAGCCTGCAGGAAGCTGCGCACAAATGAGGACCTTACCAGTGCCATGGGCGAGGTCGAGGCCCCTGTCTCCACACCACAGCAAGAGTCCCTCGACTCGTCTCCAGCAGTGCAGCAGAGGCCAGCCCAGGAGGGCACACAGGCACTCGGGCACGGGCGACCCCCCCGATCCTCCCTGCCCACACAGTCACCACCCCACAGCGTCAGCGGAGATGGAGAGACACCCCTGGCTGAGCTGAGGAGGTAAGAGTCACCAGCCGTAAATGTGGTTATGGGCGGTAAAATAGCTCAGCGGGTTGAGCGCTCACTGCTGCAATCTGAGCGTGATCTGCAGGTCGCAGGTTTGAATCCCGGCAAGGCCAACTCAGCCTTTCATCCTTCCGAGGTCGATAAATGAGTACCAGTTTTGGTTGGTTGATATTGTATGTAAGTATGCAAAGCGCTTTGGATTAAGGCGCTATATAAATAACACATCATTATCATTAATGCCCCCCCACCTGTCTCATTTTGTATCTCTTAGCTCCACACCCTGATAACCAAAGCTCCATTCTTTGTTGTCCTTCCATTTTCTCCCACTGCCTCCCCTTCACCCTTTTTGATCACTACTCTTACAACTCTCTCTCCACCAGTGCCCACCACAGCATCATTAGATCCCAGGAGCAGCAAGCTATGCTGTTGGGGTGAAAGAGGAACATTCCTGCCATGCATGTGGGGCAAAAACATGAGATAGCGACCCGCAGGGCATGCTCCTACTCACTGCTTGCCATGATTGGGCGTTGCTGTGGAGAGTTGTGACTGGCAGCTAGGAGCAAGGAAAGACTACTATGGTTGGCCTCTAAATCTGGTTAATGGACAATGCAGATGAAATTGGATGTTTTTGTTTTTGATGATTTAGGCACATTGAAGTCTATGGAGGGGTCTTGGGTTTGATGTGAGGGTGTACATTGTCCAGGGCTGGTGACACCCACCCAAAGAGAGGGAATGGAGGTATGCACCACAGGGCATCGCAACTCTGCGTGATAAGTAGAGCGACAGACTGTGGCATGTTTTCCACACTGCACGCTGCATGATTGTGGAGACGGGCACTTCCTTTTTTTTATGCTCAGACTCGAGCCCCATGTATCTGCAGTGCTGGATGGCAGTAGCTGCCGGTCTACGAGGTGGCTCATAAACTTCGCAGACCCCTCCAATTGATGATGGCCTGCAATGGAAAAACATCTAGCGTGGTCTACATCATACACACGAGGGAATGCTTGGGATAATTAGCAGTGGACTGGGGGTGGGGCCATTTACATCTCAAAGCAAATGTTCCATGTTGCTTTGGCACACCTTTGCTTGCTCAAGCTGACTGTTTAGTAGTTTATTAAAAAAATACTCTTATCACAAATTTCGCCATACTTGGAAAGCACCTGTGTGTGAACTCATTTCCAGAAAATGTTTTGGGTCATTGGCTGTCAGGCTGTCCCATAAAAGGGCAAAGCTGACAGGACCACTGCGGTCACATACATTCATGTTTGTTGTTTGACGGGGTGGATTTGCACCACGCAGACACAAAGGGGGCCAGTGTGTTGCTGTTGGGTGGAGGGAGGGGGCTACCTACGCTCTAGTCTGAGTGTAACATTAGGAGACACTCCTGGATTTTCCTTACTGGGGGTTGTTGTGTTCGAAGCCTAAGGTGCCCTTCATTGTTATTTTTTGCAACACCCTGGCAGCTCTGCCTTCTTTGGTGTTCGTTCGCTCGCCAGGGTGGACGGTCAGTGGGTTTCTGTGTGTGTCATCCATAAAAAGTGTGATTTATTACAAAGGCTCCTGAGTCCTCTCCCTTTCTCCTCCCTGTTGCTTCCACAGACAAGCTCCAGTTTCCTGATTTTTACATCCACTTAACACTAACACGAGACGCAGAGAGGAGTTGCTGAATGCATCATTGAGGGCACACATGTGTCCAACAGATGAGCTCTTCATGTATGTGGTTTGTGAACTATTAATAGTAAACACACTCCAGTATAATTGGGCCCAAGCAAGAAACATACCTTTTGAAAAAGAGCTCACATTTTTGCAAAAAACAGGCATTTTACATAATATTTTAAATTAGTGAATGTAATGATAACTGACGGCATACAGTATACATCATACGGACTACATGAGGGCCTGCTGCAGTGTTACGGATTGCTGCCCAACTGCCACTGCTAAAATGTGCCGATTTTTCAGAAATCATGCCATGGTAGCTATTAACTAACCAAAAAAAAGTTCCATCCCAGTCAGTGTGGGGGATGGGAATGGAAGTAGCACATCGTACTATTTAGAATAATGCACAGTCAGATTTGTAATGCAGTATCACCGCAAACCATATTCCCCGCAATAGCCTATGAGGGGAATACCTGATGCTTGGTAATCAAGCAGTCAGTAACAAGAAAGCACTGCCTCTTTAGCTGTAGTCCCGTAAAGCCAGGATGCCTGAGTTCATACTCCAGCTTACATGTCAGTGTGATTGAACCTATGCAAAACACTTTGCTTCCATTGCCCCATTACTGAAAGAATAAAAAAAAAAGGTGCAACGGATGCACCTTCTTTAAATGCTGCCTGCCTCTTGGAAATGTGGAAATCCTTGCGCCTAAAAGCTTGTGCTCAGTGTAGAAATATTTGACCATGCACATCAAGTGGCCATTGACTAGTCTTTATTGTGCCACAATGAATGCTGTGTTGTAATGTGTCTATCTTTCCTATCTGCATAGCATGCTGTTCAGGATGTTTGTTTGCATGTATGAGGTAACGAGTGCTCAGAGTATGGAATGTCCTGTGAGGGTGCTGCTTTCCCTATTTTGCCAACCTCTGATCTGAAGCCCGAAAAGTAGATGCACGCAGTCTTGAAATGCGGCAAAATTTGCACAGACTTGCAGATGAACTTAACTGGTCTGCTGTTAAATCTCAGTTACCAGTTTAATGGTATCCACTACATAACAATTGCTCAGTTTACTATTGCTGATTTGATAGCTCAGTGGGTTGAGCGCTTGCTTCTGATGTGTGTGTGTGATCTGCAGGTTGCAGGTTCGAATCCCAGCAAGGCCATCTCAGACTTTCATCCTTCTGAGGTTGATAAATGAGTACCAACACAGGTTGGGGGATAATGTATGCATATTTGCTCTATAAAAAAGAGCTTAAGAGTAGATGCTATACAATAACGTATTATCATTTGGCCTTGGACGTCTGCTTGCATTGATGATGGTTTGAGGGCCACTTTTCTTGATGCAAGGGGTGGGCCACTTTTTGAGGCGAGGGAGGGCCACTTTTTTTTGGGTGTCCGGGCCTATTTCTTGTTCCAGTCCGACCCTGTATTCACCACGCATATTACACACCCAGGCCCGGCTGAAGATGTGCGGGGGCCCATTTCAAAGGCATCACGGTTCCAATGAAAGGGCCCTCGATCCTATCCCAGCCACTGCTCCGATGTTGCCAATCAGCTTTGTTAATACAGTAATAGATTATTTCATTTGCTGGAGACCGTCAGGTCGTCCCGTACGCTTTGTAGCACATGCATCACAAGCTTCATTTGCTGGAGCCCTTTAGGCCGTCGCTTGGAAGTGGAAACCTGAATGGCTCCAGCAAATGAAGTTTTTAATGCGAGCGCTGTAAAGCACTCATTTAAAACAAAGACATACACCTGTGGGTTTCAGCTCCCTGCTGGTGGGCAGTCTCGTGATCATCAGCGCCTATTAACTGATGGGCGTACTTCTTTGTCTCTCTTATAAGGTACGCAACCTATGGGCGCCTCACACTGTTTTCGGCTGCAAGGAATGGGCGGCGGCAACCATCATGTTGAAATGGGTCCTTACAGGGCCGTCACGAGAGGGGTGCTGGGGAGGGGGGGGCAAACTACCCCGGCCCTCACGCTTGCGGGGTGCTGGGGGCCTTTTGGCCCCCTCTCCTAAGGAGAAGGCAGCACAGTCTCCCTGTACTTTATTCGCACGGGGGACTGTACTGTCTCCTCTATGCCCTGAAATAATGGGAGACAGCAGGGCTCAGAAGTGAGCTCTGCTGCCTCCCTCATTCAGCTGACAAGGTGGACATGCTGAATGACAAGAGAGGACTCCTCGCCTGTCAGTCAGCGTGTTCACGTTGCCCAGCATGACCACGCTGACTGACAGGAGAGGAGTTCTCTCTTGTCAGTCAGTGTGTTAATGTTGTCAGCGTGATCACGCTGACTGATGGGAGAGGAGTTCTCTCTTGTCAGGCAACATGTCTACGTGTCGGCTGCGTGGATGCTTTTGATGGGTGCATAGAGGTAAGGTAAGTGTTTCTTATTTTAAATTAAATGTGTGTATATATATATATATATATATATATATATATATATATATATATATTTAAATAAATCAAATTAGTATGCATATGTATGTATGAATGCAAGCGTGCATGTTGGTGTTTGTGTCAATGCTGTGTTTGGTTTTATGTATGCATGCATGGAGTTGTGTAACTGGTGGCTGAATGCATGGGTGAAAGTGTTTTATGTGAATGTGTGTTGCCGTGTGTTGCCTGACCCCTAAATCTAGGCGCCCTGGGAGCCACTTCATTAAGGGGTGCGCAGTGGTAGAAATGGAAATAAATTGTTGGGGGATCCCACAAGGGCTGGGGTGGGAGCAGCATTTGGGGGGAACGTGGACGGTGCCCAAGGAAGGAGGGTTAAGGGGGCAGAGGTGGCAGTTGACCTCTGATCAGAGGAAATGTCAAAAATAATAGTTTAAAACGGCCGAATTTCTTTCATGTTGCTTCTTTTCCAAACTATATATCAATTCCATTTTAAACCACTTCCATGTCACTGGTGATGAGTAACTTCACTATGCGGATAATAGTTTTGGCCAGTGTTGCTGAGTAAAAATTCTTTAAAATGCACAATTTGCTTCACATTTTATTTAAAAAAAAACTCCCTCTTGGGTACTGTTCACAGGGTGATTTCTGTTTGCCATAAGCAGCATTTTCTTTTACTTGAACCCCACCTGGCATAACTCCTGCAGCTCCCCACTGAAAGCAGTTGGGTGGCTGCATCATGTGTGATCGTTTTAATAGGGGTATCTATTTATGTAATGTGTGTTGGATACCTGTATATTTATTTATTTATGCAATGTTTGTCGGATACAGGTAGCGGACAAACTTTGCATAAATACATAAATAATCTGGGTCCATGTATCCGACAAACATTGCATAAATAAATACATAAACCGGGTCGTGGCTGAGGACTGTAACTTCCTCTTGTGACCTCTTACATGGGGTCACAAGAGGAAGTTACAGTTTTCTCCGGGCATTTTTTCCCCTTCTCCCCAGCATAGAGCAGGGATTTGGGGTGGCTAACTCTGGCTGCATCCCGAGATCTGGCTACACATCTGGTGCCGGATCGCAGATCCGGCCAGAGCCGGCCCAATGACCAGCCCTGGGGGTGGGTTCCTGGCATCAGAGGTGCACCTAGGCTAAAATGTCAGGGGGAGGTGGGGAGATGGAGGGGTGGGGACTAACACTGTAAATGTTGGTGTTAGGCAGAATCCTGTGCAGTGCCCTTAGGGACCACTACTCACAATTAAGACTACAAGCGGTAATACAAGTTCACCTATGGTACAAGCCTGCACTACACTGTTAAAGTGGTAGCAGTAGCGGAGCAGCCAGACTTATCTCAAGAGTAAATGCGCAGTAGTAGAGATTACACAAAGGACCACAATTACTGTGACTCAAGCAAACACTGACTCAAGGTTTCAGGTAAAAAATATAAGTGCATTTATTTAAAACCATCTGTTCATAAAACTCTTCACATCTATAAATTCAAAACCACACGTAAAATACACCACACACAACCACGTCCACTTGTTCCAGCAAATTCAAGGTAAGTACATTAGGATTTGACAGACCAGTGTTGCGATACTAACGCGTATCCGCGGATAGAAATGCTCACAAAGTTAAAACACACTTTGTACTTTAGAATTTCAAACAAGGGAAAAGGGGATAAAATCACAGGCAATACTTTTGTCTAGGCAAGGGAATCGGAGGGCTTGTTAAAAGATATAGATTAAAGTCAACAGGCCTACACCAGCGTCAATGGAGCGGATGCTCAGTTGCCGAGGATCACACTTTGAACAGTCCGAGATTCGAGATGCCAAGAGTACTTAGATATTGTCAGATGGAAGGAAAAGTTATAAGAGGGAGGAAAGAAAGTATAAATCTTCATGGAGGAAAAGGGTTCACCCCGATTCCGGATGGTCAGTCGGAGAGAACGAATGTGCACAGTGCCTTATTCCATTGGAGAAAAGCTGGTGCCACGGCAGTTGTTCCTGGTAGTTCCTGCAGACTCACGGTTCCTGCGGCTTCAGTCGTGGAGACAAGAATGAGGATGTCTGGAGCGATCTGCACTACCCAGGGATGAGGCCACCAGCAGTAGCGAAAAAGACAATGATTAATAAAAGGTGCGCTCCTTTAAATCAGTTGAGGGCTCTTCTGATGGCTATCCGGACCACTACAGTACAGCAGTTATTTTGAACCAGGAGAGGATGCTCTGACTGAAGAAAGGGTGAGCTGGTTGATCCCACCAGATTCAAGGGAAGAAGACTACGAACTGGATCTTCTCTTGTAGTTGAAGGGTAGAGAGCTCAGGACTGCAACAGGGCTTCACCGGGATCCGGGGTTGCAGCAGCTGCCTTCTTCTCTGCTTCTCTTCGGTTCCTTGCAGTTCCAGTGGCGACTCGGACTTCCAGCCGAAGAGTCCTGCCTTTTATGCCAAAATCATCCCCCATTCACACAGCCTGGCTGTCAATCACTCAGCAGGGGGGTTGTCCAGCCCGGACAACCACCTCAGCCAATCAACACAAAGTGCGACTTGGGTCTCCAAGGAGAACCTGTGCAGGTGGTGACTACACCCCTCCCTCACATTCAGCCCACCTAGACACCCAGACGCCAAAGGAGGGCTTCTGGTCAGAAGCCCGCCAAAGGTCGGCGAGCAAAGGCGGCAAACCTGGTTTGGCACGCAAAGAAAGACCCAAGAAGGATGTTAACAGAAAGAAATGGCGATTAAACTGAACCAGAGCCGAAATAAAAAATATTTGGGCAAGCGGGTTTAAAGTTCGAGGCTACTAAAATAGCCTAAAACGTTACCACATTATATAATATAACCACGGTAGGAAAATTAGGGTAGGTACCATTGCCACCAGCCAAGTCTTAATGTTAAGGGAGCGAAACAATGCTCCAAGAGGCACAGATAAAAAGGGCTAAGAATTAACCCTTTCCAATACTCCATATAAGATGGGGTGTATTCGATCCGTGGTTAGAAGTGACTATGTAAAGTTAATGGCAACTTTACCCTTTTCTGGGGGACAGTAGTCAGCCCCAGAAAATGGAGTTGGTGGGAAGCCTAAGAGACAACCCTGTGTTACTGCACTGAAGGTGCTGTGTAACACACAAAAGAGTGGGGCTACTGAAGTGGTGCACTCCAGAGTCCAGAATCACAAAAACAGTCAAAATACACATGGCAAAACACAGGTAAGAGTGGGGGAAAAACTCACACTCTTACCAGGTGGAAGAAATAAACTCCAGAAATCCAGCAAAGCTGTTGGGGGAGTCACTAGGTGAGGGAAATTAGCCATAGAATGAGAATTCTCCCTAACCGTTGGGAGAGGCGCTAACTTCAGAGGTTGTGACGGAGGAGCAAACTTACTTGTGTGTGGGCATCTAACATCTTTTCACATTCGAATGAGACTTTTCGGGTGAAGCTTCAATGTTACAAGCAGCTACCTCTCGCCTTCATTTCTGAAACGTCACACTTAAGGACTGCTGTGAGAATGAGATGGCTCATGTCACCACTTCCCTTCTAATCACTCCCTTGGCATGCAAGTGCTAACCCCACATCACAATTTCCATTACCTAAAAATGTATGCAGATGCTAACAGTAAAATGTTTTATGTTAGTAATTGCAGGGCTTTGTTAACAGCAAAGCCCAGGCACTGTTTAACATTTGTGTCCTGCTCCATCTGGCCACGGCTCTGTCAGTTAACCCGGCAGGGACTGGATGACAATTTTGAAAGCGGATAGTGAGTGGGGCCTATAAACCCATTGCACTTTCAGTCTCCCCCCTGAGGGATGGCATCTGGGCCTTTCACCTTTTACAGCTGAAATCGGCCCCCAAGTAGCTGCCCCCATGTTGGCAGTCTTATGATACAGAAACCTACTGATAATCTGCAGCTTTGAACTTCCTTGCTGCATTATTTTGACTTCATTATTGATTTAAGCACTACACAGGTGCCTTGGACCATTATTCCAATCAGTAATGGGTGCCCCAAACATCAAAAAGAAATGAAACCCCTCCAGCCCTGACACATCTTTAGCCAGCCCTGCTCCCATTTCCCTCTGAATTCCCTGAGCCCAGCTAGGAAGCTGAAAAGCTATTTCACCTTCCCTTTGGCCACTAGTTGTACCTTTCACCCCAATTCAGAGGCTGTTTACTTTCATAGTGCTATGCTAATCTCTGGAGAGGTGGGCCATCTAAAAGCTGAGACCAGAATTTAAGACTGGCTTTATCAAAGTGAGTCTGTTGATGTTGCATGGATAGGTTTTTTTATGCTCTGCATGTTTGATGCTGCTCCTTAACGATTGCTACGGGCTGGCAGTACATCGAAAGAGGCCTTCTGCCTCAAAGTGGTCATGGGCTGGCGCCGCCCATGGAGCCAGGTCAAGTCAACAAAGCCCAACATTTCAGGAATGAGCTAGAGCCCGATCTGCTCAATGGTGTTGCGCCACTGCATGGCATTCTTTTTGTTTGGGTTATTAGGTGTGCCACCAATAAGCCAAAACTATTGCTTTAGCGAACAGACAGTGGTGGAAATAGACTTTATTTTATGGGACATCCCTCCTACCGCACTGGAAGAGGCCAGGCCCAGCGACGGGAGGATTAAGAGGGTGTAGGGCAGGTATTTTAGTCACCCCATGAACATTTGCCTCTTCCACTCAGAGGATTTATCGTCAGCAAAGTTCAAAATCTGCACCCCTTTTAAACCTACAAATGCGCATCAATATTTTCAGTACAGTGCAATTTTGACAAGGGATTTCACAGGGCTCCCTCTCAGACCCTCAAGTGGTCATGTGGGGAAGTGTCTCACTTTGGAACCTAGCGGCCACGGTTTAAATCCCTGCCCAACATAGTTTAAAGCACAAACACACCAGAGCATTCTAAAATAAACATATAGTGCACAGATTTCACAGATTGTGGAGCTATATTTCCAATCTGGTGAGTAATTATTTGCCAGATCCTGGGTCTGGAAAGATATGTCCCAATGATAGCATTGAGTACAGAAAGGAAGAAATGCAATATGAGGAGGGACTTATAGATGTTGTTTAGTTATTTGCCCACCCATTGACTTCTCATGGCCATGCTAATCCCTTTGGCAATTCTCACCCAGTTCCTGCCCTCACCACCCGAAACACCTCCTCACTGGAACTCTTTGAGCTAGCTTTAAACACGCCTTGCCATCAAACTTTGCCCTCGTGTCTGCAGGTGTTTTCTCAAAGGAGTCTTTTGAGAGTTCATGACTTCATTGCAACTGGTGTAATAAAAATGTGTTAATCAAGTCTGCCTTTGGCCACTCGATTTAAAAACACCCTGCATGTCTTTTGCTGAAGTCCTGTAAAAAACAAGCATTGGCAAAGCCAACAGTTTTGGCTTGTGTATAAGTATTAGGCATGTGCCAGGCACTGCTATTAGCTGCTCAGGTACTAAAACCATTTTGCACCGGCACTATTAATGGCCAGCTAATACCAATACAGAAGTGCCTTTCCCATGCCTACACGAATGCCCAAACTGTTAGCATTGCCAATGCTCTTTTTGCTTTGCCCTTGATGCACAGGACTACGCATCAAGGTTAAAGCAAACATACTACTTGGCTACATTGGAGTACATTGAATGTAGGCCAATCTAGCCAGTAATAACACTTATGGTTCACAGTCAGCCTGGATATACATTCTGTGGCATGGCATTTTTACTGGCTGGGAGTCCGTACATGGTAACAATGGCATATATTGATGCAGCCTACATGGACATGCATGACATCAACCAGCATGAATATATTTTTATACTAGTATATCTTGCGTGGAAAGGCGTCATGAAATGTATTGAAAAAATGTCCCTATGTACGTTTTGTGATTTGCAACTATTGGGATTTTCCATGTGCTTCCATACAAAACCAATTGCAAATTGTATGGATTCCTACCCAATTTTGCAAAGAAAGTGCTGTAAGATGCATAATTTATCCCAATGTTTCAAACATTTTCTTGGGAGTGAGAACACCCCCTCAAGGAACCCTTGTTTGGTTTGGGCTCCCTCACTGTGCTCTGTTGATCCTGCCTAATTGGCACAAACATTTAAGCCTCTTAAGTTCAAAAAATGTACCGGCCTCCACTGTACATCATTTGTCACTGTGTATGATGTGTGCTTTAATGCGCGCACAGGGGCAAGTGTGCTCCTTAATGATATGATATAGCATTCATAACGTGCCTGTACACACGTGTTTCTAGACAGGACAAGGCAAGGAGGGGGAAACAAAAGAGTAGGACAAAACACAGATCTTACTAGGCATTGTGTCAGTTAGATCGTGCAAGAGCAGGGAAGGAGGGTGGGAGAATTGCCAAGGGTGGGGTAGGATGCAGAAGTGCAAGAACAAAGGATAAACAAGAGTGCAGCCAACAGGTGGCAAGTGTGGGTACTCATAAGTGCTGACAAGCTTATAAGGGAATAGGGGTCTCAATCCCCTCTTCCGAACCAAAGAAGCCAAATAGATTGACCCCTCCCACCGTGGTTGGCACGGGCACCTGAAGACTGGTATCACAGGAAGCCACGTGGCAGCCAATGGGGGGAAGATGGAGTTAGGGAAAAGGGGATGGAGTGACAAAGGGAAGGAGGGGAACATACACAAGCAAATACATACAATACAGCGATATTCCTGAACCTCTACTTCCTGAACACCTAACCTGACCTCCTATACCTGTAATGAACTTGTTACATACGAATCATAAGAGCTCTTTAAACTCCACTTTGCACCTCATAGAATACAAGCGGAGAACCTAGAACATAGACTTTGAACATAACATATGGATTGAACATAACGTAGGACTTGGACAGTCATTTCTTGAACACACATAGATTTGCTTACAAGCTAAATGGCACGAACAAAAGGGTGTCCCTTTTTATGAAAACACGAGACACATGGCCCGTCGGGCACAATGAAGCCACAAACAATGATTTAGGAAAAAAGACACACACAAACATGCCCTTGTACGGTGTGGACCCATGCGTGTTCTTTACATAGTCTCTATATCCTTCCCAGTGCCCAGTTTTATCCGTTCAGAGTTTTATAGCATGTTTCTCCACATAGCATGTCTAATGCATGGCATGTATCTTAGGGCGTGTTACCTCACACACCCACTACTGCGTTGAAGTAGTCAATTAATCAACAAGTAAGTATATAGCAACTCCAGAATATGAAAACACTTAACTGATGGTCCGGATGCCTCACAAGGACATCCGGACCCTGAAGAGCGATGCCCGAAGCTTATGGGAGCCCACTTCACCGCCGCGGCCCGTGGTTATTCAGCTGTTCGTCACCGTCGCGACCCGGGGAAACTCCAAGAGTCCTTCGGCGTCTGAGAATTTCTGCATGCCTGCTCCTAAGCTGCCGTCGCCCGTGCTGAAAATCATTAATTACCTGCACCGAGGCACGGGCGGCAGCGAGTTTTAACCGTTGCTGCTAATGAGCAGCTGTTGTAGCGCGCGATAGGAGAACTACACCTCTCCCCACGCCTCATGGGAAATGTAGTTTATCGCCTCTTGCAAAGCAAGAAGCGCCGACCTGAAGCTTTCCTCAGATTCCTGACAAGTGCAGCCAACGGTTGGAGAACAAGTGCAAGAGAGGGACTGTGGGGTTACAAATACAGACCACAAGTGCAGGGGAGCCAAGAGGCAGTGCAGTATTGCAGCTAGACAGGCAGGGACCTGGGCCCGAATTCAGAGCTTGACCAATTGACCAATGTATGGATCAGGAAGGTGATCAGCAAGGGAGAGGAAGAGAGACAGCAGAAGCAAAGTGACAGGTTTTGAGTTGCTTCCAGAACCGGAGATGGTTCTGCTCAAGTTTCAGAGAGGCAGGGAGGCTGTTTTCAGAGGGAGGTCCCAGCCGAAGAAAGAGATCTGCCCTCAATCAACTCTTTGCTTGGAAAAGTGACTGACCCTCAGAGAGTTGGAGGTGGCAGAGTGGAGAGCTCAAGCTCATGCCATCCTATATATATTAATGCATATGATACAAAAGTTAGTCTGGCATAAAGCTTTCTTCAGTAGAGAAATCTAACTTTGCTGTAGTTGATTTGAAGTTGTATTAATAAACCATATTTGGGATCCTGCACACAAACTCAAAGGGAGATTTCTCGAGTCTCCTGTTTGTAGAGGTGCCTCTGCTGTCTGAGTGCAAAAAATTGTAAGGGGGCCTCACCAAATGTTTTGCCCCGGGCCTCACCACATCTTCTGACAGCCCTGGGTCCCCGCACATCTTCAGCTGGGCCTGAATGTGAGCTCTGAGAGTCATGGCCTCCTGCTTCTCTGCCCGTGTCTGCTCCCCAGACCGCTCTGTGATTCTCGTGTTTCGGAGTGTTGGACTCGTGTCGATGTGCGTGCAGTGTTATGTTAGGGAGACTGTCCCAGCCATCCCCTTCTCAGAGACGGACACCTGGATACATGAAAAGCATGTAAGCAGGAGCCCAATCTTTTCCTCCTCCAGGAAACAGCCTGTCGCTTCTATCCTTCATCTAGACGCTACATGGTAAATATCTCTCCCTTGCACTTTCTAGTTTGGCAGCACAGGCCACCCTTCTACAGTGCCCCATCGTTCTGCAATTAGAGGCAATCAACAGAGTCATAGCATCTTTCCTTTCAGACGATTCTTTCTGTGCACTCTGTAGCGCGCAGCAGGGATGTGTTGCCTCACTTTCTTTCACTGATGTGCCACTGTTCATCCATAACAGTCCTATTCAAACATTTTCATACCGAGGCCCCTTTGAATAAAATTATTGTTTCTGCCCCCCCACACCTAAGGATTGGGCCAAAGGGTGTTCAGGGGGGTTACGGGCTCCTTAAAATATAAGAATATTGTCTACTGCTTATATTTTCTGTTAAAAGCAGTCACCTTAATCCTTTTATTTTATATTAGAAACAGTCTTCTTAATCCCTTTTTAGCGAGTCTGCCCCTCCCCCTCCACATCCTACGGTTTGAAGACCATTGATCCACAACAATGTGCTGTTATGAGAATACGTAGGAACAGAGGTGCACCTTTCTCTGCAGCATATACCTGGACCCACTGAGCTACCGTATCATTTCCAATTAATCAGGGCATCCGGGACTTGCACGGATAACGATGGGCAACAGCGCAGTTTAGGGGACACTGTAAGCGAACGCCAGCCTGCCCCAGAGTTGCCCACCCACAGGTTCGACAGGACTTCTTAAGCTCTTTGGCCACATGAAGCATCCGTGTATTTAGAGGAGCAGTAGGACCAGCAGTGGCAGAACATTGCAACGGCTGCTTCTTATTCCAAGGTGTTGCTCAGATATGACAGCAATGACTTAAGGATGACACACTGCTGCACATTCGGACACAAGGATTTCTCATAGGATATTGGGCCTCATATGACACAGTGCAGCGAAAGATGGCACTATGCCTTCCAATTTCTCACCACGGTACTGTCAATTTAAGAAGCAAGAATGAGAAATGTCGCTGGAGTGCCTAATGTGCCGGGATAACTGTATAATCAGGAAACTACCATCTTATGCCACGGTGCTGCAAGTGGTATACACATACTGCGAAATATTCCAGAATTCTGTCAATTTCAGAGTGCTACTCAACATTCATTATGCCAGAAAACAGTCATTATCATTAGGGATTGCGTAAATGCATTGCGCCTGGTGCCTCTCAACATCAGGGATGGGCTAAAATATTTGTTTGTATATGTAGGGAACAGGTCCAGGGTACACGCAGGTGAACGGCATCCCTTTTTCAGAAGGGCAGACGTCACCCCCCATGGGTGTTTATGAGGGCGGAATAAAAGCAAATGCTACCCTGATGCCCTTAATTCAATTAATGGTTTAGAGAGCATGTTCGAACAACCAAATCCTGTTCCTCTAGTTACCAGGAGGAGGCTTCAAGACCACATGAAAGTACCATGAAAGTAGGCATCTGATTTTCCTTTGTGGGGCCTATTTGGATAAAGATTCTTTGGTTTAATAGGTGGCAGGGGTGGCCCATTCCTAATGGGCAAAAGGGCGTTGACCCACCGATTTTGGACGAGCCTCCAAGCCAGCCCAACGAAAACACTAAGCACTCGCTCTGCTGTAACAAGCAGCACATGGCGTCCTCCTGGACTGGCTTGAACTGTCAAAGGGACATGCTGCTTCCCTTTGACAGGTCCAATGTGCCATGCAAGCCTAGTGGTGTTTTGTTTCCCTAGCCTTGCATGGCCCAATGGGGAGGGAGGCAGGCTGGGGTAGTGCAGCCCTGAATGTGCACCTGCACCGCACTGCACATTCAGAGCTCCTGGGGCTGCGGTGTGTGGGAATAAGAGTTATGAATGATGTTAATGTGTATGGGTGCGTGAGTGAATGTGTTTGAATGCGTGAAAAATGCACCCCCAGCACATAAATGAGGGTCCCACCCCCCCGGCCCAGTGAATAGGCTTCTGATTTGGGGGTGCCCCAAGTCAAAGGCCCACTCACCAGCACACTGAGTGCTGCTAACAGTGCTGGTGAGCGAGCTTTTGATTTGGGGTTAAATCAGAACAGATGCCCACTAACCAGCAAGGTGCGTGCCACCCAATATGCTGGTGAGAGGGCCCTTGATTTGGGGATGAATCCAATTAAAGGCCCACTCACCGTGCTGTTGAGCAGGCCTCTGACTTGGCGGAAACTCCTCCTTCACACCCCACCATGGTGAGCGGTCCTCTGATTTGGGGATGTGGCGGGAGGGGGTGCATTTTTTACTATGCGTCAATGTTAAGGGAAACATGATAGCATGTTTGCTTTAAAGCATGTTGCCCGGCAAAAAATGCCATGTCACAGGCAGAAAGCGTAACCAGACTGGCTGCAGCAATGCAGTCCAGTCTATCGACGTAACAACACTTATCATGCTTGCAGAAAACATAACCAGACTAGCTGAAATAATGTAAGCCAGCCGACCCATAAAATAACACTTACGTTTGCTTTAACCTTGATGCCCACTAAAACATGCCATGCCCGACTCAATAGACGTAACTAGACTGGCTGCAGCAACGCAGTCCAGTCTAACCATGTAAAAACATATTTCATGCATGATAAGTGTTACTAAGTGTGTAAACAGGCATTTTGGTGTATACTGTCCAGCCGTTTCTTACTGTGGCATTACATTTTTATAAAGCAATCAATGTAACTGTTATAACGTAGTTAGAATAGCATTTTGGTGTAGCAAGTCCCGCCATTTATTACTGTGGCATAACATTTGTACTGTGCATTTATGATAAAGCAAGCATGTTAATTGGTATTATGTGGCTAGAGCTGCAATTTCGGTGCAGCCAGTCTAGCCATTTCTTACTTTGTTATCATATTTTTAATCTGCATCTATGATAGTAAAGCAAAGGAGATAAGTGTTATTACATGTCAAGCATGTTGTATTATTGTGGCATGGCATTTTTAATGGCAAAGCCAACAGGAGTATGTTTTTATGCAAGTACGGGCATACATTGGCAGAGCCAGCTTGGACATGTTTTCTTATAGTATCATTACTGGCATTATGCACAAGCAAACATGTTGTTTATATACTGTCAAATAATGTGGGGAACGGCACCATGAAAATGCGTTGGGAATTTTTCTGTGTACTGTTGCTGCTTGCATCTATTCGATTTTTTCATGTTACCCTATAACACCAATTTCAAAATGTCTGACTTTTTACTCAATTTTACACAAAAATTGTGTTGCAATACACCATTTTAACCTATTATTAAAACAAATGTTCTCAGTGGTGAGAAGTCCCTCGCACCCAAAGTTCCCTTTATTGGCTTGGGCTCCCTCACTCGCTTGGTCACTTATGCATATGTGTCGCAAATATTTACACCCATTCAACTAAAAAATTCACCAGCCGACGCAGATAGGTGCATACCTTTTATACTTTGCCAGAAATATTATAGAAACATCTCCTGTTGGCTCACCGGCTTGTTTTGTTGTACTGTAAGTATGGCCTCAATAGTATTGTATTTAACGATATTTGGCACAGACAAACTAGACATGCTTCCGAATTTCAGTGGCCAGTTCATGGTAGTTTTGAAATTGCCTGTATAGAGTACTCAGAGTCTATATTGTTGAAGAAAAAGGATAGGCCTGCAGCATTTGATGTAATTAAGGATTGGAGAAAGGAAGCTATGCAGCAATTTAAGAGTAAAGAAAAACATGCACGTCGACATATGTCTAATACTGAAAAAGCATTATAGTATGATCAACAGAAACAGTCAGAATCTGTTAGAAGTATGGATAGGGCTTTTCAACTTGGAATACAGAAAATATATCCGTGTTAGGATTTTCATACCTCAGACGAGCTAATCGATAATCTATTGAATGAGCGTAGGACTGTTGCCACTGCACCACCTCCTTATGTGACTCTCCCTGTTGTTTTACCTCTTCCCGCTGTTGCACCTCCTCCTGTTGTTGTTCCTTTTCCTCCCGTTGTTGCTCCTCCTCCAGCTGTTGCTCCTCTTCCTGTTGCTGTTTCCGCTTCTGCATCCTCGCCCTTACCGAACATTGCCATTCCCTTAATTCCATCTTTACCGCCAGCGTAGTGTCTCCACTACCTATTGAACAAGATTTGTTTGAACTTTCTTTTCCAAGTGGTTCTACTCCACTTGTAGCGATTGAACAGGCGAGTGCTGATTCACGAATAGTGACTCGTGGTACAGTATCCAAAGCTAGAAAAAGAGAATTGTATGCATGGACTAAGAAATATATAGAATAGGGTGAAGAATCAGCTGTTTTAGTTGCGATTTCTGTCCAAGAAAGTATTCCAGAACAGGCTATTTTGATAGAGGGGATGGGAACGCACGTAGATGATATTTGGAGTGATTTGACGGACATGAATGTTCCACAGGGGTTGAGGGATTTGAATTCCCTTGCCCAATCAAGGGACACTGCGGAGAAAGTACATGAGCAGATTGAGAAGGTTTTTGAGTTTAAAAGGGAGCTAGATCGGTTACAGAATGATGAATTCGATGGTAATAGATTGGAAGCCTCATATATGCAGAAACAATTTCTTCCTTCATTGAAGCCAATGAGTGAAGAAACACGCATTTGCACAAGGGACGCTCTCAGATGGATTTCGGATGTTTCAATTTCTCCCATTCAAGTGCATGACACGTTTAGTCAGTATGCTCCGGTAATACAAAGGAAGGTGTTACAGGTGATGGTAGAGTATCTACAAGATGAGTTTATGAAGAGAAAGGTTTGTTGTCCCACAGATTTGATGGTCATTTATAAGAGAGCATTTTCGCCTGATACTGCTTTGACTACTTTGTCACTAGATTTAGCTTTGTTGCTTAATAAGCTTTCAGAATTGCCTACTTTACAATTGCCAATGAGGGAGGTTCCTCCAACATTTGTTCTCAAAGTAGAAATTCCGGCTGATGCTGCAGCAGGCACACCAGCCACTACTATTGAAGCACACTATGTCTCACAGTTTGTGCATGTCCCATTTTCTAGACAGGAAGTGAATACCATTAGACAAACAATTCCAGATAATAGGAAGAATCCAACATGATTTTATAAAGAAATTGAATCTGTCTTGCATTCATCAGTTTTCACGGTGGGTGATATAGATTTGATGTTCCCTGTGATCCTACCTGCTGATTTATGGAAACAGATTAGAACTGTAGATGATCAGGCAGGGCTGAGTGACACATGGGTTAGCTTGGTATGGATAGATTGAGAAAGGAATGCTGGTGAGAAACCGCCACAGGTGATATTGACACTGCCAGACAGAATAGTAACTAAATTGAAGACTTTGGTTCTAGAGATATAATAGTTTGGGACAAGCTTATAGCTCGCATACAGGGGAAATCTGAAGGCACTACCCAATTTTTTAATCGGTTCGGGCAAGTGTTTTCAGATTTTAGCGGTCAGGACTTAAGTACTGAGTCAGGAAAAAGGCTGTTTGTAGACAAATGTGTGTGTGGATTGTTGCCTGATATCCAATCACAAATTATGACTTCCGAAAGGGCCTGGCAAGCTAAATCGCAGTTAAGTATTGCATATGGCTCAATATTATGAGAAAAGGGTTAATACTGAAAAAGAGAAGATAGAAAAGAAGAAGGGAGACTTGAAAACAAAAGTTTTGTTGCAGCAAATATTAAGAGGAACCAGAGGTGGGAATACACAGTTTAGAGGTCAATTTGCACCACAGAGTAATGCGCAAATGGGTCCTGTACACATGAATCAATGTGCTTATTGTAGACAAGAAGGTCATTGGCTAGCACAATACCGGATCCTTCAGCAGCGATCGAATAACACATATGGTACCATGGGTAGACGATCCAGAAGCCCTCCTGGGATAGGGGGCCCTGGTAGAAGTCATGTTCACTCAGAATCAAAAGTCATTTTTACAGGATAGTCAGCAGCATAGTATTAATAATGGAAACATTTTTGATAATCCTTCGACTGTTTATTTGTCTGAGGATCTTGCATTTGATGATGTACTGTTCCGTTACGACAGCCCGAAGAAGAGTCTGGAACCAGTACCTATTCCAGTTGAATAGACAGGGACCTATGTTGCGATGAAGGTGGGGAATAGGAAGCATCTATTTTTGATAGATGCAGGAGCACAGAAGTGTTCCGTTGATCATTGACGGGTTCCAGATATTCCACTGTCAGGGCTGAACAACATTTTTGTAGGGTTCTCTGGTACACCAGTGGTTAGTCCAGTTTCTAAGCCGGTACCGATTTCACTGGGGCCATTCACCGATTCATGTCCATTTCTTTTGACGATGAATTGTGGCGAAACTTTGTTGGGATTTAATCTGTTGAAAGAATTGAATGCTGTAATTTACTGTTTTCCGGATGGAGTGCATCTAACGATTTCACCTCAATGAATTTCTGTTTCACAATTCTTGACCAGGCCTTTACTGACTGAATTGGATAAGGTTCCGGCATGTTTATGGGCGGTAGATAATAATGACATTGGTATTTTGCAAATTGAGCCTGTTAAAATTGTGTTGAAACCAGGTGTTAAATTGCCACGTATTCCACAGTATAAGAATTCAGTTGCCGGTGAACAAGCTTTGAAGAGTATAGTTTCTGATTTTGTACATTGAGGAGTGATTGGGGAAATTGCAGGAAGTTTGTGTAATAGTCCAATTCTACCAGTGTATAAGGAAGAGGATAATGTGATTCCTTTCCATTTTATTATTGATTTGCTCGCTATTAATAAAATTGTTGCTCCACAATTTCCTATTGTGCCTGATGTGACTACAATATTGACAATTATTCCAGCTACTCATTTTAGTGTGGTGCTTTCTTTAGTATTCCTGTGCATGTTGACAGTAGATATTTGTTGGCGTTCACCCTAGGGGATTCTCTTTTACATTTACACGTGTGCCACAAGGGTACACTGAGAGTCCAAGCACTTATAGTAGAGCTTTGAAGGAACAGCTTGATACACTTGAATTGTCTTCCGCCTGTATGTTGTTGCAGTATGTTGATGATCTTCTTTTAGCTGCAGATTCAGAAGTTGCTTGCAAAGAAGGCACTGTGTTGCTGCTTATCCATCTAGAAGAACATGGGCATAAGGCGTCATTAAAAAAGTTTCAATATTGGCAACAGGAGGTCGCCTATCTAGGCTATCTCCTGTCAAAGGAGGGGAGAAGACTGACACCTGAACGTATACAAAGCATCTCTAGTATGTCTGTCCCAAATACACAGAAAGAGGTCAGAGCCTTGATAGGCTTGGCTTCATACTGTAGACAGTGGATCCCTAACTTTTCATTAATGATAAAACCAATGTTGGCATTGACAAAGAAGGGTATTTATTTGCCTTTACCGTGGAGCATGGATTGCCAGAAAGCTTTTGATCTGCTCAAGGTTGCGTTGTGTTCAGCACCAGTTTTGGGCACACCAAATTATGACAAGGCCTTTATTTTGTATGTGCATGAATGTGATGGATGCGCTTTGGCTGTTTTAACGCAGGAGCATGGAGGAAAGAATAGACTGTGCAGTTATTTTTCCTCCACGCTTGACCCTGCTGCATGCGCTTTGCCGATATGTTTGAGAGCTGTTGCTGCTGCCACTGCATCTGTAAAACAAAGTGAGCCTATGGTTCTGGGTCACTCCTTAACCGTGATGGTACCTCACTCTGTAGACGTTCTATTAAACAGAACACAGATGCAACATCTCACATCAGCATGACTAACAAGGTACAAGATGATTCTATTTGCACAGCATATCCAAATTAAGAGATGTTGCTCATTAAATCTGGCCGAACTATTGCCTCTTCCGCAAGAAATTGCATGCAGTGACAAGATGTCACATGACTGCCTCTATACCACAGAGCAAGAAATGAAAGGCAACATTGATTTAACCGATACACCCTTAAAGAAACCACAAGGGGAGCTGTTTTGCGATGGCTCCTGCTTTAAACTTCCGGATGGTACATCCACTGCTGCGTATGCAATCACCACTTTAAGCACGATAGTGGAAACCAAAAGAATTCCGCATAATTCTGCGCAGGCCGCAGAGATTATTGCATTGACCAGGGCTTGTGAACTTTCCAAAGGGCTTAGTTTGAATATATATTCGGATAGCCAGTATGCCTCTGGGGAAGTTCACAACTTTGGTCGACTATGGGCAGAGAGAGGTTTCTTGACCTTGCATGGAACTAAGATACAACATGGTACCCTGATAGTTCAGCTACTTTCAGCACTTGCGCTTCGTACCCAGTTAGCAATAATGAAGTGCGCAGCACACCAGAAAGTAACAGATGATGTGGGAAAAGGAAACGATTTTGCTGACAGAATAGCCAAACGGACTGCCACCGATTTGCATTCCAAAATGTATATAACAAAATAGGTCACCAACACTTGTGTAATAGATGTAGGAATTAGTTGCATAAAAGATATTCAGGCTGACGCTACTCCAGATGAAATCAAACATTGGGCTGAGAGTCCAGCAAGTTTAGATGATGAGGGTTGTTGGGTAGACACTGAGAATCAAAAATGGATGCTGCTCAATGCTTATGTCACCGCTATGGTTACGATGGCTCATGGTAGCAATTTGAAATGGCCAGATGCTTTACCGAAAGCTCTATTGTCCATACAGATGACCGCACAGTCTAGGAAAGAGCCCTCTCCCTATGAGACAATCATGGGGAGACCAGCCAATATTTGGAATGTACCCAAACCCAAGCGGCTAAAAGATGTAGAGCATTTGCTACTTTCTGAGTACTGTGACCAGTTAACTTAAAACGTGTACTTGATTTATCAACAGGTGTGAGAATCCCTCCCAGTAAAATACGAGGGTCCAGGTCATCGACTCCGACCTGGCAACTGGGTGTTCAGTAAATCATTTGAAAGAGCCTCCTGTCTCGCACCTCGCTGAGGAGGACCGTATCAAGTCCTCTTGGCCACAAAGACCGCTGTATGAGTGGAAGGGAAATGACACTGGATCCACGTAACGCACTTCAAGAAGATACGTTTCTTCTGCCCTACGACAAAGGGGAAGAGAAGGAAATTGTTCACTTTGATACTCATCATAAGCCTGTTTTGCCTACGGAAATCCTTCCTGAGCCTGTTGGACCTGGGGAGACTACTGCTTTCCCTTCAAGTTCTTCTTTGGACCTTTCTTCACCATTGAGAAATCTTGCTTCCACTTCATCACTTCCTTCAGGAAGCGACAACACTCTGTTCACAGATTTCGCCGTACCTGGAGTCTTGAGGTACGATCTGCATCTGAGACACCAGACTTACAGCACAGCATCCACTGTGCCCACAAAGAATCATAGTTGAGCCAGTCCCTTGTCACTCCCTCCCTGAAAAATAAAAAAGAGGCAGGGACCGGCAAAAATACCTTCAAGCAAGATATGCCACATGGTCAGGAGCCACCAATGGATGAACTAAAAGAGCCTAACGGAGAGGCTTCTAAAAGGACTCTGAGAAACAATGTCCTTTCCTAAATCCACTCATGTGGAGCAAGCTATTGGTTTCGTGGCTGATAAATAATCTGTTCATCGAAGACCATGGTCCTTGAGGACCCACTGTTCTTTAATCATAGTGCTGGTCTGTTTCATAGTTATATTTACGCTTGGGTTCTGGTACATAGAAAAGGTACATCCACTTGATAATCTGTTACCCACTGAAATAATCTCCACTGTGGCTCCACCTTTCGTGCATCTGCACACTCTTCCTCCTCGAGACTCCCAACATAGACAGGGTTATCATAATAACACTCTCTTAATGATCATGAGTGCAATCCATGCGATTCTGAACAGAACAAACTGCTGGGTGTGTTCACACTTGCCACAACACGCGGAAAAGGGACTGGGCTGGCATATTCATCCTCTTCCTCTAACTACTGCATGCTACGCTTCGCTCAGGGCATTATTCTTTGGTCGTTGGAATGATAGTATTTCTGTGAACTTCAATGAGACTGATCTGAATGAATTTGAAAAGCGAGTCTTAACACCTCTGGGATGTTCTCTCTTTGCAAATAGAAGCAAACTCAATGTTGCTTCTATTAGGCTTTCTGGTATACTCTCTGGACCTTTTCAGTCATTGATTTCCTTCAAGATGGCTCCCGTAGGCAACCGGGATGCCATGCCTCCTTCCTATACTATTAATCATAGCCCCAACTCTGTTTCTTTCTGTATACAAAGGGAAGGTTCTCAGCCAAAGGGTGCATTCGAGGGTTGTACTAACATTGCAAATCTAACCAGTGAGGACAGACCTTTGTATGTAGGAGACCCCATTTACTTTGTTTGTGGCAATGAGGCCTATCCTTGGTTACCTACAGATTGGCAGGGTACTTGTTATTTGGGTATCTTGTTACCAGGGGTATACGTGGCTACCACCACTGAAGTCTCTAGAGCTCGTCCAAGGCGGGATGAGAATGGTGACACACCTTGACAAGTCATGGATGATGTAGCAAAATCCTTTGTGCCATTTTGGGGACAGATAATACATTCTGAGGATATTACAAGACTAGCAAGGGTACTGGAAAAAACCATCAATAGGACCACTGATATTTTGTACAACATGATGCTAGAGCAAAGGGCAATTTGGTTAGTAGCCCTTCAAAATAGAATGGTGTTAGAAATGATTCTAGCTGAGCGTGGTGGGGTATGCAAATGGTGGGATCCGCAGGCTGTGTTTTTGTACCAGACTCCTCCCATACCATATTCAAGGCAATTCAGAATCTACATACCTTGAGTACTGAAGTGCATGTCCCAGAGGGAAACTGGAATCTTAGTACTTGGTTCTGGGACTTGTTACAATCATGGGGTTGGAAGATTTTTACAGTCTTAATGGTGATTCTTGGTATTCTTCTGTTCCGTTGTTGTTGTGTACAATGTCTCCCTGTCATATGTTCCATGATAGGAGGATGTTGTGCACAAGCCGTAGGTTCACTAGGACCTAGGATACAAGTGCCTGAGAAAACAACCAATGCCTTAGTAATGCAGGATATTACCATCAAAGAGATGATGGAAATTGATGTTTTTGAGGAATGTGATTCAGGATGTAAAGACATTTATCCATGGTTCTTGAATAATACGAATGTTTGAGTAAATGCTCTTGGCTTAGGCCAAAAGGAGGGTTTGTTAAACCATATTTGCATAAATACCACCTGATTATGAACATTGGCCTAAAACATTCATATTTGTATTAAAACCTATGATTAACTCGATTTAGATATAATTGACTTCACCGCCATCTTGAAAACATCCGCCATTTTGATCCCAACTCCTGCTGTCTGTTCAGAAATGATTAACCATGTTTTCAGCTGTCACTGAGCAGAATGACCTTTGAGCCTATGTCAACACTAGGACTGCCAAAAGCAGAAATGTTTGTCCTGTGAAAAGAGACCTTGTAGTTAAAATGAACTCCCATTCAAAGTGTTATTTGTGTCTATAGACTCATCCTCTTTCAAACAACAACACACAAAGCAAAGCAACTACGGGCCGTGTGTTTTGGAAGAAATCCTTTATGCATCTCTTGGAACAGGACTTATCCTAAAGCTCAAGAAACAAGGAAAGATCTACACAGCTGAATACAATAAAGTTTGCCAGTATTGTATCTTTAAGGAACCTTGGAGCCACAGTGAACCTAAATTCAAGTGTTGTCTGCATCAATAGCTTCAGCCGTACACAAACATCAGAACTAAATGGCAGACAAACTAAAACCATGTGCCCTAGCAATCAATTATTGAATTCGTTTTTTTAAACTGGCCTTCATCACCATTGAATCTCCAAGGATAGGACAACATGTCAAAAGTGTAAACTCACATTGTTATATTTGTCATTTGAACTGGGCACAAACACAAATTTGTAACTTAGTTTGGAGAAGGGCTGGGCAATGACCAGGACTGTGTATAAATACTGCATGCTATGTGATGGCCAGTACTCTCACCCCTCACTGTGTCTGCTGGTACACACTGCAAGGCACTTGGGAGCCAGATAGCTGTCTGCTTTGATATTTGTATCTTTACAGAATAAAGTTAAATTCATAACTTTGACTTTGTGACTGGTGGTTCAATTTTTGGTGGTACTAAGCCTCAATATTCCTTGCTGATCTATCACTGTAACCACATCTAGACTTCCCCTCCTTTGGCCATTGAATGTCTTTATGCCCATGTTTCTGATGTTCTCTGTACTGTTTGGGTATTTTTAGACATTTTCTTTGCCGTTTGGAACTGTTCAGCCTGTAAGCATTGTATGATCCTTTCAAATGTGAAATATGCTGTAATACATGTAATCTGCCATTTATCAAGCAGACTTGACTCTGCATCCTACCTCATGCTGCATATGACTGTTCCAGGGTGATGGTGAGAGGTGAAGTATCCATACAGTCGGTTGCTCGGGTGAATGCCAGGAATCAACCTCTGGTTTTCGCCACCATGAAACATAATGAGCACCTGGAAATCCACTCCCTGCACTACACTGTGGTGTTCCCTGATTTTCGTGGTGCATGGGCAGTGCAAGCACTGCCAGGGAAGCAAGGTGTCCAGTGGATAACCATAGATGATTGGATGCCAGTAGGTGGAGGAACAAGGAAGAGATGAGAAGCAGGCAGGCAGGAGGCCAGAGAGAGACTGAAGCAGGCGAAGGGGCAGAGAAAAATGGAGGCTAGCAGGAAGGCAGGCAGAGCGACAGAGAAAGACCAGAGATAGGCAAGCAGGCAGGGGACAGGAACGGGACTGGAGACAGGCAAGCGGGGGTCCAGAGAAAGATTGGAGGTGGGCTGGAAGACAGGCAGAGTGCCAGAGAAAGACTGGAGGTAGGTAGGCAGGCAGGCTTGCATGGGCAGGCAAAAGTACTGTAGGCAGGCAGGCATGGGCCAGGTAAAGAATGGAATCAGGCAGGAAGGCAGGCAGAGGGCCAGAGAAAGACTGGAGGTAAGCAGGCGGGCAGGGGCAGGGAAAAGGACTGGAGACAGGCAGGCATGCAGCGGCAGGGAGAAGTACTGTAGGCAGGCAGGCATGGGCCAGGGAAAGACTGTAGGAAGGCAGAGGGCCAGAGAAAGATTGGAAGCAGGCAGGAAGACAGGCAGAGGGCCAGAGAAACACTGGAGGTAGGCAGGCAGGCAGAGGCAGGAAAAAGAACTGTATGCCGGCAGGCATGGGCCAGGGAAAGAATGGAGGCAGGTAGGCAGGCAGGAGGCCGGAGAAAGAATGGAAGCAGGCAGAAAGTCAGACAGAAGGCCAGAGAAAGACTGGGGGTAGGAAGGCAGGCGTGCAGGGGCAGGGAAAAGGACTCAAGGCAGGCAAGCAGGCAGGCATGCCGAGGCAGGGAAAAGTATTGTAGGCAGGCAGGCAGGCATGGCCCAGGGAAAGAATGCAGGCAGTTAGGCAGGCAGGGGCCCAGAGAAAGATTGGAAGCAGGCACGAAGGCAGGCAGAGGGCCAGAGAAAGACTGGAGGTAGACAGGCAGGCGGGCAGGGGCAGGGAAAAGGACTGGAGGCAGGCATGGGCCAGGGAATGGATGGAGGAAGGTAAGACAGAAGCAAACGAATATACAGAACCTGGGTAACAATAAATGGAGCATTAAGATCCCCCGAACGCTTCCAGACGTTGGTTTAAGGGGACCACCTGCAGAGAAATAAGACTCTGCTTTCCCGGGTGCATTGCAATTGAAACAGGGAACACGTTCTACACTGCACATGCCCAAAAGTGAGGTGCCGATCCCCCAAACCTGCGCCTGAATGATGGCTGCAGCCTGGACGCTGCTGCAGCCGCAGGTATGTATCTCTCAAGCTGAGCCACGTGACAGCTTCTAGACACAGTGCTGAGGCCGATACACAGCAGGTAAGTGGACAAGTCGCATGACACTGTTAAACTGTATGTAAAAGAACATGCTTGTGTTCGTTTAAAGTCATACATGTAGAAAGGGTTCATAAGTAAAGAAAGCAAGTAACAGTTGAACATTGTGGGCACTATGCTGGCTTAATGAAAACAACCTTGAGTGTTTATTTTGTGTTGTAAAATAGGCATAACACTGTAATGTACACGCGAAAAGCCATTTCCCTGCTGTGTATATAGATGCAAATTGGTCGGCTCTGTTCCTATTGTTATCCCTTGTGCAGTGTTGTACAAAACTGTCTCTAAGTGTTGTGCTGATTTCTATTCATGTGTCACGTTTGTACTTTTTGGGGTCCAGTATTCATTTGTGCATTCACTTTGACTTGCCTGGAATGTGCATTCTGATGAGTTCCTGCCATTTAGTATTTAGTATTTGCTTCCCATTCCCAGTCTGCCTATGCCAGGCTGGGCTTACCCTATGTAGTCTAGAACTCAGGTAGGGATCCTAAGTAGCCCATACACCGCTTTCCCCACCTCTAAGCTTGTGGGGGCACAACATCATCAATGTCGCCAAATCTCCCTGCTGGGCTGTGTGGTATGCTGCACTTCCCTTCCCCTGCTCAGTAAGGTGAAGGCTTCAAACAGTGGGCAGAGTGCACCAGGGTTCAAGTCGAGGGTACACTCTGGGGGACAGAGTCCCCCCACTTTATTCAGAGGGGGGACTCCCCCCCCAGGTAAAAGAGAAACATTGGATGTACTCTTTGAATTCATGAATTAAAGCAGACCTTGACCGCAGTCGTTAGGTTTGGAGCCGGACATTTCACCACTGCACTATATAACCGATCAAAAATAACAAACAACTAAAGGTGAAATATCCCATTTCGGTACTGCAAGACCCAGGGAAAACATTTGTAGTGGTTCTTGGAGTTTAAAACATGCACACCTTTCAACGTTTTCAAAAACACTACTAGAAGAAAATATCCTGTCTTGGTTTTGTGTGTGTGTTGATTTTATGAAAGGCAAATGCCATTTGTCTGGGTTCAATTTGGGTGGTTATGAAAAGCCAATTTAATAAAATGTGCATATTACACCTTGATATGCTAATTTCTGGCGACGTCACATCCCATTGCGTTTGTTGATGAGTCCCCCCACTTCAATTTTTAGGACTTGACCCCTGGAGTGCACAATGTTTGCTGGTACCACCAACTGTGGAGGCCACGCTCCTGGGATGCACTCCTTTCATGCAATTTCCCGTTCGAGTTTTTTTTTACGCCAAAGCCTGATCATACGTCCAGATACTCGCTCATTCGTCGAGCATTTCCTAATTTGTATAGTTACAGAATTTGGAGTTCAGAGGTGCTGCTGTTTGTTCACTCGCTCGCAGTTGGCAAGTGAGGTGAGTACCTGGGCATATTATGGCTGTATTTAGCAAATGAATACATCACACCTATACAAGAGGCAAAACGGTTGGTTTTTGCCAATGCCTTCTTTAAACTGCAAGGTACATTTTGTTTTCATGGGTCTGGGTGAGTGGCTGAAAGAAAGAAAGCATGCTGATGAGATAAAGCACATCTGTTTCCTCTATCTCACATGCACACGGTTGCTTCCAGTAAAGTCCGTTGATAACGACAGTACTTAGCAGCCCCACATTTGTGCACGAGGCGTAAGAGACTGGTGAAAACATCTGCTTTTCTAAAAACCTGTCAGGCACGGAGGCAAGCTGACAGTTTAGTTAAGTTGTTTGGATTCAATACATTCTAGCGGCAGTATTACTCAAAAGGTGTTTTTTTATAAAAACACCACAGGCACCACAAATTCTCAGAGCTGAAGCTGCCTTTGTGTGATTATATATGTAAAAAATATATATGCTACCCAAAATAGTCTGAGAAAACCGCCTGAATTGTGCTGTGCTACACCCTATAGAATTTCTCAAAATTAATTCGAGGTTTGGGCAAAACTACTTTGAGCAAGTTGGACCATTGGCTACATGTTATGTTATGTAAAAGGATATTTAACATAAAGGATATTTATACCGTGCACTGTCACCACTGGCATGGTCCCCATGTGCTAAGTTAATAGGACTGAGTGGGAGCAAAGAGCAAGAGAGCTGCGATATGCTATTGGCATCTTCAGTTTGGTTTACACTGTTCGCTGAGCTTAAGTGTGTTTTTCGGTTGGTAGCCTTCATTTGCTGTTGTGCTAAGCTATGTGTGGTTTGTTTTGTTGTTATGATTTAGTGAGGTGCTTGCAGCTTGGTGTGCTTTATAGGTATGGTTGTGTTTAGTTCAGAGTTAGAGAGGTATACGCAGAGGGTTGAGATTTTTTTATTAGTAGGGTTAATTAGTGGCATCACTAGATGGGGTGCATGCTAATCTTCACAATTCTATCTAGACGTGATGCATGCTAATCTTCAAAATTCTGTCTAGATGTGACTCAAGGCTACTCTTTACAATTCTGTCTGGATGTGACGTAAGCTAATATTCACAATTCTGTTTAGATGTGAAACTGGCTAATCGTCACAGTTCTGTCTATATGTGATGCAAGCTAATATTCAAAATTCTGTCCGGATGTGCCATAAGTTAATATTCACAATTCTGTCTGGATGTGACAAACGCTAATATTCACAGTTCTGTCTAGATGTGATGAAGGCTAATATTCAAAATTATTTCTGGATGTGACGCAAGCTAATATTCACAATTCTGTTTAGATGTGAAACTGGCTAATCGTCACAGATCTGTCTAGATGTGATGCAAGCTAATATTCAAAATTCTGTCTGGATGTGCCATAAGTTAATATTCACAATTCTGTCTGGATGTGACAAAAGCTAATCTTCACAGTTATGTCTAGATGCGATGCAGGCTAATATTCAAAATTATTTCTGGATGTGACGCAAGCTAATATTCACAATTCTGTCTGGATGTGACGATAGATAATCTTCATAGTTCTGTCTAGATGTGATGCTAGCTAATATTCACTATTCTGTCTAAATGTGGCACTGGTTAATTTTCACAGTTCTGTCTAGATGTGCCACAGGCTAATACTCAAAATTCTCTCTGTATTGACGTAAGCTAATATTCACAAATTCTGTCAAGATGTGATACAGGCGAATCTTCATAATTCTGTCTGGTTGTGACACAAGCTAATATTAAAAATTCTACCTCATCCATAACTGCCCAAAATGTAAACTGTGCTGACTAACCCAATTGGCTTGATGCAATTTACAGTAATCTTACACATTGAGGCTAGAATCAGAAGGCTACCTCATACAAGAGGGGTAAATGCTGACTATGGCCGGTAAGCAAAATGTAGGCCGAGTGCCTGGGAAGTAGGATATTGGGTAATGAGATGTGTGGGGTAGTTAATGGAGTACAGCAATATTTTTACCCCTACCTACACCATGTTTACCATATCAGTCACTTCTAGTTGACGGCTGCAGGCTTCGCAGGTGAACACTGTTGAACACCCTCTGAAGCTGATACTGTGGGAGCTGCCCTTTGCCTCAGGGCTCTTAGCCAGAGGGGGCAACAATGGGCAGGGGTGTTGCCGTACTGGGTTCACATAAGAGGGCAGAGCACCCAATCAGGGGTTGGGGAGGGGTGGGAGGTACAAGTAGGGAGATGGGGAAGGGAAGGAGCTGCAATGAGGCAAGATCCAGCCAAATGAAGTGAACTTTTTAAAAGGATCAGGGTGCACTTAGGAATGGAGAAATACACTCACCACAGATGGAACATTAGCAGATTTCTGCGCCGAGCGAACGGCAGGCATTATGGGCCCAGGGTGAACACACACAACTCATGCACCCAATCATTGGTAGGGGAGGGGTGGGTGGCAGGCTGAGAATAAGGAAGGAGAAGGTGAAGGGACAGAAATGAGCCGCGATGCGGTAAGATCTAGCCAAATGAAGTTAACTTTTAAAAAGCATCACTGGGAGCTTAGGAACAGAGAAATACACTCACCACAGTTGGAACATCAGCAGATTGTTGCACCAAACGAACGGCAGGCAGTATGGTCCCAGGCTGAACACACACAACTCAGGCACCAAATTAGGAATCGGGGGAAGGGTGTAAGGCAGGCAGGGATAAGGAAGGAGAAGGGAAAGGGAAGGAAAGGAGCCATGATGCAGAAAGATCCAGATGTGCACTAGTACCTTTGGGCATCTCTCAATTGCAGAATGGAATTACCCTAATTATTTTTTTTTAAACTTTTATTTTTATTGGCAGAGGTTCACAAGGTACAAACATCAAGGCAACAAGCATATGAAACATATAAAACATGGAGGTGCTCACAGGCTACCTTGTCAACATTACAGCAGTGACTACAATGTTTTACGAATAAAGAAGAAGACCTGAGGAGATCATGATGCAGGAGTGGTGGCCGGGGATAGACAGGACTCCGACCCGCCCTCGGACTGATTATTGAGATATGTGTTGAATTCATTCCAAATGTTCTTGGGGCGAGACTGGGCTGGCAGCATAGACAGATAGTCCTCTTCGCAATTCCGTGACCATGTAAGCAGGCCCAACCATCTCTGCGGGGTCGGGGGAGAGGGGCACCTCCAGCTCTGGAGTATACACTTCTTGGCAATCATACAACTTACATTTAAAAACTTTTTCAGGCGTTTAGTTTCCTCAGTGCTCCAAACCCCAAATAGGACTGCGAGGGGATCGGGATCGATAGTGGTTTCAATTACTGCACTAAGTGTCTTAAGAACCCCGTCCCAGAAATTGAACAAGTTCTGACAGGTCCAGAACATATGTAGATGATCAGCGTCCTCGGCCCCACAGCGTGGGCACAGGCGCACCTCAGAACGAGCAAACCCTGAAGTCCTCCGCGGTGTATAGTATAGCCTATTAAGGAGCTTATATTGCATGGCTCGGAAGCGGAAGTTAAGAGAGACTTTTTGGGTGTGGAGACACATGCTCTCCCATAGCTCGTCAGTTATCTCCAGGCCCAGTTCGTCTGCCCATTTGTTGCGAGCACCGAGGAGCGGCGTAGAAGGGGTGTCTTGCAGGATATGATATAATGATGAGATGACGCCCCGTGCACCGCCCGAGTTAGCAATGTACGCTATAGCCGGGTCGTCAGGGGGCTCATCAGGGAAAGAGGGCCACCTGGAGCGGAACGCCGCGCGGAGCCTGTAGTACTGGAGAGTTTCCAAGGGGGATCCAGTGTGACCCGGCTTCCAAGTCTGGGGATTTATGAATTTGCCCTCTGGATAGAAGTCCGATAATGCCCTATACCCCAGAGCCTCCCAATGGCGGGCCAAGGCAGCGTCTAGCGTGGGCTCCAACCCGGGGCAGGCCCACGCGGGCAGCCACTTGTAGTACGGGGAGGTCCCATCTGATGAGCCTAGTATGCGTGTCCAGGCAAACATGGTCGCAGCGATGGGGTCAACTGGGGAGTCCGGGGCGTAGTGTCGCTGTAACACTAGGGACATTAGATTAGTGCCAGCAGTTGCCAGCCGTTCCAGCTTAACATGAGGGCGCACCGGGGCGCCAGGGTACCAATGAGTGGCATATTGGGCTTGGGCCGCCAACCAGTATGTAGCAAAGTTCGGAGCAGCAATACCCCCTCGTCTGTATGAGAGTGCCATGTCAGTCCACTTCTTGCGGACCGCACCTGAATGCCAGAGGAATTGTGCGCAGAGCGTGTGCAATTTAGTGAAGTATGCCCTCCCAGGCCAAACGGGAATGTTACTAAAGGTGTAAAGGAGCTTGGGAAGCAGAATCATTTTAATCAGTGACAGCCGACCTGCAACGGATAACGGAAGAGTACGCCACCGTGAGATTTTAGCCTCTACTATCTGCGCTACCGCAGAGTAATTATCGGTGAGTAGGGTGGATTTAGTGAGGGATACATGTACACCCAGGTATTTAATGCCTTCAGGGGCCCAGCGCAGGGGATATTCGGAGACGGGCTGTGTGGTGGATTGAGTGAGCGGGAAAATCTCCGACTTGGAATAGTTAATTGTGAAACCGGAATGGGTGCCAATGCGGGTGACATCTCTCAGTATGGGATTGAGGTGAGTTGTGGGATCTCTAATGTAAAGTAGGACGTCGTCTGCGTAAAGGGATATAATTTCAGGCTCCTCTATCAATCTTATTCCCTTATGAGAGTGTCTAGAGCGGATATAGTCCGCCATTGGTTCTATCACTAGTGCGAAGAGAATTGGAGAGAAGGGGCAGCCCTGGCGGGTGCCTCTAGATAGCGTGAAGATCTCGGATGTTAGTGAGTTAACTCGAACCCGCGCAACCGGGGAGGTGTACAATAGTCTAATAAACCCTCTCATCTTTGGGCCAACCCCCATTGTCTCGAGGACAAGCCACATGTATTTCCAGGAAACCATGTCAAAGGCTTTCTGGGCGTCCAACGTGACCGCTACCGCCTGGGCGTTCTGATCTGTGCGGGACATGACATTGAACAGTCTCCTGATGTTGTGGGAGGTGGATCTGCCCGGGACGAAGCCCGCTTGGTCCTCATGCACCAGGTGCCTCATGATCGGCAAAAAGCGATTGGCAATGATTTTAGCAAAGATCTTTGTGTCAAGATTCATGAGGGAGAGAGGTCTATATGATCCGCACTCATCTTCAGGCTTACCTGGTTTGAGCAGCACTGTGATGACCGCTTCACGCATGGAGGGGGGGAGGATGGAGGCCTGGAGAGCCTCATTTCATACCTCTAGCAACCGAGGGGCCAGAATAGCTATGTGCTCGTGGTAAAAATCTGCGGTTAGCCCATCCGGGCCGGGTGCTTTGCCTTTGGGCAAGTCGGAGATGGACGACACTACCTCGTCTAGCGTAATCGGGGAGTCTAGCTGGTCCCTGGTCTGTTGGGAGATTTCTGTAGTGGGTATCTGCTCAAGGAGTTCGCGCATGCGTTGCTCAGTGTGTTCTACGGGCCTGGAGTAAAGGGAACTATAGAATGTAGTAAATATGTCTAGTATTTCCCGGTCCGCCCACCGAGCCTGACCAGTTCGATCTTTGATAGAAGAAATCTGCGTTCGGCCCACCTCCCCCTTTACAAGTGTCGCAAGCGTTTTCCCAGGCCTGTCGCCCTCACCATACCTCCTGGCGGCCTGAGGGCGGCTGAAGTAACGGACTTCGGAGGTGGCCAGTGTGTTATATACCTTAAGTTCATCAGAGATTCGGGCAAGAATGGTGGGGTCAGAGCCGGTAGTGTTGAGCTGCTCAAGTTGTTTCAGTTTGGTCTCAGAGCGCCCCAGAGCAGCCCTAATGGCCCTCAAGACCCCGGCCTCCCGGGAGATGGACATGCCCCTTATATATACCTTGAAGGCCTCCCATCTGATCGCGGCAGTCGTGTCTCGAAGTGAGTTAAGTTCAAAGAACGATCCGATGTCAGCTAGTATTTCGGACTTAAACACGATGTCTTTTAGGGCTTCGGACTTGAAGCGCCAGGTGCTGGCAGTTGGAGCAGGAGTGCCCAGTCTTAGGGACAGTGTGATTGGAGCGTGATCAGAAAGCGTGCGGGCCAGAATGCCCGCACCCTCCACCCCGCCCATTACCTCGCTGGAGGCCAAGAACAGATCTATCCTGGACGAGCTGTCGTGCACCGATGAATAGTAGGTATATTCCCGCTCCTGGGGATGGAGAGTTCTCCAGGCGTCACAAATATTGAGCGACTGCATATGGCTCCGTAGCCTGCGCGCCGCGCGAGACATTGCTCTGGGACCCGTGGCCGTTCTGTCCAGAACAGTGTCCAATATAAGGTTCAGATCCCCTCCCCATATGATATGCACCCCCACAAAGCCCAGAAGTATGGTGGCTATTGTGTCAAAGAATTCCGGAGAGTCCACGTTGGGACAGTAGGTGTTAACGAGTAGATATTCCCTCGCAGCTAGTGTGCAGTGCAGTATAACGTAGCGGCCTTCGGGGTCGATGTAGCTTTTATGGAGCCCAAACTTAATTGATTTGTGAATAATCGTGAGAACACCCCTTGATTGGGTGGAATAGGAAGTGTAAAATCTGGCGGGACCCCATGACGGGGCAACTGCCCTTGGTATAAGTCCATTGGAGTGTGTCTCCTGTAAAAGCAGGATTTTACAGTTATGCCTGTTGGCATACGCCATAATCTTGCGGGCCTTGGTGTGGTTGCTCAACCCCCGGACGTTCCAGGACATTATGACAGTAGACACTTCAGTGGTAGCCATCCCCATCCACAAACTTCATCCTTAATGAACATCCCAACACAAATGACCATGTGAGCTCCCCGAGTAAAAACAGCGTGTGCGCTTGTGCCACCTCAGAATGCACCTCGCGAAACCTCGTATGCCTTTTTGAGAAACAACCCCATTTCCACCCCCCACCCGCACCACCAACCATGAATCAGCAGTGTAAACATCACCCACCCCTGAAAGCGCGCAGATGGGCCCAGACCAACCTGGCCCACACTTCCCCAAGGCCCAACGGGGGCCAACACATACCAACAAAACAGCAGAGAACAGTGCAATCGCAATGGGGTGCGCCGTTGCCACGCACTAGCACGCTTAGAGCCAAATGGCTCTGTTGCAAAACGAACAGTGGCAATGGACTCATAACGCAAGTCCCGACCCGCAAGGCGGGAAGCCGGGGGATCGCGCACGAGCCTCTGCGGTTCCTGCAGCTACTACAACAGTGTCGATAGTCACCCAGCACCCACCCCCTGTGTCCCAGAGTGGGGCATTGGGCCAGTCTCAAAAAGGCAAAAGGGCAAAAAATCTGCCATTGTGAAATTAGAAATAACAATAGGGCAGCAAAGTATTGACACATTGGTTTCGCATATCGCATCATAAAGGTCCCCAGAAGGATGGGTGCCTGAACACTGTGGCAAGGGCAATCAGCAGACACATAGACCATCCCAGGGGGGGAGCTGGCCCCAGATTAAACATCTGGCTCACACGCAAGCGCAACGCCTACAGCAGGTGGCAGGATAGAGTGACACATCGTGGCGAGCCACCCGGGCATAGCACGAAACAACATGCACTGAGCGGGGCCCAGCTCTATGACATACAAAGTGTTCGGATAATAACAGGGTCAGTCGCCGCCCCCCAGCCACTGAGGGAGGCCGGCGTAAAGGACAGTTCCCGGCAGTATGAGAGATGGGTGGCCAGTACCAACAGTTCGTGGCCGAGCCCCGCCCCAGGCAGTAAGCAGTAATAACATGTAATTACAGAACCAACAAATGCAGACAGTATCCCCACTCCATGACACCCAATTATCTTTCATCAGCGATGGCATCTCCGGGGCCCTGAAGCGGTATCTGCATCTCAATAAATTTTACCGCCTCTTCAGGGATGGTGAAGAAATAGAGTTTGCCCATATGGGTGATTTTGAGTCTAGCAGGAAATAGAATGGCATATGGGATTTTGCGCTCCCTGAGCATCTTCTTGACGCCAAGGAACTGACGCCTCTCCTGTTGCACAGCCATTGAGAAATCCGGGAAAATTCGAATAGTATTGGCCTCCAACCGCAACTCCCCCTTCTCCCGCGCTAGGCGGAGGATAAGATCTCTGTCACGATAATTGAGAATCTTGGCTATGATGGGCCTGGGACTATCTCCAGGCCTGGGACGCGGAGACAGGGCCCGGTGAGCCCGCTCGACAGTGAAGTAGGGGGAGAGGTCCGGGTCACCAAGCAGGTCCTTGAGAAGACGTTCGACCGCATCCTCCATTCGACCCTTCAGGGCAGACTCTGGGACCCCAACAATACGCAGGTTGTTTCTGCGTGAGCGGGATTCCAAGTCGTCGCATTTTGCCTTTACATTTTTCATGTCGCGCGACAAGGCAGCCACAGTGTCCTGTAGTGTGTGTATCTCGTCCTCGTTGGTGGATATCCGGTTTTCGGCCTCCGTGATTCTGGAGCCAGCCTGATCGACACGTGTTTTGAGTGAGGCCACGTTAGCATTGATGTCGTCGAGCTTTTCATGAAAAGAGGCAAAGTTTTTGGCCATCGATTCCATCATGGCAGTAAGATCAGGAGCCGCAGCCACGGGACTCGGGTCGGCCTCGGGTTCCTCAGGCGTAGTTGACGCGTGGCCCACCTCGGATCGGGGGACCGCCTTTGTAAATTTATCCATGGCCCCCCCCCTGGCGCCACTCTTGGAGCGATTCGACATGACCCGGATCAGAGAGACCGAGAGGGAGATGCTGAGATAAGATTAGCCAGGTATGGGCGCGAAGGAGGATCAGTCCAGCCCACGAGCCAGGAGGGCCCAGTTATATACTTGATATAGGGCTTACCAGAGGGAGCCCCAGTGCAGCTCCCGATGGTGTCTCCGCACAAGGAAACAGCTTATAGTCCAGCAGAGATTGGGAAGACTGGAGGAAGGGGTCACCCGTATGTGAAGATGGGGTGCTGCAACGGCAGTGAGTATGGTCCGGTCAGTGGAACTATGCCGCTCAGGGTGAGATTGCCCAGTTACGCAGAATGAGTGGGGCAGAGGCGTAAGAGGTCCGATGGGTGCGGTGCAGGTCACCCTCTCAGCAGGATGAGGCGTAGTGTGGAGGGTGACAATTCCGGGAGGGAGTTAAGGCTCCAGGCAGCGCGGTGGAGAAGGGCCCCCACAGGGAGGGCAGCGCGCCACTAGGCAGGCGAGGGGAGTCTGGGTCTCAGCAGGCCCCCCCGAATGCAGGCGAAAGCCCCCGAATCTCACCCTCCACTCGCCGCGTCCTGCGGCCGCCCCGACTCCAGGCCAGGCCGCCGCGGCAATCACCGAGGAAGGGGCTCCTCCCGGAGCGGCGATGGCGGCGGGCGCAGGGCTCCGCCGCGGCAGCACTCGTCAATCCTCAGCGGGAAGGGTGGGCAGGCGAGGATGAAGGGGAACCAGGCAGCCGCGGCGATCGCCGATGAAGGGCTCCTCCAGGAGCGGCGATGGCGGCGGGCGCAGGGCTCCGCCGCGGCAGCACTCCCCGCGGGCCGGCACCACGCCCGGCCCGCAGCGTCAATCCCCAGCGGGGAGGGTAGGCAGGCGAGGATGAAGGGGCACCAGGCAGCGATGAAGAGGTGCCGCGTTCGGGACCCAGGCACGGGCCAGAGGCGCCTGAGACGGCGGCCGGCACCCTTCCGGGCCGCGGCGCAAGCAGGAAACGCCGAGGGGCCCAGGGCCGCGCCGTCACAAGTACGGCACGAAGGCGGATCAGGGGCACCCGGTGTCCGTTTTTTTCCGGGATTCGGTGTGCGAGAAGGGCACGGCAGCAGGAGTATGTGTAGCGAAGCAGGGGTGCCGGATCCGCTACAGAACCGCAGATGTGAGCGGATAAGCGGCGGCCAGGCGCGGAGCTCAAGTACTAGGCAGCCATCTTGCAGGCTGCTCAACAGCGCCCCCCTATTACCCTAATTATTGATCTCAGACGCAAATAACTGAACAGACTCAAAGAATACTACTTTATTGTCAGCTCAAATAAAGTAGGGAAATCTGGTGATCACACGAAATACAACTCACACACTCTCATCTAAGTTTCGATTATACAAAGACTATGTACTTCGAAATACATCAGCTATGAGCATGGGCGTAATTATAGGGGGGACAGGGGTTTTTGTCCCCCCCCAACTTCTGTGGCATGGCTTTCTGTCCCCTCCATCTTTTGGAGGGATGGCCAGGGGGCTGCAATCATCAATTATGTAATTGGACAGCGTGAGCTTGGCTGGGGTGCCCAGCAAGGCTTGTGCTGTCTCATTACATAATGCCGGGCTGCCTGGTGGACGTGCTGCAACATATTCGGGGCCAGGATGCCCAGTGTGGCTCAGTCCCTAACCCTGGCTGACCCGACTCAAAGTCAGCAGTCAGGGTGCTGAACTGCCAATTCAGAACTGAGTGGTGCAGGGCCTGGCACCCATGCTGTCACACTAGCAGTAGCACTTCCGCGTGGCGCAGAGTGTCCTTTTCCAGCTTCACCTTCATGCGACACACAGACAGGAACTAGGAAGCTCATTCAGCTTCCTGGTTTGTGTCTGGAGGCGCATG
The DNA here is from genome assembly GCF_040938575.1 of Ambystoma mexicanum. Lineage (NCBI taxonomy): Eukaryota > Metazoa > Chordata > Amphibia > Caudata > Ambystomatidae > Ambystoma > Ambystoma mexicanum. The sequence continues at coordinate 701,957,635 of NC_090937.1, read as the reverse complement.
CGTGCAAAGAGGTTAGGTCGGTGTAACGTGACGTGACCCAGACGGAATTTGAAAGCAGAGCAGAGGTGAGTTTTTAAAAAAAATGTTTAATTGTACTTGTGTATGTTTGTGGGGGGGGGGCTGGGCTGCGGGCTGACCCTATTGCGGGCCTGGTTCACATTTTGACAATATGAGCAGAGCTCACAGTACACATTAAGGCCCCAGGTATGAAGACACACTAACAATAACAACTGGTGCATTTTCTGTGGCAAGCCACAGCTCTGCAACGATTCTAAAATGAGTCTTGCCACTTTTCAGATGCTACTAAAGCACCATCCTAATTTCAAAATTAAGATGACGGAAGGTGCACCCTCCCCAAGTAGAGTGGAAAGAGTCAAGCCGAGATAACCTGTGACCCAAGTGCTATATGCCTTCCAAGCATGGTGAACTTTTTTTAAGCAGTTTTTGTTATAGGTGTGCACAAGGAACCGTATGGGATTTTGTGTTCCCCCTGCTGCAAAAAATAATCTTCACCAAACTGGCAAAAAGTATTTCGAGTTATGCAGACACTTTATCAGGACGGTTTGGTGCAAATTAGTCAATGGGTGTCATGGTTCAGGTTACGGGGCACCAAAAACTGGTTCACTTACAAAACTAAGCTGGGGAGTATCCAGCATTGTAAGAGTGGGATGGGGGAGGGGGTGAGCGATGAACTGATGTGCACGCAATTCCACATGGTGTCATTCACATCCCCAAACCGCCCACCCCTCATCTAATCTACCATTTTGGTAACATTTATGGCAGACAGCATTTTAACACATCACAAAAAATAAAACTGCAGGGTCATTCCAGATGCAGGAAACTCATCTATTAGCGCTTTGTCCAAGCCCTCTACAGCAAAATACATGCAAACTGGCTAAAAACAGAAGTGACTTCACAGAAAAGGACATTGCAAGAAGCATCGTCTATCTTTGATTCTTGGAAGCACCATGGAAGTGACTTTAGAATAAGTTGCCATAAGTAAGCCAAGTGGCAAATAACTTTGTGGTGTAAAATACCTAAATTACACTATTCTTATATATGGAACAACTCTATAGTCATTAGGCTTTTTTTAATCATAATAGCATGATACATTAACATATGCTTTGACGGGAATCAGAATCCCTTACACAGCTGCAGATAAGGCACACCATGATCAAATGATTTGGCAAGGATCACAAACTTTGGTTAAATGGTGTAACTGGGATGTGGACAATTTAAGCAACTGCGCACATATTCCAGGTTTAGTTGATATAGAGATTTATTAAGGTTTTACTTTACATTTCATGTGTTTAAATAATTATTTATAGCAATGCCTTGGAAGCAAACCATATTACAAAATAAACTAACATTTCATAGTAAACTAATTATACACTGTATACATTGGCATAGGAATATGTTGAGCAATAAGAGTATGGCTTTAGTTTTATTCTCCCCCATCCTGCATCCAAAGTCACAATATCATCATGCAGATTAGTGTGAGCCTAACAAATCCCCCTTAGGTTTTAAAGCCATAGTAATTATTGCATAAATCAAGCAACATTATGCACCTTTCTCAATTTTGATCACTCCCTCCCATTCACATTTCTAAAGGGGAAAAGGTCACTTCGAATAGAACACCCCTCCCTCCCATTAGTACCTAATTGTACACATTCTAATGCTCTGTTGACATGGAGCAACGTGACAGCCCCTCTGCTGCCCGGAGCTCCTTGGGACATTGTCCTGGCAGTGACACACCTCTACCGATTGAAACGGGAAAGGTGTTCTGCTGCCAGGAGAATAAGCATGCTTAGCAGGAATTGCTCAGCACACATTATACTGCCAGCAGGACACCTTTCCCGTTGGGCACCCTCTTTGTGGTGCTGAACGGGAGAGGTGTCCCACTGACAAATGTCCCGGTCTTGCTCTTAAAAGAGCCACGGGGGGTAGCTTGACCTCCCCTGCCTCTCCTGCTTGGTACTCCACTGCTTGGAGTCATTTGAAAACAGGAAAACATACATTAATTTGAATCAGTCTGAATCTTGTAGAAACAATCTATCAGCACGTAGACATATAAGGTGCTGTGCATAACCCAGGTTTGGAGATATATGGCATTTAAAAATCTATACAAAGTATACTTGGTCACCCACTACACTGCATTAACCAATGGCCTCTACCTTTGAGAGAATGGAAAAATCAAGGGAATTGATGACATTCCTGTGAATCTGTTCCTTCCTGCCATGGCTTTATAGTTCAGCTAGGTCAAGTCAATGTAGCCCAAAATGTCAGGGATCAGGGGGTGATAAAGCCTTGTCTGCTCATTGGAAGTTGTGCCACTGTTTCCATGTGTTTTTGTGTATGTACATATAAATGATGTCTGCACACAGTGTATGTCAATGGAGGTGCTCGTTGCATTTGTGTGTGTGAGTGAGTGAGTGAGTGAGTGAGTGAGTGAGTGAGTGAGTGAGTGAGTGAGTGAGAGTGCAAGCATATTTGTGTTGACTTTTGTGTCTGAATGAATGATAAATAATGCATTGTTTGTATGTTCTGGGTGGAATGTAGTTTGTGAATGTTATGTCACTGGGAGCATGGCAGGCCCGGCTGAAGATGTGTGGGGGTCCTATTGAATTTTAAAGATACGCCAACATTCTTATGAAAGTTATAACAGTGTCGGCAATGGACTCTTGTGGTCTGGTAGTTCAGTGTTATCCCTAAGGGTTTTTGGGTTGTTTGCTCAAGGTAATATGATTCACGGCTGAATTGACCATAGTAATTTTCGGCACAAATACTTTTTTACCTCGGTACAAAAAACCAAACCCATGTCCCCCCAAAACGCCAGTACACCCAGAAATCCCCCTACTTACTTGTTCTCCATCCGCCGCCTCTCCTGTACCCTGCAGTGTCAGTTCTGTCCCTCTAGAGTGGGTCGGATCTGATGCCGCAGGTTCCCTTTTTCTTTTCCCCCTTTTTTTTTATCTCTCCCGCCTCCTATGTTGAGGAAGTGAGAGACACCAATGCAACCCCTTAAACCGAAAATACAGAACATGGAGAGCAGGGACACCCCCACAATTCCTGCTCTTCATATTTGGTATCTCCGGCTTCGAACTAATGGTGGTGACCGAATTCAGTCAAATCTTCCATTCGACCAAAGTTTTATGAACAATTTGGCTGAAACAATCCCTCAGAGCCACCATCTGCCCTTCCTCCATTCTGCACCTTTACTTCAGTTGTCATGTCCCCCCCAACATTTTTATCAAAGTTGCTCCAATGGCTATGAGGTCATCCTACATGGTAACAGCAAAACCTACCGAGCGAAGGGATTGGTTAGGGGAACATATATACTTACAGTATGTGTTAGGGATGTAACGGTATAACGGTATACCATTAAAGATACCGTGAACAACTTAATTGAACAATAATAACCGTCACGTTGTTTATACCGGTATACTGTTTATACCGTTAAGTGTGCTTTTCAATCTGATTTGGAAAGGCTGCAGTAAGCAAACGCTGCGCAGTCTTGGTCTTGCACTGTTGGATGTGCCGTCTGCCAAGGGGGCCTTGTTTGGCAGACAAGAGCATAGGGAAAATGAGGCCACATTAGTAAATGCAGCATTGCTGCTGTGACCGCTCTTTCTCTGTGATCAGTAGAGTCGGGTCTAAGATCAGCCGATTTTGCGCAAATTGTTTTGAAAGCTGCCCAGTGCCTGAACCTTTGTGTTCCCCATGCAAAGCTGGTAATGATGAGCTGACTGACTGGCTTTATAAGCATACCGGAGACTCCAGTTCATAGACTCCGCCAGACCTGGATTTCATGGGCAAACTAGAACAAAGTTATTTCGTTTGAGGCATTATTTATTTGAAAGGCAGCATACAGATTTTAAACACAGTCATGCTGCTCCACGCTACAGGTCAGATCTTCTATGGTGATTGTCCCGATTTTCAATTTACAATTAGCAAGACCACAGGGACATCACAAGGGTGAGCTGAGGGCCTGAACTGAAGGTGAGCATTTTATTTTTCCTTTTGTTCTTATCTAAACAAATGTAATAAAACGTTCAGTGACTTGCAAAACAGTGGAGCCAGGAGCACTTTGCTTAGCAACCACTCAGCCAGCAGGAGCAGAAATGTATCGATTCAGCCTGGCCCCGCATCATGTGCCATTAGTTCAGTAAGTTAAGGTCCTACTGCACTGACCAAACACACATTGGAACAGCTCTTGCTTTGGCTGTGCAAATTGTAAATAAAATGACGGCCAGTGAAGTAATGCAATTCGAATTACTCTCCCCAAAGTTTAGATTCAAGGAACTTATGTTTGTCATGGTCATGGATCGGATAGCCATCCAGTTCTGTTTTAGCTTAGAATTCTGGGATTTGTAGTTTTCCCATCAATTTGAAAGATGTGGAACTACACATCAGAGAATTCAAAGGAGGGAATTAACTGGATGCCCTTCTGATGCATGTCCACACACAACTTTAGCTGCGTAGACCAGGCATGGACTGGCTTTAAGGACAATAGGCCCACGGCCGAACCAAAAATGCAAAATGCTTGTGTGGGCCAGTATTTTGGGTCAAAGTGGGGCGCTTTTTTTGGCCAAAGTGGGCCAGTTTGATGAGTGACTTCACTATGCAGCTAATAGTTTTGACCACTGTTGCTGAATAAATATTCTTTTAAATGTACAATTTGCATCACATTTTATCAAAAATCTCCCCCTTGGGTACTATTCAAACGGTGTTACAAAAGGAATGAATTCCCATTTGCAATTGTGGGCCACTTTTATGTTGGTGCCCAAGGCAATTTTATGCCCCAGTCCAACCCTGCTGTAGACTGTATGAACGCTGGGCCTATCAGTGCTTTCTGCTAGTAAATAAACTACCCCCACCCTCTGTCCTTGTGTAGATTTGCACATTGGCATGAGAGTTGTTGCTTCGCTTGATCCTTCACCTACCTGCCTTCTGCCTATGGCACTGGACTCAAGCAGGTAGGACAGATTCTACATTCAATTTGAAGTATCCAGATCAATGGAGGTGAAATATTTCTTAGGTCTATTCTCAATTTGTGACACCACCCATGAAAGCATTCCTCCCTCTGAACTCGCATCACAAGGGTCCTAATGCACTCAGACCTGGGGAAAACGGTAATGATGGAGCTGTGGTGAGGTTGTGGTCTAGGCCATATTTGTGCCGATATGTATTTTAACTTTGTCATTTTCATTTTTTTTTTTGCTACTATCTTTAAGAAGGTAAATGAACATTTATTGCAAGAATCAAGAAAAATCAACAGCGCCCAATGAACGCTGTCCCTTTAGGATTACATGGTCAGTGGTGACTCCGACATCAGACCTTCATAATACGCCGGGCAGATGGTAAACAAGCTATAGTGATAGATCACTATGCAAACTTTCAGTGTGTCTGTGTTGGCTATGACATTTTGACAAAAGAAACACAATGACATGGGCTTTCAGATCGCACATGAGTGACTTTTCTCCCTTTAATGGTATAAAGAGTTGTCAAAACAAACGTTTTGTCGCGAGGGGTCATGATGCCCATGCCATGTGGTTCTAAAAAAATGCAAGTCGAGGCCAATTTTCAAAGCGATGGCCTGTGGCTGAGCAGCAAGCTCATTGCTCAAAATGTGCATTATAACACTTCCACTAGTCACTCTTTCATTCAAGGCCATCAAAAGACCAATTCTGCAGCTGCCTTAGATTCCTGGAGGATCAGCTAAATATGTGCAAAGACAAGTTTCCAAATGCTACCTTGCTACAGCTGGAAAATCTTGCCTGCATATTCTTAAGTTAACTAAAAAACATTGACTTATGATAAGTTAAAGAACTTCAAATGCAAAAAGGCAATGTAAAAAAAAAGTTATTTTTTTTGGTACAAGTAGTTTTCAGTTGGAGCAGTTTTTAATGCCATTACCTGAACACCACGTGCCTGACACAAAATCAATATGTTAGCAATGGAAGAATAAATACAGTGCCAAGAAGGAAAAGGATTACTTTGGGTTGGCAGCTTTGGGTTTTATATATTTATAATGGATAATGGGGGTCATTACGACCCAGGCGCTAAGTACGCCAACTTTACCACCATGGTGTAAACTACGTTTACACCATGGTGGATGGCGGATTTACTGCCCCATTCCAAGGTGAGTGGGGCGGTAAATCCCCATTTCCCATTTTCCCTTCCCCATTCCCATTTTTGCCCCATAGGGCATAATGGGAGTGGGGAAGGCGCTAATTACGCCACCGTAAATTACGGTGGTGTAATTAGCATCATGGCAAGTTAGCGCCATGGATTTTAACGGCTGCTAAAAGCATCCGTTAAAATCAGAATAGGCGTTAAGGGTTAACGACGGCGTTAACCCTTAACGCCTGGGTCGTAATGAGGCCCAATGTTTTCTAAACATATGACAATGGGGGATTTCCCTGGTTCTGTCATTGAATATACATATAAGTCACACTGCGAAATTCACTCATCTCTGTGGGTATTCCCTGCTGCCATACCAAATGCTAACATGTCAATGATTACTGAACACCTTTTGGCCCGCAAGTAAACTAATCGCTGTAACGTAAAGAGAGAGAGTGTGTGTGCGTGTGCGCACAAGCGCATACTACCATCAGCCTCCATTGATCTGTGGCATGCAGATTATCAAGATGGCAGCATGTTCATCTTCATCAGAAGCCAGTGGGGGGAGCTGAAAGCCTAAATGACCACTTAAGAAAAGCTATTAAGTTTGCTTTGCCAGTCACAGCAGGCCCCCCTGCCCCTCTTCCTCTCCACACTTTTGTGGAAGCAAGGAGTGGCATTTCAGTGGAAAGTATGTTGAAAAGCCCAATTCTGGCCCTGGGTACCTGGTTTTGTTTGCGATGATAAATCTGACAATGTATTACCTTTTAAGAACATATTTGTTAAGATTAGTTAACTCCACCTGCTATATCGAGATAACCATGATATACCGTCATTTGGCAAGAAGGTTATCGTACCGCCATAAAACTAATACCGTGACACCCATTGGCTGTCCTTTATATGTTAGGTACGCCTCGAACTACCTCTAATTACATGTAATACTGATTATGGCAAAATAATAGCAGCGGATTGGCTTTTGCAACACATGCTGCTTCATAGCCACTTGTGATTGGCTGTCATAACCTCCCAACCTTGGACAGTCGGCTCGCAAGCATCATGTGAACAAAATGAAACCCAGGTGCAGAGAACAGCGTTAGACACTGGCCACTTGCTCAATTAGACTACCATCTCTCATCAGTTAGGCCATAAGCCAAGGCTTCCCTTTTATGGTTGACATTGCTGGCTGTTTTCTTCTCTGGGACTTTTAAGGGAGTAAGAGTACACCACGGTCTTTGTCAGAGGCTTAATGAATATACCTTGTCTTCTCTTGTTGCACTACATGTTATTAGAGCACATATTTGTCAATTGTGTCCTTTCAGTTACTACTATTTGATTTAATTATGCTGGGTGCTATTGCTCCTCTTGGCCTCTGGAGACTTGGTTGTTCCATCTTATATAGGCTTTTTGGATCCTTGATTGTTCAATACTTGGCACTTGCAGATGTTTTCGCTTCTGCTTAATCTAAGAGAAATGTGCCCTTCGTTTATAGATTATTCTTCATTCTTCATTGCCATTCATTCTTTCTCCTCTGACCACTCTCGGGCCCCTCTATCACCTCAAGCCTGTAGCCCTCCACAGGAAGTCTTTCAAACGTGACAACCTGCTCCATGTCACTACTCTCAACTCTCAACTTTCGCTCTGCTGTCAAACACTCCTCTGACATCTGCCACCTCCTTGAAGAACTTGACATGGATGTCCTTGCTCTCACTGAGACATGGTTCACGGCCAGCTCTCCTCTTTGACACTCTCCTCCCTTATGGCTACAAGAACCTCTCTGAGCCCAGAAGCAACTGGCCCAGAGGTGGAGTTACTCTGATCTTTCTGGAGTGAGTCCCTGCATCTGTCATTCCTATGCAGGCATACTCCTCCTTTGAATGCCTGGTCTGCAGGCTCACTATCTCTCCTTTCCTCTCTCCAACTGTGGACACCACTTACAGGCCTCCTGGCCATGGCGCCCTCTTCCTCTCAGAGTGGGCTGATCTCTCCTTTTCACTCCTTACCTCTAACTCTTTACTTTTCCTCCTCAGAGACCTCAACATCCACATGGATGCTTCTAATCCCTCCTCAGGGTTCTTGCACAATCTCTGCAATACTCTCTCTCTTTCTATTTTACCCTCTGGCCTGACACACTCTGCTGGGCACACCTTGGATGTTCTCATCTCCTCAGACATCCCCTCTCTAACCCTCTCACCACCCTTCTCTCTTGGACTGACCACTTTCTGCTCTCCTCCCACCTCAATCTCTCTGTCCCCCGAGTGAAGTCAAACCAAGCACTGCCACCCACATTCTTAGTCATCCGGCCCATGAAGCGTGTCTCAGTGGAGGCCTTTGGCGCTATTTGTTTTCCTCCTCAAACGCCTACATCTGACTCACACTCTGACATAGCCCTCTCCAACCTGCATCATTATATTTATGATACTCTGGACGTCCTTGCCCTTGTCACGAGAATCCGCCTGAAGCCAATCCTTCAAGTGCAACTCTTGGTATGACCCTGACCTCGCCACCCTAAAGCGCAAGTGTAGGGGGACTGAGAGGAAGTGCAAGGCATCAGGCACATCCTCTGGCAAGCTGGCCTGTCGCGTTCTCCAATGTTTCTAGACAAGTCCGACCTATGAAAGTGTCATCCAAGCAGGTGCTCCCCTGCTCCTCCAGAACCATCAAGGACCACATCGACACCCTTGCTCCAGCCTTTGCCGATTTCTACAATCACTCTTTTGCCACTGGAACTTTCCCCTCCCCCAAAGCACTCCCTTGTACACCCCCTCCTGAAAATGTCTTCTGCCGACCCTTTCTGTACTGCAAACTACCGCCCGATCTCTATAACTCCTTTCCTGGACGAACACTTGGAAAAACTGCCCATCTCCCAGCTTACTCTCCACACTGAATCTGTTGGTTGTCTCCATGACCATCAGTCTGGCTTCAGAGCAGCCAGAGGCACAGAAACTGCTCTCCTGAGCACCCATGAAGAACTGCTCACTAATCTCGACTGCAGCCATCCATCTGTCCTCATCCTCCTTGATCTTTCCTCTGCTTTCGACATGGTCAATCATGCCATCCTGATCAATCATCTCCATGACAACCTGGGCATCACGGATCAGGCCCTTGCTTGGTTGTCCTCCTTCCTCTGGGACCGACCCTCCCAGGTCCATCTTGGGTCCTTTCTCTCCACCACCTCTCTCTCCAAGTTGTGTTCTCCAGGGCTCTAATCTCTCACCTTGGCTTTTCAATGTCTACTTGGCCCCACTGGCCCAGCTCATCTCAACATTCTCCTCTAAATTTTAGTGTTATGTGGATGACAGCCCTAATTCAGGCTCCCCTCAGCCTCTTCTCCTCTCTCACTCATTCCTGACTGTCTATCCGCGATTCACGAGTTGTGCGCCACCAACTATCTCTGCCTTAATGCCAGTAAGACTGAGATCTTTCTCATTGGGACCCCTGCTCCCACTTTACCTCTTTCACTCTGGCCACCCTCCTTGGGCCCTCTTCCTGCACCTTCCTGTGAGGCAAGAAACCCTGGTGTCATCTTTGACTCCACTTTCTCCTTCTCTCCTCACATGGCGGACCATGCTCAAAAGGCCCACTACCAGCTGCACCTCCTCAGAGGTAGTCTTCATTCTTTCACTCCCCCAAAAGCTCACTGTCTTCAGAGCCTAGGTCCTCTAAAGGCTGGACTACTGCAACAGCCTCTTTCTCAATCTGCCTTCCTCTACTCTCCGCCCTCTGCAACTACTCGAGAACAGGACCGTGAGACTTGCTGTTGGCTTCAGGTCCATGGATCATATCTCTCCAGCCCTGAAATCTCTCCACTGGCTCCCGGCTGCTGCAAGGATCAAGTTCAAGACCCTCTGCATCGTCCACAGTGCTTTCAAGGGCTGGGGCCCACACTACATTTAACTCTCTCTTCCTAAACACCTTACTTCTTGAGCCCTTTGCTCATCACCTCGAACTCTCTGAGGGACAGACTCTTCTCCAGGCAGAGAGTGGGTGGTAGATCTCTCTCCTCTGCAGGTGCCTCCCTGTGGAATGGCCTCCCTGCCCCTCTCAAACTTGAGCTGGACCACCATATGGTCCAGAAGCAGCTCACAATCTTCATTTTTGCATCTGCTTTCTCTCTCTCTCTCCCCTGCTGACCTACTCGTTTGCTGCGCTGACTCTTTGCCTGGCTACCCTCAGAATCTCTATTGGCACCAGGCTCCTCCACGATCAGAAGCCCCTGCACTGCCTCTGGGCCTACCATGGGCTTGGGGGCTTATCTGTAACCCTACAGTCCTTTGCCTCCTTGCACTTACACATAACATGCTGCCCTGGCTGCACTTACTTGAGCAATGTTGCCCTGATTGCACTTCCCTCTACCCTCCTCCTGGTACTTCTCCTCTCCCTCCTGCACTTGCACGATCAGAAGGACACAAGGCCTCGTAAGATTGTTTGTTTTGTCCTCTCACTGTCTCCCCTACCTTGTCTTGTCATGCCTAGAAAAACTTGTGTACAGGTGTGTTATAAATTACTTATCATATATTATATCCTGGCTAACTCCCTTTGTACTTTCAAGTTATGTCTTGCTGTGCCATCCTTAGTCTCAGTAAAACAGATATTCTTTGTTCTTCGCACAAAGCTGTTTCTGCAGTGCCATCCAATTCTGCAGCCTTGGTTTGCCTCTGAGCTAGTTTTGACACAATCCGACATCCATCTTTTCACCATGGCCGCTTTATGCATGTTATAGTTTCTTGTGCAGCAAGCTTCTAGGTGACTCATCTACCTTGCGTTTCTGCATATGTGTACATTCAATAATTTTCATCTCACTCGTCTTTTCATCATAGATGATTTATTCATCTTTTTACACTTCATTACTTTGTTACTTTTATTGTACCTTCATTCTTTAAGTATCTGCATATCGTTTCTGTGCATCCTCGTGTCTTCCCTTTATGTCATCACTTTTCTTTGCTCTTCTATGTCCAATGGTGTATGTCAACATCCTTCTACCATTTCAGTATGAGGGTGAATCCGATATGGCTGTCTGAGTGCATAAGGTCTCTCATAGCTTCGGTGTGGTTTTGGGATGACATCTGGTAACACACACGGTGCTCTCTTGCTGCTCTTCCAGTATGACGGAGGTGAGGGGGTGGTCATTAGAGATGACATGATCTGCTCCTCTTCATTGCCCCCTCTGGTCCAGTCCTTGACCACCTCCTCAATCTTCTTCACCTTTTCTTCACATGTGGTTTCTTTGGGATCCATATATTCGTCACCCCCCTCAGGTAACCTGCATTCTTTATATATTCACCCACACTCCAAGTCATGTGGCAACACTCACCAAATGGTTGACAGAATACCCAATGTCCTACATGCTTCTTATGATCCTTAGGGTAGTAAAACCTCCTTCTTGTGGTTACCAGTGGACTTATTTGTATATGTTCACGGGTGGTGCTCTCATTTGCATGTGTTCACCAGTTTCAGCATTTTTGTTGATCATTGTCTTCATGCCAATAGCTTTCTTTGCTGTCTTCTGACACTGTCTAATCATGATTTTCACAATGCACAATCCCAGAATCATCAACACTAGTATTGCTCCTAGTAACTTGACGGCATTTGCCATCCAGGTCGGAATCCAAGAAAAGAAGGACGGGATTCCGTCATCTCCATCAGTCTCGTCTACTTCTTCCTCCATCTTCGTTGGCAGGTTTGACAAAATCCCCATTGCCTCTGTCAGGGTTCAATTTTCTTCATCATGAGCAGGTGTACATATACAGCAAGAAGGCCCAATCTTGGTGCAAATGTAACCTTCCATTGCTGTAATCAAGTCCAAGATATGCCTGTTCTGGAGGGCCATAAGCCTAATGGCCCTTAGTTCTTCCTTGTTCGCATTAAATCCTTTCATCATTGTGTTGATTGTCTGTAGCAGAACCCATCTGCTGATCTGTAACCACCTGGCATTCACTGCAGTCTGAGGTCCTGGCATAAATATGGATGTAAATATCATTTCCGTCTTGACAAATAGTTTATGCTCATCTGGAATATTATCATAAGCCTTTATCGACTTAGCTGAGAAATAGTTCTCTTTCTTCAGACAGAGTAGGTGGAACAACGTCTTCTTTTACTGGTGCACATCCAATTTTGGAAAGTCTGTAATATGCACATCACTTTGTATTATTAGTATGGCTGGTATATTCATCAATACTAGTGAGCAAACGCCTCCCCATTCTGGTGGCCGCTTCATATATGCTCTTGTCCACAGGCCCAGTAGTGATCCATCAGGAGTGTTGTTCCTTCCTTCATGCCTGGTATGTCAAAAACACATCCACACTTGACGTGTTCTCCAACTTTTGTCATGCCGTTATTTGTGAAGCATAAGGATGCATTCTTCAGGGGTATTTTCTGCAATGGTCCCCCCCTCATCATCAACCCATGATAACAACTCTGATCTTTGGCCATCGGTCCTTGCATTCTTTATCTGCATTTATCACAACTTCTTCCCATTATCCTGATAAGGCCATTGCTTTAAATACGATCAGTCAATCGGCCCATCCCTCTGGAGTTAAGACTGTTCCCTTTATGTGTAGTTAACCTTTTTCCTAGCATTTTCATACTAATTTGCCTTTTTTATCTTTGTATTGTAACATCCGATTTTCCTCAAACCTGATCCCTGCTTCATTTATTCCAGGTTGCTTGTATTTCATTATTCGGTTCATAGTCTCTTGCTTTTCTCTTGACTTCATCTCTTGTACATAATTGTCTTTTCTTTGGGACTCGCCTTATTAATCCATACCAATGAAGCTGTCTTGCTGTGAAATTGTCCTCTGATTAGGAAAAGTGCAAGGTGCGTCAAGAAGTGTGCCTTTTTTACTGGTACTTCTGTGGCTATTCATATTTTAGATGCACCCATAGCATAAGGATAAAGAGAACATACATAACTGCCATATTTCTCCCCCTTTTCTTCATGTGTTGTATCACATGTTATTCTTTAAATGGGCCGAATCATCATGATATGAATGTATGTGTTGGTTATTTTCCCCCAACATCTCTCTTAAGTCAGACAATTTGTTTAGAAATATTAGGGAAAACATTTATTCTACCGTTGCTGGTGATAATCATAGAAGTGTCATTACTTAAAGGCATGCTCTAGTAAAAAATGTTATTGTCCCTACGGGTCGGCCATGTTTTTTTAAGCCTAAGTGGCTTGATTTTAGAAAACTTTCCTATGGACCTTACCCGAGTTTTCGTCCATTAAACGCACGCGAAAACCAGCACCGGGGAGCCACCATTTTCTGATAATCCTATCTTTTCCCCGATCGCCCTGGCTGACCTGCTTTTGCGGCACTAAATCAATTCCCCCGCCCCTGAGCCTGTCATCAGCAGACTCGTACAGCCCATTTCCCAACGCCAAAGCACGTCTCGTGTCAACATTCGCTGCGCTTCAGCTAATGACGTGTCGCCATGGAAATGGCAGGACGCCTCTTTCCTCAATAAGTATAAACAGACCGTTTCACAACACACAGCAACAGATTTTCGATTCCATTCCTCTCTCTGTGTTACTTTGAGTATTCTGTGACTCGTTTCAGTGCTCTGGTCAGCTACCTTCGCCGCTTGTAGCCCGTGTGAACAGATACCAGTACCACCGCTATAAATTATTTTAGTTTGTTTAACACACAATGGCTACAATAATGCCCTACATGTACGAGCCCGAGCATACCGAGGAGGAACTACTGGAAAGGGAAGCACGCGAAAACGATGGGGATTCGGACGGCAGTTGGCAGGACGAATCAACAGATGGAGAGCCTGGGCCTAGTCGAATGGACGGCGTCTCCACCTGTTGCACATGCAATCGGTGCGAGCTAATGCCAACTGAGGACGAGAACTGCTGCTGCCGAGAAAACTCGGGATGCCTGGCCTACATTTCGGAAGGCGAGCCACGACCGCAATGCATCACCGAGCTGCCAGACTTCAGGACAGCCTGCCTCACACGGCCGTGTTGAGAATAATGATGGTGCTTATGCACGAACTTCATGCAACCGTTCGTCCTCGTAATCCGAGTAACGAGTAAGTATACTCTGCTTGTCATGCCACGGCGCCCTAAACCTCTTAACGCCTGGGTCCTAATGAGGGCCTATGTCTCTATAAAAGTCACACATATATCTATACTAACAATTACCATTGGATTATACAGGCCTTAGGGTCTTGACCACTATAATACACCGGTTGAAGTGTGGGTCTGTGCTCACAAGAATCTCTGGTATGTGGCATTTGTTATTGATAAGCAACGATATACTATCATTGATATAAAGGCGATATACTTTATATTGATATAAAGGCGGTTCGCGCCAGTGGATGAGCGCTGGCATGAGGTGCTGTCAGGGGCGCGAAAGGCCAAGGTGCCAAACTACATGTACACTTCAAAAGGTGTCCCAAACCAAGGGGCCATCGGTCACATGGCCTCCTCAGACCCCGTGTCTCCAGCCAGGCCTCCCTTTGAAGCAGGCCGCCCCCCTGCAATCCACATAAGTGTGTCTCCATTCAGCAGTCTTCCTGTGCCTTATCTGCACGCCCCAGGGCCATCCATCCCACCCCCCTGTATCAAAGGCGGTTCGCGCCGGTGGATGCGCGCTGGCATGGGGGGCTGTGACGGGTGCAAACGACCAAGGTGCCAAACTACATGTACACTTCAAAATGTGTCCCACGCCAAGGGGCCATTGTTGACATGGTCTCCTCAGACCCCGTGTCTCCAGGCAGGCCTCCCCTGAGGCAGGCTGCCCCCCTGCAATCCAGATAAGTATGTCTCCATTCAGCAGTCTTCCTGTGCCTTATCTGCACGCCCCAGGCCCATCCATCCCACCCCCTGTATCAAAGGCAGTTCGCGCCGGTGGATGCGCGCTGGCATGGGGGGCTGTCAGGGGCGCGAAAGGCCAAGGTGCCAAACTACATGTACACTTCAAAAGGTGTCCCACGCCAAGGGGCCATCGGTCACATGGCCTCCTCAGACCCCGTGTCTCCAGCCAGGCCTCCTCTTGAAGCAGGCCACCCCCCTGCAATCCACATAAGTGTGTCTCCGTTCAGCAGTCTTCCTGTGCCTTATCTGCACGCCCCAGGCCCATCCATCCCACCCCCCTGTATCAAAGGCGGTTCGCGCCGGTGGATGCGCGCTGGCATGGGGGGCTGTCAGGGGCGCGAAAGGCCAAGGTGCCAAACTACATGTACACTTCAAAAGGTGTCCCACGCCAAGGGGCCATCGGTCACATGGCCTCCTCAGACCCCGTGTCTCCAGCCAGGCCTCCTCTTGAAGCAGGCCGCCCCCCTGCAATCCACATAAGTGTGTCTCCATTCAGCAGTCTTCCTGTGCCTTATCTGCACGCCCCAGGGCCATCCATCCCACCCCCCTGTATCAAAGGCGGTTCGCGCCAGTGGATGAGCGCTGGCATGGGGGGCTGTCAGGGGCGCGAAAGGCCAAGGTGCCAAACTACATGTACACTTCAAAAGGTGTCCCACGCCAAGGGGCCATCGGTCACATGGCCTCCTCAGACCCCGTGTCTCCATGCAGGCCTCCCCTTCAAGCAGGCCGCCCCCCTAATACCACGACATACATACGTCATTCATTCACAAACACACCCCAGTTTCTAATACTTTAAAAACCACTCAATATGTCTCATGAGAACATCTTTGTGCTTTGCAAGTCAACTCCTGAACGTGCTACCTGGGAACCACTGAGATCTATGCTAATCTGCTCGTCGTCGTGCTATCCGTGAACTTCTGTGACCGCTTCGAGCATCCACCTATTCTCCCGCAACATACTGCTCTGCTTGCTGAATCCAACTGTTTGTTGATCAAGGTAAGGCCATGTATCCTGGTCATATTTCGCAGATTTTTAAATTTCTATCTATTTGCGAGTAGAGTACCCAATAGTGCTATGTTCATTGGTCTCATTGCTATTGACTTGAATTTCCATTGCTATGCTATCAATAGATCTATTTATTTTCATCTGTGTCAATTGTCATCGAATTGCATCCTTCAGGGGTCCAGTCTATAATGTAAGCATGTTTCCTTCTCGTGCAAGACAGAACATCCAAGGGACGAGTCACGTGTTCAGATTTTAGTCACATCATTTATACATTTCTGCAACGTATGCAAATACTAAGCTGCACATAATGAACTGGTATAGTTCCTGCGACCAAAACAAACCTTGCATTGATCATTGTATGATTCATTTACTTTTGTATCAAATCTTTATTCTTGAAGATTGTATAATAATGTCGATATTTACTTTTCAGATTTATCAACAATGTCTGCCTGTTCGATTAGCGGTTGCCCTTCGAAGACCCATGCGAAATCTGAAGGCACTACAATGCATGTACTCCCGAAAACTGTTGATCGAATAAGAGAATGGGTCAGACATTGCGGATATCCACTGGATGAGCTGGTAAGTAGAGTCCTACAAGTCTTACAGGACAAGAGGGGTGATCGATA
Organism: Ambystoma mexicanum; assembly: GCF_040938575.1. Taxonomy (NCBI): domain Eukaryota; kingdom Metazoa; phylum Chordata; class Amphibia; order Caudata; family Ambystomatidae; genus Ambystoma; species Ambystoma mexicanum. Next base: position 701,941,060 of record NC_090937.1, on the reverse strand, counting down.
CCGCATCTGCAGCCGGCACTTTTCCTTGGACATGTACACAACATCTTGGGTAACAAAGAAGAATAAACGGCGAACGACACGGAAATTGCTCGAAAACGCTATTCCCACTCTATTCGCCCACATTCCGCCACCGGTGAGTCAAGTGTCCGGATTTAGCTTTAGGCCTTGGGGTAGTGTGTAGGTATACGATCGGATTAATTGATATTGTAGGTGTTCTATCCCTTGTAATAATTTCGATATTGATATGATTGTATAGTTTTTTGAATAATGACATTTACCAATATATTCTTTTTTGATTTCATAACCCACAAACGCAATGTATATATATGGGAACAGGGAACTGTGCTGTATTGAGCATTTTACAAGTATTCTGTCGCCTTGCATGGCTATTTTTAATATTGGCATTTCATTATCAATCATTAATTTACCTTTACAACTTCTTGACTATCCCTTGAATCTGAAGCAAGAACATTCTACATCCTTGACGTGGTCGCAGTTATCAACCACTTCTAACGCATATCAGGTAATCTTACTAGGCTAATCCGCTACAGACCTGTTTTATGCATGTCAAGTAATATTTTTATTTTATCGTGTAATCATTTTACCGAATGTTTGGTTAGTGCTTTCCAATTGATATACACCTTAGTTATCGTCCACTGGTGTTTGTTTTCGGTTATAATTAGTGTTATCCATACTAATGCAAGTACTTTCTTTCAGGGAGATGCTGAAGCGTCCGCCACATCTACAACATTTCTAGATGTTCTTCAACAGCAGGAGGTGTGGATACTGACAGCTCCATCGAGCGTCATCATCAGAGCTGGAATTCTTGTCGTTTGATTGTTCTACACAATGTTTCATTCGAGGTTAGCCGTTGATATGTACCTGTGCTGTCGACCCGAGGTGTGTGTTATGTTTTCACTATTGTAATCCTCACTAATGCAAGTACTATGTTTCAGGCAGTTGATGGAGCGTCAACCCCTGCACTTGATGCAGAGCCTGACATTCAAGTAATTCCAGGGGAAGTGGAAGTGGGACCATGCGTATACGAATCGGCGCAACAGCTTTCGGAAGTGCGCACTACATTTGCAACATCCATAGATATTCTTCAGCAGCACGAGGTATGGATAATGACAGCTCCATCATGCGTGATCATATAATGTGATTCCATTTGCTATACTTTCTTCCCTATTAACGCAAGTGCTGTGTTTCAGGGAGACGACGGAGCTTCCACCACAATCACATCTCATTTAGATGATGCAGATGTAAAGGAATCGTTGAAATAAGTCGATGACATGTGATCATATTTGGATTTTCCTTGATTCTTTTGGACAATGCATCATTTGTGGTTATCTCTTTATATGTACCTGTGCCGTCGACCCCAAGTGTGTGTTGTGTTTCCAATATTGAAAAGCATACTAATGCAAGTACTGTGTTTCAGGGAGATGCGGATGCCTCCTCTCCAATACAACCATTCATGGCAGTCCATGCAGAGCCAGAGGTATGGATACTGACAGTTCCATCGAAATAGATCATCACTGGTCGAATACTTGTCGTTTGATTGTTGCACCCAATGTTTAAATCGTGTTTGGCTATTGAGATGTACCTGTGTGTTCGTCCTCACGTGTATTTTATGCTAACAATATTTTGATACATAGTAATGAAAGTACTATGTTTCAGGGAGACGATGGAGCCTCATTCCGTGCTGTCTATGCGGATACAGAAAATATAGTCGTTGCAGCGCAAGAGGAAGGGAGGACATGCGGAAACGAATCGGAGCTACAGCGTGCAGATGTTGAAGGTCGAGTCAAAATAGTTGCAAAGAAAAAAAACAAAAAAAAGTTAGTTACAAACAGTTCATAACTTTAAAAAAATGTTTGTGCTGGGGACTATTTTATGTTTTTTTCCAGTCAATTCTATTACACTCCATCTTGTGTTTAAACTGAACATCCCTTTTCCAATCTCTCCTCCAGTTACCCGTGGTGTCAGAACTATACACACACAGACAGTGAAGCGAATGAGAGATGTGGCTTGCCAGACCGTGTACACTATGGAGGAACTATTAATTGAGGCGAGGCGTGTTCAGGCTCGAGATGCTCATGTCCAATGGCCAGAACATGAATTAACTGTGTTTGGAGACTACAGCAAAGTTGCATTGGACCATAGCTACAGTGCGACCGCACCACCACAAGAAGATGTTATTGAATGTATTGAAGATAGCTCTGCAGTAGTTGCAGATCAATTTACACAATCTACACCCGCCAAAAATTTGCCACCAAAAAACCTGTCGACATTGTTGTGTTCTCCCATCAATGTTGAAGTAATAGATGTTGAAATGACAGAGAATGAACCAGCCGCAGCATCCATAGACGCATCAGAACTTGATATCAGCGATATTACTTTCCAATGTGTTGAAATCTCCACAACGTCAAAGGCCGAAACAACGTTGACGCAGGATGACAGTCTAATGAAAGAGAGCAAATACATTGTATTCGACAGTTGTTTGATGGAAATTATAAGTATGCTGAAATGTGTGCATTCCATTAGAGGGAAAGTATGTGGGAAGCCATTGATTAATGTGACTCGTCAAATAAAAGGCAGTAACGTCAAAATAAATGCTGCCTGTAGATTAAATCATAGGTTCTCATGGTCTGCACAACCGATGCTGGGGAAACTGCCAGCAGGCAATCTACTGTGTGCAGCTGCATCACTTTTTAGTGGCTCCAGTCTTAGAAAGTTAGAGCCTTTCTTTCAGTTTGTGGGACTCCATTTCATTTCTAAAGCGCTGTACTACATATACCAACGTGATTATCTGTTTCCGGCCATTAGTGATGTTTGGAAAATTGAACAATTGTCTCTAGCAAGTACATTCGAAGGCATGCGATTCAGGCTAGCCAGCGATGGACAGTGCGACAGCCCTGGATTTTCTGCCAAGTACTGCACCTACCACTTTCAGGACATGGATAGTAAGAAAATTGGAAGTTCGGTGGTCGTGCAGGTAACACAATGTACATCCTCAGTGGCCATGGAGAAACTAGGTTTTATAAAATCAGTGGAATATCTACAATCGAGGGGAATGCACATCGACCTCATAGCCACAGATAGACACGTTTCAATTGCCAAGACAATGAGAGAGCAGTTCCCACATATTAAACATCAATTTGACGTATGGCATCTTGCTAAATCAATCAATAAGAAAATCTCGGCTGCAGGGAAAAAAAAGGTTTTGAAAGTATTTTGCAGTGGTCACATTCTATCACCAACCATCTTTGGTGGAGCTCAAAAACTTGTGAGGGGTCAGTGGAAATACTACTTGAAAAATGGCGGTCACTGATGCACCACTGTACCAACGTTCACCGCTGGACAGCAAATGAACATTTCCACCAATGTGAACATGGCCCTTTGTCCCCAGAGGAGGCATGGAAGAAGAAGTGGTTGATTCCATCTTCACCGACACACAAAGCCATTGAGAAGATTGTTTTCGACAAAACTCTATCAAGAGATTTGAGAGGACTGACAGAATTCTGTCACACATGAGATTTGGAGGTGTTCCACAATATGTGCCTAAAGTACAGGCCAAAGCGCATGCATTTTAGCTTTCGGGGCATGAAACATCGCACTCTACTAGCGGTCTTGGCCCATAACAGCAATGTCGAACGTGAACAATCTAGGACTAGGGGTAAAGTAAGGATGCCTCGCTACACTAAGGTGTTTTCAAAACGAAGTAAGCAATGGGTGATCAAACCAGTCTATGATGAAATACAGTTCGAGTTTGTGAAAGGCCATATTGTTGCTGTGTTAGAGAAGCACAGATATGGAATTTTGGACGTTTCTGTGCAGAGCAGTGATCCATTGCCACCGAACATTGCGACTGTGCCATGCACACTCGAAGCACAGCTGATTGTGAAGTACAAATCCCGGTTTAAATAATTGCAATACGATTGTCTTTTTGTAAATAAATGTTATTGTACATTGTACCTGTAAACCTAACCCCTACCTTCACCATCATGGGTGGCGAACAAGCTGGGTGTCATCTTTGAATTCTCTCTATTCACCTCACATATGTGTATGTATATATTTTTCTCATGTCTTATCTCATGTAAATGCTGCGCACTGTTAACGGAGGGGAGGCTTGCGTATTGCAAATAATAAAACAAACAAACAAACAAACAATAAATCTCACTTTTAACTCAACTCCTGTGGTACTTTATACTTTCCCTGACCTTCCGCCAAAAATTAAATGTCTCAATTTGGGCTGCAAAGCTCGCAGACAACGGGGACAAAATTGGGGCACTTGGAACGCGCCAGCCAAGCGGGCCGTGGCATTTGGGAGAGAAGCCAGTTCGCATTTGCACATTGAGGCGCACTACATAGACAGATTCTAAACTTCAAGTTCTCACAGATACCTATACTACGTGATGTTGCAAATAAAGAATGCGAAGGACAGCGCCCAGATGAGGCCCACAAGTCGCACTGGAAGTATAAGGGTCTATTGTTTGTTGACCTTGAGACAGGGACCATGCCAAAAGAACTACATTTGAAGGGAGTGCGCAATAACGTAAGAGACGATAAGGCAGAAAATTCAGAAACTAGACCGAGTTTCATTTTAGTTCAGTATACGAAAAATCGTTGTTAAGAGCACGGTCCGTTTTACAGACTGCATTACGAAGAGAAACAATGGAAATTTCAAATATAATGTAAGTAAATCTTTACACGCTTTTATACCGGAATGAAGATTTAATGAATGGATGCATGAATAAATGAATGAATGAAGAGCTAGGAAAAGCAAGTAAAACTGTTCGTAGTGGGCACATGGGCATGCAGGTCCACTGGTCTCACCGATCTCGGTCCTTGGCCCAGCCACTTTTCCCTGCACTGCCTACCTGCACTACGGGACTGTCTCTGTATCCTTCAGCCCCTTCTCCCGGCATTTACCTTGCACTTGCCACCAGCTGGCCCTATTATTTAATTTGTATTCAACTAACCATGTACAGCCCTTCCCCATGCGTGATCAGAAAGACACCTGGCCTAGTAGGATCGTTGTCTGTCTGCCCTTGTTCCCCACCTGCCTCGTCACGCCTAGAAACACTTGAGTATAGGCGCGTTACAAATGCCATATCATATATCATATCATTCCTCACGCATGTAGACTAACTGTCGTTTATCATTGTATGTTGGCCTCGATTTATCTCGTTACTTTTCGCATTGATTTTAGAGACAAACATACTCCATTGAACTATCCTTGCAAGCAAATAGTTTCTGATCGACCGTAATAAATAAAATGAGTAATATTAATGAAGTTCGGCTAGCGAGACTAATTATCATTTTTTTGTTTTCATTACAGGTATTTGATCCCATTCTGCCACTGCCATCTGTTTGAGACACCGGCGGATGGATTCTTCAGCAGACACCTGCAGCTTTGTGTCAACAACTGGAGCACGATCACCATATTATGGGACAATCGCCAAGGGCTCACATGCCCTTAGGCTGTACTAGTGGCTAGAAGCAACATAACAACCTTTAGGCTGGACTAGTGCCTAGTTGATGGAACAGCCTTGCGGTTCACCGTGCTTCCAAAGTGATTCTTTTTACGAAAATGAACACCCTGTGTACCATAAAGGAACAGCGCGTGACTCAAGATGAAACGGAGCAGTTATTGCGGATACAGATAAAAGAAAATAAATGGCTTCCGGAGTTCATATGGCAATTGCTGAATATTCTCTAAACATTTAATGTCAAATTAATGTACTTTACCAAATGTACCGTGTTGCTGTTTCATTTTAAAGTACAGTTTCATATTCCGAATTGTGGCGCGCTGTGTTGTGAGTTGATCTGTGTTGGTTTCCGGGTTCTGTGTGGAGTCGCGCAGAAGACGACTGGGCGCGTTTGCCTAAGCAGCACAGTAACGTCACGGGGAGAGGCGGGGAATATGAATGTTTTGATAAAGTCAGGCTCAGGGGCGGGGGAATTGATTTAGTACCGCAAAAGCAGGTCAGCCAGGGCGATCGGGGAAAAGATAGGATTATCCGAAAATGGCGGCTCCCTGGTGCTTGTTTTCACGTGCGTTTAATGGACGAAAACTCGGGTAAGGTCCATAGGAAAGTTTTCTAAAATCGAGCCACTTAGGCTTAAAAAAACATGGCCGACCCGTAGGGACAATAAAAAATTTTACTAGACCATGCCTTTAATATTTCATCTGCAGTATTAATGATCATCTGTTGGAATGGAATGTTGGAAGAAAGAAAAGACAAATGATGGTACAGAATGATAATACAAGAATTATTCCAAATGAAATTGTTGATTTCACAAGCATACTACCTCTTGTACTCTGAAATATTCTCATTCTCCATTTTCTTTCAATGGGCCTCATCACAAGGTTGGTAGTAACCCGCCGGTGCGACCGGCGGTTTGCTGCCAAACCCTTAACACCGAATCCGTTCCCAGACTTCCCGGTGCCACCAGGACATTCCAAGTCCGGGGGCGCGGGAAGTCAGGCGCCAGATTTTGTAACTCCCCATTCCCATAGAGTCCTTTAGGACTCTATAGGAGTGGGGAGATGGAAGCACCGGCACCATTGCTAACGGTGCTGGTGAGTCCGTGAAAAGTCTGCCTACCAGGGCCGCGGTGCCCGACAAGTCAGACCTGCCAGGAGCAACAGCCCCGGCAGGCAAACTCGTAGTGTGGTGGTCCAGAAACAAGGGTGCCGGTAAGCTTACGGCACACTTGTTTCCAGACCACCACATTCGTAATGAAGCCCAATTCGTGCTTAAGTCACTTTTATGAATACTTTCCCCTTTTAACAACAAATATTGGAGGATAATCACAATGATAATTCTGAAAATGATAGGACTGTTTTTAGGATCCCCAGAAAATGTGACAACATTCACTCTTGTCAATGTGACAGCATTCACTCTTGTCTTACAAAAGCTGGGTAGGATTGGAGAATATAGGTAAAAAGAGCATAAGAAAATGTGTGCAATGTTACAGTTATGGGTAACATGATCAAATGTATACATATATGTTGTTGCTTTATTTCTGATACATTATTCCTTTTTTCACAACTTAAATTGTTCTAAAATTGCTGTAATGTCTCAGGCAGCATAACATATCCTGTGCAATCTTTGTATTTTCCTTTCAATGTATTATCTGCTTTTAATTCAAGTTCTGGAACTGTAGCAAGTCAATTCACCAATCTTTAGGAAATGCCAATGCTACAGAATGTTTTTAATCCATTGATTATTTGTCCTTGCCCTTGGTAGCCAATCTGGACTGCATGTGAGGAACTACTTCTCTTGCTTCTCTGTCATCAGCTGCTGGAGAAATAGGGGTCTCTCCTTTGTAGAGTTTTACATCATTCAGGTGCAGCCAGGCTCTTCTACCTTTCAATTTAACAGCTGTTGGTCTGACCTCCTCTACTAGGTATGGTCCTTCAAAAGGGGGCTCATTCCAAGTGCGCACAAAATAATGCAGTTCACAATAAACTGTGGCATATGGTCTAGTAAATTTGGTGAGAACCATTCTTCTGCGATTGTGGCATCAAGACTCTTTCTTGTTGTTTGTGCTGGGTAGTGAAGCTGCTCCAGAACCACCTTCAATATGCTAGCGGCATAAATGACTTTCCAGTGCTATCCTGTCTCTGTAAAACCTCAGTGGGGGATAAAGAACATCCCTGTTTTTTTTCCAAATTTTTTGCTCTTCTCATGGGGCCCGTCCTTGTAATTCAATTAATTGTACAATGGATCACATATTAAACCCTTCCTTCTTCATCATGCATCTTCCTGACAATTGTTTAAAACTCTCTACATTAAAATCAGAAATATTTGGGAAATATGCTTCCCTTTTGGCTTATGCATCTGCGGCTTCATTAATCCAAGAAGTGAAATCTGCCCTCTTAGTATGGGCTGCATACTTCACGACTGCAATAGCCCATGGAAGCTTTAGGACTTTAATAAGCTTGTCCAATAGCAGTGCATATTGCACTGACGAGCTGTCTGTGTGGAGGAAGCCCCTCATTTTCCATTGTGACAATCCTGCGTTTACAATTGATGTCACATAGGCGGAGTCATAGTACACTGTCACTTCCTCATCCTCATATCTCTGGAGCACGGCGATAAGCACCACTAATTCTGCAGCCTGTGCTGAACAATGTGAAGGTAGCCTCACACTTGTCACTACCTCAAATTTGCCTTTACAGACCAACTTCACTACTGCTGATCCATTATTTATTTCTCCTGTTGTTTCGTCCATTTTTGAAAAACCATCAATAAATAGAACTTCCCCTCTTGCAAGAGCATTTTCTCTAACACGGGGAATATCATCAGGAATATCATTCAGTATACGTTGTACAGTCATGCATATTGTCCTCATTCTCTACCAGTTCTGCTAAACATGTTGCTGGACTCACTGCTCTGCATCTAACAATTTTAATCACTGGATTCGAAATAATTACCTCAGATCCTGATGCTCTTTGTGTAGACATGTAATTTTGGGTTTCACTAAAATGACAAATAGGGAGTGATCGATGAATAACGAAATTGAGCACCCCATTATTATACTTGCAGCTTTTTCAATCACAAAAGTGGAAGCAGCTAAATCTTGTCTGCAAGGATAATGTCCTTGCAATACTGGGCCTAAAACCCCCCTGTAATATGCTAATGGTTTTTTGCCCATGTCTTTAAGTCATTTTCTGTGGATTGCTGTCATCACTACTCCATTTGAATGCGAGATTAAGTAAAACTCTTCACTATAGACCGGTATTCCTAACAGAGGGGCTGTACAAATTACTCCATTTAATTCCTCAAATCCCTCAGTCATTTCCTCAGTCCATAATATCTTTTTCTTGTCTGCCTGTGCTTCCTTAAGTCCTAAAAGTGGTTGAACATATGTACTGTAGTCAAAAGCCCAGGCCTTAAAATGATTACATAGGCCTAGAAATGGTTTCATCTCTCTTACTGTCTCTGGTTTAGGAGTCTTCTCAATTGCCTCTACTCTCTCAGGTGTCACTGTTCTCCCATCTTGAGAGATCAATAGTCCCATGTAGAGGACCTCTTCCTAGCAATATCGTAGCTTCTATACCTTATTTCTTTTTTCTGCTAGTATAATCATAAGTTGAACTGAGACTTTTTTGCATATATCTTCCTTCTCGCTGCACACTAATATGTCATCGACGTACTGAATTATTGTGCTTTTGAGTTGTACATTGCCTGGGTCCACCTGAAGGACTCTATTGAATATTAGATTGGGGAGGGTCTCTCAGTACCCCTGAGGCAAACATGTGTGTTTTAGATGTATATTTCAATATGGAAATGAAGTCAAATCCTCTAAGTCTTCATGAAGCAGAATTGAGAAGATTGCATTTTTTAAAATCTATTACTGTAAAATATTTGTCTGTGGATAGAATACTGCACAATATTGTGTCTGGATTTGTAACTAGAGGAAACTCTGCATTGACAATATTATTAAGAGGGCCGAGATCCTGAAAAAATCTCCATGACCCCCCTTTCCATTTCTTCACAGGGTACGCAGCTGTGTTGCATGGGGAATCTGATGTCACTAATATTCCTTGATGCCTTAAAGTGGAAATGGTTTCAAATATGCCCTCATCTACTTCTCTGGACATGGGGTAATGTTTTGCTCATGGCAAGATAGCTCTACGCTTGAGCTTAATTTTGACTGCCATGACTCCTTTTAGCAGACCTACATCATAAGGACTACTAGTCCACAAAAATTAATTAGGTATTCTCTGCATTGTGCCTACTAGTATGGAAAGCCATGTTAACAAAATGGTTACTCCGTACAAAAATACTTCTGATCTAGAGGAACCCCTCATAATGCTTTATGTTTTGAAAATGCTAATATAAACTCTCTTACATTAAAAAAATATATTCCTGGAGTGGAGCACACAATCCCTTTGTCAGTAAAAGATATTGGACCTCATTATGAGCATGCCGGTCCAGTAACAATGGTGCTGGTAAGCCTACCTGCACCGTTGTTACTAGACCGGCACACTCCGAGTCTGCAGGCGGGTGGCTCCCCTCCCACCAGCTCTGCCCTGGTGGGCGGAACGGCACCCGGCCGCAGACGTTCATGGAAGCACTGGCACCATCATTAATTGTACTGGTGCTTCCATGGTCCCCATTCCCATTGAGTCCTATTGGACTCAAATGGGAATCAACAATTGCCGCCGCCTGACTTACCGAACCGCAGTGGCTGTAATGCCCTGATTATTCCGGCAAGTCAGACGGCGGTAATTCATTACGGGTCCAGTGGCTACCTGGTGGTTTTTCCGGCATGGCTTCCGACAAACTCGTAATGAGGGCCATTGTCATGTTTAGTTTTGTCATCCAATCTCGTCCCGATATGTTAACTGGTGTCTGTCAAGAGAACAAAAATGGCATAGATAAGTCATGTTAATCTGTAACTCATCAGTAAAAGGAACTAAGCCTGTCACCCCAGAAAATCCCTGCACATTCATGAAAATGCCAGACATTGGGTCTTTACCCTCTTGAACACAGGAACGAGTTGCTGCACTGTCCACAAGAAACAAAATTGTCTTGCTAACTATCATTACCCTGACCCTTGGTTCCGGGTGTCATTGATAGTATTGAACACATCAAGTCATTGTGTGGGCTGTCCTATTGAGGATATACATTCATCCCAGTACCCATGAAAGGATTTCCTCCTACCACGGCCAAACTCCTTATTCTAGGTGTGGATGCTGGTGGAGCTGCTCCATTCGTATTCCATTGTGGTGCCGCTGCTTGCTGAGTCTGTACTTGCTGTGCTGGTATAGGTGCTTGCTGCAGATACCCTTGTGGCATTTGCTCTTGTGCTGGGCTTTGTTGTGCCTGTTGTATTTGTGGCACATGTGTCTGGTTCTGTGTGTGATATTGTGCATATTACTCCTGTGATTATGGATTATACTGCGGAGAATAGCCCATCCCCCCTTTTGCGGCTTTCCAGTTCTGTTGCATACCCTCTCTACTTCTACATGTTTAGGCTATGCGTCCCATTCTCCCACAAGTCCAACACTGCTGCAGCTGTCCCCAATTAAAGCCTCCTCCTCCCTGGGAGTTCTAAAACACCCCTTGCCATCCTCTGGGTGTGTTCCCTCTACCTCATGGCCAAAAATGATATCCACCTTGATCTGCAGGAAACCCTACTTTGCCTGACTGCACTGGATGCACCGCTTGTGTTACCACACTTTCAACACTTGTCAATACCGCTCCTTCTGTAGCAAACTTTGACAATTCTTTCTGAACCAAATTTGCTTCCTATTGCTTTCTACCCTCTGCTTTTTTCTTGTTCTTCTCTTGTAACAATCGACAATGGTGTAAAATAGTCAACTGTATTTCTGGCCAGGACTTCGCTTCCATTCCCACCTGTTTCTTCATCTGACTTTGCAGTGGCTCGGGCAGTCCCTGACACAAAATGTGGTAAAATAATGCCACTCTTTTATCCCAAGTCGCTTTCGTCTAGAGCCTCCAGCATTCTTGAATCTCTTGAAGAAAGGCAACAGGGTCTCCATCCTCCCCCATTTCCCTTATCATAATTGTACCCATGTCTGATGTGTCGGGGTACTGTACTCTAAGCACTCTCCATAGATCTGCACTACAGTTATTAAATGGGGCTCTGCCATGTGTCATGTTTTATGCTGTTACACTTGTATAACTTGCTCATCTCCAAATGTAGTTCGCTCTCAACCCTAGAATCACTACTAGTAGGCCTTTTACACCACCCACTGCTAACGTCATTCCTGCTGTCATTTGTTCTAATTCATAAATCAATTTTCCCGTACCTGTAGTCAAACTAGGCAACGTACACTTCAGATTTTCCTTATCCATCTGTGGCCATGCTATATATTGTGGTCTTCATCCCCCTTTCTCTAATAATGGGAATTTTGTATACCCTCACCCATAATTATACCCACCTTCACTTCTCATTTTCCAGGTGGGGCTAGTTTCGCCCGTCCGCCTTTGGCCTGGCATTGACCTTAATCGGCTCACATATGGCGGGGAAACAACCCCTGCACTGTGCCAGGGTGCTGGTGGCCGTTCAGAATATGGTGTCGGTTTTGGTGTTTTTTCTTTAAGGTCTTCTTAAATGACCATTTTACCCCTTTTTCTATGCTTGGATTTATTGAAAAAACACATGCACCCTCTCTCTGTGGCTTCTCATTTTGTTCCCTTTCTTTGTCCAACATCATTATACCCCATCTTGTATGGCTATCTTCCCTTTCCTCATCATCAAGATCCCACCCGCTTAAGGACAATGCCATATGCTTGTCTGCAATTACATCACCTGATCTACTTCCTGTTATTTCTGGTAGAGACCCTTTGTCATCCCCTTTATCTTTGTAGCTATCCTTATCCCTTATTTTCCTCTATAAATCTCTGATCCTTTTCCCTATATTTTCTGCCTTGCGTGGGTCCACTAATGTCTCTATTCTTGGTATTCCGTTCCCTGTAGGACTGTTGTGACCCACTCTCTTCCTACAATCGTTCCCTTGCTTCAACTGGCACCATGCACCTGTTCACAGAAAAAGAATATCCAAGAGTGTCCGTTACTCCCATCCCCTGCACACCTTTGAGCTGAATATTCAGCCAATATGAGTATAGATAGTTTTAATTTTATTAAATTTTGACATGTCATTCATTCATTCCTCGAGAATAGCAATATCGATGATTTCGTTCATACTGGCCCAGCAGGTTAAAAGTTCCTTGTATATGGTGTCATCACCACAACATGTTTTGGAATTCTGTTTCCCTTCATCAGTTGGAATTTCAATTATGTACAATACAATGTAGCATGACAATTTGTGAGTGTAGTCTCCCACCTTTCTGGAGAATTACAGTTTACAAGCAAGAGAATCTCTACAGGCAGTCCAGTACATGTTATTTCAATCATCTTCTGTGAGACAAAGTATAATATTCTCTATGAACCAATAATAATCATCTGCATATCCATATACATACAGGTGAATGTTTATATGAAAAGCCTTAGTACAAGTTAACAATACATGCCAACCTTAATGTATCAGCAGCGGTGACATTCAACAAAATATACACCTGCGAGGACCGGACAGGAATTTCTCCAAGGGGGCACCTGTCGACTGATTATTTCCACATGTGTGTTTGCCTGCTGCTCTTCACAGGAAGCTCTGCGATCTTCTGGCTAGTGGCGGAAGACATCGATTGTCCAAACGTCTAAATCTGGGCCTAGGTTGACTGGACCTAGAACCATCCGCACCACTACCAAATGCGCAATAGCACCTTTAAGCGTATCATGTGCTCGATGGAATTACCAATAATGATCTCAGACCTAAATAACCAGACAGACTCAAAGAATATGGTAAAGTATCACTTTATTATCAGTACAATAAAGTAGGGCAATCTGGCGAACAACAAGCTGCATTAAGAATATGGCAAAGTACCACTTTATTATCAGTACAATAAAGTAGGGCAATCTGGTGAACAACAAGCTGCAGTCCACCCACTCACTCTGCAATTTTTATTACACAAAGGTTTTATACCTCAATGTCTGTCAGCTATGACTTCATCCTATGTCGCAAACTTAAAAACCTATTGAAGGGAGGAATTGGTTAGGGGAACATGTGTACCTATACTTTGCTTAGGTGTTAGTGAAATAAAATAATAATTTGGCATTTATATAGCGCTACAAACCCTCAGGTATCTGAGCGCTCCTTATTATTACCCACGGTGTGTGGTGCTCATTTATCGACCTCGGAAGGATGAAAGGCTGAGTTTGGCCCTGCCGGGATTCGAACCTGCATTGACAAGCTCTGCAGATGTCAAAGCAAGCGCTCTACTTGCTGTGCCACTTGACCAAAATAACTGGTGACCTCTAAATACGTATAATACAGATTGCAGAGGAATAACAGCAATGGATTGGCCCGTTGCTACATAGATTAGCATGTTGCTACATAGACCCCTATTACTGGTTGGCATTCTCTCCCAAACTTGGAATTTTGATTTGTTAGCAACATGTAAGCAAAATGAAACACAGGTGCACAGAACAACATCAGACTACTACCCACTTGCCCAATTAGTCCATCATCTCTCATTGGTCAGGCCCAAAGCCAAGGTTTCCTCTTTATAGTTGACCTTGCAGTCTGACCTCTGCTCTCTGACTTTTCAAGAAGTGTAGGTCTACTATTATGTTCATCTGGAGCTTAATGAATAGTCTTTGTTTTCGAGTTCTGACGCATGTGTGAGGAGACCATGATTTTGTCGATTTGACCTCTTATTTACTGCTATTTAATTTAATTGTGCTGGGTGCTCTTACACCTCTTGGCCTCTGGAGACTTGATCACTCCATCTTACATTTGCTTTTTGCATTCTTGATGGTCCAATACTTGGTATTTGCAGATGATTTAGCTTCTGCTTAATCTAAGAGAAATATGCCTTATGTACATGGCTTATCCCCTTTAACTCCCTTTGTGCCTTGCAATTATTCCTTGATGTTGAATCCTTGATCCTAGGCCAATAGACTCCTCTTTGTTCCTCACACAAAGCTATTTTTCTATTGTCTCCTGAATGCAGCCCTGGTCCGTCTCTGTTGTAGCTTGACTGGTTTCAACACAAGTCTGACATTCATCTTTTTCTCATGTCCGCTTTAGTCACGTTATATTTTATTCGGTAGCAAGCTTCTGTAATCTCAGCTACCTTGCATTTCTGCATATGTACATTCACTTTGTCTCTTACATATTTCTCTGATGCACATGATTTCTTCATATTTGATTACATTTTTCTCTTGCCACTTCAGTTACATATTTATTCTTTAAGTATTTGCATATCGTTTCAGTGCGTCCGTATGTCTTTCCTTCGTGACGTCACGCTGCAACTGTCAGTTTGTACGTACAGCTCTTCTATCTCCAATGGTGTATGTGGACATTCCCCTACCCTCTCAGTGCGAGGGCACATTCGATACGGTTGTCTAAGTGCATAATGTCTCTCATACACTCTGTGCGGTATTGGGAAAGTACCTGGTGTCACACATAGGGCTCTTCTATTGTTGTTCCAATATGATGGAGGTGTGGGGGCAGAGTCTATCAGTGGTGTACTGTGCTGTTCTACTGTGCAATGCCTTCATTAGCTCAATCAACGCAGAGTCCAAACCTTGAATCCTCATAGTATCCCATAATATCATCCTATCAACCATATCGAAAGTGGGTTTAAGATCTACGAAACCTGCATATGGGAACCCCTTCCGAAGTGACATATACTTCATAATCAGGAGCATTAGATGAAAATCCAGTTCAATGGTCCACAGCCAACTATGAAACCCGCTCTGGTCTGGAGTTATGATGTTAGCATCAATCTCCCATTCCAGAATTCTTGCCAATACCACTTTTGAGAAAATGTTCCCATAGGAGTCCAGATAGGTCTATAATTTGCAGGGTCATCTCTAGTCACATTTTTGAATATAGGGACTAGCTCTGCTATTTTACAAGAGTCAGGCATTACCCCCATTTTTAGGATTGAATTAAACCAAGCACATAGGGTGGGTACCCAAACCATTTTGACAAATTTAGAAAGGTCCGTTGGAACTCCATTCAATCGTGGGCCTTCCACAAGGTCTGAGAATCTAGGGCCTCCCCAACCTCAACAAGAGGAACATTGGGGACAGGGAATGAAACTGGGTTGGTAATACCCTCCTCCCTTGTTTTACTCTCCTGGTATGTGGTCTGATTCACCTCCCTTTCCGAGCTGCCGAATACCATGGAATAATGGGCCTCCTTATAAGTATGCCGGTCTGGTAACAACTGTTACCGGACCTGCATACTCCGAGTTCTGCAAGCAGGTGCTGTACTGCCTGCCAGGTCTGACCTGGCAGGCGGAACGACACCCGCTCGCAGACCTTGACGGAAGCACCGGCACTGTTGCACGCAGTGCCGGTGCTTCCGTCCTCCCCATTCCCATTGAATCCAATAGGACTCGAATGGGAAGGGGGGAGTAATTTTTTTCGGCGCCCGGCAATGGGGAATTACCGGGACCGACGGGGCTGCAATGCCCTGGTAAATCCCCATTGCCGGGCGCAGGAAAAAAATGACTCTGGCGGCAGCCGTGCCGTTTTTACAGGCACGGCTATCGCCTGGCTCATATTGAGGCCCAATGTGTCTTCCAGGACTGGCTAGCAACGTTACTGTTTATTTTCGGAATATGGTGCTATTTCATCATTAGATTTCTTTTTTAACAAGACCTGGTCATTTCCATTGATGGAAACTCCATCTACACTTGGCAAGTGAGCACACAGAACCCCTTGGCCAACCACGCCAAAAGGCTAATTTCTGCTCCAGGGTTTCAATTCCGCTTAATACAACCAAAATGTCAATGAAAGAAATGTCAATAAAGAAAATATGCAGAGCTCTTGACACACGCCTAGCCTTGGCACACCAAGTGAATCAATCACAACCAGAGGATGTTGTCCTGTTTCGACAACGACCTGACCTAAAACGCACATGAAAGCTACTGTCTATTGGTCGCACTACTGGGAATGTTTTGTCCCAGGACTAGGAGTAATTGCAGTAAATACTGGAGTAATCTGTGAGTTTGATTGGGCTGGGAGTGTGTCAACCACAAGTCAGGTGAGCCTTCTGAAGACTAGCATAATTTGGGCAACTTCAACCAAGGCATTGCACATGTGAGGTTGATGTTCCTGATCAGTATAAAAAAGGCAAATAATTCTTTAGGAATTAAAAATGCCTCTTGAGGAGCGAGGAGAACTAAAAAGCAGTGTTGTAAGTCAAGGAATAACCTGTGCGTGTTGGTCCGTGGAGATATTGCCTAAACCTTTCCAACAGTGTTACACAGGATGCGGCTTTTCCCCTCAGTCACTAAGCCATCAGTCAACTTTCTGCCCCAAGCACACATACAGCCCATATTTCCTATAGTCATTATGTTTTTGTTCCATTTGTCGAGAGATAAACAAAAGCAATTAAATATACAACTGGGAGCCTTGGAACAGAATGTATTTCCTGTATATGCGCCTAACAAGCCAACAATAAATAAATAAATAAATAAATAAATAAATAAATAAATAAATAAGAGGCTGATTCAAAAGGGTGCTGGAAGCTGCTGTGCACCAGCCCTGATGACTTCTCCTCATTCAGAGGCCAGTGTCCCAGCCACCTCACTTCCAACAATGTACCCTTGCAGGTTGAGCGTTAGCACATCCTCATGTGCTGGGCCATGCCTGCTCATGAACCGCACAGCTTCCAATTAGTGCTAGCGCAGTGCTGATGTTAGTTCCTCTTTAGGCCTACTCTTGACAGAAAAAAGAAATGCATACATCGCCCAATGGTCACTCACCAAGCGTACAGGTAGTGTATCCCCCCCCAAAGGGTGGATTGTGTCAGACATAATAGAAATGTTGATGATGGCAAGTACAGTAAACCACCTTCCAAAGCGGGCTCTTTAAATGCCACCTGCAGAGCGCCCCTAAAAGAGGCGCCCTGCCAGCTCCATAGAGTCAAAGACCACAATTCCATGCTGATGCTTGGCCTGCAACACACCGCGATGATAAAGCGCCGGCTCTCAGAATGCTTTACAGCCCACCGTCAAGGAAAGGCCGCAGATGAAATGCGGAGCCTCCCTGTGAGCATGGAGTCAGTGCCAAAGTATGCGTTATTTCAAACACCTCCTACTTTTAAGATACCACCGAAGTATGAGTTGGTATCGTATCATATCTAAATACCCCAGCCCGTCCCTGCGAGGCACAAATTACTGGGGTTCAAGACACCCATTTCACCATATAAATAAGTGGGGGTGGGTTAAGTTGATAAAACAGGTGTAGGGGCGTGTGGGGGGACCGCAGTGATCTCCCTCACATATATATGTGGTGAAAAGAGTGGGATTGTCACATAGATGCATTCGGATTTCATGGGATATTCACTACATGCGGGTAGATAACTATAAATATCCAACATGTACACTATGCAGTACTTTCTTTGTGCCCCATTTTGTACATATTTCATGTGATCCCGAACTCATAATTAGGTGGGATTTTAAATGGAGGTATTATTAAAATACCACGTTGTTACCTTAGCACCGTAACAAGGCCCTCTCTGGAAAACGTGCAAGGTGCTACCTGGCCCCATTCCAAGGTACCTCTTCCAGGCGTTCCAGTACAAAGAGCCATGGCTGTGGCTGAAGCCAGTCCCCGAACCCCCCGCCCCTTACACTCCTACCACCAGCCTGGACTAGCCGGCGATACAAGGTTTGGAGGAAGGTCTGTTCGCATTCAGGGCATTCTGGACACACACTTCTTACACATCAGAGACTTGCCTATTTCTTAACGTTCTGCCTAAGCCTGCAAATCCTGCTCTTCTGAGTGATATGTGGCCAGGGGCCACTCCAGACCTCTGTTCCTTCCCATCGCCGCGTCATACCATAGTCACCTTTGTCCTTCCTGCCCATCCATCACTCCTGGCCAGACATTTCGGCTAATGATTGCGGTCAAATGCAAAATACTGTATTTGTGTTTCTATAATTGTAAACAGATTAGAGATTGCAATACATTTTGCAAAGCAAAATTACCCTCAACATTGGCCTTAACGAGGTCGCTGAGAAAGCATTCGATAAAACTCCTTAGGGATATCTTTGCATCACATCGCGGCAAATGAACTTTGGAGGCATCTTTAGAGAAAGTGTGAAACGATTACACAGAACTAACGTCGTTTTAAGAGAGTGCCGATAAGGGTGTCTGCCTCTGACAGCCTCTCTAAAACGGCGTTGCTTTGAGCTGCTACTGGCACTTCATCCTGTACCCCCATCAGAATCGCCTAGATGCCTCTGGGCTTTGTGCGCTTTTCAAATGGCAAAATAAATAAATAATTAAATACATAAAGAATCCCATTCCGCACGAAGCCCACATCTGCTCTTTAGGTGCATGCCAACAGCAAATTGAAAGTATGTGTTGTCCCAAAATATACCTTTGAGGGTGCATTAGTTAAATAAATCAGCGCCACGAGGTCGTGGACAGCGCAGACGGCGCTATAAAAATCCCATGATTACCTACACATATTCGCCAGTTCCTAAAGCCTGGCCTTTTGTGCAAGCTCCTGCGTTCAATGTATGTGGAAATATTTTTGGCAATGAAGGTAGAAGGCCAGGGCTGAGGGTGCTATAGCCCCGGGTCTTTCGGTTGTGTCACCAAAAGGCTAGCAAGCCCCGAGTCCCGACAGTCCCGACATTAGCGCAGCCTCGGATCTTTTCCAGGCCCTAGCAACACCCAGACATAGGGTAGGCTCCCATCCCGGGCCCCCATGGCTGCTGGTATTGCTGGTATCGCTCATTGTCAACGGATAGTTATCGACACTTCGATCCGGGCCAGGGGAATACAGCGCGCAGTGCACGCCCGGCAGCTGCTTTCATGTGCCCCTTGGCTTTACGCTCAGCGCCCTTAGCTTTCAGGCGAAGCATCCATCAGACGGTAACGGAATCCACACAGCGTGCGGTCACGTGTGGCGGGTTCCCTTCCAATCTGTCCGATCGCCCCCACTGCTTCCTCCCCTATCCTGCTCCCGGGCCCTTCCCGGATAGGCACGCATGCTATAAGTTTCACTGGCCCGTGATAACAGGCCGCGCTTGACGTTTCGCAAACGCGCTTGTCTGTTGTTCAGCCTTGCAGGGAGGGAAGTGGACACCTTCCTTCCAATAGTCCAAGCCGACTGAACAGAGAGGAGCTTTGGGCATGTTCTTTTCCACGCTATGACTTTGACAAAACAATATGTACAGATTGTGTTTAGCTGTAGTGGGGCTCTTCTAAATCAACCAGT
This sequence comes from Ambystoma mexicanum, assembly GCF_040938575.1. Taxonomy (NCBI): domain Eukaryota; kingdom Metazoa; phylum Chordata; class Amphibia; order Caudata; family Ambystomatidae; genus Ambystoma; species Ambystoma mexicanum. The sequence goes on along the minus strand of NC_090937.1, from coordinate 701,921,265 downwards.
CACACTTTTAAAGCATGTTTAACCTGCCTTTGATACATTTTAGTCTAAACTTTTCTTTGCTATTTTTCCAAGTCCAGCTCACGTTAAACACGCATTGGCAAAGCCAACCGTTTTGGCTTTAGTGTAGGCCTGGCAAAAACGAAAAGTGTGGGCTTTGCCAATGCTTTTTTTTTTAAAGAGGACAACATTGAGGACACACATACTTCTTAAGAATCAAGAGGCTGTAGGCACACTTGGTGAGGACATGTTTATTACACTAGTAGCGCACAAGTGCCTGGGGACCACAGCAGTGGTGATGGTGCGCGGTATACATACCTTTAACATTAACATTAACATGGGCGTCTCAGAGATTAAGGAATTCATCAACTGTCGAATGAAATGTAATTCATGCCAGCAGATGTGTATGCAATGTGATCTACATTGGAAGCACCACCCGCGAAGTAAGAATCCGAATATGGGAACACCTGAATGGTATTAGCAGTAGGATCCCCAACTACCTTTGGCAAGAATGACATCAAATGGATGAGAAGAGCAATCTGCGATTTATTAGACTTTAGACCATCAAATGTGACCCCAGGGGAGGTGGCAGAGAACTGTCTGTGAGGCAAGCCGAGGCCATCTGTAGATTTGGAAGTAGTGTAGCTGGTCTGAACATTGACCATGAAATGAGTACATTTCTATAACACTCTCACCAAGACTGCAGCACCAAACCGTCTGCAGACGATGAAAGGTCTTGGTGACGAGCCAAACCACAAGCTGCAACGAGTACATTCTTGAAATTTAATGACCATAGATGTGGGACACGTGTCGTGTTTGATTGTTATGTGACATGGCGAATGAGATAGTTCATGAAATGAATGGTTGATTATGTAAGATTCACTGATTATACTTTTCTATACTTTTCCGTCACCATTTTGGGACTGACGTGAGGCATTTTGTATATTCGTCTTTCCTAATGAAACTGTTAGCGATGCCTGAACGATGATATCCTGAATGGGATAGAATTGCTCGACATGGAACACCTGGGAATCAGTTAACTGCACTAATGTATGTCATAATGTGCCTAAACGTGGGAATCCTAATGGAAGCCAAGACAAGTTTCAAGATGGAATTCTGAGTGTTGCATTGAGAAATAAGGAGCAAGAATTTAGGGATGGAAGGGCAGATGATAAACCTGCAAGGTCGAGTATTCTGGCAATTTATGAAGAATCTTTTACATTTACCTGGGAAGCACGCGGCATAACACATGGCGGTGGTTGCCAATTGATACGATGCAGTAGGTTATCAAGAATGAATGACAGATCAACAGTTTACAGATGTCCCTTACGGATGACAAGAAGTAGTGGTAGTGAATCATCACTTCTTTCCAACTGGCATTGGTTAAGACGATATCCTTCCACCATATGTGTCAAGTCCCAACACTGTTTGTTATAGAGTCACATCCATTGAAACGTTCTAACTGAACAAGGTGTGTGTCCCAAGGCAGGCTGCTTGCATCCCGCACACATGACACATTCCTGGAAACTATTTTCAATGTAACGTGTGGGAGGAGAACACTATTTGGTAGCAATATCTGTGATATCCGTGGTAGATTGTGCAGTCCAGGGAGTGTTTCACATCCTTGCGGCCTCTGCTCCACTCTAAGTCTCTAGATTTGCCGATTACTCACACATAAATAAACGTCTCACTCCCAAACAATCGTCGCTGTAATATTATTTTCCTCAAAATACATCTGGTGTGAAATAACCCAGTTGCAGTCATCCCCCGTTCCTTAAGTTCATCGACTGCTATTCTTTTTCCCCCAAGAAAAACAATGTGTGTCACTCGTACTCAATCACTACGAGTTTCTTCTCCCCCTGAAAGAGCAAGTGTGGTTCTGGAACGCACTCACCGTGATTTTCTGCTCACTTGCCAACAAATCATGTGGTATTTCAGTTCTATTCAATTAACCTTCTCTTGTCTCAAGCTACCCACTCTAATGTTCTGCTTCTTTTGGAAACAAGTGTGTCACTCTGAACAGTCACCATGATTTTGTTCTCTTTCAGGAACGCACTTAATTGCAGCTAATTGTGTGCATTTCTATCACAACTACTAAATCTATCACTCTAAACCAATCACTGAGATGTTTTGTTCTCTCTCCAAATGTTATGTGTATAGTCACTGTTAGAAGGCCAGTACTCTGGCCTTGTCAAGAGGAACAGAGGACCTCTCTGTTAGGGGGAGGTGATAGCATGAAAAAGATGAGGGTATGTGCCCACCTCACCCCTGGAACCTTGGGGAGAGAATAAAAATGAAAAGGAAATAACGGACTCCTACAGGATGAATTATAAATGATTCATTCTGTATTTTGAAATATGTTCAGAGAACAATATATCAATATAGAATTCAATGGAGGTAGCACACTACAAATAAATATTTCTTTATTGTATAAAATTATATGTGGCATGTACTAGACAAACATGTTAAAAAACAATAAATCAGAATCAAGTACTTTTTATGATCAAGAATATCATACGTCATCATTAAATATACATTTCATTAGACATGGAAAGATCGTCTGTTTTCCCATCTTTAGCCGTACAGTGTAAAAGGTCTACACTCTGGGAGAGTCTAATGTCTGTCTTCTCTTCGTGAGTTTGCAAGCTGATTCTTTTTACTATGGACGGTCAATTTGCTAGTTTCGACATATTGCAGAACTGTTTTGGAAATAATGTCTTCATCAGGACTGGGTAATGCTGAAGAAACATAGAAAAAAAATAAACCATCATAAACATTGGCGCTATGGCCATTGTTACCTATTTTAAATAAGAAAACTGGTTTATAATAATTACCTCGACAGGTATCAATCCTGTGAGGTATATTTCATGAATAATCCTCTTTGGTAATTAATAGTCTATAAGGAAAATAATATAAACACAAATAAAAATAACCATTCTTTCCCACTGTTATAAAACTATTAGTGGGCCAAAAAAAATGACCAGCGATGCACTTTTGAATCGAAAAAGAAGCATTTCAAAACTCAAATGCACAGAAACCCACGGAAAGAATACTTAAGGGAGAATATTATTCTCTAGCTCTACAATTCTACATGTAAGAAATGAATCCTGTTTATTTGTTAATGATGCTGATTATAAAACATATTTTCGTAAATATTGCCCCAAGTGCAGTAGGGATTGGAGTTTATTAACTATTAATACTGCACAAAATTCAAGCCAAAGATTGCAGAAGAATTATCTAGAGCTGAACAAATGTTCCTAACAGATACATCCATTCAGAATGCAAAAGACAAACTAGAAGTCATTCAAAAACAGCTGGATGAGTTTGTAAAAACCATGACACAGAAAAATATGGATAAACTCAAGAAAGAAAGAAAAAGTGTATTACTATTTAATCAGAGACTACTTGGCACCCTCATACTGGGGACGCAATAATCAGAACTTCAATACTGACTGCACAGACCCCAGGAGAAAATGGGTGACGTTTTCAGATAGCTTGTCGGGGTCTGATCAAGAACAAGAGACATACTCTGAGAGAGGACGAAGACAATGTAAGGGAAATAGAAGATATTTTCTAGGAAGAGGACATCAGAGAGAGCATATGAGACGGGAAAGGTGTCCACAAAATCACAACCAAAACCATATGGAAACCCCCCCACAGCCAGAAATATTCCTAACAAGAAGCAGGGCATATGGAAGATAGCAGACCCTTCTGCCATCTTCCATAAATCTTACGGAGAAAGAACCTCTAACTTTTCAAAATGGATTGTCATGCATACCTATGAATAAGGTTGCCAAAATGACATTAGAAATAGATTACAATAATTTGTGAAGAAAATCAGACTGTTTTACTTTTTTGGAACTAATCCCATTGAGAATCAGATATCAACAGGTACTACCCCCTTTAAACCGATTTCTACATTTGTTTTGCCTAACCACATGGTCTCTAAAGAAGTTCTTACTTTTGAAAAAGTAAACTCAAAGAATTTGATCTAATACATTATTGAAACACTACCCATAGATGTCACAATTTCAATAAGGAGGAATGGGTCACAATAAACTCCTTTAAAAATAATTCTAACATTGAGATCAAGAATACAGACAAGAGCATGGGGATAGTTATTCAATGCGTGCAGCAAAATGACATATACGCATTTCAATAGTTAAACAGTCAAGATCATTATGCTCCACTCAGTGGGGACCCCATAAAAACAAAACAGGAACAGAGTTTTACACAAGACTAAGGCAGGGGGTAGAAGAAGGATTTCTTAGTCACAAAGAACTTACATTTTGAAACCAGAGAAATCCTTGCACGCCTATATTCTACATTTCCCCAAAGATCCATAACGATGCTTCAAAACCTTTGGGACATCCTATCATCGCATCATCTGGAGCCATTTTGTAACCTACGCGCAATTCTATTGATTTCATTTTGAGACCAATTGCAAGCTCCAATGCCATGTACTTAGCAGATTCTAGAGATGACAATGAAAGTATTGAGGGCATTTCCTGTGACATACAGCAGACTTACTTGATACCATGGCTATTCAGCCACTTATTCATCTCACAGGGTGAAGGGTTACAAATTAATAGAGTCTGTTTAGACACAAGAGAGACTCCACATGCTATCCCTTCCAATTTCATCTTGGAACTGCATTGTCCACAAGGCTTTCTGGGGCCTGGGTCCAAAATACCTTCAGCTATCCCTCCGCAAATACCTCCCCTCTCGAGCTCTTCGCTCCTCTACTTCTAACTCCCTCCGGGTCAGTCATTTTTCAAAGAAACAAGCTGGGGGTAGATCTCTGTCTTCAGCTGGGGCCTCCCTGCCACTCTGATGCTTCAGGAGAACCATCTCTGGTTCCGGAAGCACCTCAAGACCTTCCTCTTTGCTTCTGCCTTGGCTCCCCCTATCCCCTGCAGATCGGTTCTCTCTTGGCACCATGCACCTGGCCACCCTCTGTCCTTCGGGCCCAGGTGCCTGCTCACCCTGCCACCCTCCTGCACTGCCTCCGGGCCACCCCTTGCACTGGGGTCTGTATCTGTACCCATACAGCCCCCCCTTTTTCTTCCTGCACTTATCAGACCTACCCTGTCTGCTGCCTTAAACCCAGCACTTGCCAATTGCTGGCTGAACTACCACTATTTGTTGCCTTTATTAGTAATTTATTATTATTTAACAGTTTCTCCTTTGCACAGCACTTTCCACTTCCCCCTTCCATGCACTTTTCCCCTCCCCATCTCCCATTCACTTGCGCATTCTCAATGTCACTGGGCCTAGTAAGATCGTTGTTTTGTTCTGCCCTGTTCCCTTCCCTTGCTTTGTCGCGCTCTGAAACACTTGTGCACGAGCGTGATAGAAATAAAATATCAATGTCAACATCAATAACTGTTCGATATTGCTCTCAGTAAAAAGTATTGCAGATACTAGAATCACTTTACTTACAGATCAAAGGGACTGCTATGGGGCCGTTTCCCCCCAATTTTGCCAGTTTATATATGGCTACGTTTGAAGATTTATACATTCTGTCTAGGACCAACCTATTTTCATCAGCCATTAAGTTTTACATACATAGATAACATACTGCTAATATGGAACAGACAGGAAGGAGAAATACATGATTTTCTAATCTGGATTAATAATTTGGATCCTAATTTAAAATGCACTTCTTCCGTCAGTAAGTCGGAAATACCATTTCTTGATTTGACCATCAGGCATACAGATGGGTGACTAATTGTGAGCCTTTTCAGAGAAATTACAGAGCAAAACACCACTTTATATTATGATACTTTCAATCCTAAAGACCTTAAAGATAACATCCCTTATGGCCAATTACTCAGGGCTTGACCAAACTGTACTAAACATACTAATTTCTTGGCCGAGACAGAGATAATATCTGAAAGATTTAGACTCAGAGGAAATCCTAAAAAACGTGTACGACATTCTATGAAAAGAGCGAGATGCCAACACAGATCCACTCTGTTACCACCGAAAGAGAAATCCAATAGGAGAGACAATTTGGTATGTGTTACCACCTTTAACCCACTAAGCAATGCAAGGAAGAGGTAATAACATTTTAAAAAAAACAGACATATATTACAAGTCAGTGATGTCAAGTTTCCATGACTTCTATTTGCATTCCAAAAAAGCAGGAACTTAAGACAATCCTTAGGATCAGGTGTTGAAGACTTTAGTCATTTCCAAAACTGGGAGGTCAAAATCATACAAAACAGGACTATTGCCTTCTAATCGAGGGTTAGCCCAGGTGGCTGCTATCCTACCCAGATGTGACAATGTAAAAGTGGCCTTAGTTGTGGAATCTGGAAAGGCCTGGGGTCTACATAAAAAATGCAATTTGCACTGGTTGATGAATGTGACAAAACAGAAAGTTACAAACTCTTTCACCTTTACATGGGTCTTGAGCCTTATGAAGGCCATGTACTTTCTGTGGAATGTAGCATCTGCAAGTTCACATCTACAAAAAAACCTTTATGATCAATGCACAGAATGGGACCTGAAGACACATACTAGGTGCACATTATTTACATTATTCAGTGCTCATGCAAGAAAGTTTATGTAAGTAAAATCACAAGAATGGTGAAAACACAGATTACAGAACACAGCTCCAGAATCCACACCAAAAATCTCACTGCACATCTTGTACAACATTTTTTAAATGCTGGACATGGTGCGGTTGATTTACATTGGTTTGTTGTAGAAAAGCTCACCAGTCCAGACAGCAGTAGAATCAAAGAAAAGTTATATCAGGGAACAATTCTGGTTATACCATACTAAGGGCCTCATCGCAAGTCTGGCCGTAATCCGGCACAATTACTGGCAGGCGGAAATAGCATTACCTCTGAGTCATGCGGCAGAATTCGTGCTGCATCACAACCTGGCGTGAACACGCACGTGACTCTGGTGGTAACGCTCTTAGTGCCCGGAAGACTGCATGGAAATAAGGGTGACCACCGAGAAAGTGGGCTGAAAGTGCTACTGCTGGCGATCCTGGCACTATTAGCTCTGGCAGAAATTGTCTCAGCGCCGGAAAGGGAAGCATCACGTTGGCCATTTTGAAAAAAAAAATCCATTAAATATCTTCCCTTTTCCTGCAGCCATCCAGTCCTGGTAAGAAGTAAACATGTCCCAGGGGAGGAAAAGAGGCAAGGTGGCCGAACATCACCTGCACAAACCGAAATTTAGTTAGGGGGAGCTGGTGGTCCTCACAGATGAGGTGATTGCCCACTACAAGGAACTTTACGGCAGTTGCCAATGGAAAGACCACTGGGCAGCGCAGGGCAGCCATCTGGAATTCCATCTGTCAGAAGGTGACAGTAATTTCAAGCGTATACTGTGATGGAGAGGTCTGCCGCAATCAGTGGAACGAACTGAGTGTCAGGGTGCAGGGACTGCTGTCCCAACACACCTTGGAATCCCTGGCGACTGGAGGAGGCACTGTTGAGTCGCTGGTCTTCACCACCCGGGAGGAGAAATGCAGCACAGTGCTGCACCTCGAATGGATAGAGGGAGTCGGCAGTGCGGCGGCGGGTGCATGCAGCCAGGAGTCAGGAGATGAGTGAACATGCCCCACCCAAACACAAATGCATGCACACACGACAGCCCAGCATAAAATGCCCCAGTCGACAGTGACGCAAGTCAGTAGACCCTGAAGCAGGGCATGTCAACAGGGCAGAGTTACAAGTGGCACATCAGCCACCCTCCACAGCAGCAATGGGGAAGGGCACCAAGGGCACCCGTGAGCGTCACAGTGGTGCAAAGAGCAGGCAAGTGCACCAAACAAATGCCATGTGCACCACAGCCCTACTGGCGCACCCTGTGCCAGTGGGATTAAGGTGCGTAAGGGGCCATAACACTGTGCAGCAGTCACACTGGCATGTTGCGGGCCCAGTAGACCTGCCCCATGTCAGCATGGCAGACAAGCCACATGGAAGTATAAGGCCCACACACCGATGTGTGCCCAGCCAGCCAATCATTGTGCACCACAGTGCTGTCCGGCTGGCTGCACAGCAGTGCCCCATAGAGCCATGACAATGCCATGTACTAAGCCACCCTCCCACCATGTGAGTGCCACCCGGGGAATTGATGTAGGGCCATGAAGGACCACAAGTATGCATGTCAGACGTAAGCTGCCACAGCATGCTCACTCCATCCTACCCACACACAGGCCAAAGACCAACAGGCCATGGGTCACACACCCATCCCTACAAGCAGCCCCATGACGCTGGGCCCACATGCATCCACCAATGACCAACCATGCCCATATCTGTGGGGTCACAGATATGGGTAATTGGGCCTTGCATGCCAACACACGTGGGGGAACCATACCTGACAACATTTCCTATGTCCCCTACAGGCACACCCACATTGCCAGAGGCATCAGAGGAGGAGGATGCAGGCCCATCATGGAGCGGCACTTCCAGGCCTAAACGTCTGCCACCACCACCTGCAAAGGCCCACATGGGCCACACCAAGGCGGATGTCCCGTTGCATTGCGCCGAGGCAGAGCAGGGCCAAGGAAAGGCCCATACCACAGGTCACCAGGAGTAGTGCAGGGCACACTGCAACCACACCCGCAGCAGGAGGCACAGACACTCAGGCCACACCTGCTGGCAGGGCGACTGAGGAGTAACAGGAGGACACCAGCCTGTTCTTGCCTCCTGCCGAAGGGCCACACTACCCAGAGAGCCCTCCATGCCACCAGCGCCAACACTCCCAGGAGAGCCCTCCACGCTACCAGCACCAATGCTCCCCGTAGAGCCCTCCATGCCACCAGCGTGCATGGACACCAGTGCCGGATGTTACTACTTCCTCATATGACTCTGCTGAATTCAGCCCTGGGCCAGTGCACAGCACCTCACCCACACAGCACAGTCCAACATGAAGCATGCTGTTGCAGAGGCTTGAGGACATGGAGCACAGACAGCGTGAGATGGAGAAGATCGGCCACATGCACTCCGGACACCTGCAGGCCATTAGGGTCCACAACCAGGGGGCTATAGGCGTGCAGAGCGGCACCCGGGAGCAGATCTTGTGATTGCACTGGCACCGTTATAAACGGTGCCGGTGCAACCATGCTCCCAACCCCTGGGGATAGGGAACCCGGCCATACCGGCACCCGCGAATGGGCAATTACCAGGCCCATTCAACTCGTAATGGGCCGGTAATGGCCCATTCACGGGTGCCGATGCCAGACCCCTCCCGAGGCCCACAAGGCTATTAGCACATAGAGGTAGTAGCAGTACATAATGGGTCAGGTATCCTTTATGTCCTTGTCCTTGACTTTGCGGCGATACCTTTCATCAGCAATTGCCAGCCAATGAAGGAGATAAATGCCGTGGCCCAGAAGCTCAGCTGACACTTCTGCCAGGCCTCCAGAGCAAGCAATGTGCTGCATTAATTGCTGGTGTCCTACAAGGGCAATGATTTTCAAGATCAAAATGACTGCTTTTCAGCTGCATGAGAACTGGGAGAACCCAGCAAAATGTGAGCAAAAAATGTGGGGATGGAAATGAATCTGCGTGAAGAACAGAGGCAAGTAAAATATGCAACAACAACCATTCCCACTACCAGAGATATCACAAATATTGTCTTCTTCATCATCAGGAAGTAGTATCTTCTTGTCACCTAAACCACATTACCTATCGTCTGTGAACACTGCTGACCATAGTGCTAGACTGGAGATGGAGAGCCTGTGGGATACACGCCTCACTCAATCAGGAAGACTCAATAAAGAGGAGTCTACAAGAACATACAGCAGACCTTCAGCATCTCAGATGTGGATGCCTGTGTCACAGATCGGGTTAATGATCCAGAACTGGTTCAGTAAGCAGCCCCTCTGGACAGATGCACTTATGAGATGTGCCATATAATCCCGAAACTGCCCTCCTGCCAGTGCACAGTTTGAGTAAGTCTTCTGTTTTTACATAATTTGCACATGAGTGCATGAAAAACCTTTCTTTGCCTCATGGTGAACAATAAACATTGAGCCAGCACCATAATGAGGTAGATTATAGCACACCACCTAGTCATAGCCAACACAGCACCTTTGATGATGAAGCCGTGTTGTCTCCTTCAAATCACATAGCTGATCAGGGTTGTTTAGTGGTGCTCATGTAGTGAGAAAAGTAGCTGTAGTAACTGGCTGGTGGTGACTGCCGTATCATGGTGAGATGCCAGTGGCATCTGTCGTACAGCTGTTCCACCATACGTACGTTTTGTTTCTGCCATTTTAAAACCATAGTAGAGAAGAGAAGAGGCACCTCTCAGCAGGTCAGAAGCACACCTGAGAAAACCTCATGTTCTTCCCACTGCACGGGACTCAACAACATGAGATGTTTTGGGATTCTTCACGCTATGCAAGAAATTCCATCATGAGAATTTCTTGGGTTATACCTGATACGCGAGAGCAACCTACATTAGACTTTTCAGGTTTTCCCTGCTTCACGAGAGTAACCAACATCTTTAGATTCTCCCCATAGGGACAGGAGGCCGATATGATAATTGTCGGGGCTCTACCTGCTACACGAGACCTGGCAATATGACAATTATTTGAACTTCCAACAGGAGACTTTTCAGGTTGTAGCAGCTACATGAGACAAGTTAACCATAAGACATTTGGATTCTACCCACTAAACAAGAGGCCAACAATAGAATATTCTCAGATCTTCCCTGCTACATGAGGGAGACGTAGAAATATATTTTCAGAGTCTGCATGCAATGCAATAGCTGCAGCAGCAAATAATTCACAGGGGCTCCCTAATACACAACACTGGCTCCCCACCCATTTCCCTCACATTTATTTATTTATTTATTTATTTATTTATTTATTTATTTGTTTGTTTGTTTATATAGCGCTAAAGCCCGCAGTCATCAGAGCGCTTCACAAAAAGACAAGACAATAATGAATAAAGACGGGACAAAGATGTGAGCCGGGCCATTATTTCATTGTAGTAGGATTGACGCAATTCCAGTATTTATTTAAATAACAGTGTTTTCAATTTCTTCCTGAACTGCATATAGTTAGATTCAAGCTTCAGTGATGTTGGAAGTTATTTCCATTTTTAGTGCTTTTGGTTGGGAACGCCTTGCCTAGGCCATTTTGCTTTTTCGTTGCGGTAGTTTGCAGTAAACCTATATTGGAAGATCTAAGGCACCTAGACACAGAGCCACTATCAGTCTTTCTCTTCCTTCATCTATTTAGTGGCGGATATTATGGGGATGGACATGCAGGTGAATCTCCAGAGCATCGTGGACTGCGCTGTCCTCCAGCTTTGTCTGCTTATTGGCAGAGGTTACCATGGAGATAGAGCCAGTGGGTGACATGTGGCTATTGAACATCCCTTCATACCATTGCTGAATGTGGTTATGCATCGCATTTGGCCCCAATTCAAAACGCTCAGGGCCTGATTCACAGAAGCATTTGATAATGATGCAGTCCCTTAGGGAAACGCTCTGTGAAATAGGCAGAGCTTGCACATAGTTGCACCTCCTCAGCATCACACAAAGTGTTGTAGAACGTGATGGGGCATTACACTTCCATTTGTGCCATCCTCTGTCCTGCCCCGCCCCCTCCACAGGACAGGATCTGCTGCATCAGCTGGCTCATCCTCATGTTCATCTTCCACTTTCCTCTGCCCGTCTCATGACTGTCATTAATCCTGATCCTCCAGCCCATTTCCCCCCTGTTCCGTAGCTCCACACTCACCCACCTCCTGCTCTCCTGCATCTGCCTCATGATCCACCACATGTTTCCACTCCTTCCTTTGCCATCATCCACTCGTGTCCCCTCTCCTCCTCATCTTCCACTTGCTGCCCCACATCAGCCTCCTCGTGTTCCTCTTCCCCTGCGCCGCATCTTCACGCTCCCCTTCTTCTTGACCCTTCCTCCATTCCTGCTCATTTTCCAATTCCTGCTCCTCCATCTCCTCCCTTTCTTGTCCTGCATCCATAGACTTCCTCGCCGCCTCCGACCACATCATTTGAGGGACTTTCCAAATAACTGCGAGCAACTGTTGTGTGTCCCCACTTTTTCTATCGCCTCCTTCTATCTCTGTCCTTGTGCATTAGTAGGTGGCTCTTCAGCTTTATGATTCACCAACCTTTCACACCTGTGTCCTTGGACGAGGTGTGTGCCTCAACCTCATCAGGCGGTGCCTCAATGACCACATGTACTCACTTCTCCAACAATAATATGCCGCCAAAGGGATCCATTTGTTCCGTTTCTTTATTCATGGTAACAGTTGTGGGGGGGCACTAAGGGAAAGGGTTCTACAAAGGATTTGATAACTGGTTTCCTTTTTCTTTTCTTTCTGGGAGGGAAGGAGGAAAGGTAAGGGAAAGGGATTTAAAAGGGAATAACAAAGGGTTTCACAAATGGTTTCTGAAAGGGGGAGTCAGACTTCAAGATCCTTCAAAAAACAAACACAATACAAAATAAAAGGTCAAATACAATGAATGAAATGGGAAAAAGACAAACAAACGATGTTCTCAGTTGCTATAGTACAGGTTTTCCTGCTCATTCCTGTTGTGACGCGTATGACTTTAAGGTTTGGGCCATGGACTTCATGGCGCGGTTGTAATAAATACGGCATCACTCAACGTGAATAGTTGGAGCCCGAGTGGACATTCGACTCACACAAGCACTGGCTCCTGTGTTTGAGTGGGATTGGTGGGCTATTGATGACATAAAGGCAGTGGTGGGGAGACCAGGTATCGGTCACCTGGTGGTGTCCAACAATTCCTACTGTGGACTCGCCTTATTCCTTCCTGTAACAGCAGCCAAAACACAACCCAAAGAAAACAAGGATGTGAGCTGGGCCTTTTACAGGGTCACTGAAACTCCCCAAAGTTTCTCTAGCTCTCAATGGCCTGTGAGTATCCGCAACCCTGATTGACCCACCAAAGTTTGGCGCACATGCCAAAGTTGCACGTGGGTTTGAACGTGATTTTAAGCTACGAGCGCAGCCTGCGAGATCTCACAACTCTGGGGAATCCGGAATCCGGCATTTCTGTCAGGTGGAAGTTGGCCAATCGTGAGTATAAGCATACAGTTGACCTAATGCTCTATTCATGAAATTATGTGTATGTGTTTTTTTTGGCAGATTTTCATTTAAATATAAAGACTGTTGAATTTGCACTGCTGTCTTTGGCACCATCATTTATTTCTGCAAATCCTCAATGAGAAAAGTTTTGAGCTTTTGAAGGTTTTAGCGCCTATGCCTACATGTTTTTACTTTATGTTTAAGAAGTCAGAACTCTTTGCGAGACACCACTTATGACAAACACTTGGCCTGTGTTATTAAAGTGAGTTTTCTTCAATGCTCTAGTTTTAGAACTCATTTCCGACAGTTATCTGCACTTTGGGCAAATCAATAGTCCTTCGTATTATTACAAATATTGCCTGTGGTCGTGTCTTTGTTGTTTGGGCTTTGCAACCAAATTTTACAATTCTTAGAAAACATTCCATTGGTGTTTAGAGGTGTATTCTGGAGCAGCAGAATGGAATCAGGAAATGTAGAGCTGTAGGGGAGAGGGTTTAGGGATGAGTGGAGAGAATAAAAGTTCCAACAAGAGGACACCCAGATCCCTTCATCCAGGAATGCGACTGTCTCTGGCTAACCCCATACTTTATGGTCTACACACAGAGCATTCCAGGCATTCACCAAGTAATGATCCTGTTCTGCAGACACGTTCGTGTGCGCATGTTTCGCTTTGTCTATCTTTTGTCCTAGTGGCTTCAGCAGGACGCATTGTTGTCATCATGCCTCAGACATTCCAGCATTGCACACCCTCCGTCCCACATGCTTGAACTGTTTGCTTGGATTGGGGATGCCAGTCCGCTGACGTGTGGACATCCTATTCGTTAGGTTAGGTTTCAACAAACACTTGCCATTGTGTACAACACACAAACAGCAGGTCTGATTTGCCCATTGCAGATTAGGATGTCTGGATGGCTTGCGCAGTGTCTGCTAGCCACGGACTGTGTACTTGGCAATGAACACAGCGCCGTTGTTGGTATCACAGGACTGCCGGGTTTGTTATTACAAGGGTCCAGAGCAGTAAAGTGCCCTGGTTTACAAGCCCAGCCCTTCTGTCAGCAGTCACTCACAGGAAATCTCTTCATCCCGGCTTAAATCCGGCTAAACAGGGCGCTCAAAGGCAGGCCCTGTTTGTTCTTTGATTCTCCTTTAAGGAGAGGATAAAGCTCACGTTATCGAACTTAAGGACAGGGCGATCTAATTTCGGTAAAGAAATTCATCCGCATCCCAGTGAAAGGCCGAGGGTATCTTTGAGGGTTTAGACACGATCCCCTCTCATCTTTCCTGGGGTCATCTGAGAGCGACCAATGCAGGTGCCGCTGAACATTGGGAAATTGGCGAGGGCCGGTCGATATCTTGAATATGTCTCCCTCTGAGGTCAGGTTTCAAGCATAGCCGCATCATGGCTGACTGGAAAGCTCACCATACGGATGTCATTTTGCAGGCAGGTACAGGCTTACAGGAGAAGTAAACAAGCAGGCGAAAATGACGCAGCTCTGGTCCTTTAGGTGTTGTTGGACATGATTGTTTGACAATTGTCTATTGTGTAAAAGAGTGCGAATATACAGTTAATTTACAATTCTATAATTTCTTTTTGTGAATTGTAGCCATTAAACCAGCTCATACTTGTTCCCAGAATTGTAACATATAGGGCCCGATTCATGGAATTTTTTGCACGGTTCAAAGTGACTCTGAACTGCTGAAAAGTGACTTTGCACTGACAACACATCGGCAGTGCAAAGTGACTTTGAACCGTTCAATAAAGTCCATGAAACTGGACCTTTATGCAGAAAGTTATATTTTATTTCAATGAACATGAACAAGACCAAGATAAGACGCATCTGTCTAGCGCCTTTATATTCACTAAGGACAGAAGTTCGTTTAGTGATGCTGTTTGATCGTATGCGAATATGAGTTGCTTCTCTTCAAAGCTAGGAAAGTAAACTGAGCATTGTTAAATTGTACTGGAGGGTGACCTTCCACTAAACAATAAGGCTGTGACTTAAGATCGGTTTGAGACCATTTGTTCTAGGGGGTGTCACCCTTGCAAGAAGAAACGTCTTGATAGTTGCTGTATTTCAGCATTCAGCAGCAGAGATCATATGTGACAGCTTAGTGTGTGTAGGAGCATAGAACGTGGAACCAGTGGAGCTACATGTCAGCCCACCAGGGTTCTAAGGTTGCCATATGGCTGGGACACTGAGCAGGGAGGTTGTTCTGGAGCTGGTGGAAAAGGCAACCTTTCAAACCTTCAACAGTTCTTATGTGTGTGTCTTCATTACAACATTTGACAACAAGTTTGTGCAACCACGGTCCACCATATCCAGAGGGGCCCCACTAAGGCCACTTATTAGGTAACCTAGCCTCCACCACCACCTGGAACCCAAGTTGCACCCATGCCGCACCACTTTTGCCCAGGCTGCACCACAGGACCTATTGCACTATGATACTGAAGAGGCTCTACTGTAAAGAGCAGGAAAGGAAGTGACAGGACTGGGCCATAAGACCATGGGCTGCACCACGATGTTGCGTTCCTCTCTCAGTCTTAACGCTTGCAGCCAAAGCTAAACCTGCATAGGTATTGGAGCATGTGTACTACCTCAGCCATTGCTTCATGAGCATACTTGCATGTGATTGAAGGGCTGGAATTGGGTCCAAATGTACCGAGATTCGGAATCTGACAAAAACAATGGGCCTCATTACAACTGTGGCGAACACGGAATGAACGGTGCCGGTAAGGCACTGGCACCATTCATACTGGGCCGCCACATTATGAGTTTGCCGCGGGTGCCGCTCTGCACGCCTGGCCAGACCATGCGTGCAGAGCGGCACCCGCGAGCAGAGCAGGATGGTAGCAATAGTACCATTATGAACGGTACCGCTGCTATCATCCATCTATGGGAACATACCGGCTTGTCGTCCCGCGAAAGGGAAATTACCTGGCCCTCCAAGGTCGGAATGGCCCGGTAATTCCCCTTTCGCGGGACCAGAGCCGGACTCGAGTTTGGAGGCAGCCATTGCCTTATTAAGGGCATGGCTACCTCCAACCTCATAATGAGGCCCAATATGTCCATGGGTGCCGAATTAGGGAAAACAAACAGGCCAAGGCCTTGCTGAGCTATTTTATTGCACTTGCACCCACAGTGATCACAGTTCGCAGCTGTCAAAGACATTCTGAGCTCAAGTATCTCTGCTTGTATTATTGGATATGTCGGCTGCATTTGAACTCTTTGATTTTGACATTCTATTCTATAGAGTTCAGGCCACTGCCTTTTTTTCGAACATGGCAGCTGATTGGATCCTATCTTACTCATCTGGCAGATCGGCTAGGGTTTTTTGCAAGTCCACCATGGCCGCTTCCACTGAACGTTTGTGTGGGGTTCCGCAGGGCCTATTGCCTGTCACCCACTCTTGCTAATATTTTTACAAAACCTTTATTTGACTTATTGAATGACACGGATATTTAATATAATATTCATGCAGACGATACTGACATCTTGCTTCAGCCCTCAGGTGACTATGATTCAGATGTGGCTAGAGTGAGTGTTATATCTGATCTAATTCAAAGCTGGATGGCACATAATGGGCTTGCTCTTGAAGATGCTAAAATAGAGCTCCTATTGGTTGGTATGCAACAAAGGCTCTCCAAATCACCCTGTGTAAGAACTTTACTATTGCAGCGTTTCCTATCACTGTCCTCCCAAAGGTTAAAACATTGTGAGTTATTTTGATTCCACTCTTTCATGAAGGACCAGATCAATGCAGTGAATTCATAATCTGCATATAATTTAAAGCTGCTTTGCCGTATTCAGATTTTTTTTTCAGATGAAAACTGCACTTAGCTTGCTCGCACAATAATTGGTACAAAAATGGGGGCAACTTATTGGTGGGCACTTCACATAGCAATACATTCAAACTTCAGGTTTTGCAGAATAGTGCCGTGAGGATCATCTCCAACTTAATCGGAGAGCATCACCTCTGCACGTCGAGCCTTGCACTGGCTACCTGTCAAAGAACGCTTAAACTTAGGGTTCTCATCATCACCCATAAATGCTTACATGAAAAAGATCCTGTAAGTCTCAAGAGGAGGCTGTATGCTAAACAAAGCACCTGGTCATTGAGATCCAACCGGAGTAATCTGCTTACCTTGACCTGCATGAAGTTGGAGAGGGCTGGAAAATGCTCCTTTAATTGTATTGCTCCCTTCCTCTAAAATGAATTTCCCGCTCATTTAAGACTGGAAGCTTCACTTCTAGCTCTTAAGAAATCACTCAAGACCTTGGCCCTCATTACGACCCTGGTGGAGAGGGGTTTACGCCAGCGTAATGCATGGTGTACCTCTCCGCCCAACTACGAGTTCCCGTAGCGCCATGGTGGTTTTTTCGCCTGGTTTTTCCGGGCGGAAAAATCCATGGCGCTACGGGACCTGTTGTTAATTACGCCACCGTAATTTACGGTGGCGTAATTAACGCCTTCCCCACTCCCATTATACCCTATGGGGCAAAAATGGGAATGGGGAAGGGTAAATGGGGATTGGGGACTTACCGCCCCGCCAAGGTCGGAATGGGGCGGTAAGTCCGCCAACCCCCATGGCGGAGTTGGCAGCTCTGCGCCATGGACCATGGTGCAAATTGCACCATGGTCCTCCGCCAGGGTCGTAATGAGGGCCCTTATATTTTACTTGAACAGATCTAAGCGTTGCTTCCTGGCCTATCTGTCTTTTTTTCTTGGCCTATTTTTTTTATCTTGTCCGTTTTTAACGTTTTTGTTTTGTTGTTTCACCTTTTTTATTTGGTTGGTCTTGCTTTATTTTATCTGTTTTATATTTATGCACACATGTATTTGTCTTTGTTTTTTGCGTTCTTTTTGTGTTTGCGGCAATTTGCCCTTGGGTCTAAGGCACATAAATGAGTAAACATAAACATATTTCATTTCATGAATGCGCAACATCCATACTGTAGGAACATACCTATGTGGGATTGTCAGGCTCTTCCACCCACATAAGAAAATTGGGAAATTCGAGCTAGACTGTAATTTAAAACATTAGGAGATCTATTTGTGGAGGGTTGTTTCCTTACCACTGAGGAGGCCATAGTCGATGTGCGTCGGAACCCACTGCGGCCACTGTGGTTGCTGAAGTAACGTACGCTACATTCATCCTTCCAATCTAAATGGTCAAACTTTCCTGAAGAACCAGTCAATGATCCCTGTCTTTCATATATAACGAGCGCAGGGGACTGTAGTCATGTGATGTCCTTTCTATATAAACTCATATTAGCTCGGGCTCCCGCTAGTCTACGCAATACTCGGACCAAATGGGTCATGGACCTTAATGTTGACATTTCTGAAAATATGTGTTAGTCTATGTGTGCTCTGACAAGTACTGTGTCTCTAAACTCCTGCTTCCGACTCATTTAGTTTAAAATACTGAACAGGCGGCACTATACACCTTCCATGTTGAATCTCGTTCACCAGGATTGTACGGGGAGGTGCCCTAGATGTGGCACAGATGATGCTACCTAAATGCATATGCTGTGGCCACGCTCCATTCTGACCACATGCTGGGAAGATGATAGTACCACACTAGATATTATCACTGGTGTTCACCAACTGTCCACGCCACTTAGATCTCTATTTGGGCCGTATGAATTGGCCCTTGGGGCGCACGCGCAAGTTGTTAAATTTGTGTTTCATGTTAGCAAAAAGATGTATTTTGTTACGCTGGACTCATCAAGGGGCTCCTAATAAGGAGCATTGGCTACAGGGTGTAAATATGGTCAAAGAACATGAAAGAATCCTAGATGTCTCTGGCCCCCATAAAGAGTAGCCCCATGGATATTTGGGACAACTTTTCATGCGTAGGTGTATCTCGCCTGAGGGGTTCACCTAATTGCGGGGTTGGGTATGCTGGTGACTTTCACTCCTCTCCAAGTAACTGTTATTAAGCTATAATCCTCGTGGTGGGGCAAGTGAGCAGTGTTTGGTGCCGCTCTGGGTCCCACCAGACACTCTCTGGTTCTTGCTCAATGAGGTCAAACACCCCTGGACATATCAAAGCAGCAGTAGCCCCGCAGGGGTGAAGCCCGCGGTGGGGCAAGGGCGCTGTGTTTGGCACCACAAGGGGTGTTCGGTGTAGTGGGGGCTCAAGGACTCGAACAAAGACCTGAGGTGAAAATAAGGTGGAGAGGGGCTGAGATGAAGTCTGTTGTGGAAGAGTGTGGCGAGCCTCTGTTTGGTCAAAACTCTTGAGCGTCAGGCCTTCGGGTCCTGGTTATGGAGCATTCGCCCACCTCTCCCTTACCTTCGCTCCTTTTCTGCCCAAGATCATCCTGTACATAAGTCAGAAGAGGAGACAGCAGTAACGGGGGGTTGGCCTTGGCTGCCATCACTGACTCTATTTTCAGTGGGGTAACTGGGGCACTTGTCAACAAGCCCACTGACTCTGTGGGGGAGGTCAACCTGCTAATAGAAGAGGTCCATCATCTCCTGGGGGGGGGGCAAAACACCTTAGGTGCCCCAATAGCACCAATAGCACCAGCTGATTGCAATCAGAGACTGATGTACAATAACTTGGGTGGTTTGTTCGACATGTACTCCAGAGTAGGATGCATTGATAAGACCAAGGAAGACCTTGCCACCAACGAAAGTTTGTTTACCATCTGAGGGAATTCCATGTGTATGAACACCGTTAAGGTCACTGCTAATGACAAGGCTAAGGGACCTTTCAGAACAAGTAACTTTTTACCCTCAACTTTTGTTGGCACCTCCGTGTACTGTGACTGACTCGACTCTATTCTGTGTCTTCCCAGCACTCGCCACCTGACATAATGCATTTTGGTGGAGCAAAGTTGCCATTACCGGCAAGGGAGACGATCACCTTGGCTGCTATTGCTGGTCGTACCCTGTCGTTAAGTCCTACTGTGACTCCCAACTTGGTTTCTGATTTTTCACCCACTACTGGCTCTCTCATTGTCCTCACCCCATCCACCCCTGTGCCGCCCTCCCTGGCTCTAGGGGACACAGCGATCCATGATGCATCTGAAAATAAACTCCCTTCCAGCTCCAAGTGTAGCTCCTGGAGAGATACTGATTTGCCTATATGGAAATCGCATTTTTGTCCTCTTTACATTATGGATTGATGTGTATATAAAGTGACAATTTTATTGTAGGTTAAACTGAATATCGTAATTATTCATTTTCATAAATATTTTGTGAATGTTTTTCTCTTAAATTCTTATTTGGACGAATCTAGATGGAATCTTGAATTTCAATGCAGTCCCCATTGCCATTTCGAATTGAGATCTCAAGTAAAATAGTGTGGATTCTTCTTTGAGCGTACTGTACTTTTTCCCAAAAGGAGTGCAATTATCTACATTTTTTATAGTCTTAACTGCTGAGCTTTAAACAGGTCTATGGAAAAAGGACAAGCATACCCATCCTTAGCACTTAAGGGGTTAAATGATCCCTCTCCACAAAATAAAGTAAATGAAAGGTTAAGATGCAGTTTTCTTTTATTTGGGCTTATATCGAAGATCGAGACATGCAAGCAGAAATAGTTTGAATCGAGAACTTCCAAGATTGCTATTCATTTTGAGTGGCGAAACCTCCCCCCAAACTTGCACCCCCCATCCTTTTCTGATAAACTGATGCCCCACACAGGAACCCCCCACTTTAACTGGGTTACGGTCCTCCCCCCACCTCCTTGCCACGCTCCTCCCCCTTTCCCTCTGTCCCCTGCCTGAAAACACTGTGTAATCGGATGCCACCCGCACACCTGCTGCACTCCTGTTTAAATTTGCACATTATCCTCGTGCAGCCTTCTTTATTGAAAGCCCAACATGCTGCTGAGGGCTGACCCCCACCTCCTCCCTCTGGGGCGGGGCGACCAAGAAAGGGCCGGTAAGGCACGGGTAAGCCGCTTGCCGTGTGTATCATTGGAGCTGGCCTCGTCGGCGCCATCCATTGCAACCAGAGATCCATATCTATCTCCCCCAAACCACCTGACTGTCCTCCGCCAACCTTGCTCTAAACTCCTCGTCATAACACACCCACACAAAGCCCCCAAAACTCGTGAATGCCTTTCTAATCACATCCATGTACTTCAACAGAGCCACACATCTCTCTGGAAATTTCTCACAATATACACCCCCATAGACAATAAAAGCCGACGTCCAATTCTCGATCGTCACTGGCACCTTCGGAGGTGAGGCCTGCTCCCTCTCCTGCTCTTTAGAACCCTCTTTGGCTCTCACCTCTCTATGAAGCAGCTTAAACACATCCACAAATTCCCCTGCCCATATCTTATCCTTTGTTGTTGTCATCAAATGTGCTCCCAAAGGTTTCGTAATGCCCGTGTATGGTAGCTTTTTCTGCTTGCCCTTCACCTCTACCTCTTTCTCCTTTCGAACCTGTAGCTCGAGCGCCAAGGGCTCAATCACCTTGTCTGTCTGCACCTCCACCGAGCAATTCTTCTTCTCTCCCACCAAGGCTCCAATAGCCTGTACACCAAACTCTCTCCTCACCCCTTGCAACCCTGACCCCACCCTTCTTGGCTCCATCCTTGTGTCCCCTCTCTGCCATGCCGCTGACCAGTCCCCTTCCCACTCACCTCTTTCTGCCCTGCCATCGCCCGTCTGCAGCCTGGCCTCCACTCCGATACTCCTCATCGCCTTCCTCACTGGGCTCCTGCTGCAGGAACAAAACATGTCAGCAGTCTCACCCAGCCAGTTATCCCCCTGATCTCTTTCCCCCCTACCCCCTTGCTCTAGTCTTTCACCTTCCCATTTTAGGCCCCTTCTCGCCCTTCCCCTCCTCCTTACAGCACTGTACCCTTCATCCTCCCACTGCCCCACATATTCTTCCGTCCCGTCATCATCACCCAAATAATACCATTGTTTTTGCGGGCGCATGCTCGGGCCGGGCAGATCCTCCTCTTGTGAGCCCGGGGCGTCCGCCCCGCCACTCCGTCGACAACTTCTCGGCGGGGCCACAGAAACCCCTTCCTGGTCCTCTTCCCTCAGGCGAGGGGTCCTCACCTCCACCCTGTGGTCTTCCTCTCTAGGTGCCGTGTTGTGCCCTCTAGACTGTCCTCGCCAATTTTGTTGAGGGGCCATTCTTAAATCCTCTCCATATTCCCCCTCTGCAATAGCAGGGGCTGCTCTGTGCCCTCCGCCCGAAATCCTCCTAGCCGGGGTGGCCAAGCCGCGCCCCTCCCTACCCTCACTAATCAAAGGGGACCGCTCTCTCCTCCTCCCACCTGCGCACTTCTGCAGGTATTTCCCTCCCTTCCCTCTCTGCCCTGACGCCCTTCTTTGCACCCCAGCACTCCCCTCCTCCGCCCCTACCTGCCCTGCACCTTTCTGCAACCTCCTCGCTTCCACTTCTTCCGCTGGGTCTCTATCCCCCAGACACCTACTGTGCCCCTCTCTTACACCCCCAACGACTTTTGTCGCTGTCCCGGGCATCTCTATCCTACTCCTCCTTGCCCCGCTATCCCAATATTCCCTACTCCCCGCCGCTGGGCTGCAGGCCACCACCGCCGCAGGGGCCCCATCCACCACCGCTCTCCGCTGTGGCCTCCCCTCATCCACCTGTTCCTCCCCCATAACCTCTTCCACTGCCCCTTCCAGCTGGGCCTTAGACACCCTACTGATAATTGCCAGGGCCTCTCTTAATGCCAAGGCATCCATTGGCCCTTTCTTATTTGCCTCCCGGCGCACTATCCTGCTGCAGCAGTGCTGTTCCAGATGTGCACCGCCTTGCCTGACCCCAATAAACAGCAGCCACTGAGCCACGTAATCCCTAGCACACTGCCCAACCAAGGGAAGAAAACGACTTCTCAGTATCCCTGAACTTCCCTGCCAACAACACACCATCTAAAATAGAACCTATTAAATGTGGTCTAACCAGTCCAAAATAAGGAGGAACTGGCTGTCTGTAAAATAACAAACCAGAGAAAATCTCTATATTCTTTTATCCTTCACTATATATTATATAATATATGTATATATATATTCCTTTATTTATTTTTTGAAACCCTACCTGCCTGAAGAAAAATGAAACAGTGCCCCTTGTGCTCCCCCCTCACCCTTCTAAAACTGCTATGCAAACTTCTACCCCCCACCACAGCCTGGCTGCCCCTGCTTCACACTCTGTGGCAGCAGCAGATCACACTGCTCCCTAGAGGCACGCGTGTGACACCACACTAGCGAAACTCTTAAGAGGAAGGCTAACCCTCCTCTCCTACTGCTGAAATAATAACAGTGAGGCCCCTTTAAGTGCTTAGTACTGCCTCCTCAGGCCGCGATCCGACACCGCACTACATGCAATGTGCGTCGGCGCAGGAACACCTGCATACCCAGGGAGTGATCCGCACTGCACCCCGGGGACGGCAACCCACCCTGAACACCCCCCAAAGCCACTCTCACCCTACAGAAACTGTGGGGAAACCGCCCTGACCGCTGCAGCTGGCACCCGGCGGCGCCAGCGGACCCGGGCAGACCCGACTACAAAATGTTGACCCACGGACCACCCCTACTACTGGCCGACAGCACCAGACAACGTGGGATCCCGACAAAAAGGTACGGCTTGGGGGTGCCTTATCTACGGCAACCCCCGGCTATATCTATATATATATATATATATATATATATATATATATATATTCAATGAAAAAACCTTGTTAAAAGGACGTTATGGTTAAGTTGGACTAATAAAAACTTATGAAATGCAATGAAAAAACTTTGTTAAAAGGACGTTATGGTTACAAGTAAAATCGAAAAACCCCTGAAATTCGCCAGTTATGGTAAGCTAAGCAACCATAACCCGTGCCACCACCGTGCACTGCTAAGACTAACACCCAGGACATCAAAGATGACATCACAAATATTATTGATGACATCACTGATGACATCACATGTCTAGCCCCTTCTTTTTTGTTCACTGCCATATCTAGGCCAGGTGGGTTTATTTACTGACAGTCAGAAACTTACCATTCAAAAGGTATTACATTTATAGGTTTTGCTATTCTCACATGTTCTTACACTACTTTCCTTAGAATTTAATCGCATTTTATGATGTACATATATAGGGGAAGAACCAGGCCTGAAACACAGCAATCATTTTTGTGCGTGAATACAATCATGTAGATTATACAGAGTTGCTAATGATACTTCCTCTTGTTTGCTTACTTTACTCTCAATATATAAGCCCCATATTTGTATGCATTGTGATCTATTTATGTTTTGTGTGTATTAGTATAAATATGTAGTAAGTGATGCATTATTAGCTACTTAGTACATGTTTCACAGTATGAAAAAGTCTGATACAGAAGCATTCAGCATTTTATTATATAATTTTGGAAAATTACAAATATAGCACCTCTGTGGTGTATGTTGCAGCCAATACCTACTTTTCTGTATGAGTAGGTTTCTGTACTAGAAAGAATACTGCAATGGAATTTTCTTTAGAACACTACATTGCGTGATGAAGTATGTAGTTTATTACACATCTCCCGATAATCGCTGATACTTTTTTGCCAACATTACATTCACAACCCCTTGTATGAAAAGTAAATGCACATGTGATGTCATCAATGATGTCATCAATGATATTTGTGATGTCATATTTGATGTCCTGGGTGTTAGTCTCAGCAGTGCACGGATTTCAGGGGGTTTTTCGATTTTACTTGTAACCATAACGTCCTTTTAGCAAAGTTTTTTCATTGAATTTCATAGGTTTTTATTAGTCCAACTTAACCATACCGTCCCTTTAACAAAGTTTTTTCATTGAATTTTATAGGTTTTTATTAGTGCAACTTAACCATAACGTCCCCTTAACAAAGTTTTTTCATTGAATTTCATAGGTTTTTATTAGTACAACTTAACCATAACGTCCCTTTAACCAAGGTTTTGCAGTGAATTTCATGGGTTTTTACCAGTGTATGCTATTTTCCTACAACTTACTAATATCATACTTACCAATTATAACACTATTTGTGTCCAATTTAAAAAGTGTCACCTTCAAACTCTGCCTGCCATTTCCCACCTTCTAGAATCATTTTTAACACTTCTATACACTTTTTGCAACTATTTCAACTAGTTTTGCATCCGTAGACATCTACGAACATCTGACTAAATTGCGGACCTTCCGGATAGTGCCACATGACCATACGCTGGCGCGCGGCATAATGATGTGTCCGAGAACCCGTCCACACTGCACAATAAGATCCATCTTTCACGGACAGTTCGGAACTGCATTTTCTACTGATCCAGGAACTTTCAACTTCAAAATTTCCCTAGCACACCCCCTACACCTTTTCGTACTCATTATTCATTACTAATCTAGTGCACAGTACATACTTGGAAGACATTTATCAAAACTGCTATTTATCTTAAAAATGGCATCAGTTATGCCATCCCTCCTCCCCAAGAGCCACCACCAGCTGGAAGACCTTCACAGCAAAAATAGCGCAGTACGTTCAAAGACAATGAAGTGGACCAAGAAGATGAGGTAGAGGAAGTGCCTACTTCTAGCACCAAGATCGAATCATGGGTGTGTCAGTTCTTTGCTACTGTTGTGAGTGTACCGAAGGCTAAAGCTACCAAAGTGAAATGCACTGAGTGCAATTTTTTACTCAGTCGCAGACTACCTGGATAGTAGTCCTACGGAACCACCTCCATGCGCCACCACACCAAATCCAATGACGGCAATGCTCTCAGAAAGGTTATTCCTTTCTCAGTAGTAACCTGTTTTCCTCCACCTCATCTTCCTCAAAAAATACTGTAACCACACAGCCTGATGTCTACGGGCATTGGTGCGTTATAAATAAATAAATAAGGAGGGCTACGGACCATTATTGTCCATTGCAGCCCCCGAAATGGCGGATAAAGGCCATTAGCACCCCTCGTTCCCAAAGCGGGAAAAACATAGATTTTTCTTCCTAGGAAGGAAAATCCTTTTCCAAGACAGCCAACATGGAAAGAGAAGGCGGGGCTCCATACACAGCCCCTCTTCCCTTGCCATGGCAGCCCGCAAAACCCTATGAACATATTACCACAAGCACTTTTTTTCCCTTTCAAACCTATCCTACCTTCGAATAACTTTACCACATAGCCGGTCCCAGGTAGACATAGCCACTTTAACACCATTTTGTGTCCCTAGCGGTCATGGCTAGTAGGCAGATTGTCCGTGTTGTAACATTATGCCATGATCCAGACAATCTGGCCACTGCCCACGGCCACAGGCTATACCTCAGTCACCAAAGGTATATGACTATTTTTTGTACCTACATTATTACACTTGTCAAAAAAAAAACACGGGCACATTTGCAAAACCATGGTTTAATGTCCTTGCCAATGCTCCTCACGAGTTTGCTCGAAATCGCCCATGTTTTATTTTTTAAAAAGTGTCAAAATGTATGTACATACAATAGTCATATAACTTAGCCCCCACTCCACAAAATCCATTCAGTCTTTACACAAACATTGAAGGTTTGGTCTATAATCTTTCTCAAAACTTTTGTCCACATTCGTCAAATAGCAACAAAGTTATAGGCCATCAAAAAATGTTGAGACCCCTCTCTAATTTCGCCCCCTCTTGAGAAAATCCCACCAAACTTTAGAAAACCATTTATATCCAAATCCAAAATCGTTTTGCCAAATGTTGTGCAGATTCGTTAAATGACACTACATTTATATGCATTTACAATATTTTGGGACCCCCCTCTAATTTTGCCCCCTCTTGACAGAATCCCAAAAGATTTTGCAAAACCATTCAGGATTAG
Source organism: Ambystoma mexicanum (assembly GCF_040938575.1). Lineage (NCBI taxonomy): Eukaryota > Metazoa > Chordata > Amphibia > Caudata > Ambystomatidae > Ambystoma > Ambystoma mexicanum. The sequence continues at coordinate 701,894,430 of NC_090937.1, read as the reverse complement.
TTCTGGAATGAAATTGCAAAATTACATGCAGTTTTATTGAGTGGCGCAAAAGTTATAAGCCATCCAAAAACTGCTTTTCCCCAACCCTGTAATGCGAGAATAGGTACAGATGTCCTAGGACATCTGAAGTGTCCGTGAACACCACAGGACTGCCCCAGAACATCCAGAGTGTTCGCAGACTTTCCGGGGGTGAAACAACCCATTTTTTGGCTTCTAATGGCCATATCCTATCAAATCCTCACCCGCCCCACACCCCCAGAGATTGTTTGTCGAGGGTGACAAGTGAAATCCTGCTTTTTAAAAAAAAGTTTTCACAGCGCTTTTCGCGGACCCCTAAAAAGTCTGTGAATCCAAGATGGCTTGCGTTTCAGGGAATCAGACGCATTTCACGTTTTCTCACCATCCAATCAGCGGGCGCGTCCTTGTGTTCGTGGACCACGCAAAAGTCAGCAAATTATTCTGGCCAATCAGAGGCCAGTCCGCGGACAGTGCAGCCAATCAGAGGCCAGTCCGTGGACCGAACAGGGAAGTGAGTCCGCGGAGCGGACATATATATCACTCATTTTTTTGCTTTACATTTTGGTCATTTTAAAAAGAAACTACTGGACGGATTTACACCAAAAAAAAGCACGCTTTCGGGACCAAGCTTCCGCTCCTGCCGCAAATTTGGTGTAAATCCGTCCAGCAGTTTGGGCTGTATATATATATATATATATATATCTTTTTTTTTTTACATAAATATCGGAACTGAATTGCTAACTGTTCCTGCCCCCCAAACTAACTGACTACCACGAAACCTGCCTCACCTACTCTCCTGAAATCTACATGGCCCCATGCAGGGAAGGAGCAATGGCGAAAAGGGTGCAGCAGAAAACCCAGCAGGAGATGCTGAAACAGACGCAGTTCAAGGTCTATGTGTGCCTCTCATCTTCCCTGGAGATGCCGTGTTGGTAAAAAACCACATGAGAAAAAGGTGGGACAAGCCAAGATCCAACGGCCCGTTTATCGTAGAGGACTGCACTCCGTCAGTGGTCAAACTGCAAGGCAGGCGAGCATGGATCTTTCAAAATGACATTAAACCATACATTGGAGAGATCCCTCTAGCTGCACCCCACCGCGAAGAAATCACAGACAACGGGGAAGAACCTCAGCACGTGCAGACAAGATCCATGACGAGGAAGAAGGATGCATGAGCAGCAAAAGCCAAGAAAAAGAACTCCCCTGCAAGTTGTGGCTTAAACTGGACATTTCCTCTAAGCAAAAGGGGGATAAGGACATAATGGACACTCTCTGCATCACAGTTGCAGGGTGAAGAAGAGAATTGCGCATCTAAGCAACAACGCATTGATAAATACGAACTCTTGAACCAAGCCACACTCAAGCCTTGTTGAAAAAGAAGACTCTAATAGACTGTGATCGAGGACTCTTATCATAAAAACTTAACACCGTATGCTGAATCATCATAGATCAAGACATCGCTTTGCAGCATTTATGGTATCCCCCAGCAGAAACCTCACATGGGATATGCTCACCTACTTCCAGTTAGTGGTAATATCATATCCGTCACTTTTAGGGAGAGTAACCTGTGTCACAGACTTTGTTCAAGATCCTGCCAACAAGAAAGTAATCCGGCAACTGCTAACTGTCATCGTGGAAGCCTTCGCTGAGTTACCCGAATACAGTGATAAGGACACAAATGCTTCCACCACAGGTGATCATAGATGTACACACTTTTCTTTCGCATCATAGAGGAATGCCCAGGACTCATTGGGAGAACCACGGACACACTTACATACATTAGAGAACCAAGAAACACTGAACATTTGAACCAGCTGTGGATCAAGCTCAACTACGTGGTCGCAATCCACGCAGCAGGAACGTGTAGAGACTGTTCGCATCAAAGGAAAGGCCTCTGATCCAGAACCCAGCCAAGCAGGACAAATGTCCCTGTCACCCAAGGACAGCCGACTGGCTCACAATGTCCTGTTCCGCCTAGTCACTGACTTTCCAGAAATGGTGGGAAGACCTGCCGAGGTTGACGTCATCATCTTCATCAGAGATCCAGCTAAGGTCGCAAACATGGGAACACTCCTCCATGGAATCATGCTCAAAGTGGAGCTGTCCACTTTCAAAGAGACTATCTAAGGAGATTCCAGTGAAATCTTCTGCCGAGGGACAGATCGAAACCAAGGCAACTCTTCATCTTTCCGCCGAGGAACAGATCGAGGAGACAGAGACACAGTTCTTCATCTTTCCGCCGAGGGACAGATCCAAGTGACAGAGACACAGCTCTTCATCTTTCCGCCGAGGGACAGATCCAGGCGACAGAGACAAAGCACTTCATCTATCCACCGAGGGACAGATCGAGAGAGCTGAGACGAGAACTTCACTGTCTTATTTTTATTCTTTTTATTTTTATTTTTCTGACTTTGATTTGGATTGATTGCTATTTTTTCCCATTTTTTACATTGGACAGGAGCCAGCATGTCTTCAGGACTGAAGCAAATTCGGGGGGTGGACTGGGAATTGACCTATTTTGAAGATGCTCAATAAATGTGACTCACCAAAGGGGATAGTCTAATATTTTTCCATAGTCTAGCAAGGGAACTGCATCCAGTAACCAGACACAATTGTCACCCCCAAGAGGGGGGACACTTACGAAGCACAAGACACTTTATGTAACAAACTTTCTGAGAGACAATAATGGAGTAAATGAAAAGAATAGAACTTTAACAATTGATATGATTGAGAAGGGGGCCCAGAACAGTAACCTGGTCCTTCCGCAAACAGAGGGGCCCCCCGCTTCCCTGCAAGGAAATGCTGCCAACTTTCATACCACTCGATTATGTGTATATGTATAGTGATTATCATTGTTTTTCTATCATTTACAATCAGAACTGTACTCTTTATTGGTGCACGAAGCGTTCCAATTTCAGTGCACCCACCAGATAATGTACGTATGAATCCCACAAAACCACCCAGACCCTATATAGTCATTCCGGTTCCAAGAAAATCTGATGGTAAAGTGAACAACCTAAAATGTAATGTAATTAGCAGTGATTTATACACACTTGAGGTAACGAAGGAAGAGAAAAGCTGGAGACAGGGTCAGCACGGAATAAATGAAAACGTAGCACTGACTAATACACGCACTCACACACTGAATGCACACGAACAAGGGCAAGTGTCAATGGCTACAGAACCTCGAACAAAGAGAACAGAAGGTGCGAGTCTGCCCACCGAACAACCAGTCCCTGAAAATAATAAAGGTGACCGAGAAGAAGCAAGTGAAAGACCAACTAAAGAAGATATAGCAAAAGCCCTCAAGAAGACAGAAACGGCTACGAGAGAATTCACTGCAAAGACACAAGTGCTGATAGATCATTTATTCCCGTTCATAACCAGAGCAAAGAGACTACATGAGGAATAGAAAAACAGAACCACAGAGACTGCAGTGATAAGCACCCCAGTTCCAACACAAGAAACAAGCACCAGGCCCAAGACGCAGCCATACGGTGGACAGATGGTAAACAGGCGGTGGTTGAAGCAGCTCTACGAGAGAATACAAGAAGAGAGGAAAAGAACCGCAAAGCCTTCTCCTACCACAGCAATACAGATAATGAAGCCTGCTTCACCGACCAGAATGCCCGAGAGTCCTCCAGCAAGGAAAAGTCACACTGACGCGTTTAGAGATGTAGTTATAGCTAACTACAAAAAGACACAAGAATCAAGAGAAGCCCACACGAAGATAGAAATGACCTAAATGATTACCTGGACAGCACAGCACATCTAGGAAACAACATTTGGCACCAACATATGAAGGTGGTCGGAAGAAGGAAAGCAGAAGGAGAATGCTGCGTCTGTGCACTTCTACCGTACAGCATGGGAAAATCCAAGATCTTTGTAGCTGTAGAATGTGATGGCCAGGCAGCACACTGTATGTCGCACGTAGCAATGTGCAAGACCAGAGGCTAGTTCATGGGCAGTGATGCCTCCCTGAAATGGGCAACTGAAGCAACTGATCCTGACGAGGATGATTATGTTCAAGACATAAAGGTAAGAAACAGAGCTCATACTAAGAATCATGAAATCAGGTACGAGAACCGTGCAGTAAAAGGGGCTGGAATTAGATGGGAAGTGAATCAGAAGCTAAATGTCCAAGGAAAAGCTCCAGAGGAGGCTCGAAGTTGGAAGAACAGAGGCCAAATGCAGATTTGGGGGACAGTGCTTTCACCAGACGGATGGGAGAAAGGAGTGGTGATCTGCAGAGCCTGGATGGTCATTGGTCAATACGAACCTACCATCAACATAGTGCGGAACGGATGCAAGCCATTATGGCCAAAACGTGCAAAACTACTCACATGGGTTGAAGACAGAGGAGGACCCCTGCAGATAGTGCCACTAGAAAACCCAAAATTCTGTTTCAGAAACAATGGCACAAGGAAGATGGGAGAGAATCAGAAATATGGACAAGTCTTTGACGCTCCAGGAATGGTACATGGAACTGCAGTAATTATGGATCATTACTGGGCGTGTGGATCCAAGGCATACATAAAACTGCCCAAAAACTGGGGAGGCATATGCACAATAGTGAACATCCACGTTCCTGCACTAGTGATCCCAAAAAGGGACCTGAGTATTGACAGTTTCTCGAAAGAAGATGCTCACCTAAGGAAGAGGAGGTCTGCGGAACTGGTATCCGGAATGAAGAGAGAGAATTACTTTTCTGCCAAATCAGAAGAAGCATTATATGCAATCCCATATGAACACAGGCTGTTTAGCCTCACCTCATCAGTATTCAAAACAATACTCTTGCCACACATCCAAGTTGGAGCAAATACTAAATGGTTACAGACAACCAGATCGGAGTTATTGCTGACCATCAACACCACCATAAAAGGATTCAACGTGATCATAGAAGAACTAAGAGCAATCCGATTGATGACCCTCCAGACCAGATATGTACTTGACATGATCACAGCGATGGATGGAGGTGTTTGCGCAAAAATCGGAGAATCATGTTGCACATTTATACCTTCACATGACGAAGAAAATGGAACCTTAACAGAAGCCATAAGTATGCTGACAAACTAAAGAACCAGATGATCAACGAAACCGACGAAGTGGATGATGAGAGCTGGTTTGGAACACTATTCTCGTGGGTCCCACAATGGATGGCAGATATATTCAAGTTTCTGGGAGCCTTACTAGTAATGATACTGCTAGGATTCTGTGTTATCAAGATAATCATCACACAGTGCCAGAAAACTGCGAAGAAAGCCATTGGGATGAAAATCATGGTCGATGTCGAACCTGGATGGAAGCCCAGAGACCTGACTGATGAAGAAATAAGAGACTTTGTGAAGGCCAGCGTATTTTCGCCAGAAGGAACAGAGTTTGTGTATCCCAGAAAACGAAGAAAGTATGAAGGAAATTGGATCTATTGCAGCCCAAATGGACAATGTCAGCTCCTGACCTGGAACAAAGACGAACATGTAAAAGCAGCAGGAAGCATGAAAGGAGTGATAAAAATATGGACTCCGAAGACACCGGCATTCGGACCATCATGTACAAACCCAGAAGACGATGAACAAGATACAGAAGAACAAAGTAACAAGAATTCAAAGGAGGAAGCAGAAGTGGTTGATGACCCGACCAGAGGGGGGAGTGTAGAGGAGGTCCCAGACATGGCCTACACCCCAGCCCCACAGTTTGAGGTACCAGGAACATACTTGCCAAAGTACGTGACGTATGAGGAACAATGAACCAACAGAGAGCTGCACTGGGCCTATGCCCAGTGCCCATCAGAAGAACAATACCTGTTGTAGTGCCTATAACCAGACAACCATGGGCAGCTCGGTACCCGCTGAGGCAACCGTACCAGCAGCTGACTCGAAATTAAGACTACTTACGGACTGTCCCCGAAAAGACCCAAAGAGCCTTAATGGAAGGCAAATGGTGACGACATAAGAGCCCGGACAGTCGTACAGATGAACACAAATGACAAGCGAAAACGATGGCACACAAGACGAAAGGTTATGAATAATGGTGCGACAGACTTAAAAGAAGAAACAACGTTGCAGCATGAGAAACGTAATCATGAAGTGAGATGAAAATATGCAACTAACAAACGCCTGTAAATAGGCTTGCAACGCAAGAAGCCAAGGAAGCGGTACTGCTTGCAATGCTTAGTAGAAGAATAGAGCGGCAAGCGCCAATTATATATCTACCTCAATGAAGCACAGTATACAAGTGCAACTCCATTTTGTAAAGGCAGAATTAAGCCCAGGCTGCAAGCGGCTAACAAGGCCAAGATTCATATTCCAGTCAAAGCCAAAGGAAAGAGCGGAATTGAAACTCAGTAGGAAGCAGCTCATGCCTGGGAATTCGAGGTCAACCTAAGGAAGGGAGGAGAGCGGCAACCTCGAAGAATCGAAACTTCAGAGCATACCACCCAGCCAGTGAAGGTCGAGATAAAGAGGCCGCAGCCAGGTGGTAAGGCTACGGAAGAATCAAATACACAAAAAGAAGGAAAATGATTCACCGTGAACAGACACGTGACCATCCAAGGTCGAAGAGGTACCAACAACTAATGTCACCCAGAACCCGAGGATGCCATAACTTTTCATGATAAGAAGCTACAGTTCGAGGCCATCCTCAGCCAACTAATTGACACATAGCCCTAAAAGTGCTGATTGATGGAAGAGAGGCAGGATGAATCTCGGGGCACAAGGCACCTGGGTGTCCGTTCTGCATACTGCTAATTAAAGTGGAGATTTATGTCAAGGGGTGTAACCTACCCAATCATAATGTACCAAATAATATAGAGTCCTATAGCTAATAGAACCAATAAGACGTTGTACTTGTAGTGATGTCTATCACGTGTGATGTAGAGGAATAGGCGTAGACGCCCACCCGATAAGAGTTATCCAATCCTCACGCTCTGTTACCATTTACAGATATAGTACCTATAGTAAAGTTACCTTTTTCCAGCCAATAGAACTGCATGATAAACTTTTGAGTGTTACACGTCAATGATGACGAATTGTGGGTATAACTGTTACTGTTTGGATGAAGTTCGAGGAGTTGATGCGAGACAGGCGATCGCAACACTGCTGATTTCCATTTGTTTCCCCGTTTTTTGTACTTGTCATTAAACAGACTTCCCTTTGCCAAATCATTGACTTGTCCTTATTGATTTGTGTTGGAGTAAGAGAATACTGCACCCCATCCTCCACAAGGTGCAGCTATCTCGTCTTAGAAGTACTCGATGGTGAGCTCTGATCCCATGGGCCCGTCAGAGGTCGCTCCGCCCTCCTGTACACTGCCATCCACACTTAAACCCCTGACGTACCCCAACACCTCTGCAATTAGTATACAGTGACAACCTGTGAAAAAAAAGAAATAATATGAGGCTGGGTAGCCCAAAAAGGAAATACACCAAACACAGGTTACAAAGGAACATACAATGGTCTTTATTTTATGCTAAACAGTTACAAAAAGTCAAAGACATATGAGATAGCTATCGGCTCTCAGTACAACACAGCGAACTCCAGCGTGGTTCGGTGTGCTCAGGGAGTGGGAATATTCATTGAAACAGTCAGGCTTTTATACAATTTTCAGCCTGCTGTCCAGCCCTACTGCGGGTTAACTATTCCATAAATACATTACTGATCTAGGGTTCGTGCCATGTTCGCTTCTAATTTGTTCGTCTATATGTATCTAGTTCATCTTTGGTTTACACATCAACAAGTCAAAATGGCAACAGTGTATTCTCTAGGTTTAACATTAAGCCCTAGGACATAGTTTATACAATGTAGTTAAACAGGCGTTCCCATTCAGTTATTCAAACGACATTGCAATTAATATATGTTCATAGATCAGTTTCAATGACACAGGTAATCCATTACACACAGGTCAGCAAAGGACAAGGTCTCAGTTCATGACCCTAACAAGTGGCCTGCAGGCAAGTTACATATTAGCTGTACACAGGGGTCATGACGGCCGTGTTCTATTCTGAATGACATCGTCCACCATTTTAACTCAGAGGGTGACTTTACAGGGAGAGAGAACCTAAAATGGCGGTTTACATTGATTCTAGGGTCAGGACCTTGCAACACGAATTTCTTCACAAGTAGCTGGTTAGCAGCTTGGCGTAGGGCAATATACATATATTCAAAGCAATAGAAGGCACAATATAATTTCCAGTTTGACAAACCCTCCTTTTGGCCTATGCCAAGTGCTAAACTACTTCTGATCTTCTTGCAAATAACTCCATGCATCATCGTCCATGCACCCTGAATAGCTGTCGGAAATATCTATTGCCATCAGATCGTTTACTAAAATCTCTTTCAGTACATATTCTTTGGAGGTTTTATCCGGGGCATACACTTTATGTCCTATCGTACCTATCGCCTGTGCGCAACATCCCCCTAGCATCGAACATATACTAGGTAGACATTGGATACAACAACAAAGGAACAACAAAACTCCCAAAATGATCAGCAAGACTGAAAACACCTTCCAACTCCAAGTTTGCAAGAAGTCCCAGAACCAAGCGCTAAGATCCCAGTTTCCCTCGGGAACATGCACTTCTGAACTAAGAACGTGCAGATTCTGTATTGCCTTGAAGATAGTTGGGGAGGAATCTGGTACGAAAACACAGCAAGCAGTCCCCACTAATTTACATACTCCACCACGTTCAGCCAGAACTACATCTAATGCCATTCGGTTCTGAAGTGCTACTAAACTGATCGCTTTCTGCTCTAATGTCATGTTATAGAGTATATCTGTGGTCCGGTTGATGGTTCTCTACAGTACTCTCGCTAGTCTCCTGATGTCTTCGGAATTCGCTATCTGCCCAAAGAATGGAAGGAATGATTTCGCTACATCTCCCAAAACCTGTGCCACAGTGTCACCATTCTCGTCCCGCCGTGGACGAGCCTTTGAAACTTCTACAGTACTTGCTATGAACACCCCAGGTAATAGGATTCCTAGATAACAAGTTCCCTGCCAATCCCTGGGTAACCATGGAAATGCTACATTACCTCAAACGAAATAGACAGGTTCGCCTACATACAAAGGTCTGGCTTCCCCAGTCAAATTTGCAACGTTGGCACAACCTTTAAAATCCCCCATTGACCGAGTGCCATTCCTCTGTATGCAGAAGGAAACTGAATTGGGGCTGTGGTTAACAGTATAAAAAGGAGGCATGGCGTCCTTATTGCCTATCGGAGCCATTTTAAAGGAAATCAAAGATTAGAAAGGACGAGACAGTCTATCAGAAGGCCTAATAGAAGCAATGTTGAGCTTACTCCTATTTGCGAAAAGCGAGCATCCCAGGGGAGTCAAAACACCTTTCTCAAAACTATTCAAATTAGTGCCATCAAAGTACCCCGAGATGCTATCGTTCCAACGGCCAAAGAACAGTGCTCTGAGAGAAGCATAACAAGCAGTTGTCAAAGGTAACGGGTGAATATACCAACCTAGCCCCTTATCCCCATGTTGCGGTAAATGTGAGCAGACCCAACAGTTGGACCTATTAAAGATGGTATGTGTAGCGTTCATGATAAGTAGCAAAGTATTATTATGATATTTTTGTCTATTCTGGAAATCTCTAGGAGACAAAGTATGCAAATGTACAAAAGGTGTAGGAACAGTAGGTACATTTTCAGTCGGCAGCAAAGACTCTAAAGGATGAGTTTCTTCAAAGTACCAAAGGCCTAACACAGTGACTATTATAAAACCAAATATTATCACAAAAACACAGCAATACGTTTTCGGGGCCCAGGCATTCTGTCCATTGTCCAGGCTGGTCACCCGATCATTTACAAGTCCAATACGAGCGGTGGCGGTAGCAGGCGTTGTAGTCTTCGGATGGAAACACCAATGTTCGTTGCTGGCGAATCCCCGGTCGCGCGACTTCTTAGTCCTTCCACAACCCTAGCCAACAGAATCCCCTTTTCTCAAATTTGGGCAAAAAGCAAGCCCTTGATGACTCTTTTCCTTCTCTGAATGCACAGCCGAACCGTGCCGTAAGTCTATCAGATGCACAGCAAAACCGTGCTGTATGTCTATTATCTTGGACGCAGATTGTACTTTGCTGTTCCTGGTACAGATTGATCCAGAAACAATGTGTGGTCACTTCCCGTTGGAAGCAACGTATCAGAGACAAGTGCAGATGCTGAATTTGGGACAGCAGTTTCCAGATGCAAAACTTTTGGAGAGTGTGGAGACAAAATGGCAGCTTCCCCAAGCCTCACGGGCTCAGAGAGATTCTCTGACACACTCTCGGCACTTTTTACTGCTTTGGGATCGTTGGTTGCAGCGTTAGAGAGGGGTTCTGTTTCTTCTGTAAGGTGTGGCACTGGGTGAGGAAGTTTCTTCAGATGCGACGCGTGTATCCAGTGACGTCGGCCTGCTACCCGCGCTGCAGTCTGGGTGACCAGCAGGACTTGGAACGGGCCCTTCCAGCAGGGTGCAAGGCAAGTGGATCGCTCAAAAGCCTTTACAAGCACCCAATCCCCAGGCCGTATGCTGTGGCCCGGGCCCTCGCATCGCACAGGTAATGCTTCTCGTATCTGGTGATAAATCAAATACAGGTTTTTAGTCAGCTGGCTACAATAATCTGAAAGTAATACATTTTCGACATTCTTCAAAGCTTTGCATTTAGGAAAATTCCAGATATTGGCAGGTCTCCCCATTACCACCTCAAATGGAGAGAGCCCAGTCTTAGTTTGAGGGGTTGTACGCATGGATAATAACATGATCAGTAAGGCGCCGGCCATTTTAGTTTGGTGCCGGCACATGTCTTAGCGAGCTTGTTCTTGATGATACCATTGTGTCTTTCCACTAGTCCGGCGCTCTGAGCATGTCTGGCCGAATGAAATCGTTTGTCAATTTGCAATGCCGCACATATCTGTAGAATTAGAGCAGCGATAAAATGTGGACCATTGTCCGACCAGATAACTCTTGGCAAACCGAACCGCGGGAAGTAATCTTTTAACAGGGTTTTCGCAGTTGTCATTGCTGTAGCATCTTTGACAGGGAAAGCCTCGACCCATTTACTAAAGGCACAAACGACCACAAGGACGTATTTTAAATTACTACACCATTCCATTTCAATAAAATCAAAGTGGATGACTTCAAATGGGACAGAGGGTGGCCCAAAACTTCCCCTTGGAGTTGATGTCCCCTTTCCCACATTGTGTTGTAGGAAAATCATGCAGTTCTGGACATAGCGCTGGGCAATTTTCGAAATCTTGTCATTTGCCTAAACTTTCCCTAACATTTTCGTAACCTGCTGGACACAAACATGTGTAGGGCCGTGTGCCATGACAACCATCATCATGACATAGGTGTCAGGTAGCAGCCATTTCCCTTCGACTGTATCCACCCAACACCCATCATCATCAAGTTTCCCCAAGCCTTCAGCCCACCTCTTGGACTCTTCTATTGTGGCATCTGCTTGGATATCCCGTACAGACTCAACACCCTCATCCATTGCATAGGCCTCTACAGCCTCCCTTGAAACATACATCTCCGTGAAGATATCAGTGGCAGCTTGTCTAGCTATCTGATCAGCGAAAGAATTCCCTTTTCCAATATCATCTACAATCTTTCGATTTGCTGCAGATTTCATTACCGCTAAATGAGTAGGGAGCGCAAGCGCTGAGAGCAGTTGTACTATCAGGGAGCCATGTTGAATCTTGGTGCCATGCGAAGTTAAAAACCCTCTCTCTGACCAAAGTCTCCCAAAGTTGTGAACCACTCCAAAGCGATACTGACTATAAGTTTATATATTTACTGTAAGCCCTTTGGAAAGTTCACAAGCTCGGGTCAATGCTGTAATCTATGCGGCCTGCGCTGAGTTATGCATGATTCTCTTGGTCTCCACAACCTTGCTCAATGTGGTGATTGCATAAGCAGCTGTGGATGTACCATCCGGAAGTTTGAAGCAGGAGCCATCACAAAACAGCTCCCCTTGTGCATTATCCAAAGGAGTGTCCTTTAGATCAATTCTGCCCTTTGTTTCTTGTTCTGTAGCATACAGACAATCGTGTGACTCTTCGTCACTGCGAGCAGTACATTGCGGGAAAGGTAGGAGTTCAGCCGGATTAAGAACACAACACCTCTTAATTTGAATGTGAGGAGCAAACAAGATCAATTCATATCTCGTCAACCGTGCGGAAGTGAGGTGTTGCATTTGGGTTCTGTTCAGTAGAACATCTACAGAGTGAGGCACCATCAGGGTTAGATCATGGCTTAGGACCATTCCCACACACTGCTTTACAGACGCAGCAGCAGCAGCGACAGCTCGCAAACATCTTGGCAAAGCGCATGCTACAGGATCAAGGGTGGAAGAAAAGTAACTGCATGGCCTATTGTTCCTGCGTTAATACAGCCAAAGCACATCCATCACATTCATGCACAAACAACACAAAGGCCTTTTCATAATTTGGTGTGCCCAAAACTGGTGCCGAGCATAATGCAGTCTTGAGCAACTCAAATGATTGCTGGTGTTCTGTGTTTCATGGCAATGGCAAAGAAATGCCCTTCTTTGTCAAGGCCAACATCGGTTTTATCACTAGTGAGAAGTTTGGGATCCATAACCTACAGTAAGAAGCCATACCTATCAAGGCTCTAACTTCCTTATGTGTATTTGGGACAGACATGCCAGAAATTAACTTTATCCTTTCAGGTGTCAATCTTCTTCCCTCCTTTGACAGGAGATAGCCTAAAAAGTTGACCTCCTGGCAACAATATTGAAACTTTTTAAGGAAAGCTTTGTGACCATGTTTAGCTAGATGAATAAGCAACAACACAGTGCCCTCCTTACAAGCGCTCTCAGAGACTGCAGCTAAAAGCAAATCATCAACATACTGAAGCAATGTACAAGTAGAGGGCAATTCAAGGGTATCAAGCTGTTCTTTCAAAGCCCTACTATAAATACTAGGACTCTCAGTGTAACCTTGAGGTGCACAAGTAAATGTGAACGAGCGTCCCCCTAAGGTGAATGCGAACAAGTATCTACAGTCCTTGTGTATAGGAATACTGAAGAAAGCATTCTTCAGGTCCACAACACTAAAGTAAATAGCTGTAGCTGGAATCATAGTATCATAGTTAATATTGTCGTCACATCGGGCAAAATTGGAAATTGCGGAGCGACGACTTTATTAATGGCACGCAAATCAATTATGAAACGGAATGGAATTGCAATATCGCCTTTCTTGTACACGGGTAAAATCAGACTATTGCACAAACTACCTGCAATTTCCTCAATCACCCCACGATGCACAAAATCGGAAACAATGCTTTTCAAGGCTTGCTCACCTGCAACTGAAATCTTATACTGTGGAATGCGCGGCAGCTTAATTCCATGTTTCAAAACTATTTTAACAGGCTCAATCTGCAAAACACCAACATCATTGTCATCAACTGCCCACAAACTCTCTGGTACATTACTGAATTCGGGCGGCAAAGGTCTAGTCAAGAATTGAGAGACAGAAAGTTGCTGTGGTGAAATCGTCAAACGCACGCCATAAGAAGAACAATGAATTACCGCATTTAATTCCTTCAACAGATTTAACCCCAACACATTCTCTCCACAATTCGAAGTCAAAAGAAATGGACAGTGGTCCGTAAAGGGACCCAAAGAGATAGGTACCGGCATCGAAACCGGACAGAAAACCCTACAGAAACGTTGGTTTGCCCTGACAGTGAAATGTTTGGAACCCGAGAATGATCAATGGAACACTTCAGTGCTCCAGTGTCTATCAAAAACGGATGTTTCCTATTTCCCACCACCATTTCAACGTAGGGACCTTTCTGATTAACGGGAATAGGTGTAGATTCCAAACCCTGCTTCGGGCAATCCTAGCGAAACAAAATATCATCAAAAGGAAGCTCTTCAGATAGATATGCAGCAGAAGGATGATCAAATATGTTTCTAGTATACACACTCAAAGTCTGATTGTCCTGTGAAAAAGGTTGCTGGGGATCCTGTGAAAACTGACCTCTACCAGGGCCCCCTACACCCGGGCGACCTCTGGATCGTCTACCCATATTTCCAAATGTGTTATTCGACCCATGTCGAAGGACGGGGCATTGTGCACGCCAATGACCCTCCTGGCGACAATAGGCACACTGGTTAATGTTCACAGGACCCAAGGGCACATTCACTTGTGGAACATACTGACCTATAATCTGCGAACTACCCCCTCTGGGGCCTCTAACAATTTGTTGTAACAATACTTTAGTCTTTAAATCACCTTTTCTCTTCTCGACTCTATCTTTTACATTCTTGACATGGTTCTCGTAGTACGGAGCCATGTGCAGTACTTCTGATTGAGACTTCGCCTGCCAAGAGCTCTTGGAAGACATCATTTGCGACTGGATGTCAGGCAGCAATCCACGTACAAATTTGTCCACAAATAATCTTTTCCCAGACTCTGTGCCTAAGTCTTGTCCACTGAAATCCGAGAATACTTGTTCGAACCGATTAAAGAACTCGGTAGCACACTCAGACTTTCCTTGGACACAGGCCGTAAGCTTGTCCCAAATAATTCTCTTTTCGGAATTATGGTTTTTAATTTAGCAACGATTCTGTCAGGCAAAGTTAGTATCACCTGAGGCGGTCTCTCTCCAGCTGGCCTTTCTCCATCAAGTCTAGTTATGTTAGCCCACGCATCTCCCAACCCAGGTACATGGTCTATAGTTCTAACCTGTTTCCACAAATCTACGGGCAGGAGTACAGGAAACAACAAATCAATGTCACCTAGGTTGAACACTGAGGACTGCAAAACGGACTCTATCTCTTTATAGAACCCTGTCGGATTTTTCCTAATGTCAGGAATAGACTGTCTAATGGTGTTCACTTCCTGCCGTGAAAACGGGACGTGAGCAAACTGTGATACATACATAATGTGCAGGAATGTTCACAGCGACTATATTATGTGCAGGATCAGCCGCAATCTCAACCTTCGGCACAAATGTCGGAGGAACCTCTCTCATAGGCAACTGAGATGTAGGCAACTCCGAACGCTTACTAAGCAACAAAGCCAAGTCGAGCGCTAAAGCAGTCGAAGAAGTGTCAAGTGAAAAAGCTCTCTTATAAATGCTCAATAACTCTGTGGGACAACTAATCTTCCTTTTTACACACTCATCCTGCAGGTACTCTACCATTACCTGTATCACTTTCCTCTGCATTTCTAGCGTATATTGACTGTATGTGTCATATACCTCAACTGGAGTTATCGATATGTCTGAAATCCATCTAATCGCGTCTTTCTTACAAATTCGCGTTTCCTCAGATATCGATTTACGACACAGAAGAAACCCTTTCTGTACATACATACTTTCCCCTTCGTCATCCTCATTCTGTAACCTTTCCAACTCCTTTCTATACTCAAATATCCTCTCAACATGCTCATTTACTTTCTCCACAGTGCCTATTGAAAATGCTAAAGTGTTTAAATCTCTTAACCCTTGTGGGAGATCTACATTATTTAATCTTCCCCACATTACACACAAATGAATCCCTAAACCTTCAATGAAAACATTTTTCTCAGGAAAATTATCCATATTAGAAAGTGTGGTAAAAACATTAGATTGATCATTCCTCTCTATACAATGATTAGCCCATGCAAACAAATCCTGTTTCTTTTCTGTAGAAACAGTATTACGAGTAACAACCCTCGACCTCGCACCCTCATCAACTACAAGCGGTACAGGACTACTTGGGAGTGGGGGTGCAGGCAAATTCAATGGAGGTACTATTACCGGTGCAATGGGAAGAGGCAGAGGAGCAGGTGGAGGAACAACAACCGGAGGAATAGGAACAATAGGTTGAGCAGGAAGAGCAGGAATAACAGCAGGAAGAGGTACAACAGCGGGAAGAGGAACGTACGGAGGTGGTGCAGAGGCACCAGGCCTTCGTTCATTTAGCAATTTGTCAATAAACTCCATATTTTAATTGCCTCAGACTGCTTGTCCTGATCGTATAACAACGCTTTTTCAGCGTTCGTTTTATGATGGCGCGCATGTTTTTCCCTACTTTTAAGCTGTAGCAACGCTTCTCTTTTCCAATTCTGCAAAACATCAAATGCTGCAGGTCTAGCCTTCTTCTTTAACAAGACTGACTCCAAATATTCAATACAAGGGATCTCAAAACTACCACTGATTGGCCACTGAAGTTTGGAGGCATGTCTGGTTTGTCTGTGCCAAATATCATTAAATACTATACTTCCAATGCCATGCTTACAGTACATAGTACATGCCGGCGACCCCTCCTGTGGTGCCGGACGGCTAAATTCCAAAGATTGTCTATCTCTGCGGAATAATGCCCTAAAGCAGGTAGACAATTTCCCAGGCATATCTCGAATTCTTGGTGTTACCTGGTCAATAATTGTCTGCAGATACAATGTGCCAAATTCAAATCGTCAGGATTAAATTAAGAATCGGGTCACGACTCACCTGACCAAACCTAAGGAGGTCCGATCGGATTTCAAAGTACTTACCTAACAAATTTTACCTTGTGTTTGGTGATTTCGGCAAATCTGCCCGCCTCAAGAAATGGACCCTCGTCAAGATGCCGTCTCGGACCTCACGCTTATCGTCCAAGGATCTGGTTGTGCAGTGCTGCTGAGGTGTCGCGTCTCGTTCAGTGGGGCCCCTTGTGTCACACCATCCGATCCCGGTCGGATAGCGTGTGTCAACCTTCAACAATCCGGCATCAATCTTGAGGGTCCCTATTCAGGGCATCAACTGTGAAAACAAAGAAATAATATGAGGCTGGGTAGCCCAAAAAGGAAATACACCAAACACAGGTTACAAAGGAACATACAATGGTCTTTATTTTATGCTAAATAGTTACAAAAAGTCAAAGACAAATGAGATAGCTATCGGCCCTCAGTACAACACAGCGAACTCCAGCGTGGTTCGGTGTGCTCAGTGAGTGGGAATATTCATTGAAACAGTCAGGCTTTTATACAATTTTCAGCCTGCTGTCCAGCCCTACTCTGGGTTAACTATTCCATAAATACATTACTGATCTAGGGTTCGTGCCAGGTTCGCTTCTAATTTGTTCGTCTATATGTATCTAGTTCATCTTTGGTTTACACATCAAGTCAAAATGGCAACACTGTATTCTCTAGGTTTAACATTAAGCGTTAGGACATACTTTATACAATGTAGTTAAACAGGCAGTTAATATGTGTTCATAGATCAGTTTAGTTGACACAGGTAATCCATTACACACAGGTCAGCAAAGGACAAGGTCTCAGTTCATGACCCTAACAAGTGGCCTGCAGGCAAGTTACATATTAGCTGTACACAGGTGTCATGACGGCCGTGTTGTATTCTGAATGACATCGTCCACCATTTTAACTCACAGGGTGACTTTACAGGGAGAGAGAACCTAAAATGGAGGTTTACATTGATTCTAGGGTCAGGACCCTGCAACACAAATTTCTTCAGAAGTAGCTGGTTAGTAGCTTGGCGTAGGCCAATATACATATATTCATAGCAATAGAAGGCATGATATAATTTCCAGTTTGACAAACCTACGCAAAGCGCTTTGAAACACATTGTGTATAGGCGCTATATAAATAAACAATCATATCATATCAATGTCAGTCTAGCTTGGCACACATTGAATCTCTGACACTAGCATTCTAACCTAAACCACCAACAGCACCCGCCCACATGCCTGACCTCCGGCTGCTTACTGGAGCTTAGCCAGCCCACCTAAATTGTAACCTGGCAAAATGCACACACGCATCTTATAAATCAACCCTTAGAATCTCTCATACATGGACTACGGTCCCCAAGGGCGTTCCAACCACAAAGAGCATTGAGGCCGTATAAATGGGGAAAGGGTGCTATGTAAATGATGAATACAATGCATCTTTACCAGGGCCGAGAAGGAGGTCAGACTTCGGTGAGGTACCCTATGACAAAAAATTAAAACTACAAGTACAAGCATTTAAAGTAATCAGAGATCAAAAGTTAGGGCTGACTGGACATGGGACACCTCACAAGTGACATCTTCACAATTAGAAAGTTATGTATGAAAGTTGCTTCAAACACACCATGAGAAGTGTGTATTAATTGTATACACTGAGTGTGACAAAATGACTTCTGCTCTGTAGGAGTATATGGATGTCTAGTGGCTAAACTGCCTACTGAACCCTACACTTCAACAAACCAACAGTAACCCCAATTATAAAGGTTAAACAGGCACAGCTAACAGTTATACCTCCTTCACCATCTGTGTTAGCAGGGACATAGGGGAGGCTAAACTCTTAGATGGGGTGTGAATGTGACCCAGTAGCAACCCAAACAGCTAAGTACAACAGTCAAAAATAAAACAAATGTCCAGTCAAGTTTCTATGCAATACGTGTACTTTAATTAAACACACCAATGTACAGATAGCTATGAAGCCACTATAAAAACCCACACCTGTAGAGAGAACAACACAATATGCAAATGATAGAAAGATGCAGCACTCTGGATAATGAAACAGGAGGAAAATGCAATAAGCAACCAGAATGAATTTGAAAGGATATGTCTTTCAGTACAAATGGTGCAAATGTGACCTACCCAGACTCCAGAGCTCAAAGATGGACATGGGGGAGTGAAGGTATGTGCCAATATTACGTTTTTGCTGTTCTAAGGTGGTTCTATGGTGGTTTGACAGCATCAAACCAGGCTTCATGCTGTGCTGCAGTGCGAATACAATAAGGTTCGGTTGTGGTGAGTCGTGATGGGTCAAGTGGCTAGCTGGCGTCTAGTCGGTTCAAAGCAGGAGCTCAGTGTGGATCAAGTGCAGCTTTTCGATGGTTCACCGGGGTCGGATCGACTAGGTTTGAGATGTTGGTAACCAATGGTGCAGGCCAGCATGCAACGTGATGCTTTAGCGGTTTGTGTCAAGGTCCGTTAGTATGATGCAGTGACTAGTTGATAAGATATGATATGATATGTCATTTGTAACCCGCCAATACACAAGAGTTTATCCAATGCAGGGTTCCTAGGGGTTTCAGTTTGAGCTGGACCACAGCAGCAAGCAGGTTGTTCAAGCCGAACAGGTGACATGCTCCATTTAGCATGACAAACCAGAGATCCGGTTTGACAGGTATGATGCAATGGTAGTTCGATGTTCAATAAAGTGCCAAAAGCAGCATCAGTGAGTCCCTCTGGATTGAGTCCGGTGAACACATTTCAAATGTTTGTTAACTGTTTTGATGAGGCAGAAGAGGGAGCTTTGGCTGATCTGGTCCTTCAGATGCTGTGAGACCCACTGCTGAGGGTAAAGGGCAGAATGGCTCTGTTCAGGTTCCGCTCTCCGAGCCTAGGGAGATTTAGAGCAGATTTAGAGTAGAGTGGCAGGTCTTGATCCTCAGCAAGAGTCTCACCTAATGTGCCCTGGATGTGGGTAAAGAGCAGATCTTGCCTCTGCTTTGGACTACTTCACCTCAATGGCTGAGGGCTTTGGAAAGATCAACTCTCTCAAAAGGTGCAAATTAATTCTTCCACAAGTCGTGAAGTCCAAAAGTGAATTGACGAAGGAATGGGAGACACCCTCTTTTATAGGCAAAAGGTCACAGGGGATCGGAGAAAAAAAAGCCTGCTTTAAGGGGCCCAATCCCTGTCCTTGAGACAAATGATATTTGCCTTCATGAATCATACCTAAAGTGCTTTGCAGTAAAGGAAATGGAGGAGACAGAAAGAAAAGCGAGGTACAGATGGAAACAAGATGATGAAACCCTTCACCACTCGAGCTGAGCTCGCTCTGCCTACACTAGCCCTGCCCCTTCTAGAACACATAGCATGAAAGGCCCTTTGGTATGCAACACCAGGATGTGAGTCTAGTCATTTTAGGTTGGGTGTGCCCTTTGATTCTTTTTTCTCAGGACATCTCCTACTGGGAGGCTTTCCTGCTGGAGAGATGTATTACAAGACATCACAATGGATCTAAGGAGTGGCACAGTCTTTCAGTCGCTTGCCCTGCAGCTTTGCAGGGCCAGGATGTCTGTCCAGAATCCACATAACCCTTCCACAGCTGAGCTAGGCTCACAGTGCTGACACGTAAATATTGTACATCAGATGTGGTTTCATATAATTATGTGAATTACTATCCACTATACCCAAAACTCAGATATGACTTTATGTTTAAAGATTAAACTGCCACCAGAAATAGAAATTCCTCATGACTTTGTGGTTTTGGAACAGCAGTGCAGACTGCGCTGAAGTGAGTTGGCTGTCACAGCCGCTGTCAAAAGGGCAACTGTGACCTCTGAACACGTTCTGTGCCACTGGAGAGCAGGCGGTGCATATTAGGAGTCTGATGCAGCAGGGCACATGGAACAATCCTTTTGGCATTGAGCTTATGAAAAGGGTATCTGGTTAGTAGCTCACCCACCACCCTGAGATGGATTTACCGACATCAATGTATTAATTAATACAAATCAAAAAAGACAGGGCTTCTTCACCCTTACCAGATGACAATTCCTCACACTGAGACATGCCCGGGTGGATAAATCACACATTAAGTGCTCGGCTTTCACATGCGGCCAGACTGCACTTTGCAAGTTTGAATCCAGTGGCAGGGTAGACTCACAGCCCGATTCATGGAATTAATGTGCGCTGAAAATTCCCACGCAAGCGTGCAAAACCGTGCGAATCGCAGTGCAAGTGCGAAAATCGCAGCAAAACCCGTGCACATCGATTCATGGAAGTCCGTGTGTGAGTAAAATGTGGGATGTGCGCTGAAAATCTGCGTGGCGCACGCCGGCGCACAGGTCATCTAACGGCGTGCACTACAGCCACAGCAAAAGTGCACATAGCGCGGCGCACATAACAAAAGTAGGCGTAACACGGGGCGTGACATGCAGAATGGGGAACAACGCATGAAAATGTGGGCGTCACGGGAGAAGTACAGGAGGCAAGTGCGCGGAACGCCCACACGCTCGCCTACAACACGTATTCATGGAATCGAATAGGGCAAACCAGCACACCGGCAAAGACGCGCACAGGCCTAAACACGTACGCCACACGAAGGCAGGCAGTAGCGTCCCTGCACATGAAAAAAATGTGCGCAAAAATGTGCGCTAACAAAAAGCACGGATATACAGCTCTGATGATTGTCCCATACTGTGGCCCTCTAGGACAAATGATGTGCAAAGGGGTACGCGACAAACACGAACACCGGCTGTGTCAAAAATAGCGTGTGTGTGTATTTCGGGGGTGTGCAGGAAGTTTCACACGCAATTGGCCTTGGGCGAGCGGGGTGCGTGTAAATCTGGGGTTGTGGGAAGTTCACACACGATAGGCCCTGTGCGAGTGGGGTGCGTGTATTCCTGGGGTTCACGTGAAGTTTCACACGCGATTGGCCTGGGTACGTGTAAATCTGGGGTGCGCGGGAAGTTTCACATGCAATTGGCCCTGTGTGAGTGGGGTACGTGTATATCTGGGGTGCAGGGGAGTCCTACATGAATTGGCAGTGTGGGTCCTCCCAGGTGTTCCCTCTACACCCCCCACGGACCCTGCAGGCAGCCCACACCACAGGGGACTACCCTGCACCCCTGGTCATGTCCCGCAGGCAGCCCATCCACCATCGGCATGCCCCCCAGCCAAGCCACATGTCACCTTGCACTACTGATCACCAACGTATGACCCCCCCACCCCCACCCCCCAGCAGTGCAGTGCACCTGCCAGCAGGCCCCCACTCATGTCCCACTCATGTCCCCTTGCACCCCCACCCCCCAGCAGTGCAGGGCACCTGCCAGCAGGCCCCCACTCATGTCCCCTTGCACCCCCACCCCCCAGCAGTGCAGGGCACCTACCAGCAGGCCCCCACTCATGTCCCATTGCACCCATACCCCAGCAGTGCAGGGCACCTGCCAACAGGCCCCCACTCATGTCCCATTGCACCCATACCCCCCAGCAGTGCAGGGCACCTGCCAACAGGCCCCCACTCGTGTCCCCTTGCATCCCCACCCCCCAGCAGTGCAGGGCACCTCCCAGCAGGCCCCCACTCATGTCCCATTGCACCCCCACCCACCAGCAGTGCGGGGCACCTGCCAACAGGCCCCCCTCATGTCCTACTCATGTCCCATTGCACCCCCACCCCCCAGCAGTGCAGGACACCTGCCAACAGGCCCCCACTCATGTCCCCTTGAACCCCCACCCCCCAGCAGTGCAGGGCACCTGCCAGCAGGCCCCCACTCATGTCCCCTTGCACCCCCACCCCCCAGCAATGAGGGGTACCTGCCAGCAGGCCCCCACTCATGTCCCCTTGCACCCCCACCCCCCAGCAGTGCAGGGCACCTGCCAACAGACCCCACTCATGTCCCACTCATGTCCCATTGCACCCCCACCCCCAGCACTGAGGGGCACCTGCCAGCAGGCCCCCACTCATGTCCCCTTGCACCCCCACCCCCCAGCAGTGCAGGGCACCTGCCAGCAGGCCCCCACTCATGTCCCCTTGTACCCCCACCCCCAGCAGTGCAGGGCACCTGCCAACAGGCCCCGACTCATGTCCCATTGCACCCCACCCCCCAGCAGTGCAGGGCAACTGCCAACAGGCCCCCACTCATGTCCCCTTGCACCCCCGTCCCCCAGCAGTGCAGGGCACCTGCCAACAGGCCCCCACTCATGTCCCCTTTCACCCCCACCCCCCAGCAGTGCAGGGCACCTGCCAGCGGGCTCCCACTCATGTCCCCTTGCACCCCCACCCCCCAGCAGTGCAGGGCACCCGCCAGCAGGCCCCCACTCATGTCCCATTGCACCCCCAGCACTGAGGGGCACCTGCCCGCAGGCCCCCACTCATGTCCCCTTGCACCCCACCCCCCAGCAGTGCATGGCACCTGCCAGCAGGCCCTCACTCATGTCCCCTTGCACCCCAGCAGTGCAGGGCACCTGCCAGCAGGCCCCCACTCATGTCCCCTTGCACCCCACCCCCCAGCAATGAGGGGCACCTGCCAGCAGGCCCCCTCTCATGTCCCCTTGCACCCCTACCCCCTAGCAGTGCAGGGCACCTGCCACCAGGCCCCCACTCATGTCCCATTGCACCCCACCCCCCAGCACTGAGGGGCACCTGTCAGCAGGCCCCCGCTCATGTCCCACTCATGTCCGCTTGCACCCCCACCCCCCAGCAGTGCAGGGCACCTGCAAGTAGGCCCCCACTCATGTCCCTTGCATTCCCGCCCCCCAGCAGTGCAGGGCACCTGCCAGCAGGCCCCCACTCATGTCCCATTGCACCCCCACCCCCCAGCAGTGCAGGGCACCTGCCAACAGGCCCCCACTCATGCCCTCTTGCACCCCCATCCTCCAGCAGTGCAGGGCACCTGCCAGCAGGCCCCCACTCATGTCCCATTGCACCCCCACCCCCCAGCAGTGCAGGGAACCTGCCAACAGGCCCCCACTCATGTCCTACTCATGTCCCATTGCACCCCCACCCCTCAGCAGTGCAGGGCACCTGCCAGCAGGCCCCCACGCATGTCCCCTTGCACCCCCACCCCCCAGCAATGAGGGGCACCTGCCATCAGGCCCCCACTCATGTCCCCTTGCACCCCCACCCCCAGCAGTACAGGGCACCTGCCAACAGGCCCCCACTCATGTCCCACTCATGTACCATTGCACCCCCACCCCCCAGCAGTGCAGGGCACCTGCCAACAGGCCCCCACTCATGTCCCATTGCACCCCCACCCCCCAGCACTGAGGGGCACCTGCCAGCAGGCCCCCACTCATGTCCCACTCATGTCCCCTTGCACCCCCACCCCCCAGCAGTGCAGGGCACCTGCCAACAGGCCCCCACTCATGCCCCACTCATGTCTCCTTGCACCCCCACCCCCCAGCAGTGAAATGGCGATCTCATGACACAAACCAAAAGTCAACTATGTACATCAACACATGGCCGCCACACGAAGGCAGGCGGTAGCGTCCCTGCGCAACAAAAGGCCTGTATATACAGCTCTGATGAATGTTCCATACTGTGGCCCTCTAGGACAAATGACGTGCAAAGGGGTACGCGACAAATACGGACACCCGCTGTGTCAAAAATAGCGTGTATTGCGGGGGTGCGCGGGAAGTTTCACACGCGATTGTGCCTGGGCCAGCGGGGTACGTGTACTTCAGGGGCTCGCGGGAAGTTTTACACACGATTGTGCCTGGGTGAGCAGGGTATGTGTACTTCAGGGGCTCACGGGAAGGTTTACACGCGGTTGTGCCTGGGTGAGCGGGGTACGTGTACTTCAGGGGCTCACGGGAAGTTTTACACGCGATTGGGCCTGGGTGATCGGGGTACGTGTATTACTGGGGTGGGCAGGGAAGTACAGGAGGCAAATGTGTGGAACGCCCACACGCACGCGCCAAAAAAGATGCGCTAATCCGGAAACACGTACGCCAGCAGGAAGCAGGCGTACGTGGACCCGCGCAGAATAAAAGTGCGCGCAAACAACAAGCAAGCTCAGAAGCCAGGATGAAAATACCGTTCCTAGCAGCAGTGGTCGTGGGATACCGCAGGAGGAGGAGGAGGATAGTCAGGCCCAGAATTTTCACACCTAGAACCAGCCTTTTTGGCCTGCCTGATGACCAGGTGTATGGGAGGTACAGGTTTCCACCTCATATAATACTCGACCTGGTCAGTGAGTGGGAGGATGACCTCACATCACCCACCCTCTGCTCCCAAGCACTCAGCCCCCTGGTGAAGGTTCTCTATGTACTGCACTTTTTGGCCACTGGATCATTTCAGCAGACAAGTGCCATAGTGGGGGGGGGGGGTGTCACAGGCCACGCAGTCACGCTGCCTACACCAGGTCTTGGCCATCATGACTGCACGCCCATCAGTCCGCAGGCACATATACCTGCCCAGGACACCTGCAGAAAGGCAGGCTGCCGTCCAGGATTTCTACGGGGTGGCACAATTCCCCAAAGTCCTAGGTGCCACTGGTTGCACCCATGTGGCTCTACGTCCCTCCAGGGCATCAGAGCACATCTATAGAAACTGCAAGCACTGGCATTCCATCAACGTCCAGGTAGTATGTGATGCCAAGGGAATCATCACCTCAGTATATGCCAACTATCCAGGGTCCACCCACGTCAGTTTCATTTACAGAATGTCAACCCTAAACCGGGACATAGAAGCTGGACGGCATGACGATACATGGCTGCTCGGTGAGTATAAATGCCACAGCACATGCATGCATGCCAGATACTGAGTAATGTCACAACCCTACTAATGATACCCATCACCATCTCCCTAGGGGACAGTGCCTACCCTCTGAGCACCCACATGTTGATTCCAATTCGGAACCCCACCACGCCACCCGAGGTAAGATACAACACAGCCCATATTGCAACCCGGGGCATAGTGGAGCGCACATTCGGAGTGCTCAAGTCACGCTTTCGCTCCCTTGACCGTTCTGGCGGGCAGCTGTTATACGCTCCCCCAGTAGTGTGCAGGATCATAGTGGCAGCATGTGTCCTGCACAACGTTGCAACACACCGGGGCCTGCCGGTGGACATGGTGGTGTCCCCACATCCCCAACCACAGGCACGCCCGCTGCGCATGGGAGGGGAAATAGCACCGGGTGAGGCAGCCCGAACGCAGCTGGTGGCTAATTACTTCATTTAGAATCACACCCCTGTGGAGTTCACACAGCCCTGGCACATACCATCTGATAATCAATGATGATGACTCAAGGGACAGTCAACTGTCACTACCATACCAGCCTGAGATTGGTCACCTGGAAGTGTCACAATGTATGCATACCTACCTACAGAAACACCACCAATGCTGTCTCATCAAAAGACACATATGCTGCTAAATGCATTACCCCCTTGCAAAATACAACATGAGAACAGTGCCATGTCACCCAACCCCTCCCCAGCACCACCACCCAACACACCATGGCATGTCATGCTATGTGAGAGCAAGCAAAGCAATCCCGAAAACCTGACACAAGTGTCACAAAGTACAGTGTCTCTAATGGAAACTGGCCACAAACAATATGCTCCCAGTAATGTTGAACTAACAACACACATGACCAAATACTTACCAACAATACAATGCAGCTACACAAGCTCAAACATAACTAAAACATGACAGTACTAAGTTAAAGTAGTCGTAGTTTTACAACCTGAATATGCCACCACATCGCCCCCTTCCAACTGTAGTCTTGCAGGCTTCAAAACTTGTCTGTGTACTGCATACAACATGAACTCCATCTCCAAAGTAGACGGCCTTGTGAAGACATGAGGAATGAACCTGCAAATTCAGAGGGAGACATGGAAGCAGAAGCATACATAATTCCAACATGCAGTGTACAATACAACTACAATATACACAAGGATTGTCTACACAGTATTGACTACAGACTGCCCACACAGCTCATGGGAGCCCAACATCACTGTGTACATCACTGTCACTTGGTCACACCCTTTGCAAGCCCATGGAAACGGGAAGCAGGAGTGGTGTGTGTCTCACGAACCCAAGCATCGAACCCAAACTCAGGACAAGCCTGCATGTGCCCAGCCGGAATACAGTGGATGCCCACGGGAGCCACACAAGGCAACACACTGTCAAAAAATAATCAAAAATCAAAAATCAAAAAAGCAAAAATCAAAAATCAAAAATGGCCATGTGGGGGCAAGGGGGGGGGGCACCCAGGAGGTCCGAGGACAGGGTGCGCACCAACAGCCGCCTGTGTGGATGTTGGGAAAAAAAAACACCTCCATGGGCTCATGGCCTGCACGGCTATGCCAATGTGGGAGAACTGCTGCTGTCGCTCTGAACACACTCTGCTGCTGCCACAGGAGGCAGCCCACGCAAAGCCCTGGTATGGTCCTCCATGGCAGCAAGCATGCAGGTGTGGAAGGTCTCGTTCTGGAGGATTATAGTGCGGAGATCCCCATGCAGCACCTGACGTGATGCCCGGATCTCCTCCCGAGTTGCCTGCATCTCAGCTGAGAGCGAACATACCCTGCTGAAATTGCGTGTTAAACTTTCCCGCACCCCAGTAATACACGTACCCTGCTGAAATTGCGTGTGGAACTTCCCGCGCACCCCAGTAATACACGTACCCTGCTGAAATCGCGTGTTAAACTTCCATGCACCCCAGAAATACACGTACCCTGCTGAAATCGTGTGTGGAACTTCCTGCGAACCCCAGTAATACACGTACCCTGCTGAAATCGCGTGTTAAACTTCCCCGCACCACAGAAATACACATACCCTGCTGAAATCGCGTGTGGAACTTCCCGCGCACCCCAGTAATACACGTACCCTGCTGAAATCGCGTGTTAAACTTCCCTGCACCCCAGAAATACACGTACCCTGCTGAAATCGTGTGTGGAACTTCCCGCGCACCCCAGTAATACACGTACCCTGCTGAAATTGCGTGTTAAACTTCCCCGCACCCCAGAAATACATGTACCCTGCTGAAATCGCGTGTGGAACTTCCTGCGCACCCCAGTAATACACGTTCCCCGCTTGGCGTTTGCTGTTTGGCAGCCCTGTATACTGGTCCAGGGTTAGCACAGCCTTTTGTACTGAATTGGGAATTTTAATGGCTTTTCCTTGCGCGAGGGCGTTCTTGGGGGCGTAACTGGCGCTGCTGCAGGGTCGCTGCGCCACTCTGCGCCACGGCTGCTTTTGGAGGCTAAACTCCATGAATACGCTGTGCGCGGAAATCGATTTTAGCGCACGCGGCTGGCGCAGACATTCGCACGCGCACACTGTGCGCCAGCCGCGTGTGCCACTTTTGTGCGAAATTCTATGAATTACCCTGTTAGTCTTTTAGCTTTCTGATGTCGACAAATTGAGTACCAATAATTAGGGTAATAATAACACTTGTTACCACTAGAAGCAGGAGGAACCTGGCATGCAGTGTAATATAAGAACACACATTATTAGTACCATAGGTTTGTTTGCAAATAGTCACAAGGGTGTTTCGTGGCATCACTCATGCATTTGCATATGAGTGATTATCAGTCTGTTTGGAAGTACTGTAACATGATATGACATGGCATTTATAACGCGCCTATACATGAGTGTTTCAAGGAGCGACGAGGCAATGGGGGGGAAACAGAGGGAAGACAGAGACAACGATCCTACTAGGCCAGGTGACATTGAGATCGCGCAAGTGCAGGGGAGGGGGGAAGGGAAAAGTGCAGGGGGAAAGGGGAGGGGCAGTGAAGTGCATAGGATAATAGTAAAATAAATAAAGACAATAAATAAACGTGCAGCCAGCTGGTGGCAAGTGCAAGGCTAAGTAGTGTAGACATCAAGTGTCAAGTGCTAGTGGGGGCTGTAGAGATACAGAAACAGCCTCATAGTGCAAGCGTTGCCAGGGGGGCAGTGCAGGTGTGCAACTGGCAGGGGGGACCTGGGCCCAAGAATAGAGGGTAGCCAGGTAACCAGTGCACCAATCTGTTAATACATTTAGAGCCAGATTACAGAACCGTTGTACCGGTGAAAGTACAATTTTGCATGGTATTAGCATTTGGGCAAAGTTTGCTCTGGTGCAAAAATGCATTCAAAATGTATGGGCCTCATTCCAAGCCTGGAGGTAAGGGAAAAATGATTCCAGTAAAGGATTACCGGCATCGCTTTCCGCTACGGGCTATTCTGACCTGTCAGACCGCTAATTACGGCACCGTAAACTACGATGCCGTAATTATCGGTCCCGGGTCACGCGCGCGCCCCACCATGCCGAAAGTAGCGGCATGGCATAAACCGGAGCTGATCCCAAGTAAGGAGCACACGTAAATAACGGCCTCCTTAAGGCCGTAAAGTACCTTATCGGCATGGAGTACATACAGGCATCTCAGAGAAGGAGTAAAGAACCCTGAGCAGTGGTACCCAGAGCCACAGGTGCACACAATCAGCACAGGTGGAGGCAATGGAGTTTGCCACAGCAGAAAAGGAGCACACCCACACACCACTCCCCCTCCCACACCAATATGAGACCAATATGGTAGCAGCACATGAAGCAGGAGGCCCTGCCAGCAAGGGCACAACCACAAGAACTACACCAACAACACCAGCCCCCCCCACTGAGGAGACACAGGGGGAGAAGGAGGGGGAGACAGGCCCAGCATGCAGCACCAGTGCAGTCTCCGTCACCACCCCAGCAGCCCCCATTCCAATGCAGCAGGTCCGGACCCTCAAGGAAACCCCTGAGCAGATACACACCCCCTACCAGCTTGACTGTGACACCATCACCACCATATTTGGGCCGCAAAATAACCCGATAAGCGAGCAGCATACAAATACACACCGCTATCCGGGCACAACTGAAGGTGTTGCCTGTGCCCCACACCGTTGCCACAGGCACCTACCAGCACACAGTGGGGCCCATGCATGGCATGTCACAACCGTCCATTACACAGATGCAGAAACAAGTGCTGGATCACCTCCCCAAGCACACAAGGGGCTACAAATCCCTAACATGGACTACCCAGGAGATATACGACACAAAAGTTTGCCCCAATGCATTGGCAGGCATGCCAAATTACATGGGTGCCCCTGACAGCACCCACCTGGATTAGGTGGACCAGCATGGCATGCAGGTGGCGGATCGCAACTGCAAGCAATACCACTCCCCCAACGGGGCATACACTTTATGTCCTATCGTACCTATCGCCTGTGCGCAACATCCCCCTAGCATCGAACATATACTAGGTAGACATTGGATACAACAACAAAGGAACAACAAAACTCCCAAAATGATCAGCAAGACTGAAAACACCTTCCAACTCCAAGTTTGCAAGAAGTCCCAGAACCAAGCGCTAAGATCCCAGTTTCCCTCGGGAACATGCACTTCTGAACTAAGAACGTGCAGATTATGTATTGCCTTGAAGATAGTTGGGGAGGAATCTGGTACGAAAACACAGCAAGCAGTCCCCACTAATTTACATACTCCACCACGTTCAGCCAGAACTACATCTAATGCCATTCGGTTCTGAAGTGCTACTAAACTGATCGCTTTCTGCTCTAATGTCATGTTATAGAGTATATCTGTGGTCCGGTTGATGGTTCTCTACAGTACTCTCGCTAGTCTCCTGATGTCTTCGGAATTCGCTATCTGCCCAAAGAATGGAAGGAATGATTTCGCTACGTCTCCCAAAACCTGTGCCACAGTGTCACCATTCTCGTCCCGCCGTGGACGAGCCTTTGAAACTTCTACAGTACTTGCTATGAACACCCCAGGTAATAGGATTCCTAGATAACAAGTTCCCTGCCAATCCCTGGGTAACCATGGAAATGCTACATTACCTCAAACGAAATAGACAGGTTTGCCTACATACAAAGGTCTGTCTTCCCCAGTCAAATTTGCAACGTTGGCACAACCTTTAAAATCCCCCATTGACCGAGTGCCATTCCTCTGTATGCAGAAGGAAACTGAATTGGGGCTGTGGTTAACAGTATAAAAAGGAGGCATGGCGTCCTTATTGCCTATCGGAGCCATTTTAAAGGAAATCAAAGATTAGAAAGGACGAGACAGTCTATCAGAAGGCCTAATAGAAGCAATGTTGAGCTTACTCCTATTTGCGAAAAGCGAGCATCCCAGGGGAGTCAAAACACCTTTCTCAAAACTATTCAAATTAGTGCCATCAAAGTACCCCGAGATGCTATCGTTCGAATGGCCAAAGAACAGTGCTCTGAGAGAAGCATAACAAGCAGTTGTCAAAGGTAACGGGTGAATATACCAACCTAGCCCCTTATCCCCATGTTGCGGTAAATGTGAGCAGACCCAACAGTTGGACCTATTAAAGATGGTATGTGTAGCGTTCATGATAAGTAGCAAAGTATTATTATGATATTTTTGTCTATTCTGGAAATCTCTAGGAGACAAAGTATGCAAATGTACAAAAGGTGTAGGAACAGTAGGTAAATTTTCAGTCGGCAGCAAAGACTCTAAAGGATGAGTTTCTTCAAAGTACCAAAGGCCTAACACAGTGACTATTATAAAACCAAATATTATCACAAAAACACAGCAATACGTTTTCGGGGCCCAGGCATTCTGTCCATTGTCCAGGCTGGTCACCCGATCATTTACAAGTCCAATACGAGCGGTGGCGGTAGCAGGCGTTGTAGTCTTCGGATGGAAACACCAATGTTCGTTGCTGGCGAACCCCCGGTCGCGCGACTTCTTAGTCCTTCCACAACCCTAGCCAACAGAATCCCCTTTTCTCAAATTTGGGCAAAAAGCAAGCCCTTGATGACTCTTTTCCTTCTCTGAATGCACAGCCGAACCGTGCCGTAAGTCTATCAGATGCACAGCAAAACCGTGCTGTATGTCTATTATCTTGGACGCAGATTGTACTTTGCTGTTCCTGGTACAGATTGATCCAGAAACAATGTGTGGTCACTTCCCGTTGGAAGCAACGTATCAGAGACAAGTGCAGATGCTGAATTTGGGACAGCAGTTTCCAGATGCAAAACTTTTGGAGAGTGTGGAGACAAAATGGCAGCTTCCCCAAGCCTCACGGGCTCAGAGAGATTCTCTGACACACTCTCAGCACTTTTTACTGCTTTGGGATCGTTGGTTGCAGCGTTAGAGAGGGGTTCTGTTTCTTCTGTAAGGTGTGGCACTGGGTGAGGAAGTTTCTTCAGATGCGACGCGTGTATCCAGTGACGTCGGCCTGCTACCCGCGCTGCAGTCTGGGTGACCAGCAGGACTTGGAACGGGCCCTTCCAGCAGGGTGCAAGGCAAGTGGATCGCTCAAAAGCCTTTACAAGCACCCAATCCCCAGGCCGTATGCTGTGGCCCGGGCCCTCGCATCGCACAGGTAATGCTTCTCGTATCTGGTGATAAATCAAATACAGGTTTTTAGTCAGCTGGCTACAATAATCTGAAAGTAATACATTTTCGACATTCTTCAAAGCTTTGCATTTAGGAAAATTCCAGATATTGGCAGGTCTCCCCATTACCACCTCAAATGGAGAGAGCCCCTTCTTAGTTTGAGGGGTTGTACGCATGGATAATAACATGATCGGTAAGGCGCCGGCCATTTTAGTTTGGTGCCGGCACATGTCTTAGCGAGCTTGTTATTGATGATACCATTGTGTCTTTCCACTAGTCCGGCGCTCTGAGCATGTCTGGCCGAATGAAATCGTTTGTCAATTTGCAATGCCGCACATATCTGTAGAATTAGAGCAGCGATAAAATGTGGACCATTGTCCGACCAGATAACTCTTGGCAAACCGAACCGCGGGAAGTAATCTTTTAACAGGGTTTTCGCAGTTGTCATTGCTGTAGCATCTTTGACAGGGAAAGACTCGACCCATTTACTAAAGGCAGAAACGACCACAAGGACGTATTTTAAATTACTACACCATTCCATTTCAATAAAATCAAAGTGGATGACTTCAAATGGGACAGAGGGTGGCCCAAAACTTCCCCTTGGAGTTGATGTCCCCTTTCCCACATTGTGTTGTAGGGAAATCATGCAGTTCTGGACATAGCGCTGGGCAATTTTCGAAATCTTGTCATTTGCTTAAACTTTCCCTAACATTTTCGTAACCTGCTGGGCACAAACATGTGTAGGGCCGTGTGCCATGACAACCATCATCATGACATAGGTGTCAGGTAGCAGCCATTTCCCTTCGACTGTATCCACCCAACACCCATCATCATCAAGTTTCCCCAAGCCTTCAGCCCACCTCTTGGACTCTTCTATTGTGGCATCTGCTTGGATATCCCGTACAGACTCAACACCCTCATCCATTGCATAGGCCTCTACAGCCTCCCTTGAAACATACATCTCCGTGAAGATATCAGTGGCAGCTTGTCTAGCTATCTGATCAGCGAAAGAATTCCCTTTTCCAATATCATCTACAATCTTTCGATTTGCTGCACATTTCATTACCGCTAAATGAGTAGGGAGCGCAAGCGCTGAGAGCAGTTGTACTATCAGGGAGCCATGTTGAATCTTGGTGCCATGCGAAGTTAAAAACCCTCTCTCTGACCAAAGTCTCCCAAAGTTGTGAACCACTCCAAAGCAATACTGACTATAAGTTTATATATTTACTGTAAGCCCTTTGGAAAGTTCACAAGCTCGGGTCAATGCTGTAATCTATGCGGCCTGCGCTGAGTTATGCATGATTCTCTTGGTCTCCACAACCGTGCTCAATGTGGTGATTGCATAAGCAGCTGTGGATGTACCATCCGGAAGTTTGAAGCAGGAGCCATCACAAAACAGCTCCCCTTGTGCTTTATCCAAAGGAGTGTCCTTTAGATCAATTCTGCCCTTTGTTTCTTGTTCTGTAGCATACAGACAATCGTGTGACTCTTCGTCACTGCGAGCAGTACCTTGCGGGAAAGGTAGGAGTTCAGCCGGATTAAGAACACAACACCTCTTAATTTGAATGTGAGGAGCAAACAAGATCAATTCATATCTCGTCAACCGTGCGGAAGTGAGGTGTTGCATTTGGGTTCTGTTCAGTAGAACATCTACAGAGTGAGGCACCATCAGGGTTAGATCATGGCTTAGGACCATTCCCACACACTGCTTTACAGACGCAGCAGCAGCAGCGACAGCTCGCAAACATCTTGGCAAAGCGCATGCTACAGGATCAAGGGTGGAAGAAAAGTAACTGCATGGCCTATTGTTCCTGCGTTAATACAGCCAAAGCACATCCATCACATTCATGCACAAACAACACAAAGGCCTTTTCATAATTTGGTGTGCCCAAAACTGGTGCCGAGCATAATGCAGTCTTGAGCAACTCAAATGATTGCTGGTGTTCTGTGTTTCATGGCAATGGCAAAGAAATGCCCTTCTTTGTCAAGGCCAACATCGGTTTTATCACTAGTGAGAAGTTTGGGATCCATAACCTACAGTAAGAAGCCATACCTATCAAGGCTCTAACTTCCTTCTGTGTATTTGGGACAGACATGCCAGAAATTAACTTTATCCTTTCAGGTGTCAATCTTCTTCCCTCCTTTGACAGGAGATAGCCTAAAAAGTTGACCTCCTGGCAACAATATTGAAACTTTTTAAGGAAAGCTTTGTGACCATGTTTAGCTAGATGAATAGGCAACAACACAGTGCCCTCCTTACAAGCGCTCTCAGAGA
This sequence comes from Ambystoma mexicanum, assembly GCF_040938575.1. Taxonomy (NCBI): domain Eukaryota; kingdom Metazoa; phylum Chordata; class Amphibia; order Caudata; family Ambystomatidae; genus Ambystoma; species Ambystoma mexicanum. Next base: position 701,860,346 of record NC_090937.1, on the reverse strand, counting down.
CTGCAGCTAAAAGCAAATTATCAACATACTGAAGCAATGTACAAGTAGAGGGCAATTCAAGGGTATCAAGCTGTTCTTTCAAAGCCCTACTATAAATACTAGGACTCTCAGTGTAACCTTGAGGTGCACAAGTAAATGTGAACGAGCGTCCCCCTAAGGTGAATGCGAACAAGTATCTACAGTCCTTGTGTATAGGAATACTGAAGAAAGCATTCTTCAGGTCCACAACACTAAAGTAAATAGCTGTAGCTGGAATCATAGTATCATAGTTAATATTGTCGTCACATCGGGCAAAATTGGAAATTGCGGAGCGACGACTTTATTAATGGCACGCAAATCAATTATGAAACGGAATGGAATTGCAATATCGCCTTTCTTGTACACGGGTAAAATCGGACTATTGCACAAACTACCTGCAATTTCCTCAATCACCCCACGATGCACAAAATCGGAAACAATGCTTTTCAAGGCTTGCTCACCCGCAACTGAAATCTTATACTGTGGAATGCGCGGCAGCTTAATTCCATGTTTCAAAACTATTTTAACAGGCTCAATCTGCAAAACACCAACATCATTGTCATCAACTGCCCACAAACTCTCTGGTACATTACTGAATTCAGGCGGCAAAGGTCTAGTCAAGAATTGAGAGACAGAAAGTTGCTGTGGTGAAATCGTCAAACGCACTCCATAAGAAGAACAATGAATTACCGCATTTAATTCCTTCAACAGATTTAACCCCAACACATTCTCTCCACAATTCGAAGTCAAAAGAAATGGACAGTGGTCCGTAAAGGGACCCAAAGAGATAGGTACCGGTGAACGAAACCGGACAGAAAACCCTACAGAAACGTTGGTTTGCCCTGACAGTGAAATGTTTGGAACCCGAGAATGATCAATGGAACACTTCAGTGCTCCAGTGTCTATCAAAAACGGATGTTTCCTATTTCCCACCACCATTTCAACGTAGGGACCTTTCTGATTAACGGGAATAGGTGTAGATTCCAAACCCTGCTTCGGGCAATCCTAGCGAAACAAAATATCATCAAAAGGAAGCTCTTCAGATAGATATGCAGCGAAGGATGATCAAATATGTTTCTAGTATACACACTCGAAGTCTGATTGTCCTGTGAAAAAGGTTGCTGGGGATCCTGTGAAAACTGACCTCTACCAGGGCCCCCTACACCCGGGCGACCTCTGGATCGTCTACCCATATTTCCAAATGTGTTATTCGACCCATGTCGAAGGACGGGGCATTGTGCACGCCAATGACCCTCCTGGCGACAATAGGCACACTGGTTAATGTTCACAGGACCCAAGGGCACATTCACTTGTGGAACATACTGACCTATAATCTGCGAACTACCCCCTCTGGGGCCTCTAACAATTTGTTGTAACAATACTTTAGTCTTTAAATCACCTTTTCTCTTCTCGACTCTATCTTTTACATTCTTGACATGGTTCTCGTAGTACGGAGCCATGTGCAGTACTTCTGATTGAGACATCGCCTGCCAAGAGCTCTTGGAAGACATCATTTGCGACTGGATGTCAGGCAGCAATCCACGTACAAATTTGTCCACAAATAATCTTTTCCCAGACTCTGTGCCTAAGTCTTGTCCACTGAAATCCGAGAATACTTGTTCGAACCGATTAAAGAACTCGGTAGCACACTCAGACTTTCCTTGGACACAGGCCGTAAGCTTGTCCCAAATAATTCTCTTTTCGGAATTATGGTTTTTAATTTAGCAACGATTCTGTCAGGCAAAGTTAGTATCACCTGAGGCGGTCTCTCTCCAGCTGGCCTTTCTCCATCAAGTCTAGTTATGTTAGCCCACACATCTACCAACCCAGGTACATGGTCTATAGTTCTAACCTGTTTCCACAAATCTACGGGCAGGAGTACAGGAAACAACAAATCAATGTCACCTAGGGTGAACACTGAGGACTGCAAAACGGACTCTATCTCTTTATAGAACCCTGTCGGATTTTTCCTAATGTCAGGAATAGACTGTCTAATGGTGTTCACTTCCTGCCGTGAAAACGGGACGTGAGCAAACTGTGATACATACATAATGTGCAGGAATGTTCACAGCGACTATATTATGTGCAGGATCAGCCGCAATCTCAACCTTCGGCACAAATGTCGGAGGAACCTCTCTCATAGGCAACTGAGATGTAGGCAACTCCGAACGCTTACTAAGCAACAAAGCCAAGTCGAGCGCTAAAGCAGTCGAAGAAGTGTCAAGTGAAAAAGCTCTCTTATAAATGCTCAATAACTCTGTGGGACAACTAATCTTCCTTTTTACACACTCATCCTGCAGGTACTCTACCATTACCTGTATCACTTTCCTCTGCATTTCTAGCGTATATTGACTGTATGTGTCATATACCTCAACTGGAGTTATCGATATGTCTGAAATCCATCTAATCGCGTCTTTCTTACAAATTCGCGTTTCCTCAGATATCGATTTACGACACAGAAGAAACCCTTTCTGTACATACATACTTTCCCCTTCGTCATCCTCATTCTGTAACCTTTCCAACTCCTTTCTATACTCAAATATCCTCTCAACATGCTCATTTACTTTCTCCACAGTGCCTATTGAAAATGCTAAAGTGTTTAAATCTCTTAACCCTTGTGGGAGATCTACATTATTTAATCTTCCCCACATTACACACAAATGAATCCCTAAACCTTCAATGAAAACATTTTTCTCAGGAAAATTATCCATATTAGAAAGTGTGGTAAAAACATTAGATTGATCATTCCTCTCTATACAATGATTAGCCCATGCAAACAAATCCTGTTTCTTTTCTGTAGAAACAGTATTACGAGTAACAACCCTCGACCTCGCACCCTCATCAACTACAAGCGGTACAGGACTACTTGGGAGTGGGGGTGCAGGCAAATTCAATGGAGGTACTATTACCGGTGCAATGGGAAGAGGCAGAGGAGCAGGTGGAGGAACAACAACCGGAGGAATAGGAACAATAGGTTGAGCAGGAAGAGCAGGAATAACAGCAGGAAGAGGTACAACAGCGGGAAGAGGAACGTACGGAGGTGGTGCAGAGGCACCAGGCCTTCGTTCATTTAGCAATTTGTCAATAAACTCCATATTTTAATTGCCTCAGACTGCTTGTCCTGATCGTATAACAACGCTTTTTCAGCGTTCGTTTTATGATGGCGCGCATGTTTTTCCCTACTTTTAAGCTGTAGCAACGCTTCTCTTTTCCAATTCTGCAAAACATCAAATGCTGCAGGTCTAGCCTTCTTCTTTAACAAGACTGACTCCAAATATTCAATACAAGGGATCTCAAAACTACCACTGATTGGCCACTGAAGTTTGGAGGCATGTCTGGTTTGTCTGTGCCAAATATCATTAAATACTATACTTCCAATGCCATGCTTACAGTACATAGTACATGCCGGCGACCCCTCCTGTGGTGCCGGACGGCTAAATTCCAAAGATTGTCTATCTCTGCGGAATAATGCCCTAAAGCAGGTAGACAATTTCCCAGGCATATCTCGAATTCTTGGTGTTACCTGGTCAATAATTGTCTGCAGATACAATGTGCCAAATTCAAATCGTCAGGATTAAATTAAGAATCGGGTCACGACTCACCTGACCAAACCTAAGGAGGTCCGATCGGATTTCAAAGTACTTACCTAACAAATTTTACCTTGTGTTTGGTGATTTCGGCAAATCTGCCCGCCTCAAGAAATGGACCCTCGTCAAGATGCCGTCTCGGACCTCACGCTTATCGTCCAAGGATCGGGTTGTGCAGTGCTGCTGAGGTGTCGCGTCTCGTTCAGTGGGGCCCCTTGTGTCACACCATCCGATCCCGGTCGGATAGCGTGTGTCAACCTTCAACAATCCGGCATCAATCTTGAGGGTCCCTATTCAGGGCATCAACTGTGAAAACAAAGAAATAATATGAGGCTGGGTAGCCCAAAAAGGAAATACACCAAACACAGGTTACAAAGGAACATACAATGGTCTTTATTTTATGCTAAATAGTTACAAAAAGTCAAAGACAAATGAGATAGCTATCGGCCCTCAGTACAACACAGCGAACTCCAGCGTGGTTCGGTGTGCTCAGTGAGTGGGAATATTCATTGAAACAGTCAGGCTTTTATACAATTTTCAGCCTGCTGTCCAGCCGTAATCTGGGTTAACTATTCCATAAATACATTACTGATCTAGGGTTCGTGCCAGGTTCGCTTCTAATTTGTTCGTCTATATGTATCTAGTTCATCTTTGGTTTACACATCAAGTCAAAATGGCAACACTGTATTCTCTAGGTTTAACATTAAGCGTTAGGACATACTTTATACAATGTAGTTAAACAGGCAGTTAATATGTGTTCATAGATCAGTTTAGTTGACACAGGTAATCCATTACACACAGGTCAGCAAAGGACAAGCTCTCAGTTCCTGACCCTAACAAGTGGCCTGCAGGCAAGTTACATATTAGCTGTACACAGGTGTCATGACGGCCGTGTTCTATTCTGAATGACATCGTCCACCATTTTAACTCACAGGGTGACTTTACAGGGAGAGAGAACCTAAAATGGAGGTTTACATTGATTCTAGGGTCAGGACCCTGCAACACAAATTTCTTCAGAAGTAGCTGGTTAGTAGCTTGTTGTAGGCCAATATACATATATTCATAGCAATAGAAGGCATGATATAATTTCCAGTTTGACAAACCTACGCAAAGCGCTTTGAAACACATTGTGTATAGGCGCTATATAAATAAACAATCATATCATATCAATGTCAGTCTAGCTTGGCACACATTGAATCTCTGACACTAGCATTCTAACCTAAACCACCAACAGCACCCGCCCACATGCCTGACCTCCGGCTGCTTACTGGAGCTTAGCCAGCCCACCTAAATTGTAACCTGGCAAAATGCACACACGCATCTTATAAATCAACCCTTAGAATCTCTCATACATGGACTACGGTCCCCAAGGGCGTTCCAACCACAAAGAGCATTGAGGCCGTATAAATGGGGAAAGGGTGCTATGTAAATGATGAATACAATGCATCTTTACCAGGGCCGAGAAGGAGGTCAGACTTCGGTGAGGTACCCTATGACAAAAAATTAAAACTACAAGTACAAGCATTTAAAGTAATCAGAGATCAAATGTTAGGGCTGACTGGACATGGGACACCTCACAAGTGACATCTTCACAATTAGAAAGTTATGTATGAAAGTTGCTTCAAACACACCATGAGAAGTGTGTATTAATTGTATACACTGAGTGTGACAAAATGACTTCTGCTCTGTAGGAGTATATGGATGTCTAGTGGCTTAACTGCCTACTGAACCCTACACTTCAACAAACCAACAGTAACCCCAATTATAAAGGTTAAACAGGCACAGCTAACAGTTATACCTCCTTCACCATCTGTGTTAGCAGGGACATAGGGGAGGCTAAACTCTTAGATGGGGTGTGAATGTGACCCAGTAGCAACCCAAACAGCTAAGTACAACAGTCAAAAATAAAACAAATGTCCAGTCAAGTTTCTATGCAATACGTGTACTTTAATTAAACACACCAATGTACAGATAGCTATGAAGCCACTATAAAAACCCACACCTGTAGAGAGAACAACACAATATGCAAATGATAGAAAGATGCAGCACTCTGGATAATGAAACAGGAGGAAAATGCAATAAGCAACCAGAATGAATTTGAAAGGATATGTCTTTCAGTACAAATGGTGCAAATGTGACCTACCCAGACTCCAGAGCTCAAAGATGGACATGGGGGAGTGAAGGTATGTGCCAATATTACGTTTTTGCTGTTCTAAGGTGGTTCTATGGTGGTTTGACAGCATCAAACCAGGCTTCATGCTGTGCTGCAGTGCGAATACAATAAGGTTCGGTTGTGGTGAGTCGTGATGGGTCAAGTGGCTAGCTGGCGTCTAGTCGGTTCAAAGCAGGAGCTCAGTGTGGATCAAGTGCAGCTTTTCGATGGTTCACCGGGGTCGGATCGACTAGGTTTGAGATGTTGGTAACCAATGGTGCAGGCCAGCATGCAACGTGATGCTTTAGCGGTTTGTGTCAAGGTCCGTTAGTATGATGCAGTGACTAGTTGATAAGATATGATATGATATGTCATTTGTAACCCGCCAATACACAAGAGTTTATCCAATGCAGGGTTCCTAGGGGTTTCAGTTTGAGCTGGACCACAGCAGCAAGCAGGTTGTTCAAGCCGAACAGGTGACATGCTCCATTTAGCATGACAAACCAGAGATCCGGTTTGACAGGTATGATGCAATGGTAGTTCGATGTTCAATAAAGTGCCAAAAGCAGCATCAGTGAGTCCCTCTGGATTGAGTCCGGTGAACACATTTCAAATGTTTGTTAACTGTTTTGATGAGGCAGAAGAGGGAGCTTTGGCTGATCTGGTCCTTCAGATGCTGTGAGACCCACTGCTGAGGGTAAAGGGCAGAATGGCTCTGTTCAGGTTCCGCTCTCCGAGCCTAGGGAGATTTAGAGCAGATTTAGAGTAGAGTGGCAGGTCTTGATCCTCAGCAAGAGTCTCACCTAATGTGCCCTGGAAGTGGGTAAAGAGCAGATCTTGCCTCTGCTTTGGACTACTTCACCTCAATGGCTGAGGGCTTTGGAAAGATCAACTCTCTCAAAAGGTGCAAATTAATTCTTCCACAAGTCGTGAAGTCCAAAAGTGAATTGACGAAGGAATGGGAGACACCCTCTTTTATAGGCAAAAGGTCACAGGGGATCGGAGAAAAAAAAGCCTGCTTTAAGGGGCCCAATCCCTGTCCTTGAGACAAATGATATTTGCCTTCATGAATCATACCTAAAGTGCTTTGCAGTAAAGGAAATGGAGGAGACAGAAAGAAAAGCGAGGTACAGATGGAAACAAGATGATGAAACCCTTCACCACTCGAGCTGAGCTCGCTCTGCCTACACTAGCCCTGCCCCTTCTAGAACACATAGCATGAAAGGCCCTTTGGTATGCAACACCAGGATGTGAGTCTAGTCATTTTAGGTTGGGTGTGCCCTTTGATTCTTTTTTCTCAGGACATCTCCTACTGGGAGGCTTTCCTGCTGGAGAGATGTATTACAAGACATCACAATGGATCTAAGGAGTGGCACAGTCTTTCAGTCGCTTGCCCTGCAGCTTTGCAGGGCCAGGATGTCTGTCCAGAATCCACATAACCCTTCCACAGCTGAGCTAGGCTCACAGTGCTGACACGTAAATATTGTACATCAGATGTGGTTTCATATAATTATGTGAATTACTATCCACTATACCCAAAACTCAGATATGACTTTATGTTTAAAGATTAAACTGCCACCAGAAATAGAAATTCCTCATGACTTTGTGGTTTTGGAACAGCAGTGCAGACTGCGCTGAAGTGAGTTGGCTGTCACAGCCGCTGTCAAAAGGGCAACTGTGACCTCTGAACACGTTCTGTGCCACTGGAGAGCAGGCGGTGCATATTAGGAGTCTGATGCAGCAGGGCACATGGAACAATCCTTTTGGCATTGAGCTTATGAAAAGGGTATCTGGTTAGTAGCTCACCCACCACCCTGAGATGGATTTACTGACATCAATGTATTAATTAATACAAATCAAAAAAGACAGGGCTTCTTCACCCTTACCAGATGACAATTCCTCACACTGAGACATGCCCGGGTGGATAAATCACACATTAAGTGCTCGGCTTTCACATGCGGCCAGACTGCACTTTGCAAGTTTGAATCCAGTGGCAGGGTAGACTCACAGCCCGATTCATGGAATTAATGTGCGCTGAAAATTCCCACGCAAGCGTGCAAAACCGTGCGAATCGCAGTGCAAGTGCGAAAATCGCAGCAAAACCCGTGCACATCGATTCATGGAAGTCCGTGTGTGAGTAAAATGTGGGATGTGCGCTGAAAATCTGCGTGGCGCACGCCGGCGCACAGGTCATCTAACGGCGTGCGCTACAGCCACAGCAAAAGTGCACATAGCGCGGCGCACATAACAAAAGTAGGCGTAACACGGGGCGTGACATGCAGAATGGGGAACAACGCATGAAAATGTGGGCGTCACGGGAGAAGTACAGGAGGCAAGTGCGCGGAACGCCCACACGCTCGCCTACAACACGTATTCATGGAATCGAATAGGGCAAACTAGCACACCGGCAAAGACGCGCACAGGCCTAAACACGTACGCCACACGAAGGCAGGCAGTAGCGTCCCTGCACATGAAAAAAATGTGCGCCAAAATGTGCGCTAACAAAAAGCACGGATATACAGCTCTGATGATTGTCCCATACTGTGGCCCTCTAGGACAAATGATGTGCAAAGGGGTACGCGACAAACACGAACACCGGCTGTGTCAAAAATAGCGTGTGTGTGTATTTCGGGGGTGTGCAGGAAGTTTCACACGCAATTGGCCTTGGGCGAGCGGGGTGCGTGTAAATCTGGGGTTGTGGGAAGTTTCACACACGATAGGCCCTGTGCGAGTGGGGTGCGTGTATCCCTGGGGTTCACGTGAAGTTTCACACGCGATTGGCCTGGGTACGTGTAAATCTGGGGTGCGCGGGAAGTTTCACATGCAATTGGCCCTGTGTGAGTGGGGTACGTGTATATCTGGGGTGCAGGGGAGTCCTACATGAATTGGCAGTGTGGGCCCTCCCAGGTGTTCCCTCTACACCCCCCACGGACCCTGCAGGCAGCCCACACCACAGGGGACTACCCTGCACCCCTGGTCATGTCCCGCAGGCAGCCCATCCACCATCGGCATGCCCCCCAGCCAAGCCACATGTCACCTTGCACTACTGATCACCAACGTATGACCCCCCCCACCCCCACCCCCCAGCAGTGCAGTGCACCTGCCAGCAGGCCCCCACTCATGTCCCACTCATGTCCCCTTGCACCCCCACCCCCCAGCAGTGCAGGGCACCTGCCAGCAGGCCCCCACTCATGTCCCCTTGCACCCCCACCCCCCAGCAGTGCAGGGCACCTACCAGCAGGCCCCCACTCATGTCCCATTGCACCCATACCCCAGCAGTGCAGGGCACCTGCCAACAGGCCCCCACTCATGTCCCATTGCACCCATACCCCCCAGCAGTGCAGGGCACCTGCCAACAGGCCCCCACTCATGTCCCCTTGCACCCCCACCCCCCAGCAGTGCAGGGCACCTGCCAGCAGGCCCCCACTCATGTCCCATTGCACCCCCACCCACCAGCAGTGCGGGGCACCTGCCAACAGGCCCCCCTCATGTCCTACTCATGTCCCATTGCACCCCCACCCCCCAGCAGTGCAGGACACCTGCCAACAGGCCCCCACTCATGTCCCCTTGAACCCCCACCCCCCAGCTGTGCAGGGCACCTGCCAGCAGGCCCCCACTCATGTCCCCTTGCACCCCCACCCCCCAGCAATGAGGGGTACCTGCCAGCAGGCCCCCACTCATGTCCCCTTGCACCCCCACCCCCAGCAGTGCAGGGCACCTGCCAACAGACCCCACTCATGTCCCACTCATGTCCCATTGCACCCCCACCCCCAGCACTGAGGGGCACCTGCCAGCAGGCCCTCACTCATGTCCCCTTGCACCCCCACCCCCCAGCAGTGCAGGGCACAGCAGGCCCCCACTCATGTCCCCTTGTACCCCCACCCCCAGCAGTGCAGGGCACCTGCCAACAGGCCCCGACTCATGTCCCATTGCACCCCACCCCCCAGCAGTGCAGGGCAACTGCCAACAGGCCCCCACTCATGTCCCCTTGCACCCCCGTCCCCCAGCAGTGCAGGGCACCTGCCAACAGGCCCCCACTCATGTCCCCTGTCACCCCCACCCCCCAGCAGTGCAGGGCACCTGCCAGCGGGCTCCCACTCATGTCCCCTTGCACCCCCACCCCCAAGCAGTGCAGGGCACCGGCCAGCAGGCCCCCACTCATGTCCCATTGCACCCCCAGCACTGAGGGGCACCTGCCCGCAGGCCCCCACTCATGTCCCCTTGCACCCCACCCCCCAGCAGTGCATGGCACCTGCCAGCAGGCCCTCACTCATGTCCCCTTGCACCCCCAGCAGTGCAGGGCACCTGCCAGCAGGCCCCCACTCATGTCCCCTTGCACCCCCACCCCCCAGCAATGAGGGGCACCTGCCAGCAGGCCCCCTCCCATGTCCCCTTGCACCCCTCCCCCCTAGCAGTGCAGGGCACCTGCCACCAGGCCCCCACTCATGTCCCACTCATGCCCCATTGCACCCCCACCCACCAGCAATGCAGGGCACCTGCCAACAGGCCCCCACTCATGTCCCATTGCACCCCACCCCCCAGCACTGAGGGGCACCTGTCAGCAGGCCCCCGCTCATGTCCCACTCATGTCCGCTTGCACCCCCACCCCCCAGCAGTGCAGGGCACCTGCAAGCAGGCCCCCACTCATGTCCCTTGCATTCCCGCCCCCCAGCAGTGCAGGGCACCTGCCAGCAGGCCCCCACTCATGTCCCATTGCACCCCCACCCCCCAGCAGTGCAGGGCACCTGCCAACAGGCCCCCACTCATGCCCTCTTGCACCCCCATCCTCCAGCAGTGCAGGGCACCTGCCAGCAGGCCCCCACTCATGTCCCATTGCACCCCCACCCCCCAGCAGTGCAGGGAACCTGCCAACAGGCCCCCACTCATGTCCTACTCATGTCCCATTGCACCCCCACCCCTCAGCAGTGCAGGGCACCTGCCAGCAGGCCCCCACGCATGTCCCCTTGCACCCCCACCCCCCAGCAATGAGGGGCACCTGCCATCAGGCCCCCACTCATGTCCCCTTGCACCCCCACCCCCAGCAGTACAAGGCACCTGCCAACAGGCCCCCACTCATGTCCCACTCATGTACCATTGCACCCCCACCCCCCAGCAGTGCAGGGCACCTGCCAACAGGCCCCCACTCATGTCCCATTGCACCCCCACCCCCCAGCACTGAGGGGCACCTGCCAGCAGGCCCCCACTCATGTCCCCTTGCACCCCCACCCCCCAGCAGTGCAGGGCATCTGCCAACAGGCCCCCACTCATGCCCCACTCATGTCTCCTTGCACCCCCACCCCCCAGCAGTGAAATGGCGATCTCATGACACAAACCAAAAGTCAACTATGTACATCAACACATGGCCGCCACACGAAGGCAGGCGGTATTGTCCCTGCGCAACAAAAGGCCTGTATATACAGCTGTGATGAATGTTCCATACTGTGGCCCTCTAGGACAAATGACGTGCAAAGGGGTACGCGACAAATACGGACACCCGCTGTGTCAAAAATAGCGTGTATTGCGGGGGTGCGTGGGAAGTTTCACACGCGATTGTGCCTGGGCCAGCGGGGTACGTGTACTTCAGGGGCTCGCGGGAAGTTTTACACACGATTGTGCCTGGGTGAGCAGGGTATGTGTACTTCAGGGGCTCACGGGAAGGTTTACACGCGGTTGTGCCTGGGTGAGCGGGGTACGTGTACTTCAGGGGCTCACGGGAAGTTTTACACGCGATTGGGCCTGGGTGAGCGGGGTACGTGTATTACTGGGGTGGGCAGGGAAGTACAGGAGGCAAATGTGTGGAACGCCCACACGCACGCGCCAAAAAAGATGCGCTAATCCGGAAACACGTACGCCAGCAGGAAGCAGGCGTACGTGGACCCGCGCAGAATAAAAGTGCGCGCAAACAACAAGCAAGCTCAGAAGCCAGGATGAAAATACCGTTCCTAGCAGCAGTGGTCGTGGGATACCGCAGGAGGAGGAGGAGGATAGTCAGGCCCAGAATTTTCACACCTAGAACCAGCCTTTTTGGCCTGCCTGATGACCAGGTGTATGGGAGGTACAGGTTTCCACCTCATATAATACTCGACCTGGTCAGTGAGTGGGAGGATGACCTCACATCACCCACCCTCTGCTCCCAAGCACTCAGCCCCCTGGTGAAGGTCCTCTATGTACTGCACTTTTTGGCCACTGGATCATTTCAGCAGACAAGTGCCATAGTGGGGGGGGGTGTCACAGGCCACGCAGTCACGCTGCCTACACCAGGTCTTGGCCATCATGACTGCACGCCCATCAGTCCGCAGGCACATATACCTGCCCAGGACACCTGCAGAAAGGCAGGCTGCCATCCAGGATTTCTACGGGGTGGCACAATTCCCCAAAGTCCTAGGTGCCACTGGTTGCACCCATGTGGCTCTACGTCCCTCCAGGGCATCAGAGCACATCTATAGAAACTGCAAGCACTGGCATTCCATCAACGTCCAGGTAGTATGTGATGCCAAGGGAATCATCACCTCAGTATATGCCAACTATCCAGGGTCCACCCACGACAGTTTCATTTACAGAATGTCAACCCTAAACCGGGACATAGAAGCTGGACGGCATGACGATACATGGCTGCTCGGTGAGTATAAATGCCACAGCACATGCATGCATGCCAGATACTGAGTAATGTCACAACCCTACTAATGATACCCATCACCATCTCCCTAGGGGACAGTGCCTACCCTCTGAGCACCCACATGTTGATTCCAATTCGGAACCCCACCACGCCACCCGAGGTAAGATACAACACAGCCCATATTGCAACCCGGGGCATAGTGGAGCGCACATTCAGAGTGCTCAAGTCACGCTTTCGCTCCCTTGACCGTTCTGGCGGGCAGCTGTTATACGCTCCCCCAGTAGTGTGCAGGATCATAGTGGCAGCATGTGTCCTGCACAACGTTGCAACACACCGGGGCCTGCCGGTGGACATGGTGGTGTCCCCACATCCCCAACCACAGGCACGCCCGCTGCGCATGGGAGGGGAAATAGCACCGGGTGAGGCAGCCCGAACGCAGCTGGTCATTTAGAATCACACCCCTGTGGAGTTCACACAGCCCTGGCACATACCATCTGACAATCAATGATGATGACTCAAGGGACAGTCAACTGTCACTACCATACCAGCCTGAGATTGGTCACCTGGAAGTGTCACAATGTATGCATACCTACCTACAGAAACACCACCAATGCTGTCTCATCAAAAGACACATATGCTGCTAAATGCATTACCCCCTTGCAAAATACAACATGAGAACAGTGCCATGTCACCCAACCCCTCCCCAGCACCACCACCCAACACACCATGGCATTTCATGCTATGTGAGAGCAAGCAAAGCAATCCCGAAAACCTGACACAAGTGTCACAAAGTACAGTGTCTCTAATGGAAACTGGCCACAAACAATATGCTCCCAGTAATGTTGAACTAACAACACACATGACCAAATACTTACCAACAATACAATGCAGCTACACAAGCTCAAACATAACTAAAACATGACAGTACTAAGTTAAAGTAGTCGTAGTCTTACAACCTGAATATGCCACCACATCGCCCCCTTCCAACTGTAGTCTTGCAGGCTTCAAAACTTGTCTGTGTACTGCATACAACATGAACTCCATCTCCAAAGTAGACGGCCTTGTGAAGACATGAGGAATGAACCTGCAAATTCAGAGGGAGACATGGAAGCAGAAGCATACATAATTCCAACATGCAGTGTACAATACAACTACAATATACACAAGGAATGTCTACACAGTATTGACTACAGACTGCCCACACAGCTCATGGGAGCCCAACATCACTGTGTACATCACTGTCACTTGGTCACACCCTTTGCAAGCCCATGGAAACGGGAAGCAGGAGTGGTGTGTGTCTCACGAACCCAAGCATCGAACCCAAACTCAGGACAAGCCTGCATGTGCCCAGCCGGAATACAGTGGATGCCCACGGGAGCCACACAAGGCAACACACTGTCAAAAAATAATCAAAAATCAAAAATCAAAAAAGCAAAAATCAAAAATCAAAAATGGCCATGTGGGGGCAAGGGGGGGGGCACCCAGGAGGTCCGAGGACAGGGTGCGCACCAACAGCCGCCTGTGTGGATGTTGGGAAAAAAAACACCTCAATGGGCTCATGGCCTGCACGGCTATGCCAATGTGGGAGAACTGCTGCTGTCGCTCTGAACACACTCTGCTGCTGCCACAGGAGGCAGCCCACGCAAAGCCCTGGTATGGTCCTCTATGGCAGCAAGCATGCAGGTGTGGAAGGTCTCGTTCTGGAGGATTATAGTGCGGAGATCCCCATGCACCACCTGACGTGATGCCCGGATCTCCTCCCGAGTTGCCTGCATCTCAGCTGAGAGCGAACATACCCTGCTGAAATTGCGTGTTAAACTTTCCCGCACCCCAGTAATACACGTACCCTGCTGAAATTGCGTGTGGAACTTCCCGCGCACCCCAGTAATACACGTACCCTGCTGAAATCGCGTGTTAAACTTCCATGCACCCCAGAAATACACGTACCCTGCTGAAATCGTGTGTGGAACTTCCTGCGAACCCCAGTAATACACATACCCTGCTGAAATCGCGTGTTAAACTTCCCCGCACCACAGAAATACACATACCCTGCTGAAATCGCGTGTGGAACTTCCCGCGCACCCCAGTAATACACGTACCCTGCTGAAATCGCGTGTTAAACTTCCCCGCACCCCAGAAATACACGTACCCTGCTGAAATCGTGTGTGGAACTTCCCGCGCACCCCAGTAATACACGTACCCTGCTGAAATTGCATGTTAAACTTCCCCGCACCCCAGAAATACATGTACCCTGCTGAAATTGCGTGTGGAACTTCCTGCGCACCCCAGTAATACACGTTCCCCGCTTGGCGTTTGCTGTTTGGCAGCCCTGTATACTGGTCCAGGGTTAGCACAGCCTTTTGTACTGAATTGGGAATTTTAATGGCTTTTCCTTGCGCGAGGGCGTTCTTGGGGGCGTAACTGGCGCTGCTGCAGGGTCGCTGCGCCACTCTGCGCCACGGCTGCTTTTGGAGGCTAAACTCCATGAATACGCTGTGCACGGAAATCGATTTTAGCGCACGCGGCTGGCGCAGACATTCGCACACGCACACTGTGCTCCAGCCGCGTGTGCCACTTTTGTGCGAAATTCTATGAATTACCCTGTTAGTCTTTTAGCTTTCTGATGTCGACAAATTGAGTACCAATAATTAGGGTAATAATAACACTTGTTACCACTAGAAGCAGGAGGAACCTGGCATGCAGTGTAATATAAGAACACACATTATTAGTACCATAGGTTTGTTTGCAAATAGTCACAAGGGTGTTTCGTGGCATCACTCATGCATTTGCATATGAGTGATTATCAGTCTGTTTGGAAGTACTGTAACATGATATGACATGGCATTTATAACGCGCCTATACATGAGTGTTTCAAGGAGCGACGAGGCAATGGGGGGGAAACAGAGGGAAGACAGAGACAACGATCCTACTAGGCCAGGTGACATTGAGATCGCGCAAGTGCAGGGGAGGGGGGAAGGGAAAAGTGCAGGGGGAAAGGGGAGGGGGCAGTGAAGTGCATAGGATAATAGTAAAATAAATAAAGACAATAAATAAACGTGCAACCAGCTGGTGGCAAGTGCAAGGCTAAGTAGTGTAGACATCAAGTGTCAAGTGCTAGTGGGGGCTGTAGAGATACAGAAACAGCCTCATAGTGCAAGCGTTGCCAGGGGGGCAGTGCAGGTGTGCAACTGTCAGGGGGGACCTGGGCCCAAGAATAGAGGGTAGCCAGGTAACCAGTGCACCAATCTGTTAATACATCTAGGGCCAGATTACAGAACCGTTGTATCGGTGAAAGTACAATTTTGCATGGTATTAGCATTTGGGCAAAGTTTGCTCTGGTGCAAAAATGCATTCAAAATGTATGGGCCTCATTCCAAGCCTGGAAGTAAGGGAAAAATGATTCCAGTAAAGGATTACCGGCATCGCTTTCCGCTACGGGCTATTCTGACCTGTCAGACCGCTAATTACGGCACCGTAAACTACGATGCCGTAATTATCGGTCCCGGGTCACGCGCGCGCCCCACCATGCCGAAAGTAGCGGCATGGCATAAACCGGAGCTGATCCCAAGTAAGGAGCACACGTAAATAACGGCCTCCTTAAGGCCGTAAAGTACCTTATCGGCATGGAGTACATACAGGCATCTCAGAGAAGGAGTAAAGAACCCTGAGCAGTGGTACCCAGAGCCACAGGTGCACACAATCAGCACAGGTGGAGGCAATGGAGTTTGCCACAGCAGAAAAGGAGCACACCCACACACCACTCCCCCTCCCACACCAATATGAGACCAATATGGTAGCAGCACATGAAGCAGGAGGCCCTGCCAGCAAGGGCACAACCACAAGAACTACACCAACAACACCAGCCCCCCCCACTGAGGAGACACAGGGGGAGAAGGAGGGGGAGACAGGCCCAGCATGCAGCACCAGTGCAGACTCCGTCACCACCCCAGCAGCCCCCATTCCAATGCAGCAGGTCCGGACCCTCAAGGAAACCCTGAGCAGATACACACCCCCTAACAGCTTGACTGTGACACCATCACCACCATATTTGGGCCGCAAAATAACCCGATAAGCGAGCAGCATACAAATACACACCGCTATCCGGGCACAACTGAAGGTGTTGCCTGTGCCCCACACCGTTGCCACAGGCACCTACCAGCACACAGTGGGGCCCATGCATGGCATGTCACAACCGTCCATTACACAGATGCAGAAACAAGTGCTGGATCACCTCCCCAAGCACACAAGGGGCTACAAATCCCTAACATGGACTACCCAGGAGATATACGACACAAAAGTTGGCCCCAATGCATTGGCAGGCATGCCACATTACATGGGTGCCCCTGACAGCACCCACCTGGATTAGGTGGACCAGCATGGCATGCCGGTGGCGGATCGCAAATGCAAGCAATACCACTCCCCCAACGGGGCATACACTTTATGTCCTATCGTACCTATCGCCTGTGCGCAACATCCCCCTAGCATCGAACATATACTAGGTAGACATTGGATACAACAACAAAGGAACAACAAAACTCCCAAAATGATCAGCAAGACTGAAAACACCTTCCAACTCCAAGTTTGCAAGAAGTCCCAGAACCAAGCGCTAAGATCCCAGTTTCCCTCGGGAACATGCACTTCTGAACTAAGAACGTGCAGATTCTGTATTGCCTTGAAGATAGTTGGGGAGGAATCTGGTACGAAAACACAGCAAGCAGTCCCCACTAATTTACATACTCCACCACGTTCAGCCAGAACTACATCTAATGCCATTCGGTTCTGAAGTGCTACTAAACTGATCGCTTTCTGCTCTAATGTCATGTTATAGAGTATATCTGTGGTTCGGTTGATGGTTCTCTACAGTACTCTCGCTAGTCTCCTGATGTCTTCGGAATTCGCTATCTGCCCAAAGAATGGAAGGAATGATTTCGCTACGTCTCCCAAAACCTGTGCCACAGTGTCACCATTCTCGTCCCGCCGTGGACGAGCCTTTGAAACTTCTACAGTACTTGCTATGAACACCCCAGGTAATAGGATTCCTAGATAACAAGTTCCCTGCCAATCCCTGGGTAACCATGGAAATGCTACATTACCTCAAACGAAATAGACAGGTTTGCCTACATACAAAGGTCTGTCTTCCCCAGTCAAATTTGCAACGTTGGCACAACCTTTAAAATCCCCCATTGACCGAGTGCCATTCCTCTGTATGCAGAAGGAAACTGAATTGGGGCTGTGGTTAACAGTATAAAAAGGAGGCATGGCGTCCTTATTGCCTATCGGAGCCATTTTAAAGGAAATCAAAGATTAGAAAGGACGAGACAGTCTATCAGAAGGCCTAATAGAAGCAATGTTGAGCTTACTCCTATTTGCGAAAAGCGAGCATCCCAGGGGAGTCAAAACACCTTTCTCAAAACTATTCAAATTAGTGCCATCAAAGTACCCCGAGATGCTATCGTTCCAATGGCCAAAGAACAGTGCTCTGAGAGAAGCATAACAAGCAGTTGTCAAAGGTAACGGGTGAATATACCAACCTAGCCCTTATCCCCATGTTGCGGTAAATGTGAGCAGACCCAACAGTTGGACCTATTAAAGATGGTATGTGTAGCGTTCATGATAAGTAGCAAAGTATTATTATGATATTTTTGTCTATTCTGGAAATCTCTAGGAGACAAAGTATGCAAATGTACAAAAGGTGTAGGAACAGTAGGTAAATTTTCAGTCGGCAGCAAAGACTCTAAAGGATGAGTTTCTTCAAAGTACCAAAGGCCTAACACAGTGACTATTATAAAACCAAATATTATCACAAAAACACAGCAATACGTTTTCGGGGCCCAGGCATTCTGTCCATTGTCCAGGCTGGTCACCCGATCATTTACAAGTCCAATACGAGCGGTGGCGGTAGCAGGCGTTGTAGTCTTCGGATGGAAACACCAATGTTCGTTGCTGGCGAACCCCCGGTCGCGCGACTTCTTAGTCCTTCCACAACCCTAGCCAACAGAATCCCCTTTTCTCAAATTTGGGCAAAAAGCAAGCCCTTGATGACTCTTTTCCTTCTCTGAATGCACAGCCGAACCGTGCCGTAAGTCTATCAGATGCACAGCAAAACCGTGCTGTATGTCTATTATCTTGGACGCAGATTGTACTTTGCTGTTCCTGGTACAGATTGATCCAGAAACAATGTGTGGTCACTTCCCGTTGGAAGCAACGTATCAGAGACAAGTGCAGATGCTGAATTTGGGACAGCAGTTTCCAGATGCAAAACTTTTGGAGAGTGTGGAGACAAAATGGCAGCTTCCCCAAGCCTCACGGGCTCAGAGAGATTCTCTGACACACTCTCTGCACTTTTTACTGCTTTGGGATCGTTGGTTGCAGCGTTAGAGAGGGGTTCTGTTTCTTCTGTAAGGTGTGGCACTGGGTGAGGAAGTTTCTTCAGATGCGACGCGTGTATCCAGTGACGTCGGCCTGCTACCCGCGCTGCAGTCTGGGTGACCAGCAGGACTTGGAACGGGCCCTTCCAGCAGGGTGCAAGGCAAGTGGATCGCTCAAAAGCCTTTACAAGCACCCAATCCCCAGGCCGTATGCTGTGGCCCGGGCCCTCGCATCGCACAGGTAATGCTTCTCGTATCTGGTGATAAATCAAATACAGGTTTTTAGTCAGCTGGCTACAATAATCTGAAAGTAATACATTTTCGACATTCTTCAAAGCTTTGCATTTAGGAAAATTCCAGATATTGGCAGGTCTCCCCAATACCACCTCAAATGGAGAGAGCCCAGTCTTAGTTTGAGGGGTTGTAAGCATGGATAATAACATGATCGGTAAGGCGCCGGCCATTGTAGTTTGGTGCCGGCACATGTCTTAGCGAGCTTGTTCTTGATGATACCATTGTGTCTTTCCACTAGTCCGGCGCTCTGAGCATGTCTGGCCGAATGAAATCGTTTGTCAATTTGCAATGCCGCACATATCTGTAGAATTAGAGCAGCGATAAAATGTGGACCATTGTCCGACCAGATAACTCTTGGCAAACCGAACCGCGGGAAGTAATCTTTTAACAGGGTTTTCGCAGTTGTCATTGCTGTAGCATCTTTGACAGGGAAAGACTCGACCCATTTACTAAAGGCACAAACGACCACAAGGACGTATTTTAAATTACTACACCATTCCATTTCAATAAAATCAAAGTGGATGACTTCAAATGGGACAGAGGGTGGCCCAAAACTTCCCCTTGGAGTTGATGTCCCCTTTCCCACATTGTGTTGTAGGAAAATCATGCAGTTCTGGACATAGCGCTGGGCAATTTTCGAAATCTTGTCATTTGCTTAAACTTTCCCTAACATTTTCGTAACCTGCTGGGCACAAACATGTGTAGGGCCGTGTGCCATGACAACCATCATCATGACATAGGTGTCAGGTAGCAGCCATTTCCCTTCGACTGTATCCACCCAACACCCATCATCATCAAGTTTCCCCAAGCCTTCAGCCCACCTCTTGGACTCTTCTATTGTGGCATCTGCTTGGATATCCCGTACAGACTCAACACCCTCATCCATTGCATAGGCCTCTACAGCCTCCCTTGAAACATACATCTCCGTGAAGATATCAGTGGCAGCTTGTCTAGCTATCTGATCAGCGAAAGAATTCCCTTTTCCAATATCATCTACAATCTTTCGATTTGCTGCACATTTCATTACCGCTAAATGAGTAGGGAGCGCAAGCGCTGAGAGCAGTTGTACTATCAGGGAGCCATGTTGAATCTTGGTGCCATGCGAAGTTAAAAACCCTCTCTCTGACCAAAGTCTCCCAAAGTTGTGAACCACTCCAAAGCGATACTGACTATAAGTTTATATATTTACTGTAAGCCCTTTGGAAAGTTCACAAGCTCGGGTCAATGCTGTAATCTATGCGGCCTGCGCTGAGTTATGCATGATTCTCTTGGTCTCCACAACCGTGCTCAATGTGGTGATTGCATAAGCAGCTGTGGATGTACCATCCGGAAGTTTGAAGCAGGAGCCATCACAAAACAGCTCCCCTTGTGCATTATCCAAAGGAGTGTCCTTTAGATCAATTCTGCCCTTTGTTTCTTGTTCTGTAGCATACAGACAATCATGTGACTCTTCGTCACTGCGAGCAGTACCTTGCGGGAAAGGTAGGAGTTCAGCCGGATTAAGAACACAACACCTCTTAATTTGAATGTGAGGAGCAAACAAGATCAATTCATATCTCGTCAACCGTGCGGAAGTGAGGTGTTGCATTTGGGTTCTGTTCAGTAGAACAACTACAGAGTGAGGCACCATCAGGGTTAGATCATGGCTTAGGACCATTCCCACACACTGCTTTACAGACGCAGCAGCAGCAGCGACAGCTCGCAAACATCTTGGCAAAGCGCATGCTACAGGATCAAGGGTGGAAGAAAAGTAACTGCATGGCCTATTGTTCCTGCGTTAATACAGCCAAAGCACATCCATCACATTCATGCACAAACAACACAAAGGCCTTTTCATAATTTGGTGTGCCCAAAACTGGTGCCGAGCATAATGCAGTCTTGAGCAACTCAAATGATTGCTGGTGTTCTGTGTTTCATGGCAATGGCAAAGAAATGCCCTTCTTTGTCAAGGCCAACATCGGTTTTATCACTAGTGAGAAGTTTGGGATCCATAACCTACAGTAAGAAGCCATACCTATCAAGGCTCTAACTTCCTTCTGTGTATTTGGGACAGACATGCCCGAAATTAACTTTATCCTTTCAGGTGTCAATCTTCTTCCCTCCTTTGACAGGAGATAGCCTAAAAAGTTGACCTCCTGGCAACAATATTGAAACTTTTTAAGGAAAGCTTTGTGACCATGTTTAGCTAGATGAATAGGCAACAACACAGTGCCCTCCTTACAAGCGCTCTCAGAGACTGCAGATAAAAGCAAATCATCAACATACTGAAGCAATGTACAAGTAGAGGGCAATTCAAGGGTATCAAGCTGTTCTTTCAAAGCCCTACTATAAATACTAGGACTCTCAGTGTAACCTTGAGGTGCACAAGTAAATGTGAACGAGCGTCCCCCTAAGGTGAATGCGAACAAGTATCTACAGTCCTTGTGTATAGGAATACTGAAGAAAGCATTCTTCAGGTCCACAACACTAAAGTAAATAGCTGTAGCTGGAATCATAGTATCATAGTTAATATTGTCGTCACATCGGGCAAAATTGGAAATTGCGGAGCGACAACTTTATTAATGGCACGCAAATCAATTATGAAACGGAATGGAATTGCAATATCGCCTTTCTTGTACACGGGTAAAATCGGACTATTGCACAAACTACCTGCAATTTCCTCAATCACCCCACGATGCACAAAATCGGAAACAATGCTTTTCAAGGCTTGCTCACCCGCAACTGAAATCTTATACTGTGGAATGCGCGGCAGCTTAATTCCATGTTTCAAAACTATTTTAACAGGCTCAATCTGCAAAACACCAACATCATTGTCATCAACTGCCCACAAACTCTCTGGTACATTACTGAATTCAGGCGGCAAAGGTCTAGTCAAGAATTGAGAGACAGAAAGTTGCTGTGGTGAAATCGTCAAACGCACTCCATAAGAAGAACAATGAATTACCGCATTTAATTCCTTCAACAGATTTAACCCCAACACATTCTCTCCACAATTCGAAGTCAAAAGAAATGGACAGTGGTCCGTAAAGGGACCCAAAGAGATAGGTACCGGCGAACGAAACCGGACAGAAAACCCTACAGAAACGTTGGTTTGCCCTGACAGTGAAATGTTTGGAACCCGAGAATGATCAATGGAACACTTCAGTGCTCCAGTGTCTATCAAAAACGGATGTTTCCTATTTCCCACCACCATTTCAACGTAGGGACCTTTCTGATTAACGGGAATAGGTGTAGATTCCAAACCCTGCTTCGGGCAATCCTAGCGAAACAAAATATCATCAAAAGGAAGCTCTTCAGATAGATATGCAGCAGAAGGATGATCAAATATGTTTCTAGTATACACACTCGAAGTCTGATTGTCCTGTGAAAAAGGTTGCTGGGGATCCTGTGAAAACTGACCTCTACCAGGGCCCCCTACACCCGGGCGACCTTTGGATCGTCTACCCATATTTCCAAATGTGTTATTCGACCCATGTCGAAGAACGGGGCATTGTGCACGCCAATGACCCTCCTGGCGACAATAGGCACACTGGTTAATGTTCACAGGACCCAAGGGCACATTCACTTGTGGAACATACTGACCTATAATCTGCGAACTACCCCCTCTGGGGCCTCTAACAATTTGTTGTAACAATACTTTAGTCTTTAAATCACCTTTTCTCTTCTCGACTCTATCTTTTACATTCTTGACATGGTTCTCGTAGTACGGAGCCATGTGCAGTACTTCTGATTGAGACTTTGCCTGCCAAGAGCTCTTGGAAGACATAATTTGCGACTGGATGTCAGGCAGCAATCCACGTACAAATTTGTCCACAAATAATCTTTTCCCAGACTCTGTGCCTAAGTCTTGTCCACTGAAATCCGAGAATACTTGTTCGAACCGATTAAAGAACTCGGTAGCACACTCAGACTTTCCTTGGACACAGGCCGTAAGCTTGTCCCAAATAATTCTCTTTTCGGAATTATGGTTTTTAATTTAGCAACGATTCTGTCAGGCAAAGTTAGTATCACCTGAGGCGGTCTCTCTCCAGCTGGCCTTTCTCCATCAAGTCTAGTTATGTTAGCCCACGCATCTCCCAACCCAGGTACATGGTCTATAGTTCTAACCTGTTTCCACAAATCTACGGGCAGGAGTACAGGAAACAACAAATCAATGTCACCTAGGGTGAACACTGAGGACTGCAAAACGGACTCTATCTCTTTATAGAACCCTGTCGGATTTTTCCTAATGTCAGGAATAGACTGTCTAATGGTGTTCACTTCCTGCCGTGAAAACGGGACGTGAGCAAACTGTGATACATACATAATGTGCAGGAATGTTCACAGCGACTATATTATGTGCAGGATCAGCCGCAATCTCAACCTTCGGCACAAATGTCGGAGGAACCTCTCTCATAGGCAACTGAGATGTAGGCAACTCCGAACGCTTACTAAGCAACAAAGCCAAGTCAAGCGCTAAAGCAGTCGAAGAAGTGTCAAGTGAAAAAGCTCTCTTATAAATGCTCAATAACTCTGTGGGACAACTAATCTTCCTTTTTACACACTCATCCTGCAGGTACTCTACCATTACCTGTATCACTTTCCTCTGCATTTCTAGCGTATATTGACTGTATGTGTCATATACCTCAACTGGAGTTATCGATATGTCTGAAATCCATCTAATCGCGCCTTTCTTACAAATTCGCGTTTCCTCAGATATCGATTTACGACACAGAAGAAACCCTTTCTGTACATACATACTTTCCCCTTCGTCATCCTCATTCTGTAACCTTTCCAACTCCTTTCTATACTCAAATATCCTCTCAACATGCTCATTTACTTTCTCCACAGTGCCTATTGAAAATGCTAAAGTGTTTAAATCTCTTAACCCTTGTGGGAGATCTACATTATTTAATCTTCCCCACATTACACACAAATGAATCCCTAAACCTTCAATGAAAACATTTTTCTCAGGAAAATTATCCATATTAGAAAGTGTGGCAAAAACATTAGATTGATCATTCCTCTCTATACAATGATTAGCCCATGCAAACAAATCCTGTTTCTTTTCTGTAGAAACAGTATTACGAGTAACAACCCTCGACCTCGCACCCTCATCAACTACAAGCGGTACAGGACTACTTGGGAGTGGGGGTGCAGGCAAATTCAATGGAGGTACTCTTACCGGTGCAATGGGAAGAGGCAGAGGAGCAGGTGGAGGAACAACAACCGGAGGAATAGGAACAATAGGTTGAGCAGGAAGAGCAGGAATAACAGCAGAAGAGGTACAACAGCGGGAAGAGGAACGTACGGAGGTGGTGCAGAGGCACCAGGCCTTCGTTCATTTAGCAATTTGTCAATAAACTCCATATTTTAATTGCCTCAGACTGCTTGTCCTGATCGTATAACAACGCTTTTTCAGCGTTCGTTTTATGATGGCGCGCATGTTTTTCCCTACTTTTAAGCTGTAGCAACGCTTCTCTTTTCCAATTCTGCAAAACATCAAATGCTGCAGGTCTAGCCTTCTTCTTTAACAAGACTGACTCCAAATATTCAATACAAGCGATCTCAAAACTACCACTGATTGGCCACTGAAGTTTGGAGGCATGTCTGGTTTGTCTGTGCCAAATATCATTAAATACTATACTTCCAATGCCATGCTTACAGTACATAGTACATGCCGGCGACCCCTCCTGTGGTGCCGGACGGCTAAATTCCAAAGATTGTCTATCTCTGCGGAATAATGCCCTAAAGCAGGTAGACAATTTCCCAGGCATATCTCGAATTCTTGGTGTTACCTGGTCAATAATTGTCTGCAGATATAATGTGCCAAATTCAAATCGTCAGGATTAAATTAAGAATCGGGTCACGACTCACCTGACCAAACCTAAGGAGGTCCGATCGGATTTCAAAGTACTTACCTAACAAATTTTACCTTGTGTTTGGTGATTTCGGCAAATCTGCCCGCCTCAAGAAATGGACCCTCGTCAAGATGCCGTCTCGGACCTCACGCTTATCGTCCAAGGATCGGGTTGTGCAGTGCTGCTGAGGTGTCGCGTCTCGTTCAGTGGGGCCCCTTGTGTCACACCATCCGATCCCGGTCGGATAGCGTGTGTCAACCTTCAACAATCCGGCATCAATCTTGAGGGTCCCTATTCAGGGCATCAACTGTGAAAACAAAGAAATAATATGAGGCTGGGTAGCCCAAAAAGGAAATACACCAAACACAGGTTACAAAGGAACATACAATGGTCTTTATTTTATGCTAAATAGTTACAAAAAGTCAAAGACAAATGAGATAGCTATCGGCCCTCAGTACAACACAGCGAACTCCAGCGTGGTTCGGTGTGCTCAGTGAGTGGGAATATTCATTGAAACAGTCAGGCTTTTATACAATTTTCAGCCTGCTGTCCAGCCCTACTCTGGGTTAACTATTCCATAAATACATTACTGATCTAGGGTTCGTGCCAGGTTCGCTTCTAATTTGTTCGTCTATATGTATCTAGTTCATCTTTGGTTTACACATCAAGTCAAAATGGCAACACTGTATTCTCTAGGTTTAACATTAAGCGTTAGGACATACTTTATACAATGTAGTTAAACAGGCAGTTAATATGTGTTCATAGATCAGTTTAGTTGACACAGGTAATCCATTACACACAGGTCAGCAAAGGACAAGGTCTCAGTTCATGACCCTAACAAGTGGCCTGCAGGCAAGTTACATATTAGCTGTACACAGGTGTCATGACGGCCGTGTTGTATTCTGAATGACATCGTCCACCATTTTAACTCACAGGGTGACTTTACAGGGAGAGAGAACCTAAAATGGAGGTTTACATTGATTCTAGGGTCAGGACCCTGCAACACAAATTTCTTCAGAAGTAGCTGGTTAGTAGCTTGGCGTAGGCCAATATACATATATTCATAGCAATAGAAGGCATGATATAATTTCCAGTTTGACAAACCTACGCAAAGCGCTTTGAAACACATTGTGTATAGGCGCTATATAAATAAACAATCATATCATATCAATGTCAGTCTAGCTTGGCACACATTGAATCTCTGACACTAGCATTCTAACCTAAACCACCAACAGCACCCGCCCACATGCCTGACCTCCGGCTGCTTACTGGAGCTTAGCCAGCCCACCTAAATTGTAACCTGGCAAAATGCACACACGCATCTTATAAATCAACCCTTAGAATCTCTCATACATGGACTACGGTCCCCAAGGGCGTTCCAACCACAAAGAGCATTGAGGCCGTATAAATGGGGAAAGGGTGCTATGTAAATGATGAATACAATGCATCTTTACCAGGGCCGAGAAGGAGGTCAGACTTCGGTGAGGTACCCTATGACAAAAAATTAAAACTACAAGTACAAGCATTTAAAGTAATCAGAGATCAAAAGTTAGGGCTGACTGGACATGGGACACCTCACAAGTGACATCTTCACAATTAGAAAGTTATGTATGAAAGTTGCTTCAAACACACCATGAGAAGTGTGTATTAATTGTATACACTGAGTGTGACAAAATGACTTCTGCTCTGTAGGAGTATATGGATGTCTAGTGGCTTAACTGCCTACTGAACCCTACACTTCAACAAACCAACAGTAACCCCAATTATAAAGGTTAAACAGGCACAGCTAACAGTTATACCTCCTTCACCATCTGTGTTAGCAGGGACATAGGGGAGGCTAAACTCTTAGATGGGGTGTGAATGTGACCCAGTAGCAACCCAAACAGCTAAGTACAACAGTCAAAAATAAAACAAATGTCCAGTCAAGTTTCTATGCAATACGTGTACTTTAATTAAACACACCAATGTACAGATAGCTATGAAGCCACTATAAAAACCCACACCTGTAGAGAGAACAACACAATATGCAAATGATAGAAAGATGCAGCACTCTGGATAATGAAACAGGAGGAAAATGCAATAAGCAACCAGAATGAATTTGAAAGGATATGTCTTTCAGTACAAATGGTGCAAATGTGACCTACCCAGACTCCAGAGCTCAAAGATGGACATGGGGGAGTGAAGGTATGTGCCAATATTACGTTTTTGCTGTTCTAAGGTGGTTCTATGGTGGTTTGACAGCATCAAACCAGGCTTCATGCTGTGCTGCAGTGCGAATACAATAAGGTTCGGTTGTGGTGAGTCGTGATGGGTCAAGTGGCTAGCTGGCGTCTAGTCGGTTCAAAGCAGGAGCTCAGTGTGGATCAAGTGCAGCTTTTCGATGGTTCACCGGGGTCGGATCGACTAGGTTTGAGATGTTGGTAACCAATGGTGCAGGCCAGCATGCAACGTGATGCTTTAGCGGTTTGTGTCAAGGTCCGTTAGTATGATGCAGTGACTAGTTGATAAGATATGATATGATATGTCATTTGTAACCCGCCAATACACAAGAGTTTATCCAATGCAGGGTTCCTAGGGGTTTCAGTTTGAGCTGGACCACAGCAGCAAGCAGGTTGTTCAAGCTGAACAGGTGACATGCTCCATTTAGCATGACAAACCAGAGATCCGGTTTGACAGGTATGATGCAATGGTAGTTCGATGTTCAATAAAGTGCCAAAAGCAGCATCAGTGAGTCCCTCTGGATTGAGTCCGGTGAACACATTTCAAATGTTTGTTAACTGTTTTGATGAGGCAGAAGAGGGAGCTTTGGCTGATCTGGTCCTTCAGATGCTGTGAGACCCACTGCTGAGGGTAAAGGGCAGAATGGCTCTGTTCAGGTTCCGCTCTCCGAGCCTAGGGAGATTTAGAGCAGATTTAGAGTAGAGTGGCAGGTCTTGATCCTCAGCAAGAGTCTCACCTAATGTGCCCTGGAAGTGGGTAAAGAGCAGATCTTGCCTCTGCTTTGGACTACTTCACCTCAATGGCTGAGGGCTTTGGAAAGATCAACTCTCTCAAAAGGTGCAAATTAATTCTTCCACAAGTCGTGAAGTCCAAAAGTGAATTGACGAAGGAATGGGAGACACCCTCTTTTATAGGCAAAAGGTCACAGGGGATCGGAGAAAAAAAAGCCTGCTTTAAGGGGCCCAATCCCTGTCCTTGACACAAATGATATTTGCCTTCATGAATCATACCTAAAGTGCTTTGCAGTAAAGGAAATGGAGGAGACAGAAAGAAAAGCGAGGTACAGATGGAAACAAGATGATGAAACCCTTCACCACTCGAGCTGAGCTCGCTCTGCCTACACTAGCCCTGCCCCTTCTAGAACACATAGCATGACAGGCCCTTTGGTATGCAACACCAGGATGTGAGTCTAGTCATTTTAGGTTG
The DNA here is from genome assembly GCF_040938575.1 of Ambystoma mexicanum. Lineage (NCBI taxonomy): Eukaryota > Metazoa > Chordata > Amphibia > Caudata > Ambystomatidae > Ambystoma > Ambystoma mexicanum. Next base: position 701,832,045 of record NC_090937.1, on the reverse strand, counting down.
GGTGTGCCCTTTGATTCTTTTTTCTCAGGACATCTCCTACTGGGAGGCTTTCCTGCTGGAGAGATGTATTACAAGACATCACAATGGATCTAAGGAGTGGCACAGTCTTTCAGTCGCTTGCCCTGCAGCTTTGCAGGGCCAGGATGTCTGTCCAGAATCCACATAACCCTTCCACAGCTGAGCTAGGCTCACAGTGCTGACACGTAAATATTGTACATCAGATGTGGTTTCATATAATTATGTGAATTACTATCCACTATACCCAAAACTCAGATATGACTTTATGTTTAAAGATTAAACTGCCACCAGAAATAGAAATTCCTCATGACTTTGTGGTTTTGGAACAGCAGTGCAGACTGCGCTGAAGTGAGTTGGCTGTCACAGCCGCTGTCAAAAGGGCAACTGTGACCTCTGAACACGTTCTGTGCCACTGGAGAGCAGGCGGTGCATATTAGGAGTCTGATGCAGCAGGGCACATGGAACAATCCTTTTGGCATTGAGCTTATGAAAAGGGTATCTGGTTAGTAGCTCACCCACCACCCTGAGATGGATTTACCGACATCAATGTATTACTTAATACAAATCAAAAAAGACAGGGCTTCTTCACCCTTACCAGATGACAATTCCTCACACTGAGACATGCCCGGGTGGATAAATCACACATTAAGTGCTCGGCTTTCACATGCGGCCAGACTGCACTTTGCAAGTTTGAATCCAGTGGCAGGGTAGACTCACAGCCCGATTCATGGAATTAATGTGCGCTGAAAATTCCCACGCAAGCGTGCAAAACCGTGCGAATCGCAGTGCAAGTGCGAAAATCGCAGCAAAACCCGTGCACATCGATTCATGGAAGTCCGTGTGTGAGTAAAATGTGGGATGTGCGCTGAAAATCTGCGTGGCGCACGCCGGCGCACAGGTCATCTAACGGCGTGCGCTACAGCCACAGCAAAAGTGCACATAGCGCGGCGCACATAACAAAAGTAGGCGTAACACGGGGCGTGACATGCAGAATGGGGAACAACGCATGAAAATGTGGGCGTCACGGGAGAAGTACAGGAGGCAAGTGCGCGGAACGCCCACACGCTCGCCTACAACACGTATTCATGGAATCGAATAGGGCAAACCAGCACACCGGCAAAGACGCGCACAGGCCTAAACACGTACGCCACACGAAGGCAGGCAGTAGCGTCCCTGCACATGAAAAAAATGTGCGCCAAAATGTGCGCTAACAAAAAGCACGGATATACAGCTCTGATGATTGTCCCATACTGTGGCCCTCTAGGACAAATGATGTGCAAAGGGGTACGCGACAAACACGAACACCGGCTGTGTCAAAAATAGCGTGTGCGTGTATTTCGGGGGTGTGCAGGAAGTTTCACACGCAATTGGCCTTGGGCGAGCGGGGTGCGTGTAAATCTGGGGTTGTGGGAAGTTTCACACACGATAGGCCCTGTGCAAGTGGGGTGCGTGTATTCCTGGGGTTCACGTGAAGTTTCACACGCAATTGGCCTGGGTACGTGTAAATCTGGGGTGCGCGGGAAGTTTCACATGCAATTGGCCCTGTGTGAGTGGGGTACGTGTATATCTGGGGTGCAGGGGAGTCCTACATGAATTGGCAGTGTGGGTCCTCCCAGGTGTTCCCTCTACACCCCCCACGGACCCTGCAGGCAGCCCACACCACAGGGGACTACCCTGCACCCCTGGTCATGTCCCGCAGGCAGCCCATCCACCATCGGCATGCCCCCCAGCCAAGCCACATGTCACCTTGCACTACTGATCACCAACGTATGACCCCCCACCCCCACCCCCCAGCAGTGCAGTGCACCTGCCAGCAGGCCCCCACTCATGTCCCACTCATGTCCCCTTGCACCCCCACCCCCCAGCAGTGCAGGGCACCTGCCAGCAGGCCCCCACTCATGTACCCTTGCACCCCCACCCCCCAGCAGTGCAGGGCACCTACCAGCAGGCCCCCACTCATGTCCCATTGCACCCATACCCCAGCAGTGCAGGGCACCTGCCAACAGGCCCCCACTCATGTCCCATTGCACCCATACCCCCCAGCAGTGCAGGGCACCTGCCAACAGGCCCCCACTCATGTCCCCTTGCACCCCCACCCCCCAGCAGTGCAGGGCACCTGCCAGCAGGCCCCCACTCATGTCCAATTGCACCCCCACCCACCAGCAGTGCGGGGCACCTGCCAACAGGCCCCCCCTCATGTCCTACTCATGTCCCATTGCACCCCCACACCCCAGCAGTGCAGGACACCTGCCAACAGGCCCCCACTCATGTCCCCTTGCACCCCCACCCCCCAGCAGTGCAGGGCACCTGCCAGCAGGCCCCCACTCATGTCCCCTTGCACCCCCACCCCCCAGCAATGAGGGGTACCTGCCAGCAGGCCCCCACTCATGTCCCCTTGCACCCCCACCCCCCAGCAGTGCAGGGCACCTGCCAACAGACCCCACTCATGTCCCACTCATGTCCCATTGCACCCCCACCCCCAGCACTGAGGGGCACCTGCCAGCAGGCCCCCACTCATGTCCCCTTGCACCCCCACCCCCCAGCAGTGCAGGGCACCTGCCAGCAGGCCCCCACTCATGTCCCCTTGTACCCCCACCCCCAGCAGTGCAGGGCACCTGCCAACAGGCCCCGACTCATGTCCCATTGCACCCCACCCCCCAGCAGTGCAGGGCAACTGCCAACAGGCCCCCACTCATGTCCCCTTGCACCCCCGTCCCCCAGCAGTGCAGGGCACCTGCCAACAGGTCCCCACTCATGTCCCCTTGCACCCCCACCCCCCAGCAGTGCAGGGCACCTGCCAGCGGGCTCCCACTCATGTCCCTTGCACCCCCACCCCCCCCAGCAGTGCAGGGCACCCGCCAGCAGGCCCCCACTCATGTCCCATTGCACCCCCACACCCCAGCACTGAGGGGCACCTGCCCGCAGGCCCCCACTCATGTCCCCTTGCACCCCACCCCCCAGCAGTGCATGGCACCTGCCAGCATGCCCTCACTCATGTCCCCTTGCACCCCCAGCAGTGCAGGGCACCTGCCAGCAGGCCCCCACTCATGTCCCCTTGCACCCCCACCCCCCAGCAATGAGGGGCACCTGCCAGCAGGCCCCCTCTCATGTCCCCTTGCACCCCTACCCCCTAGCAGTGCAGGGCACCTGCCACCAGGCCCCCACTCATGTCCCACTCATGCCCCATTGCACCCCCACCCACCAGCAATGCAGGGCACCTGCCAACAGGCCCCCACTCATGTCCCATTGCACCCCACCCCCCAGCACTGAGGGGCACCTGTCAGCAGGCCCCCGCTCATGTCCCACTCATGTCCGCTTGCACCCCCACCCCCCAGCAGTGCAGGGCACCTGCAAGCAGGCCCCCACTCATGTCCCTTGCATTCCCGCCCCCCAGCAGTGCAGGGCACCTGCCAGCAGGCCCCCACTCATGTCCCATTGCACCCCCACCCCCCAGCAGTGCAGGGCACCTGCCAACAGGCCCCCACTCATGCCCTCTTGCACCCCCATCCTCCAGCAGTGCAGGGCACCTGCCAGCAGGCCCCCACTCATGTCCCATTGCACCCCCACTCCCCAGCAGTGCAGGGAACCTGCCAACAGGCCCCCACTCATGTCCTACTCATGTCCCATTGCACCCCCACCCCTCAGCAGTGCAGGGCACCTGCCAGCAGGCCCCCACGCATGTCCCCTTGCACCCCCACCCCCCAGCAATGAGGGGCACCTGCCATCAGGCCCCCACTCATGTCCCCTTGCACCCCCACCCCCATCAGTACAGGGCACCTGCCAACAGGCCCCCACTCATGTCCCACTCATGTACCATTGCACCCCCACCCCCCAGCAGTGCAGGGCACCTGCCAACAGGCCCCCACTCATGTCCCATTGCACCCCCACCCCCCAGCACTGAGGGGCACCTGCCAGCAGGCCCCCACTCATGTCCCACTCATGTCCCCTTGCACCCCCACCCCCCAGCAGTGCAGGGCACCTGCCAACAGGCCCCCACTCATGCCCCACTCATGTCTCCTTGCACCCCCACCCCCCAGCAGTGAAATGGCGATCTCATGACACAAACCAAAAGTCAACTATGTACATCAACACATGGCCGCCACACGAAGGCAGGCGGTAGCGTCCCTGCGCAACAAAAGGCCTGTATATACAGCTCTGATGAATGTTCCATACTGTGGCCCTCTAGGACAAATGACGTGCAAAGGGGTACGCGACAAATACGGACACCCGCTGTGTCAAAAAAATAGCGTGTATTGCGGGGGTGCGCGGGAAGTTTCACACGCGATTGTGCCTGGGCCAGCGGGGTACGTGTACTTCAGGGGCTCGCGGGAAGTTTTACACATGATTGTGCCTGGGTGAGCAGGGTATGTGTACTTCAGGGGCTCACGGGAAGGTTTACATGCGGTTGTGCCTGGGTGAGCGGGGTACGTGTACTTCAGGGGCTCACGGGAAGTTTTACAAGCGATTGGGCCTGGGTGAGCGGGGTACGTGTATTACTGGGGTGGGCAGGGAAGTACAGGAGGCAAATGTGTGGAACGCCCACACGCACGCGCCAAAAAAGATGCGCTAATCCGGAAACACGTACGCCAGCAGGAAGCAGGCGTACGTGGACCCGCGCAGAATAAAAGTGCGCGCAAACAACAAGCAAGCTCAGAAGCCAGGATGAAAATACCGTTCCTAGCAGCAGTGGTCGTGGGATACCGCAGGAGGAGGAGGAGGATAGTCAGGCCCAGAATTTTCACACCTAGAACCAGCCTTTTTGGCCTGCCTGATGACCAGGTGTATGGGAGGTACAGGTTTCCACCTCATATAATACTCGACCTGGTCAGTGAGTGGGAGGATGACCTCACATCACCCACCCTCTGCTCCCAAGCACTCAGCCCCCTGGTGAAGGTCCTCTATGTACTGCACTTTTTGGCCACTGGATCATTTCAGCAGACAAGTGCCATAGTGGGTGGGGGGGGTGTCACAGGCCACGCAGTCACGCTGCCTACACCAGGTCTTGGCCATCAGTCCGCAGGCACATATACCTGCCCAGGACACCTGCAGAAAGGCAGGCTGCCGTCCAGGATTTCTATGGGGTGGCACAATTCCCCAAAGTCCTAGGTGCCACTGGTTGCACCCATGTGGCTCTACGTCCCTCTAGGGCATCAGAGCACATCTATAGAAACTGCAAGCACTGGCATTCCATCAACGTCCAGGTAGTATGTGATGCCAAGGGAATCATCACCTCATATATGCCAACTATCCAGGGTCCACCCACGACAGTTTCATTTACAGAATGTCAACCCTAAACCGGGACATAGAAGCTGGACGGCATGACGATACATGGCTGCTCGGTGAGTATAAATGCCACAGCACATGCATGCATGCCAGATACTGAGTAATGTCACAACCCTACTAATGATACCCATCACCATCTCCCTAGGACACAGTGCCTACCCTCTGAGCACCCACATGTTGATTCCAATTCGGAACCCCACCACGCCACCCGAGGTAAGATACAACACAGCCCATATTGCAACCCGGGGCATAGTGGAGCGCACATTCAGAGTGCTCAAGTCACGCTTTCGCTCCCTTGACCGTTCTGGCGGGCAGCTGTTATACGCTCCCCCAGTAGTGTGCAGGATCATAGTGGCAGCATGTGTCCTGCACAACGTTGCAACACACCGGGGCCTGCCGGTGGACATGGTGGTGTCCCCACATCCCCAACCACAGGCACGCCCGCTGCGCATGGGAGGGGAAATAGCACCGGGTGAGGCAGCCCGAACGCAGCTGGTGGCTAATTACTTCATTTAGAATCACACCCCTGTGGAGTTCACACAGCCCTGGCACATACCATCTGACAATCAATGATGATGACTCAAGGGACAGTCAACTGTCACTACCATACCAGCCTGAGATTGGTCACCTGGAAGTGTCACAATGTATGCATACCTACCTACAGAAACAACACCAATGCTGTCTCATCAAAAGACACATATGCTGCTAAATGCATTACCCCCTTGCAAAATACAACATGAGAACAGTGCCATGTCACCCAACCCCTCCCCAGCACCACCACCCAACACACCATGGCATGTCATGCTATGTGAGAGCAAGCAAAGCAATCCCGAAAACCTGACACAAGTGTCACAAAGTACAGTGTCTCTAATGGAAACTGGCCACAAACAATATGCTCCCAGTAATGTTGAACTAACAACACACATGACCAAATACTTACCAACAATACAATGCAGCTACACAAGCTCAAACATAACTAAAACATGACAGTACTAAGTTAAAGTAGTCATAGTCTTACAACCTGAATATGCCACCACATCGCCCCCTTCCAACTGTAGTCTTGCAGGCTTCAAAACTTGTCTGTGTACTGCATACAACATGAACTCCATCTCCAAAGTAGACGGCCTTGTGAAGACATGAGGAATGAACCTGCAAATTCAGAGGGAGACATGGAAGCAGAAGCATACATAATTCCAACATGCAGTGTACAATACAACTACAATATACACAAGGAATGTCTACACAGTATTGACTACAGACTGCCCACACAGCTCATGGTAGCCCAACATCACTGTGTACATCACTGTCACTTGGTCACACCCTTTGCAAGCCCATGGAAACGGGAAGCAGGAGTGGTGTGTGTCTCACGAACCCAAGCATCGAACCCAAACTCAGGACAAGCCTGCATGTGCCCAGCCGGAATACAGTGGATGCCCACGGGAGCCACACAAGGCAACACACTGTCAAAAAATAATCAAAAATCAAAAATCAAAAAAGCAAAAATCAAAAATCAAAAATGGCCATGTGGGGGCAAGGGGGGGGGGCACCCAGGAGGTCCGAGGACAGGGTGCGCACCAACAGCCGCCTGTGTGGATGTTGGGAAAAAAAACACCTCCATGGGCTCATGGCCTGCACGGCTATGCCAATGTGGGAGAACTGCTGCTGTCGCTCTGAACACACTCTGCTGCTGCCACAGGAGGCAGCCCACAGAAAGCCCTGGTATGGTCCTCCATGGCAGCAAGCATGCAGGTGTGGAAGGTCTCGTTCTGGAGGATTATAGTGCGGAGATCCCCATGCAGCACCTGACGTGATGCCCGGATCTCCTCCCGAGTTGCCTGCATCTCAGCTGAGAGCGAACATACCCTGCTGAAATTGCGTGTTAAACTTTCCCGCACCCCAGTAATACACGTACCCTGCTGAAATTGCGTGTGGAACTTCCCGCGCACCCCAGTAATACACGTACCCTGCTGAAATCGCGTGTTAAACTTCCATGCACCCCAGAAATACACGTACCCTGCTGAAATCGTGTGTGGAACTTCCTGCGAACCCCAGTAATACACGTACCCTGCTAAAATCGCGTGTTAAACTTCCCCGCACCACAGAAATACACATACCCTGCTGAAATCGCGTGTGGAACTTCCCGCACCCCAGTAATACACGTACCCTGCTGAAATCGCGTGTTAAACTTCCCCGCACCCCAGAAATACACGTACCCTGCTGAAATCGTGTGTGGAACTTCCCGCGCACCCCAGTAATACACGTACCCTGCTGAAATTGCGTGTTAAACTTCCCCGCACCCCAGAAATACATGTACCCTGCTGAAATCGCGTGTGGAACTTCCTGCGCACCCCAGTATTACACGTTCCCCGCTTGGCGTTTGCTGTTTGGCAGCCCTGTATACTGGTCCAGGGTTAGCACAGCCTTTTGTACTGAATTGGGAATTTTAATGGCTTTTCCTTGCGCGAGGGCGTTCTTGGGGGCGTAACTGGCGCTGCTGCAGGGTCGCTGCGCCACTCTGCGCCACGGCTGCTTTTGGAGGCTAAACTCCATGAATACGCTGTGCGCGGAAATCGATTTTAGCGCACGCGGCTGGCGCAGACATTCGCACGTGCACACTGTGCGCCAGCCGCGTGTGCCACTTTTGTGCGAAATTCTATGAATTACCCTGTTAGTCTTTTAGCTTTCTGATGTCGACAAATTGAGTACCAATAATTAGGGTAATAATAACACTTGTTACCACTAGAAGCAGGAGGAACCTGGCATGCAGTGTAATATAAGAACACACATTATTAGTACCATAGGTTTGTTTGCAAATAGTCACAAGGGTGTTTCGTGGCATCACTCATGCATTTGCATATGAGTAATTATCAGTCTGTTTGGAAGTACTGTAACATGATATGACATGGCATTTATAACGCGCCTATACATGAGTGTTTCAAGGTGCGACGAGGCAATGGGGGGGAAACAGAGGGAAGACAGAGACAACGATCCTACTAGGCCAGGTGACATTGAGATCGCGCAAGTGCAGGGGAGGGGGGAAGGGAAAAGTGCAGGGGGAAAGGGGAGGGGGCAGTGAAGTGCATAGGATAATAGTAAAATAAATAAAGACAATAAATAAACGTGCAGCCAGCTGGTGGCAAGTGCAAGGCTAAGTAGTGTAGACATCAAGTGTCAAGTGCTAGTGGGGGCTGTAGAAATACAGAAACAGCCTCATAGTGCAAGCGTTGCCAGGGGGCAGTGCAGGTGTGCAACTGGCAGGGGGGACCTGGGCCCAAGAATAGAGGGTAGCCAGGTAACCAGTGCACCAATCTGTTAATACATCTAGGGCCAGATTACAGAACCGTTGTATCGGTGAAAGTACAATTTTGCATGGTATTAGCATTTGGGCAAAGTTTGCTCTGGTGCAAAAATGCATTCAAAATGTATGGGCCTCATTCCAAGCCTGGAGGTAAGGGAAAAATGATTCCAGTAAAGGATTACCGGCATCGCTTTCCGCTACGGGCTATTCTGACCTGTCAGACCGCTAATTACGGCACCGTAAACTACGATGCCGTAATTATCGGTCCCGGGTCACTCGCGCGCCCCACCATGCCGAAAGTAGCGGCATGGCATAAACTGGAGCTGATCCCAAGTAAGGAGCACACGTAAATAACGGCCTCCTTAAGGCCGTAAAGTACCTTATCGGCATGGAGTACATACAGGCATCTCAGAGAAGGAGTAAAGAACCCTGAGCAGTGGTACCCAGAGCCACAGGTGCACACAATCAGCACAGGTGGAGGCAATGGAGTTTGCCACAGCAGAAAAGGAGCACACCCACACACCACTCCCCCTCCCACACCAATATGAGACCAATATGGTAGCAGCACATGAAGCAGGAGGCCCTGCCAGCAAGGGCACAACCACAAGAACTACACCAACAACACCAGCCCCCCCCACTGAGGAAACACAGGGGGAGAAGGAGGGGGAGACAGGCCCAGCATGCAGCACCAGTGCAGACTCCGTCACCACCCCAGCAGCCCCCATTCCAATGCAGCAGGTCCGGACCCTCAAGGAAACCCCTGAGCAGATACACACCCCCTACCAGCTTGACTGTGACACCATCACCACCATATTTGGGCCGCAAAATAACCCGATAAGCGAGTAGCATACAAATACACACCGCTATCCGGGCACAACTGAAGGTGTTGCCTGTGCCCCACACCGTTGCCACAGGCACCTACCAGCACACAGTGGGGCCCATGCATGGCATGTCACAACCGTCCATTACACAGATGCAGAAACAAGTGCTGGATCACCTCCCCAAGCACACAAGGGGCTACAAATCCCTAACATGGACTACCCAGGAGATATACGACACAAAAGTTGGCCCCAATGCATTGGCAGGCATGCCAAATTACATGGGTGCCCCTGACAGCACCCACCTGGATTAGGTGGACCAGCATGGCATGCAGGTGGCGGATCGCAACTGCAAGCAATACCACTCCCCCAACGGGCAGACGGAATGCAACGCAAGCAAGAACATCACACATGGGTGGGCCCCACATTAAGGAACAACTCATGACTCAATGTGCCAGCTGAAATCCATGCTACCGTGCCGCAAGGGGCGACATGCAGGATGACGTACCTGGCTGCTTGGTGAGTCGTCTGACTGTGTCATGCCAGTGCATTGGTGCCATGAGGTGGGTGCCTGCATGAACAAACTCGTCGGAATGATGAAGCCAGTGCACGATGTTCACCCACCCAAACACCGTGCCACAGAACCAGTGTAACGGCACATGAGTACAGATTCCCACATCGATGGAGTAAGGCACACACCAAAGACAACTTAACCAACATCTAACAAGGCCAAATCCCACAACACATGCACCACTCATTGGCGGCCCCCACAACCGTAAGGGCATATAGGAAGACACACTGCATATGTATCATGTGGCTGCCTCCAGCATGTCACCACACCGGAGAGTCATCCCTGGGAGTGGATTGAACTGAGGGCAGCAGGGATACCACACCACATCACCGGTTCGGTACACCAATAGGAGTGGTGGAATTCACCATAGTATAGATCAGAGCAGTATGATGAATATGAGCCACTGATTACAGCCAACACACCCAACTACGGATTCACACAGTACACAGCACTTCATGGATATAGCATCAAGACTGATGCATGCATCAATGAAGCACGTACCATGAGATGTGTGTGCCATTGTTCATGGACCATCTCGTAGACGCGCCCCCCTACAGCATTCCATTGCACTGGACACATATTGTGGCCATGAATGGCCTGAATGCATCCATGGACATGTGCGTATGGGCATCAATGACCTGCTGCCATGTCAGACAAGTTCAGTTCTCCACCATGACAGACCAAACACTTAACTTAATTGGCTAGACATGCAGGTGTTGGTGGCTCTCCCTTGATACCATGGTACGGGACCCCTGTCAGAAACCAACAGAACAGGCCCAGGGAGCCCTGAAATACTGGCCATACCCGTGCATGCATGCAGACGAAGCAGTCACCTGGCTTGCATAAGGCACATATGAGTTGCCGAAGCTGGACTGGTGGGGGACCCATCCACTGCAATGTGGTGTCAAAGACCCCCATGTCATGTGTAAAGCTGGACAAAATGTGCATCCCTTAGAATGTGGCTCTGTCCCCTGACACGGGACTGCTAGCACCAGATGAAGATGGAGTGAAGGAGGAGGAGGAAGGGGCAAGACAGCATCATGGAGGCGGTGCACGGGAGGGACATGTCGTGTGGCAAACATTGGTTGGACATAATAACCACAACACAAGTCAGTGTGGGATGTTTTTACCCATGCATCCAAGCCCTACCATAAAATTGTGCATTGCTGGCATTGAAAACATCATGATGGCCAGAACACCCCAGCGATTGCACAGGGAAAACATGAAGAATAGGCTGCCACCCATTTTTGCCTATGTTGTGAGCACAGGAGGGCACTGCCTAAAACCACCATTGGGCTACACACACAGTAGCCTGAAACCATTGGGAATGACAATGCTGATTGCCAAAAGCAACCCAGAACTGTGGGGAATTCATTTTCTTAATGTCAAAAATTGATGCAGTACTGGTGCTCACCACTATCAGAACGCTGGCATTTTAAAACCACCAGACTTTTGTGTAAAACTGAACAAATGAACCGAAACCAGGCCAAGGAAAGACTTGCTTAGAGGTGGATACAATGTAAAACTATATTCTGAAATGACTTGAAGGAAGTCATTATTTAATGTATATATAAAAAATAGCTGCATGTAAGTTGGATTTGAATGTAGAAAACTGGGAACTAAAGTGACATTTAGCTGAATTCTGCCTGACAACTACCCCCGACAGGAGAAACCTGCTCAGCCACTCTTCCCAGGCCTAGCTGCATCCTGCTGCCCCTGCCAAAAGGAGATGACACCTCTCTGATTGGGATAGGAGAGGAGCACCTGGGGACTGCAGGAAGTTGAACAAAGCCCTGTCCTGGACCCAGGCAAATGTTATATTGGGGGGGCCGTAAATGGCTTCCTCTTGGGGAGAAACTGGGAGGGGCAGTGCCTCTGCTAGCAAACTGAGCTTGTGGGGAAGTGGATAAACCAGTTATTCCACCATGTGATGTGGGAAGCCACACCCCTTTTTGACCAGGGCATAATTTTAAAAAGATAGATAACTCATAGTGCGGACTGGTCAAAATTATATAAATAATATCATTATCCTTGAGATTTTCCTGTGCACATTTTAAGAGGTGTTAGGACCCTGTGGTGTATTCTGGGGGGTTGCTAGCGGAAAATAGGGTCTTACTCCAAATGTCTGCATGTTAAAAATCTGACACTTCATCAATTAATGTCCATACTCATTGCGCACATTTGTGTAATTTTTGGTAAATGTCCGATATTGGTAAACCGACCAAAAAGCGCAAAATGTTGTCATTTCTGAATCCCAACTCGCAGGAACATGGGGCTTGAACAGAGACCTGTCTTAATTCATCTGTAATATGTACATGTAATGTCAACCACTTGTGTATCTGGGAAATATGTATTTGAATCAAATATAGATTTGTGGGCAAATTGACCAGGGGAGGATCCTCTGACCCATAAACAGACCTCATCATGATGACAATCCATTTCCTTCCCCCAATCATGGGAGAGGGGAGAATTGGGCCAATGACAAGTAGAGAGGGGCAGGCTCAGTTATGCCACGCACACACCCACTTTCTAAACACATAAAGCAGACAGTGCAGGACAGGTAGGGACATTCACTTTCCACTTTCTTGCGGGACGCTTTGCCGGGAGACTTCAGACTTCACATCCAGAAATGCAGACTTCCAATCCATCAATCTCCAGAACCTCTAGCAGAAATTAACTCCAGAATTTGTAGCAGAGAGGCCTGAATCCACAAGCTGAATCCTCTTCAGCAGGCCTCAAAACCAACCAAACTATTCAACAGCCGGGCGAGCTGTTTGAATTTTTGCCAAGAATTTTTGCAAGAACTTGTAGCAGTATCCAGAAAGCAGTGTTGTATCCGGAACCAGAGAGAACCACAAACCAGACCGCTGTGAGCAGAACCGGTGCTTGACAGACCCAGAGAGCAGAGCTGACCCAGATAGCCGGGACTTCAGAACCACCCACCGGAAGTCCCGTCCAACCCGACCAGACCTTGACAGCTTATTTCAAAAATATAGTGTGAGTACTCACTGTGCCAAAACCAATCTCTTAGTTTAAAATAATCGAATATAAACTATTTTAGCCTATTAGAACTGCCTCCTAGAATCGTGTCATTCTGTCATCTTTAAAACTGAAAACTGTCATCTGTCATTCTGAGCTTTAAAATTTCAATTCCGAAAAACGACCTTGACTAAATCGGCCGTATCTCCGGAACGGTTTGTGCTAGGAACGAAATTTATCTTAAAGCTAAGATTCTAGGCTTGCCAGCGAACCTAGAACTGACTTGCTATTCCTTATATTCAATTTGCCGCGATTTGACATTTTGCACAATTTCAGCCACGTTTAAAAATCAGCAGCTCCTTGCTTTCCTTTGGTAAAATTCGTTTTAACCTGCTAGTTACTCGTAGAGCATTGCTAAAGTGAGCCTGAACTAATATAAACTAGATATCACCCACCTTGAACCTCTAGAGGGATGTAAAAGCATTTTTATCACATTTCTCACTTCATTGTCATCACATTCAAAGCATTTTGGGCCTGTGTTTTAAAATCATACCTGTTTTTCTCTAAGCTTGCTAGGGGGGAACTGCATTTCGTATTGCATTTTGTTGGGATTCTTGAAGACTGTGTGCTCTCCTTTCATTTCTTACAATGCAAGGGGGGGTGATTTGCCAGAGAAAAAGTGATTATATTATCTTTTGCTAAATCATATCAAGTTATTTCTGTACTGCATTTTATTCATCATTGCATTGTCCTTGAAGCCATAAAAGCATTCTCAGCTACTTCATCCTCTCTATATCACTTCTAAGCCATCAAAAAGAGTGTACCACTGTAACATTATCCATTGTTGATAACTATCATCCTCACAAGTGTGCTATCAAATATTAATTTACTATAGAAGAGTGATATATATATATATATATGTATATATATATATATATATATATATTGTTTAATCATTCAAATAAAACCTTTTAATTTGCGAAACAAACCTACTTCTTGGCTCAGTGGGGTCAGGGGGATTCTAAGAGAGGGGTGTGATATAAGGGTTGCCATCCAGAGTACATGAACTGGACATAAAAATATATCAATAAGGGTTTACATCAGCATCTCAGACTAGGCATTGACTTAGCTGTAGTGTTGAATTGAATCTGCTTACAAAGTGGGGGCTCGTCCGGGATATTCTGGGTTAGGTTTACCACTTGTGCAGCTTAATACAGTGTGCCAACTGACCGCATACACATATCCGGTTAGATCACCATGCTGTTTTACACTGTGAAAGCACTCCTCAAAGGAACGCTCTAAGGAAACGGTCTGTTTTGCAAAATAAAATACAAACTTCTGTAAGTCAGGAAGGAACTCAAATTCCAGAATGACGACCTTGGTAGATATGAAGATAGCTAGGGAGCACCTCTTACATAAACTGTTTCTTAGAGGTGAATGGTCTGAACAGGACCAAAATGTATGGTTGCAGGCGATCACACAACAGGTCACTACAACTGGGTCAGATATGTGGAGAGATCAGGGTACCTTACATGTGGCACTGAGCGAACTATATATGGCCCCTAAGGCCAAGGATGAGCACAACAAGATTGCCAGGATAGTGGCATATTTATATTTACATATGGGAGCCATGCAGGACAAATGTGCTGAAGGCCAAGATCTGGCAAAAAGGCAACAGATGGCGTTAGAAAAGGCCCAATCTGACCTGGTCTCTTCTGAACAGAGGATGCACAGAAGCCAGGAGTCAGAAAACGAGAGTAGACAATACATCATTAATATGAAGGAGGATATGGATTTCCTGCAACAGGAAAAGGCTTACCAGGATACCAGAAATTCTGGCTTTGCAGAAGGAGCACCAAGACAGTTTGGACTCCTTACTGCAGAGCCAGAAAAAGCTGGAGCAACAGATAGATTTCAACAGGGCATTCACAAAGCAGGTAGCCACCCTGCAAAGCCAATTTGATAGAGAAAAAGAGGAGAGCAATAAACTGATTCTGAAAGATCTGGACACCCAGACAGAATTTCAGGAAGAGCGCCAGAAAGCTGGTGCCTTTCAAAGGCAGAGGGACAACCTGGCGGCACAGATGCAGGCTCTTAGTCAGGAAAGGGACACCTTAGGCCAGGAAGTCTGCCAATTAAAAGAAAAAATTGAAGAAAATCACCTGGCCCTCCAGGGGCTGGGTGACCTCCAAAAAGAGCATCACGACTTGCTAGAGCACACCAGGAGGGTGCAGGAGGGTCTGGCCAGAAAGGAGCATGCCAGTAGGGATGGGACTCAGGAGGTAACCCTCCAGCAGCAGAGACTGGCCCAGTACTCCAGGACCAATCAGGAGGCACAGAGAGAAAATGGGGCTCTCTGTCAGCACAATGATAGGCTCCAGCAACAGGTAGCCATGCAGGAGAGACTGATAGAGTCTAGTAAGGCATTAACTGAGGAACTGAAAGCGCAGGCTCTTGCATTGCATCAGGGTGCAGGGGCTGACAGAGATGAAGTTCGCTGGGAAAGGGAAACACCTGAGCATAACCTCAGAAGCCCTAGTGCCAGAGGCCTTCATCTCTCTCAGTCCTTGGACTCTGCCACCCCCATGTCCCCTGGCACACATAGGCACAGGGCCACAGGGATGGCAGATTACTATCCAGCCAAAAGTATGGGGCTCATAGGCAGTACCACCCAGGAATGGAGGGGCGGGCATCCGGGTATGGGCACCCAAGCACAGTGCAATTTAGTGGGGAACCCCAGGAGAGTAGGCCCATTAAGGGCATCCTGAAAACCTCTGCCCAGTTAGGTCAGTGGGGGGCACCCATCAAATCCTGGCAGCAAGGAGGGATCTGAAGACTCCTCTGATCGTTACAGGACACAGGAGACCAGGTCCCCACATTCTGCCAGCTATTCCCAGGCTCGCAGAATCTGGGAAAACCTGGAAGATCAGACGGGCACCTCTGGGAGCAGTGCTTCTGAATCAGTGGATGAATGGACCAGGGTGACCCGAACCAAAAAGGCCAATAAGGCAAAAAGGGCCTTGCTTAAGGACCCATTGAAACAAATAAAGGCAATAAGGAGTGTCATCACTCCTTATCATAAGAACGCTAAGTATCCTGTTTGGGAACACTTGAAGCTCTATGAGCAAATGATGGAGACTTTCCATTTGAAGGACAGCAGTAGCTGCATCCAGTACGTCAAATGGACATTCTCCCCAGAATACTCCAGTTTCTTTGCAGGGCTGGAGGACCAAAACCATTCAAGATGGTCCGCATATAGGGCGGCCATCTTGAAACATTTTTCTGTTCATAGAAATCCTCAAGAGGCTCGCAAGGCAGCCTACAATTTGCAATGTGGGGAGGATCAGGCCCCACAAGAATTTGTGCAAGAATTGAAGCGTGTCTTTGCGCAGACCACCAGAAGGGTGCGCACGGACAGCAGAGAATTTGTCAACACTTTTTTCCATGCCTTGCCCAAATACATCATGACCCAGCTAGTGAGAGATTTTCACGAGAAGAGGTCACTAGACTGGGTCATTGAACAGGCTACCCGGATCTATGAGGTGCAGAAGCCCATAGAAAATATAAGTAATGCGCAGAAAAACCCCAAAACCAACAGCACCCCTGCGTCTGCCAAGGTGGCAGAGGTAAAGGTTGCCCCCGTTTTAGATTTGGAGATGGGGGGCCTAAAAACCTGCCTGCACCAAATAATTTCACAGCCCAGAAGGCCCTCGGGCCAGTCACAGACAGGGAGTCGAGGAGGTAGTCCCACAAATTGGGTCCCCTGCTCCCCTGACTATGTAAGTCCCTGCTACAAGGGAAACCGACCCATCCTGGGTATTGTGTGGACTCCTCCAGCCCAAGGGGGGGATCCAGTCAAGCACCTAACCCAGAGAACTTTCCTCCAAACTTCCCACAGGAGGGCAGAAATTCACCAAACCCTGGGCCGAACTTTTTCCCCAGGTATCCACAAGGATTCCAGCCCCAAACTCATCCATCCTTCTTTCCCCAATTCCCTGAGCCCAGACAACCTAATCCGGGAGAGGGGAGGCCAAGGGTGGAGGGGTACCCAAATCTTCCCAATCCGGGGTATTACCAGAGAAGAGATAGCTACCCTTCCCGGGATCAGCCCAGGGGAGAAAATAGAGCCCCGTATCAGCCTGAGCGGGTTTCACAACTTGAGCGCCAGGTCCAAAATATGGCACGGGATCTGGGTCACATACTGAGGGCTCAACAGAACCCTCAGATGAGCATGCCACTGCAGAATGTCCCAAACTCTGGGCCTGGTGCTCCAGAACAATGACGGGGCAGCACCCCGATAACCCACCGGTTCCCAGGGAGGAGGCACAAAGGGAAGGGGGGTGTAAAGCCTTGGAGGAAGCTTCCTTCCCAACTTGTAAACAGCCCCTGGAAAACCAGGAACTGGAAACAAAATCTCCTACCCCTGAAAGTCTGCCACCCAAAGAGCAAAGAGGAGGTAGGAGAAACAAAGGACCCAAACAGACTCACTTTGTGGAGGAGGTACAGGTCTTCCAATTTGAGGGAGAGGGATCCTCAGAGGATCCTGGAAAAGAATCTTCTCCTTCAGAGATGGGGGAACTCCTCCCAAGGAAAAATGGGTCCCAAGAGATTCCAATCCAGACTGGGTAGATGTGGGGATTGAGCTGTCGCCCCCCATCATCCTATCCCAGAACCAACAAAACCAAAAACCTCTGGTTCAAACCCATCCTGGTGACTGCCTCCAAAAAGGCAGGGGCGGCCCAGAACCGGAACCAGGGGAACCTAAAACCGAATCAACTGACTGGGGAGATGTGGAGACTGAGCTACCATCGCCCATCATCTCATCCCAGAACCAACAATACCAAAATCCCATGGGTCCAACCAATCCTGATGACTGCCTCCAAAAAGGGGGGGCGGCCCAGAACCCGAAACCATTTCCAGTTTCCAACTTTTTCTTTCAGATTCCCCAGGCTCTCCACAGAATTCTGCCCAAATCTCTTCGCTAGCAATGTCCAAAACCAGAAAATTAGCCCACCAGTTGTCCAAAAATGTGCATTATCTGTGCCCCCTTGAGGAGAAGGAGGGAAGATACAGTGCCCCGGTACAAGTACAGGGGCAGGGTACAATCTTGGCGCTGGTGGACACTGGATCCCAAGCTACCCTTCTGTCCAAAAGGGCCTTTGATGAACTAAATGCGGGAACGGGGGAGAATTACCGTATTCCTCTCACCTCTCTTCCTGGACAACTGCAGAACTTTGACGGGAAGGAAATTCCTGTCGAGGGGACTGCAGATTTGGACATCAAAATTGGGCGACAAAAGGTGAAACACCCGGTCATAGTAGTGACTCCAGAGGGCACTCCTTGTTTACTAGGGAATGACCTCCTGAGAAGGTTGTCCCCCCTAATAGATTGTGTAAACAAGGTCCTCTGGACCCAGACTAGCCGACCAATAAAATTAAAACAGAGTGTCAACCATGTTAGTTTAAAAGGCACCTGCCACATGGTTGAACAAAAATCTGACCAAGTAGAATTTCACTTCCAGAACAACCAAATTCCAGACGTGAGAGTAATAGCAGTAGGACAACAGACTGGTGATGGGGGGTCCTCTCTATTTCTGAAAATCAACCTTCCTTCCAGTTTAAGGTGATATTCCAGACTGGAAGGAAACACTCTGAAATTCTTTACCAATCCACAATCAGACACTCCCACTCCTATAGTCCAGAAAGATGTGAAATCAGCTCAGAGCCTGGCTGATATTCAGCAAATTGGAGATCAGTTGTTCATCCCTGTTCAGTTAAATGATGGGAAGGACTCTGTTCTCGCTCGAGTGTGTGTGAACCACGGTAAGAGCTTCATCAGCGAAGCCATGTTCAGTAAACTCCCAAAAGATCCAGCCATTCCCACATTCAAACTGATAGATAATTGGGAAATAGACCTGGAAGCACCCAATTCCAAACATCTCCTGCCAAGAAGGTGTATGCTCAAAATCTCCATTGGCAACAAGATCATAGTCCATAATTGTTGGGTCGTGCGAGACGTCACTGCGGCCTTTTACTTAGGCAGTGACATTCTCAATCGCTTTGCCATTTTGGACCTAATAAACTTCAAAGCTTGGTCCCGGTTAGCGGATAATCCCATGGGCTTTGATGATTCAGAAAAAGCATTTAGGTCAGCTCAATTGCTACCTTATGCAGTTGAAATTCAGATTAAAGAGGAAGTCACCATCCCAGAAAGGACCCGACAATTCTCCCAGGAAGTGAAAATTAAAAGAGGACAAAAATTGAAAAACCCTGATGCTTACATTCATCTAAATGCTTCTCTCCAACAGCAAGGGTTAGGGGTAAACCCAACACAATTAGTCAACATAGAACATGACACCATTCCAATAGAGGTGGATAAGAGCGACTTAAAGAGTATTACTCTAGCCGCAGGCACCATTATTGGAATGGCGGTTGATGACGGACATTTTTCCATTGATTTAGGAAATGAACTGTTAGGACAAATCCCCAATGACTGTTTTGACAGTGACAGTGATGACAATACAACACCAGACAGGAGTTTCACCCGACATTCCTGGTGTACACTTCTTGCCCTTATGGTAAGGAAGATGTGACTTGTGACTTCAGGAGGGATTAGGTGATTTTCCAGGTCCATGAGGGCTGCCTTTCCCACCTGAAGCTTCCAGTCCAAATCAGCACTCTGACCAGGGACTTCTCCACCCAGCTGGAGGAGGCCGCTGAGATAGCCAAACCAGAAGTCTTTCCAGGCTTCAGGCAGATGGTGGAAGAGAGAGTCAACCTAGCTGATGCCTGTGTGACTCTGGAACAGAAGCAAAAGTTGAAACAGGTTTTCTTGGATTTCCAAGATCTCTTTGCGGTAGACTCATATGACTGTGGTCGCACCGACATCCACCCAACAACAATTCCCACGGACCCTGGAATGACTCCAGTGTTTGTGAAGCAATATCGTTTGCCTCTCGCATCCATGGAGTCCCTTACTGAAATAATTAAGCACCTTGAGTCCCGGGGAATAATACGTCCAGTACACAGCACCTTCAATAATCCGGTGCTGGGAATATTGAAGCCAAACGGCCAGTGGAGACTCTGTGCCGACCTTAGGGAGCTCAACAAACGGGTCCATACTTCCCGATGGCCTCTGCCCTATATTGACCAAGGGCTGGCCCAGATTCAGGGGTCACAGGTATTCACAGCAATAGACCTGACCAATGGATACTGGACCGTGCCTGTCAGTAGGGAGGACCAATACAAACTGGCTTTTACCTTTGGAGGCCAGCAGTACACATGGAACCGGACTCCCTTCGGATACCTCAACTCTGCAATTAATTCAACATTTTCCTACATAAGGCCATGCCCGACCTGGGTGCGAGGGGTAACCTGGCTTATGTAGATGATGTCCTCATCAAAAGTTCATCGGTGGAAGAACACATAACGGAGATCCGTTATGTTCTGACACAGTTGAGGGCCGCAGGAGCAAAACTTTCTTTTCAGAAAGCACAGTGGTGTAGAACCCGTGTTAATTTCTTGGGGCATGAGATTACTCCTCTGGTTCTTTGTCCCCAGGAAAAGAAAGAGCAAGCACTTCAGAAACTGAAAGACCCCACCACTCTGCGGGAACTAAGGAGCCTCCTTGGACTGACTAATTACAGCAGAAAGTTAATTGAGGGCTATGCAGAGATCACTAGACCCCTGATTCATCTCTTGAAGGGGGGGTCAAGTGGGAATGGGGTCCAGAACAATCCGAGGCAGTAAGACAACTCAAGAGAAGCCTTTCACAAGCGCCTTGCCTAGCTTACCCTGTCAGAAACAAGGAGTTCTTCCTAGAGACAGGGTTTTCTAATACGTGCTTGACGGCAGTATTATACCAAAAGCATGACAAGGTCAATAAAGTAATCTCTTATGCGAGCAAAACTTTATCCTCTGTGGAGGAAAAATTCAACGATTGTGAGGATGCACTCCTGGCAACGGAGTGGGCATTGAAGAATTACCGCCCGTTTATCCAGGGGAAACACATCATAGTGGAGACTCCACACCAGCCTCTGCAATATCTCCAAAGTGACAGAATCCGGGCCGGAAATGTGAGTAAATCCCGAATTACTTCCTGGATTCTGTCAATGCAAGGCTTTCCTGTGGAGGTCAGATATGGCCAAAACAAGAAGAGTCCCCTTGCGCAAGGTCTGGCTGACTTGCATGATTGTGCCAGAGAAAACTGTCTCAAGGACGAAAGTCTAAAAATCAAGGACAACATGGAGGCATACCTTAATTCCCCACACAAAGTCTTTGAAGAAGACAATTGTGAGGGAATGCCCACTGTCTATGTGGATGGATGCTCTTACCATGTTGACAACAATGGGGAGAAAGAACTGGTGGCCGGCGTAGGGAATGCATGGGTGAATGAGTCCCCAGAACCCTGCGCTGGATACAAAATTGGTCCCCGAAGTAGTCAGGTGGCAGAATTGATGGCTGTGCATCAGCCATCCTCACTGCCGTCCAACATCAACTCCACGAATTGGTCATAATCACAGATTCGGATTATGTACGGAATGGGTTTGTGGAGCACCTGGTTAATTGGAAAACCAGAGGCATGTTATGTGCTAATAACAAACCCTTGAAACATGGGAAGTTAATCCAAAACATTGATGATCTGGTCACCTCGCATGGGGTGACCATCTACTGGAAAAAGATCAAGGGTCATTCCAAAGTAGAGGGACCAGACAAAACTGGAAAAGACTTAGCTGATCAGCTGGCCAAAACCGGGGCCATCCAAGGGGAGCTAATAGAAATAGAGTCCCTGTTGGGGGAAATCCAGGTCACTGCTATCACTAGGTCCCAGACAAATGCTCACAATGATCTTTCAACTGCACAATGGAGTAAGGAGACCCCTGATGCTAATTTAATTACGGCTCAAAAGGGGGATCCAATAATTGGTAAGTTTTACCAACACATTGAGGACCCTGAGAACTTTCCCCTGACGGATACCGATTACATTGGGAAGGAGGAAAGAGTGTTGATGAAATGTCCAAAGATGTTCCGAATCCAAGACGGTTTGTTGGTAAGTAAATCCCAAGCTGGCCATGATCAGTGGGTGGTCTCTACCTCATTCCGAAGCCTGATGTTAAGTCACGCCGATGATGCGGCCCCCGCCGGTCATAGGGGGTTTCACACAACACTGGAAATCTTAAGAGAGGTTGCATACTGGCCACACATGGGGCAGGACCTCGACCCATACTTGAAGGGGTGACTTGTGTGTGCACAGTTTCAGCCATCATCCCTCACACACCGTGCGCCTATCCAAAAGAGGGGGATGACACTGCCATGGTCAGATTTGCAAATCGACTTTGTAGGCCCTGTAATTTGCTCGTCTAGAGGAAACAAGTACATGTTGACCGTTACATGCTTGTTTACCAAGTGGGTGGAATGTCTCCCGGCCCCAAACTGCAAGGCAGAAACAGCAGCTGCCCTGATGATTAACCACATCTTTTCCCGTTTTGGTCTACCTCAAAGGATTGAGTCAGACAGAGGTAGCCATTTCACCAGTGAGGTAATGTCAAAGATGTGGGAGATACTGGGGGTCAAAAGGAAGTTACATATTGCTTACCGGCCAGCTTCCTCGGGGGCAGTAGAACGCTACAACCGAACCATTGTGAGCATTTAAAAAAGTTTGTGGCAGATTCTGGGCCAAGCTGGGATATCCGACTACCTCTGGTCCTAATGGCCATCAGATCTACCCCTTCATCTGCAACTAAAATGTCACCATTTGAGTTGATGACCGGAAGCAAGATGGTGCTTCCCCAGCATTTGCTCTACAGCACCCAAGAGCAGACATTGATGAATGCCTCCACAACTCATGAGTATGTGGAAAATTTAAGGAAACACCTTCAACATGCTTTTGCCTATGCTCAGCGGAATCTAGAAAGATCAGCTGAGGGTATGAAAACGCACTATGATTTGAAAACCACCAGGAAGGAATATGATGTGGGAGACCGGGTCTATCTATACAATTTCCAAAGGAACCAGGCCAAACAGCGAACATGTTTGCCTACGTGGAAGGGACCGTTTGAAATTATAGACAAAATCTCCCCTGTAGCCTATACGATCCGCATCCCCAAAGGTAGTCTGGCGGAAGGTGAAGACAAGTGGGTCCATATTAATCAGCTAAAGTGTTGCCATCCCAGGCACACTCTGAAACAACTGGAGGAGCATTCTGCAATACCAGAGGGGACTGCTCATGATTAATTCAGTTCCCATCTTAAAATATCCCACATATAGTCTCTAAAATATTATGATTGGAAAAAAAAATGTTTCATGATGATATCTTGTTTTTCAAAATAAGAATGCTATGATCTATTCTCGTGATTTATAAAATGTATATGCCGCCCCACTATATCAATAGTGGTGGAAAAAAATGTCTATGAATATGTATTGCCGCTTTTGCTTTATCATCCTAGGAGAGATGAAACCATGGAGACTGACCAAGGAGAATGACCCAGAGACCGGGAGCAAAGATCCGAGGGGCCCGGGGTACCGCCCAATCCTCCCATCAGGACAGGTGAGGAGAACCAACCGGATGGAGGAAAAGATGCTGAACTGTGCCATCTACAGAACTGGAAGAAGATGAGGCGAACATCCCAGATCTTGCGAGTTCCATCAGTGAAAGATCAGAATGGTAATCGCAGGAGGGGGGGGGGCTTGTGGGATGTTTGTACGCATGCATCCAAGCCCTACCATAAAACTGTGCATTGCTGGCATTGAAAACATCATGATGGCCAGAACACCCCAGCGATTGCACAGGGAAAAC
The DNA here is from genome assembly GCF_040938575.1 of Ambystoma mexicanum. Classification (NCBI taxonomy): domain Eukaryota; kingdom Metazoa; phylum Chordata; class Amphibia; order Caudata; family Ambystomatidae; genus Ambystoma; species Ambystoma mexicanum. The sequence continues at coordinate 701,808,284 of NC_090937.1, read as the reverse complement.
ATGAAGAATAGGCTGCCACCCATTTTTGCCTATGTTGTGAGCACAGGAGGGCACTGCCTAAAACCACCATTGGCCTACACACACAGTAGCCTGAAACCATTGGGAATGGCAATGCTGATTGCCAAAAGCAACCCAGAACTGTGGGGAATTCATTTTCTTAATGTCAAAAATGGATGCAGTACTGGTGCTCACCACTATCAGAAAGCCGGCGTTTTAAAACCACCAGACTTTTGTGTAAAACTGAACAAATGAACCGAAACCAGGCCAAGGAAAGACTTGCTTAGAGGTGGATACAATGTAAAACTATATTCTGAAATGACTTGAAGGAAGTAATTATTTAATGTATATATAAAAAAGAGCTGCATGTAAGTTGGATTTGAATGTAGAAAACTGGGAACTAAAGTGACATTTAGCTGAATTCTACCTGACAACTACCCCCGACAGGAGAAACCTGCTCAGCCACTCTTCCCAGGCCTAGCTGCATCCTGCTGCCCCTGCCAAAAGGAGATGACACCTCTCTGATTGGGTTAGAGGAGAAGCACCTGGGGACTGCAGGAAGTTGAACAAAGCCCTGTCCTGGACCCAGGCAAATGTTATATTGGGGGGGCTGTGAATGGCTTCCTCTTGGGGAGAAACTGGGAGGGGCAGTGCCTCTGCTAGCAAACTGAGCTTGGGGGAAGTGGATAAACCAGTTATTCCACCATGTGATGTGGGAAGCCACACCCCTTTTTGACCAGGGCATAATTTTAAAAAGATAGATAACTCATAGTGCGGACTGGTCAAAATTATATAAATAATATCATTATTCTTGGGATTTTTCCGTGCACATTTTAAGAGGTTTTAGGACCTTGTGGTGTATTCTGGGGGGTTGCTAGCGGAAAATAGGGTCTTACTCCAAATGTCTGCATGTTAAAAATCTGACACTTCATCAATTAATGTCCATACTCCTTGCGCACATTTATGTAATTTTTGGTAAATGTCCGATATTGGTAAACTGACCAAAATGTGCAAAATGTCATTTCTGAATCCCAGCTCGCAGGAATTGGGGCTTGAACAGAGACCTGTCTTAATTCATCTGTAATATGTACATGTAATGTCAACCACTTGTGTATCTGGGAAATATGTATTTGAATCAAATATAAATTTGTGGGCAAATTGACCACGGGTGGAGCCTCTGACCCATAAACAGACCTCATCATGATGACAATCCATTTCCTTCCCCCAATCATGGGAGAGGGGAGAATTGGGCCAATGACAAGTAGAGAGGGGCAGGCTCAGTTATGCCACGCACACACCCACTTTCTAAACACATAAAAGCAGACAGTGCAGGACAGATAGGGACATTCACTTTCCACTTTCTTGGGGGACGCTTTGCCGGGAGACTACAGACTTCACATCCAGAGACGCAGACTTCCAATCCATCAATCTCCAGAACCTGTAGCAGAAATTAACTCCAGAATTTGTAGCAGAGAGGCCTGAACCCACAAGCTGAATCCTCTTCAGCAGGCCTCAAAACCAACCAAACTATTCAACAACCGGGCGAGCTGTCTGAATTTTTGCCAAGAATTTTTGCAAGAACCTGTAGCAGTATCCAGAAAGCAGTGCTGTATCCGGAACCAGAGAGAACCACAAACCAGACCGTTGTGAGCAGAACCGGTGCTTGACAGACCCAGAGAGCAGAGCTGACCCAGATAGCCGGGACTTCAGAACCACCCGCCGGAAGTCCCGTTCAACCTGACCAGACCTTGACGGCTTATTTCAAAAATATAGTGTGAGTACTCACTGTGCCAAAACCAATCTTTTAGTTTAAAATAATCGAATCCAAACTATGTTAGCCTATTAGAACTGCCTCCTAGAATCGTGTCATTCTGTCATCTTTAAAACTGAAAACTGTCATCTGTCATTCTGAGCTTTAAAATTTCAAATCCGAAAAACTGCCTTGACTAAATTGGCCGTCTCTCTGGAACCGTTTGTGCTAGAAGCGAAATTTACATTTGCACAATTTCAGCCACGTGTAAAAATCAGCAGCTCCTTGTTTCCTTTGCTAAAATTCGTTTTAACCTGCTAGTTACTCATAGAGCATTGCTAAAGTGAGCCTGAATTAATATAAACTAGATATCACCCACCCTGAACATCTAGAGGGAAGTAAAAGCATTTTTAGCACATTTCTCACTTCATTGTCATCACATTCAAAGCATTTTGGGCCTGTGTTTTAAAATCATACCTGTTTTTCTCTAAGCTTGCTAGGGGGGAACTGCATTTCGTATTGCATTTTGTTGGTATTCTTGAAGACTGTGTGCTCTCCTTCCATTTCTTACATTGCAAAGGGGGGGGTGAATTGCCAGAGAAAAAGTGATCATATTATCTTTTGCTAAATCATATCAAGTGATTTCTGTACTGCATTTTATTCATCATTGCATTGTCCTTGAAGCCATAAAAGCATTCTCAGCTACTTCATCCTCTCTATATCACTTCTAAGCCATCAAAAAGAGTGTACCACTGTAACATTATCCATTGTTGATCACTATCATTTCACAAGTGTGCTATCAAATATTAATTTACTATAGAAGTGTGATATATATATATATATATATATATTGTTTAATTTTTCAAATCAAACCTTTTAATTTGCGAAACAAACATGCTCAATGATGAATGTCCACACAGGTTAAACTTTGCAACTCCAATAGTGTATTGAAAATATAAATGGATGAGTGTGAACATTCCCTCCACCCTCCCACCCACCTCCCCCCAACTCCACAACAAACCCTCACCCCCCACCCACCTCCCCCCAACTCCACAACAGTAGTCCTGTGTTCTCCATTAAGGGCACATGTAGCAGCAATGACGATTAATCCATGCTCCCGGGGCCCGGGGAGGCATGTCCCGGCGCCGCATGGAACGCAGAGTGCGTCGCGGCGGGCTTGCCGGGGTGGATCGGCTGGATGAGGGCGTGTCTTCCTGCTGAGGCTGCTGATTGGTATTCGCAGCCTCAAGGGCATCTGCGATGCGTCCTAGGACGGCACATAATCTGTTGCTGCTCTCTGTGACCGCCTGACGCATTTCCCTGAGCTCATCTAGCCACTGCACCCTGGCCTGGCGTTTGTCCTCCATGAACCCAGTGATGAGGGCAGTCAGCTGACTTGCACGTAGTGCATCCATTGATGCTTGTTCATCCCTGCCGGGTATTGGGCCTACATGCCCTGGCATGTCCTCGACTGGGTAACTGGGGCCAGGATCGGCGTCTCCCTGTGTATCGGCACGTGCACTACGGCCAGGTGTTTCAGCCTCCCCAGAGTCACTGCACAATGCCTTGGAGACATTGCTGGGCTCCGGGGTGTAGACTGTGGGGTAGAACTCCTCCTCGGACGCCCCACAGATGGACAAGGGGCTGTGCACATTCTCCTGGGTTGCTGTAGCTGCCACCTCCCCAGCAATGCTAGACTCCTCCGACCCTGGGGTGGGCATTGTGGCAGGCGTCGATGCAGGGAGGGTTTAGGGTGGTGCTTCCTCCACTGACCTTTGGGGAGCCGGGGTGGCTGTTTTTGCCCGGGCTGGTATGCGTCGGACCCTGCCTCTGCCCGTGGAGGTGGTTTTTGATCGGCTTGTCTCGGGCTCCCCGCTCTCATGCTCGGTGCCTGTGGGGGGTAGAAGAGAGGGACAACATGAGTGTTGTTTGAGACGCTAATTACATTGATGGCTGCATTCACATTTCAGTCATTTGGGGTTTGTGGCCTTTTGGGCGTTGCAACAGCACTAGTACATATGCATGTGTATGACATGGACGCAGGTGTCGGAGTGACTCATCCTGCCTTGGTAATGTGCAGTCTGGCTCGCACACTGCCGAACCTGCTACACAGTGTGCATAATGGGATGTGCAAGTTAGTGCACTATGGTTGATGTGCGTTATGTACTTGCACTTGTCCCTTGATTGCGTGGCAGTTGGCTCTGCATTATTTGGATGGGGGGAAGGCAGCATGACAAGGTGCCTTTGACGCCCTTGGGGGAGTATACATCATGTAAATGCCATTGCCAGTGTTGTCTTTGGACACTCACCTCCATCGGCAGACGACGTTGCCCCGCACTCCATATCGCCAACGCCCTCTATCGATTCAGTCCCGATCAATGAGGCGCATGTCTCCTCCCATGGCTCCAGTCTCATTGGGGAACTTGGGCCCCCTCCGGTCTGCAGTGCCAGACTCCGGTTGGTGGAGAGGAGGCTCCGCACCCGCACCTGCAAGTCATCCCACCGCTTGCAGCAGTCTTTGGGGGTGCGGGTGGTGGTGCCTACAGCGCTCACCCTTTGGGCGGTTTGTGCCCAGATGTTTTTCTTACGGATTATTGCCTCTCGGCGCATGTTGCTGCTGAACACAACGTCAGCGTGCTCTGGCAGGTTGTCCACCATTGCCTGAAGCTCTTCAGGGCTGAATCTCTTCTTCTGGAGCCAGTCCTCAGACTTCTTTGGGGCTTTAGGCATTGTTCCTGGGTGTGTGGTCCTTTTCCAGACTTCGGATTGCTCCCAAGGGTGCCGCCTGATGTGGATGGCAATGAATTGTGTTTTTAAAGATGGCCGCCGCGCTCCTTCCCGTTCCTGTGCGATGACGTTATTTCCGATTACGTTGTTTTGCGGTGACCGTAATTTACAGGATCCGTAAATTACGGTCACCGTTATTTACAGACGCTGCTGCTTCTGTGGCGGTGTTGTTAAGTACGTCTCGCAGCATGACGGTAGGGGGTTTTTACGGGTCATTTAGCGGCATGCCGCTAGGTAATTTTCCGGCATGGCGGAAAGCGCGTGCCCGCGAGGTCGTAATGCGCCGCAATTAGCGGTCTGTCACCAACCCAGTCTCGTAGTTTCCGCCATGCCGGAAAGTACCTGTACTTACCTCCAAGCTCGGAATGAGGCTTTATGTGTTTGGCACTAGGACAGTTTTTGCTCTAGTGCTGTAACAATGCAAAATTGCACTTGCCAGGTGGCAAATGTTTTCTAATGTGTCCCCAATGTTTTTCGCACTAGGGCATAGTTTGTCCTAGTGCTAATACCCTGCAAAATTAAGCCCTCCCCCTGAGCAACCTCTCTGTAACCTAGCCTCTGATGGGGCTACAACTGTGCCCAGCACTGACACGTATAGAGGCGGGATAGCTGCAGCCTGCTCCGTAATCTGACACACTGGGGTCGAGCTATTAATGCACAGGGGGATATGACTGGCGAGGAAGGGACCCAATCAGGCAACTGTAGTTTGGCAGATGGTTATTTATTTATTTATTTTAATTCTTCATTATATATGTGTTACGCAGGGTAGCAGTACGTGTTGAAAGTGAGCAGTTAAAGCCACAGAGCTGTATGTAGGTTGTTGGCCAGAAAGCTTGAAATAGACGCGGGATAAGATATTACATGAACTTTTCTTTTTTTACCAGAGCATCTATTTTTGTGGCAGGAAATATGAACTGACACTTTATAGCCAGGATTCCAACCATGCCTCAGAGTGTATCCAAAATTAGGCATTCGCAACATTGTTTTGCCTACGCCCAGTGTCAATGTTTGAAGATGGTCCCAAAGACAGCGAGAGAAAACGACGTCCCGATAAACCCTCAGCTTGCAAACAATTGGAGAACGTCAATTGCTGCGGCTCCGCCACTGACAGGCTGCTTATCCCTTGTGTACTTTCAGGTACCGGGGATCTGGCGGCCTGTCAGTGGTGCTCCAGAAGCTTGTGTTTTCAGCTTAATAAAGACCATTTTGCTGGCTCGCCATTTAAAAGCAGGCATGCCCGGGCTTGAGGGAGGCCGGGCGAAGCACCTTCGCACCCGCGGCTGCGGCATTCGCGGACCCATCTTTGTTCTCGTGAGCAGCAGCCGCGCAGTCCCGCACACTCTAAGCGAGGCCGGAATGGGCCTGCAGGGCGCATTCCAGCGCCCTGACTCACCACCACTCACACAATGCAACATTTCCCTTCGGGTCTTTATACCCATTACATGGGAAAAAAAACAGCAATTCGATAAACTTCATTCGAATAACAAAGCAATGATGACTTTTAATTAAACAATCATCAATGTTTGGCGTAGCATAATTGCATGCACATTTTCCACGTGCATTCTTTTACACTATGCCATATTTTCATTAACTTGTATGGCAGAAAGGGGGCACAGAATTTAATTTTCACGGCCACCCTCAAACCCTCTGCCATAGAAATGTGATAGCATTTATCCCAGCATGACATTTTCATGCTTGGTAAATGCGGAAATTCCTATACAATCCGCCCACTTTTTATACCTGCAACATGGAAATACGTCGTGCGTAAATAGCCGGCGACCTGTACTCACCGTGAAGTGCAAAGACGTAAAGGCAATATCGCCTGATATTTACAACTCCCTTATGACTTTGTAGTGCAAATGACGAAACATTACAGAGTGGGGACCTGATTGCCCCTAAGTGCAAAAGTAACATCTCCACTCGGTGCAATGTACGTGGAACTAGAAGCTGGGGTCAAAGATGTTTCAGGACATCTTGCCAGTGACTCCCATTGCTGCCTTTTCGGAATCTTGCCCAATGCTAGTTTTATGAAGCAGAAAAGGGTCTTCCTTTTAAATGAATGTCATCGCATTGACGCCAGTGATCGAAGTTAGCGGGAATGGTCGGGAGCAGTGTTCCACTATTATTTTTCTGTTTACCATTCCTCTACTTTTTACGACCATATTCACCATTCTATATAGATTGGTCCGTTCATGTCCCTGTGAAAGTGTAAAGTTATAAAAGCAGCCCTACTTACTAGTCACTTGGACTATTGCAATTGCCCAGCCGCAACATCTTGTTACATGTTGCACTATGTGTCCCGCCTACCCTCTCCAATGCACAGTTCCACTACTTTTTTTGGGACACTTCTACCACTGAATGACGCATTATTCCCAAGCTTTCTCGCCTTAAGATCACACACCTGCGGGATCCCAGAGCTAGCTGGCAGCAGCCTTCCTACCGCGGGCCTTGCAGTCCTTTCTCTGCTCTTCTGTCACCAGGGTCATTGTGCTCAGTCTATTTGCAGAACTCTTTGGGCTGCTCAGGTCCACTTCAGGACCCGTATTCATTGTAAACCAAACACTTGCCATTAAACAATGAGACACCAGCTGCATCCCTGTTATGGCTCCTGACAGACATCCTAGCTGACTCCAAGTCCTTAGGGTCGCCTTTAACTAGAACTGCCTTTTTATCCTACGGCGTTTAAATTCATGATTACAAAACACACAATTACCTACGGTTCTATACACGTGTGTCGATATTTATTTATTTTTTGGCCGAATGGCACTTTTGCTTAATTGTTTTGGGCCGATTTTGCAGCTTTTTTTTTACCACAAACAGCGGGGGGTGGTGGGGGCAGGCAGAACCCGAATCCCCTTACATCTCCACCTTCCATACTATATACCTTACCCAAACTACCTGTTGAGGTGCAAAAAAAAAAACGAATTCGGTGAAGTTGTCATTTGGCAAAAGTGACCTACACCCATTCCATACAAACTCAATCAATTTCACTTTTCAGTGACTAAAAGTGAGGTTAGACCAATGCAATTACACTGAAGCTCAACGTTCAAATGCATGTCATATGAAAAGCTAGGTACCACACTAGGATTTGGGTATTCTTTACTTAATGCTTTGCTAAAAGGAGAGCATCTTTTAGAAACATTTCTGTTGTGTGTCATAAAAGGGGAGACTGTCCTCTAGGTGATACAATTTGTGACTTTATTTGGTTTCCGTAGGGGGCTCATCATAACACTATACCTGTGCAGTCAAATTGAATGAAATATGCCAGACTACAGTTTGATCTCTCCAGAAAACGAATAATAGGACTGATCAAGGACTTTTACTGTGTATACATGACACATGGATTGAGATATTAAGTGAAAAATAAAAAGAACAAAAAAGAAACTGACACGAGGACCTTCGGTCCTTTTGCCCTTTTGCACTAACTATACCCACCCTTAAGCACGATGATCACAGTGGTCAAAGTGCTACAACCAAAAACTAGGAAACTGGGGGTCTTTTTAAAGCAAATCTGTCCCCTACGGAAACCAAATAAAGTCACAAATTGTTTCACCTAGAGGACAGTCTCCCCTTTTATGACACGCAGCAGAAATGTTTCTAAAAGATGCTCTCCTTTTAGCAAAGCATTAAATAAAGAAAACCCAAATCCTAGTGTGGTACCTTCATAACCAAGGGAAGCTTTGGGTACTAGACCCCCTTCAGGTCCAGCACGTGGCTACCTTTCATATGAAAAGCTAGGCCATGGCCCCAACCCTTCAGTTCCTTCCTCTGTATATATTCAATGACACCACCAAAACCCACAATCAGAAACATATACCATTGGGCTTTCCTCTTAAGCATGTCAACTGGAGACCTTCCCTCATTTTATGGTATGTTCCCTGTACTTTATACATTCCCCTGACACTGTGGCCTATCACTGTCATGTGCTGACAGGCTATCATTGATAGATGCAGAGATTCATGTTCGTGTCTTTATGACATGATCTATAGCTATGCAAAGGGGTGGGGCGGGGTACCAGCCCAATCGGCTATCGTTTCAAGTGAAGGAAGTTGGTTAAATATAATCGTCGTCAACAGGCGTCTCCTCACACCTGGCTCATAATCAATATCAAGTAAGGTTCTAAACATTTGATATCAACACATATTAGACATATTCAGGTGCTGAGGTTTCACCTTCAAGGCTCCACCAAACCTTACTTAATCATTGAGCCATCACAGACTTTATAAAAATCTTTATACGTTTTTCTAGCATTCTATTGTAACTGTAAGCTGCTCATCGTAGTTTAATATATTGTACTATACCAATTCTGCTATTTAATTATTACTTCAAATATTGCTCAAGGAATGAATATACATAAGGAATTTTCTTTAGCAAACCACTTTTCTCTGCAGTATGGCATTTAACAAAATAGAGATAGGCTAGATATGGATTGAAGTCAAAGGTCTGGTCTTATACGTTGTATTTTGGGGCCATTTACCAATCCCAGTAACTATGCCATATTTTGACCTCCAGACTATTAAGCCAGCAAAGACCAAAGGGACACCAAAATTTAGCCCCAAGCAGTATAACATTTTGCACTTTGCCTTAGAAGGACACTCCCAAAGGCTAACGTGCAACCCACATACTTGTTCTTAAACTGAGACATCTCAGCCATCAGATTCTGCCCGCTGTCCTTGCTGGCCTTTCTTAGTTGTTTCCACATCGATATATCATCAAGCACAATGCTGAGATTTTTTAATTCCTTGACCAATTCCAGATGGTTACCATCAATATACCAACTAACCTTCTGTGCACCAAAGAACATCAACCTGGATTTATCATCGGTGATCAGCAATTCTTTATCTTTAAGGTGTCTACTCCAGATGGCAACTGCAGTAATCCAGCACTGTTAGTATCTATTAGGATCCGAACACTAGTATATGTTCATGACTGTTTGTAGTGTATAGGAGGAGCCAAATGCCCAAAGTCCCACCTCTATTTTGCCGATATGTTGGAAGCCGGATGTTACGACATGCATGATGCCAATAATGGTACCTATCCCAGGAAGAATTTTCAAAACAAGGTATCCATTGAGAAAGCCATATATGATGTACCCACAGAGAAATGAGGTCCCTGAAGAGTGTGAAGCAATGAAGGCAAGAGACTGGTGACGTCGCATGAAGTGGAGGTGACGCGTCAAGACGAGATGCCGAGGAAGAAAGTATATAAACCTTATAGAATCTGATGACAAAGTAAAGAATTGAGTAACATTTCATGTGCAGAATGAAGATTGCAAGTGCGCAGAAGCAAGCCATTTTATAATTGTACAGATGCTGAAATGCAAGTAGACTAAGTAACCATGAAGGCTGGCTATACGTAGTGAATAGACTGCAGGCAGTGCCGCCATTATATATATGTGTATAGAATCTGGATGTTCCATGTCGCATTTTAGAAAAATAGGACCTCAGTTACAAAAATGCTGAAAGTATGGCGCAGTAGAGAAAGACAGGTGACGGTGAAGGAAGAATCATGAAGGTTGTCTGGCCCAGTGTCAAGGGTTGGGGCAGTCAAGAAACTGGTTATCTATTTGAGAAGATACAATGAATGTGAGAAGTGAGGCGAGCTCCTGTTGAGGTGCAATGCAAAAACACTATGGGCCTCATTACGAGTCAGCCGATCCGGAAAGAACAGTGGTGGTAAATCCGCCACCACCGTTCTTTCCAGACTGGCTGATCTCGAGTTCTGCAGGCGGGAGGTGTCACTCCTGCCAGGTCTGACCTGGCGGGTTTAACACCACCCACCTGCAGGCAGACGTGGAAACACCGGCACCATTACAGCATGGTGCCGGTGTTTCCACTTCCCCATTCCCATGGAGTCCTGTGGGACTCCATGGGAATGGGGATTTACCGAATTCCGCCTCTGGAATTACCGGGTCATCGGGGTTGTAATGCCCCAGTGATTTTGGGAATCATGGAGGCGGAATGGTAATACGATTCCGGCGGTAACCTGCAGGTTTTTCCGGCTCGGTTACCGCCGGGCTCGTAATGAGGCCCTATGAGTGCCAAGTTTTATTCATTTAATAGTATTAAAGGTGAAGAAAGAGCTAAAAACACGGCTCATGGGGTAGATGGAGATATACTTTGGGCAAGCTACATCAAGACTGAAGATAAGACCATGCTAACACTCCCTTCTATTCTCAGGCGCAGTGATTCTTTGCAAGGCCGAGTTCAAAGACAATTCGAATGGCAGACAGCAGGAGTGATGATGTATGATGGGCTAATTGGGTTGGGAGGCATGGTCAAGTCCACCCACAAACACCTCGGGTACCAGCTTGTGTGCTGCTAGCGAGTGGAATATTCCAGAAGGATACAAGCGTGCCAACCAATTGTAGAGGGTCACATAGCAAAGAACCCTATAGTTTGAAAGCCAATTAAACGTTGTGTATTTTATGACACTAAAGTGGACCTGCACGAGGGGTGGGAATAGTTTTCCACCTGACTAGAAAGACCCAATCACAATCCTATTCCCCATAGAAAGTATACCAAGATGTTCCCCGTAGACCAACCACAATCCACCTTATGGTTTATTATTTTGCTACGTAGTGTGACGTCAATGATGACGAGTTTTTACTATAAATGTGTGTTTTTCCATGTAACAG